>NC_056747.1:909511765-910186765 GCF_019279795.1 Protopterus annectens | reverse complement strand
AGAAAAAAAAACATATAACAAATCATTTGTTTTTAGTCTCTTCTTCTTCTCTGAAGTCTTCCAGGAAGCTTCAGTTGCCAATCTCTTTAATGAAGAACTAGCCCATTCCATTTCTTCTATTTTATCCAAAATCCTTTTTCTTTGACAAACAGTAAAGCAGAGTCTAAATCATCGAGACCTTAGGACCATCAGGAAGGAAGATTTTAAGCTTGGCAGGAAACAGAAGGTATGTTTTAAACTGTGCTTTTTTAAGCTCCCTTATTAGTGGCAGAAAACTTTTCTTTTAGCAATTACCATGGAAGAATAGTCATTGTCAAAACGCACAGTTGTCTCATTAAACTTAACAGGAGCTTTAGCCCAAGCAGATTTAAGAACCATCTCTTTATCAAAAGATGATAGAAATCTAACTATAACTGATCTAGGATAGTTTTTGTTAGAGTTAGCATTAGCTATAGATCTATGTGCTCTTTCGATACCAAAAGAGAATGCTTCTGGTAAATCTAAAGTTTTAGGGAGCCATGTTGTTAAAAAAGAAGTAATATTGTTACCTTCAATATTTTCTGGCAGTCCAAAAATCCTAATGTTATTGCGCCTAGATCTATTTTCCAGGTCATCCAGCTTTGTTTGTAAATGTGTATTTTGTTTCAGCAGAAACTCAATGTTGATTTCCTGTTCTTGTATTTTATTTTCCATGTCATTCACAGCTTCTTCTATGCCTGCCATCTGGATCTTCTGTTGTTGCAGGTCCATATGTAACAAGTCTATTTGTTTTGTAGTTTTTCTATGAAAGTGTCTATTTTAGTATCCATTTTATCCATCTTAGCAGTAAGTTGCTGGACTATAATTATCAGAGACTGAAGTTCTTTCTTGATGCTGGAGTCTTGAGAATTTGTCTTACTGGAACTCATTTCAGACTGATAAACTGACAGGAAAATTTCCAAAGTAATTTCTGACAGGAATATTATTAAGATTTCCTTTCTTTTTTAGATATAGTTCAAGAACTATATAAAACAAACATATTTAGAAAGAAAATTACTTCAAGAATTAATTTTTTAAGTAATTAATTCCTGTCAATGTAATGAAATTGGTGGAGCTGAAGAAATCTGCTGCTATCCTGTGTTCATCCTTGGCCACGCCCCCTCTTACAGGCTTTTGAGAGGAGATCAATGCCTGGCATACAGAGCATTGTCAGACCCCACTCTGATGGCCCTCCTCCATATCCACAAAACAAACAGCAGGATTACCCATTCTAAAGACTTAAACCTTTCCTGTGATATAAGTAGGACCTGCTGGAGAGATAGGTATGTATCCCAGAGACTACCCCATGTATGGAACAGGCTCCCCATCCATGTGAAGAATAGTTCCTCCCTAACCTAATTCAAGTGCAGCTTGGACAATTGGATGGGAAACTAGAACTTCATCCCTGGTTTGGCACCTATGTCTCTAATGCAAACAGGTAACCTGTAAATGGTTCATCTCCCATGCCCATACTTAGACTTATCAAGGGTCTCAGAACTTGTCAGAGATTTGGAATGCATGGCTAAGCTTAAAAAGGCCCTTGTGGTCATTAGCCTGGTAAACACCTATGAACCTATGGAAGAGGCTAACCTAATTGTTAAGGTTATTTCTTGTTCTTGTTAGTAGTATGGTTTAACTGGCATGCAGAAACTTCATAGCTGTTTTATGTGCATTTTCTTAAAAGAGGCACAGATGTGTCCTGATGTTTTAAATGTGTAGTAGATTAGTTATATGAAAGTATGGCTGCTGTATGCTGTTCATTCAAGTATACTTGTTTAATCTGTCTTTGAATTGTGGAGTGATGTGAAGACCAAGTGAATGGTTCTGTTTTTGATATCTCTGTGAAGTTTGCATAGAACAGTATAATCTGTTATTAGTAATGTACAGCATGTCTATGATCTGTTGTCACACTAAACTATATTACACTGCTATTTCATTGCTGAGTGTGGTTGGGAGACTATAAGATGACATACTGAAAAATGTTAACAGTTATTTAAAAAAAATAAACTGAATATATTGACATGGATGACAAACATTACACAATTTTCTTAATAACATTAAAACAAGCTGAGTTACAAAGTATAGGTTTGATGAGTGATTTTTCTATTTGTGAAATTAAAGAACACGTGAAAAAAAAATAAAAACTAATAAAGTACTAGGACACAATGGTATAATTCCAGAGATTAATAACTACCAAATAAAGTATTAAATTTACTTTGAAAATGTAAGAACTGGACTGAATGTCTTTATCTTTTAATTACCTGGTGCTCTACAGGACAAATGCCAAATATCTCAGTTTCTCCTTTATGTTCCTAATCTTCTTGTACCTTTCAGAATAAAAGTTTTTACTCACTGTGAGTTTGATAGAAGTGGTTTGTTATGTAGTAGCAGCATACAGTGGAAGTCAAAGTAGTAATTCAACAAGAATCGAACAAGTCTTAAACAGACTATTTCCTTTTCTCTGTAGTGGCAGAATTAAGACAAACTGCACTGTTTTCCACAGTTTCTGAACTTTTGCTGACTTCTGAATATCTGAACTGCTGGCATTTGACCCAATTTCTGTACTGAATCTCCTGAACATCTAAACTGAACTGCTATACTTAATCTTGTCCAAACTAAATACTTCTGTCTAGAAAGTATCTGTCATAATACTAAAAGCCTGTAATTTGTCTACACATTTTGCAGACCTCTTTAACCTTGGTTCCCAAGCCTTGTACCATCTAAACAAGTTCTGTTTTTGTACCAAATATTCTTCACACACTGTTAGAACATTTCATCCTTATCAGTGCTTTGGCCTAAAGGTTATTTCACTGAACTCATTTTTATCCTTCCCTGAAACATTCTTTTCTCTTGAAACTGCACTTACTGAAAATGTACGTAAAATGTGAAATATAAATTGAAGATATAGATCTGCTTTAATATGGTTTCATTTATCTGCCTATTCAAATAGAATACTGTATTTAAATAGGGTTTATTCTAGAAAAACTATATTTATGTCAAGCCTACCTTTACACTTTATTTTTATTTTTTATTTTACATTTGTTGACCGGGCTAGTCCAGCTGGATATATGTCCATTTTCAGTGGAGGCCCGGGGAGAAAAGCTCCACAAATTACAACAACATAAAAGGTCAAGACAAAGACAATAACAGTATAATTTGGTACATAAGTTTTAACAATTATAGTACAAGCCTAAGATTATATATTTTATATTTCTGTAGGAAAAAGGAAAAATGTATCTAAGAATAGATGAATAAGACTAATACATTTGTATTAGAAATGGTGTAGTACAAATCTTTATAACATATTACAAAATTAGATACACCTAGTAATTTATGATAAGAGATACTGAGGTCTCACAAAAACCTAAGAAAGAAAAACACTAGAGATCAATAGATAGAGTATAGAAGAACAGCAAACAAGGATGGATTTCTAGTGTTATTTAACACATAGGTTGTGATACTATATGAAGGTGTTTGATCATTCCACTGTATATACTTATTTACATGAGAAAAAATCCTAAGGAAGGTTAAGCTCACTAAAAATTAGTGAGACAACACAAGATCATGATAGGCTAGGAATTGTGGTTGTCTAGTTAATAGGTACTTAGTCTGGGTTAACACAGGGGCATAGCCAGTGTGATTTGAGGTAGGGTTTAAGCTTGCTTTTAAATAAGCTGACAGAGGATATTGAGGTTAGCTGGCTTGGGAGGATGTTCCAGGCTTTACCTACTGTATTGGAGAACAAGGTGTCACCAGCTAAGTTGTTGGATTTTGATATTTGTACAAGTAGATTATTAGCTGAGCGTAAGGTCTTGAGGTTATTATAGGGGATGACTAGGGATGTAAGTATGGGTGTATTTTGAGGTAAATACAGGATCTTATGGGCTACTATTAATTGATTGAAAAGTATTAAATTTGGCAGCTCTAACCATCCTAACTGATTCAGATTGATACAGTGATGAGTTCTATAGGAGGACCCCGCTGCAAATCTGGCAATATTGTTGTAGGAGGATGTAAGTTTACTCAGATTACTTCTACATATTTTGGTATAGATAGGGGAGGCATAGAGCAAGGTAGAGATGAGGTGGGTACGAGCAATAGTAACCCTGGCTGGAGGTGTAAGAAAGGGTTTTATTCTATAGAGGGAACCTAGTTTCTTGTTTACTATTTTTATGGTGTTATTAATGTGAGGTTCAAAGGACAAGTTGTTATCTATTAGTACCCCGAGTAGTTTGGTGGTTGGTTCCGGAGATGATATAGTTCCATCATTTGAAGTAATAGTAAAGTTAAGTGGGGAAGTTCTATGGTGGGGTAAATAGTAGCATTTTTGTTTTTATGGGGTTAAGGATAAGACGTCTTTGTAGGAGCCAGTTTTCAACTGTACTAAAGGTCATTTGGGTTAGTGACTGAAGTTCTGATTGAGAAGCAGCAGCGCATATGAGTGTGGAGTCGTCAGCGTATTGGATACAGTCAGCTTGAGGAATTACAGAATGAAGGTCATTTGTAAAGATGGAGAAGAGTAATGGGCCTAATATAGATCCTTGCGGGACCCCTAGAGTGACTGGGACATGGGAAGATAAAGTATTTTCCCATAGTACAGCCTGTTGCCTGTTATGTAGGTATGATTGGAACCACTGTATAGTATGGTTGTCCAATGACAGGTTTTTGAGTGTGTCTATAAGGAGGTGGTGATTCACCATGTCAAATGCTTTGGACAGATCAATAAAAACAACTGAGGATAGAGTATCAATATTACGATTGCTGTTAATATGGTTAGTGAAGGATAAGAGAGCAGAGGTGGTGCTATGAAATCGTCTAAAGCCATGTTGACAGGGTGCTAATAAATTGTGATCGAGTAGGTAGGTTAACAGTTGTATGTGTATACATTTCTCCATTATTTTTGCCAGAGGAGATAGAATAGCTATGGGCCTATAATTGGACAACTCTTTGGAGTTACCGCCCTTATGCAGGGGAATTATGTGAGAGACTTTCCAGATTAGGGGAATAGATCCTTCAGAAATAGTTCTGTTAATGAGGATGGATATGGGGTAGGCTATGACTTTAGCAGCTTTTTGCAGGTATTCTGCAGGTAATTTATCAGCAGAGAGAGTAGTGGGTTTAAGTTTCTGTATGAGGTTACAGATAAGTGAAGTGGGCACTGGCTGAAAATGAAATTGATGAGAATTATTGGTAAAGGTTGTGGCAGAGCCTGGGATGCTAGGGGATAGCTGGTTGGCTAGGGATTGTATGGTTTCAGTGAAAAAAGTATTAAATGAGTCTGCTATTTGGATGGGATTGTTTTGATCAGAGCCAGAGAGAGAGGGAGTACTTGAGCATCCAGGGTGTAGGAGGTTATTGATACCTCGCCAGAATTTTTGGGGATTATTTTGGTTGGTTTGTTGTAGTTGGTAGTAGTAGTTTCTTTTATCGGCTAATATGGCTTTTTTGTTTCATTTCTTAACTGTCTGAATTGCAGGTGGTCTGAGGAGCTTTTTGTTGAGCGCCATTTGGCCCATTGTTTATTTCTTTGGAGGATTTTTTGTTTGGTCGTTTTGGTGAGCCATGGTGCCGGTTTGGTTCTAATTCTAACTTTGCGTAATGGGGCATGGCTGTCTAAAATGGTTAGAAATTTAGAGTTAAAGTATTTCACAGCATTATCTATTGGGAGGTATTTCAGGGGTGACCAGTCACAGGTGACTAGTTCAGCTTGAAAGTGAGCAGGGTTAAAATTTTTGGTAGTGCGAATAGTTCTACAGATGGCAGAGTTTAGGATGACCGTTTTTGTTCTGATTAAATAGGTAAGCAAGTGGTCACTTATGTCCTCAGGGAGGGTGCCTGTTTTATAGTTTAGTTGGGGGGTATTAGTGAGTATCCAGTCAAGGGTACTAGTTTTGTTGTTAGTTTTATTGGTGCGGGTTGGGGATGTTATAGTTTGGGTAAAACCATATAAGTTGATATGAGTAGAAGGCTGCTCAGATATACAGGAGTTCCAGTTAATGTTAAAATCTCCAAGTATAATGGTTTCTTGGGGGTAGTTACTTGAGAGCCAGCTGAGGATAGCCTCTAATGTGTTGATGTTTTTGCCTGGGGGAAGATAGACGCATGATAGATATATGGCTTTGCTTTTGTTAGGCTGAACCTTAGTTAGAAGAATTTCTGCATTGTTGCAAAGAGGAGGTTTGGAGTCTAACAAGGTAACTTGTAATCCATTCTTATAAAGTATGGCTACACCTCCTCCTTTTTTAGTGTTACAGTCACGTCTTATGATATTATAGCCAGGGGGTAGAACTGCACTGTCTTGTATTGATGGATTAAGCCATGTTTCAGACAGACAGAGGATGTCAAAGGAATAAACATCAATAAGGGCATGCAGGTGAGCTATTTTGTTATTGATGCTATGAATATTAAGATGAGCTATCAGGAGAGAGTTGGGGGGCTTGGTAAGTGTCTGTGTGATTGAATTTGTTGGTGTATCAGGCTGTGTAGCTGTGATAGTGGTAAGACCTGGGTTAGGGTGTATATCACCATCTAACAGGGAGTGGACCTGAACTTTTAGGATGAGTTGTAGAAGTTTAAAAATTAGGTTCTTATTTTTTCTAGCTAGTGGGTTACATTGAGAGATGTGATGGAGTCTATGAAATATGGCTGCTGAGTACTTAGCTGAGCTGGGAGGTTGCTAACACTATGAGTGGAGCTGGGGTAAGGACAGAGGTGTGTGTGATGTGGGTATGCAGTCCTAGGAATCTATGGTGTTCGTAGAGAGTAAGTAGATAGGGAATGATAAGTATAATTAGGAGTAGTAATAAAGGTAAGAGTTTACAGGATCCTTGAGCCATTTGTTTAGGTTAAGGTGGTTAAATGTAGGGATATTTGTGGATAGAGTGGTAGGGTAATGGATAAAGGTAAATGAGTGATGGTTCTTTAAGGGGGAGTAGATAGGGGTAAAGTGAGAATATAATAGAGGTAATAGCACTTTAAGGGGAGGAGTTAGAGGTTGGTCCTAATGCATAGGGGTGTGGCAGTTAGAGTACAAGTGTAGGACCACTGGGGGCGGGTGGGATTTGGGGGCAGGGTAGGGGAGCGGAGTGAGCCTGCAGGGCGAACGGAGCGGGATGAGCCACAGAGGAGTTCACCCTAGGAAAACAATCAGAGGAGCAGTAAGCAAAGTTAAGTAAAGCAGCAGAGGGTAAGGTGACACAATGCCTTGATAATAGAATATACAGAGAGGGTTGGCAGTGAAGAATATTAGAAGAAAGAAAGAATAGAGTGGGAGTATTAGCTCTTCCAGAATATTAGAATCCAAGAGCCTGTAAGTTACTTAAAATTGGAGTCAGAATGGTGGTCTAAAGGAAACTATTGCCCTCTAGTGGACAAAAGCTGTATAGCAGAGGCAATATATACCGAGAAAAGAGTGCAGGGCAGTAAGTATGCTATAGAGGATTGAAGAGGAAGAACAGTAAAAATACTTGTAGTCTAAGAAGGGGGAAGGGGTGACAGGTATGGGAGCAGATAGTAAAGGCTGCCGGCTGTCCTGGCTGGTGAAAGTAAACTTACAACCTAGGATATCTCACACTAATTGTCTTAAGACTTTGGTTTAAAGTACGTACTTTACTTATAAATAAATTCCCTTGGGGACTGTAGCAGGGGGGAGGAAAGGTTCAGTTCCTTAGTTAGGGGAAACCGCAGTGTGTTGAGGAGAATAGTTGATGTAATGGGATCCTATCTCGCCTACATTCACAACAGATGGGTTCGGAGCCGATCCATCGGCTCCGACTCGGCAACTAATACACTAGCACGAAGTCTCTCATTGGCTGGGCTACTCCCTATCCCAGGATGCACTACACCTGCTTCCCCAGATCTCGTTTGCCGCTTAACAAGCTGGACGTGGTCTTGACTTGGCTGGAGCTAAGTGGTTCTTTTTACCTTATTGGTCCTTGACCTAGGGAATTTTGTCTATATTAACCAAACAGCTGTTTTAACAGCTATTTCTTACTAGTTCTTATTGTTTTTTTGTTGAGTGCTTGTTTCCAAAAATTTAATTTGTTCAGTCGGGCAAGGCCCGTTTAAGTTAGAGGGCCTTTGCCCTACCTTTTGAGTGCTTTTAGTTTTTATTAACTTTTGGTTAGTTGTTTTTTGGGCAAAGCTCGTTTAAATTAGAGGGCTTTGGGCCGTTTAACTTGTTTCAAATTGTTGTGAGGTAAACTTTCACCAGTACTCGCGCCAGTGTGTCTCGCGCTTTTCAGTTGGCGCAATTTGTGTGTAGTGCTATACTTGTTGTGGTAGAGTAGTATTTCCTTAGAGTTGTACTTGTTGTGGTCTGTATCATGTCTAAGGAACAAAAGTCAGGTTTTAAAAAATGCACTCGGTGCAAATATAAAATGTCCATTACAGACAGTCATTCAGTATGTGTTTATTGTTTGGGGCCGAAACATCTGCAAGAGACTTGTAGTGTCTGTCATGCGTTCTCATCTAGAGTTCTTCAAGAACGCAAGAACAAATTAATATTGAAAGGGCTTATCAAGCCTTCTTTTGAGGAAGCCTTAGATCTACCTGTTGCTTCCAAAAAGAAAAGATCGTCGGCTCCGACAAGTCCGTCGGAGCCGACTTCTAAAAAGACAAAATTGACCTCTTCTTCCTCGGCTCCACTGACTTCGGGGCCGAGGGTCGAAGGTCTGCCTCGATACCTACTACATCGGGTCCATTGCGTTCGGAGCCGCAAGTTGGAGTATCGAGAGGTGAATCACCTCCATCGGTTGCAATGGCTTCGGAGCCGGTGGAAGTTTGCAGCTCAGACTCTTCCCCCTCGGCTCCGGAGAAGGCTCCTTCGGTGCCGATGGTGGTCCATGCTGTGGTGGAGTCGGCGCCGATAGCATTGGAGCCATTTCGGAGCCGGTCCCCTTCTCTCTCGGAGCCGAGAGGAAAGTCTTCTCGATTGTCTACCTCCTCTAAATCATCGAGACTTTCAGATTCGGACCTGGATAGGGTTTTACAGAGGCTATTCCAATCTCCAGTGTTTACTAAATTGGTCTCGGCTCCAGCACAGTTAGCTTCGGAGCCGATACCCCCTCCAACACATTCGATTCCTCTTCCAACCTCCTCAGAGCCGTTGGAGTCGGTGGTGGTGGAGCAAAGTGGAGCCATACGGTTGGAGTAGAGACCCCTTCGAGGTCTCTCGGTTCCGACTGTGCTTCCTACCCTGTCCTCCGGTTCAGGGTTTGGTACTGCGACCTCTTCAGCCGGGCCCGAGGGGAATACTTTGGGATTGGGTGCTTCGGTGCCTAGTCTTCCTCTCGGAGCATCGGCTGCTGGAATTCCCAGTGCCATCGTGGCCTCTAGACCAGTGACCTCCTTGGATTCTGGAGGTCCGGCCTTTGAGGCCATGAGGAGCGCGCTGGCCATGCCTTTGCCGGTTCAGCAAGATTCTACCTCACCGCCCCTAGATTTGGAGACTGGTGCCTCTGTTGTGTTGCAGCCCCCCGGCAGCGGGGCCCCAGGGCCTGAGGATACCCCCATCGGGTTCCTTCTTCCGGGTGGTCCATCCAAAACTGCTTCGGACGAACCCCCACGGAAGAAATTGTGTAAGAGGAAGCACGTAGACTCCCAAGATGAGTCTATTACATCGGATACTGACCTCGATGATGCAGAAGGGTCCCCCAAATCATCTTCGGATGATATCTCTATCTCAGATATCTTGGAGATTCTGAGACAGAAAGGTGACTGGCAAGTCAAAACCCCTTCAGCTGAGGAGTCAGTCTTCCTCAAGGCCTTTGGGGCCCAGCCTTCCGCCTCCTGGGTGTCTCTGCCCTTCGATGAACTCCTTGATTTGGTTTCTCGAAGGGTGTGGGAACACCCTGATTCTGTGGAACCGGTGCCTGCGAGGCCCAATAAATTTTTGTCAGCCCCCCCCCAGAAGGAATTTCTCACAAAGGGTGTGCCTGTAGATGCTTTGGTGGTGGCTTCTGCCACACAGCAGGACGTGGCAGAGGCTTCAACGTCTGTTCATCCTCCTAATAAGGATTCTAGGAGTATGGATAGGTACGGGAAGCGTACCCTGTCCTCAGCGGCCTTTACCTTACGGTCCCTGAACTACTTATGTCATTTTACGAGGCTCCAAAGGGATCTTCTGAAAGAGCTAAATGACTCTCTTGTTGGTAACCTACCTGAGGCGCTGGCCCCGACTGTTGGCGCACAGATGACTACCCTCTTTTCTATTGTTAACTCGTCCATGAGGCTCATTTCATATGCGGCCGAAGGGGCGAGTAGAGCAGCGGGAACAGGCGTTGCCCTCAGGAGACAAACCTGGTTACGCTTGTGTTCGTTCATGGAGGCCTTCAAGTCTTCCTTCGCCGACGCCCCCTTTGATGGGTCATCTTTGTTTGGACCCAAGGTGAAGGACACACTAACTCGGTGCGAGCAGGAGGGCAAGACTTTGACTGCCGTTGGGGCCCGATTTTCCGCTCCTTCTAGGCCTTACCCCAAGGCTGGGAGAGGAGGGAAAATGTGGTTTAGAAAATCTCAGAAGTCTTTCCCTACTCCACCCAGTGATTCCCCCTCCAGAGGCGGGGGGGGGGATTTTGGAAGACGCCGCCCCAGAGGTGGCAGAGGCCCCTGTAACTCTGGAGACCGCGATTCCTTTCGTGGTTCTTCATACAACCAGCGTTCCTGAGTTGTTGCCCGACTGTGCAACTCCGGAGCCAGTCGGGGGTCGCTGGCGCACCCACAAGCTTGGGAATCCATAACAAGCGATCAGTGGGTGCTTCGCATTATTACCGGAGGTTATATCATCCCCTTCAACAAACCCCCCCTTTCTTTAAGGGAAATCCTGGACGTACCACCCAGTCAGCGGGATCAGGCAGCATTAGAGGTTTCAAAGCTGCTAGAAAAAAGAGCCATCCAGCCTGTCCCCATCGACCAGATCGGATCAGGAACTTACTCAAAATTATTTTTGGTACCAAAAAAGACAGGGGACTTCAGGCCCATTTTGGACCTCAGTTCATTGAATCGTTTCGTAAAGAAGTCCAAATTCGAATGGTCACTCTTCAATCTATTCTTCCTTTGCTGGAAAAGATGCATGGATGTGCTCCATAGATCTCCAGGACGCTTACTATCACAGTCGGATAGCGCAAGAGTCCAGGAGACACGTACGCTTCGGGCTCGGAGTCAGGCATTTCCAATTGCGAGCACGGCCCTTTGGTCTTACCACAGCCCCAGGGTGTTCACCAAGTGTCTGGCAGTGGTAACTGCTCACCTGAGAAGTCTGGGATTCCAGGTGTTTCCTTATCTAGACGACTGGCTCCTTACTGCCACCTCCGAGCATCTACTACTCCAAGCGCTCAGAGCCACGTTCACCTTGGGCCGTTTCTTGGGGATCACGTTCAATTTGCAAAAATCTGTACTACAGCCATCTCAGCGTATTACTTTCATAGGCGCAGACTTAGACACAAAAGAATGCGCCTTTTACCGGCAGCAAGAATTCAGGTCTTACAAGATCAAGTCAAATCCTGTCTCCCCTACAAAGAGCCCCGCCCATCGGATCCTACAACTGTTGGGCTCGATGGCGACCATACTTTTAGTTCCCTTGGCCAGACTTCACATGCGAATTTTACAATGGCTACTGTCGGTTCAATGGTCTTATCAGGAACTTCCCTTGAACCACTTGATCATAATCACGGAAAGTTGCCGCGGAGATCTGCATTGGTGGCTTCTCCAATCAAATCTCGACCAGGGGCGACCCTTCATACCTCAACGTCCCGTTGCCACTGTGACTACGGACGCCTCCCAGGTAGGGTGGGGGGGTCATTACCTGGACAGGTCGGTCCAAGGCACATGGCAGATCCAGGAAACACATTTGCATATCAATGTCCTGGAGATGAGAGCGGTACTATTGGTACTCCAAGCTCTCCATCACGCTCTCCCACAGGGCCCGATTACTATCCTATCCGACAACATGTCGGTGGTGTGGTACATAAACAAGCAAGGTGGAACCAGGTCTTACCCACTATGCAGAGAAGCCATGAGACTTTGGCACTGGGCGGTAGCTACCAACCGCTTTCTAATGGCAATGCACATACCGGGGAAGTCCAATGTGATTGCGGACAGATTAAGCAGGACCATTCTTTTACCCCACGAGTGGTCCCTCAACCAGGGTATAGCTGCAAAAATCTTCGACAGATGGGGTCTTCCTTGCTGCGACCTGTTTGCCAGCCCTCACAATGCGAAATGCAGAGAGTTCTTCACACTGTTTCCTTCTCAGGGACAGATTCCCAGGGACGCTCTGACTCACATTTGGCCCCGGTCTTCTACGCCTTCCCTCCGTTCCCCCTCCTACCGAGGGTGATACAGAAGGCCATTTACATGGAGAGCGAGATGATTTTGATTGCCCCGCACTGGCCTCGTCAAGTTTGGTTTCCTTTCCTACAGAGGCATGCGATAGAAGGTCCATGGTTTCTGGATCCGGTGCCAGACCTGTTGACTCATCAGTCAGGACGGCTTCATCCGCCTCTCAGGTCCCTGAAGTTGGCAGCATGGTTACTCCACTTCCATCCTTAGTCCGAGACAATGCTCTTTCGCCGGACGTGGTCCACATACTGTCTTCTTCTCATAAACCTTCCACCATCAAACTTTATTCCAGTAAATGGAAAAGGTTTGCCTTCTGGGCTCAAGAATGGGGTATAGATCCTCTCACTGCACCAGTATCGGAGGTTCTGAATTTTCTGGCCTCCCTTTTCAGTCGGGCTCTTCAGTTTCTACCATTAAGGTTCAGTTAGCGGCGATCTCTAATTTTCATGCTTCATTTGAACCTTCATTGATGTCTCACAAACTTTGTAAGGCTTTCCTTAAAGGGGCTTGGCTCCTTAGGCCTCCTTTATCTCATCCTGTCCCCCCTTGGGATTTGAATATGGTTCTTGCTGCCCTAACTGCCCGTCCTTTCGAACCAGCTGCTACTTGTGATTTAAAATTTCTGTCTTGGAAAACGGCCTTTTTTAGTAGCCATAACATCTGCTAGGCGAGTTTCAGAACTTCAAGCTCTTTGTTCTGATCCTCCCTATTTGATTTTTCACAAGCATAGAGTTTCATTGAAATTAAACCCTGCATTTATACCAAAAATGGCCTCCTCTTTCTGTATTCAACAAACTATAGAACTCCCTGTCTTTTTCCCAGAATTCTCTAATAACACAGAATATACTTTGCATCAATTGGACGTACATAGACAACTGCGTTTTTATTTGAATAGAACCGCTCAAACGCGGAAATCAAATCAATTGTTTGTTTCCTTTGCAGTGAACAAATTGGGTCAACCAGTAACAAAAACCTCCATATCTAAATGGATTAAAGATTGTATCATTTTTATTTATTCACAGGCTAACAAAGACCTTCCCTTTCCAGTCAAGGCTCATTCTACCAGGGCAATGGCTACTTCCGTAGCTTTTCACTCCAAGTTATCAATAGATGATATTTGTGCTGCAGCAACCTGGACTTCTCCGCACACTTTCATTTCTCATTACAAATTGGATGTGGTTTCTCGAGGCAGAGCTTCCTTTGGTTCCACAGTTCTCAGGAGTGTGTTCCAATGAGCCACCCGGGATGTAGGTGCTAGGACGCTGTCCCATCTGTTGTGAATGTAGGCGAGATAGGATCCCATTACATCTTTTAGTTATGTACTTACCATAACTTCGGATGTATGGGATCCATCTCGCCTACATTCATAAGTACCCACCCTCCTTCCCCCTTCCATTCGGATTTAGTGGAGCTGTAGTCTCTTTTTTCTTGGAGATCTTTCTTGAAGAACTTTAGTTGGTTATAGTGACTACTAATTTTTCTGTGTTTGCATGGATGTATGAAAGCGAACAAACAAGATCTGGGGAAGCAGGTGTAGTGCATCCTGGGATAGGGAGTAGCCCAGCCAATGAGAGACTTCGTGCTAGTGTATTAGTTGCCAAGTCGGAGCCGATGGATCGGCTCCGAACCCATCTGTTGTGAATGTAGGCGAGATGGATCCCATACATCCGAAGTTATGGTAAGTACATAACTAAAAGTTTTCAGCACGCAGGGCAAGTTCTCCTTAATACTGGGAAACCAGGTTGAGCAGCTGGGAGTATAAAGGGAAAAGAGAGACAGTGGTAAGACACACAGAGAGATAAAAAATAGACAGTTACACAGGTTTATTAAGTAGTAACTTGAGCATAGAACAGAGATTAACTTGCATAGTAAAACAGTCTTGACTGCACATATTACAATGTCTCTATCAGTGATAATATTCAAGCAAGACACTTATAAAAGCAATATAGTTCAGGAGCAATAAAGGTTAAACTCTTCTATGACTCAGTCAAAGATTACATTCAGCAAGACACTTGTTAAAACAGCATATCTCTGAAACAATAAGGTTCAACTTGTCTTATAACTCTCTATCATGTTTGCATTTGTTATTTGTATAGATAGATATTTTTGTTTTAGAAAGGTAGGCTTCTAATTTGTCCTCCTTATTTGCACACATCATTGTTAATTAGGCTAGTCAGTATAAGGTGCTTGGGCAGAGGATGCTGTGATTTCTGTCGTATGTATAGTAATAGTATGCAATAGGAAATACTGCTCTATATAACTATACAGTGGTAAACAATAGCTCTGCACTTATCAGACTAAAAAGAAAATGAGATTCCACCATCATGGAAACACTGTGTAATATCCCCTATGTTGAAACAAGGGAAGGATCCTGAACAATGTACTTCATCCAGAGCAAAACTACTTTTGAGTATTGATTATAAGATCTTTATGTCTATTTATATTAACAGATTGAAGGATTCAGTTAAAGTTTTGGTTAATGGTGATCAAACTGGTTTTATATCTAACAGCAAAACGCATGATAACATGAAAATATTAATAGCAATCATTGATGTTGCTAAAATAAGTAATTCAAAATTAACTATAATAAGTCTTAATTTAAAAAAAAAAAGCTTTTGATTGTCAATTTGATACATTTATTTAAACCTTTATAAACGTATGGATTCCCATTTGAATTTATTACGATATTTAAAAAATATGTATATCAAATCTAAAGCTTTTGTTAAGATAGGTTTATTTGTTTCTTATTGGCTTGATATTATGAAAGGTACTAAACCAGATTGCCCACTTTTGTCATTATTATTTGCCCTCGTCATACAACTCTTTGCAGACCACACAGAAATAATGTTAATATTGAAGGTTTTAAAGGTAATGAATCTAAAATACAACTCTGTTGATGATATTCTGTTAACAATAGGCAGCATAAATAATTCTACAATTGAAAAACTAAATTCTATAAACATTTTTGATGAAATATCTAAGATGAAATATTTAAGATGAAATGTCATAATTCTAAAACTGAAATGTTATTATTTATTCAGGAAATAAATTATCAAATCAAGATTATTAGTCCTGATTTAGTTAAAACTTAAAATGTTTAGGAATTCATATCTGTAATAACTTAGGCTCTCTTGTTAATGAAAACTACTCTATTATGATTGCAGAAATGAAAACTCTTATCAATAAATGGAATAATTTGTTCTCCTGTGAAGATAGACTATTGCTAATTAAATAATAATATCTAAAATAGTGTATATTATTTAAACATTAGCACTGATTTCAGATAGCAAAATTGTTAATAAAATAAATAAGCTATTACTTATGTTTTATGGCATCCCACTAGACTGCAAACTGTCTTGGCAAATCATATTAGACCCTGAGAAAATAGAGAACAGGCTTACCAAATGTTTAACTTAATGCCGGTTGTCACTTCTATTAATTTTTCTACTTTGGATTGATAACTTCAGTAATGCACAGCGGAATTAATTAATGAATGTATTTGTGTAAATTCTACATTAAAATCAGTCACATCTCCTTTAGTGCTCATAAATAAAATGTTATAATAAAAATACATATTTTGAAGGTCCTTCCAATATATTAACTAGTTCCAATTTTATTAATGTAATTTTAAAATCTTTAGGAAATTTATAAGAAAAATTGACTTAATTGTTCTTTTTCATTTTTCGATTGCATTTAGTATGCCTCACTTAATATTGGAATTTAAGCAAAATCTATTTTTGTTCTAACCACTTAAATGGGTCTAATATTTTATTGGTAGAAATACTGATAATTTGCCATGTATAAGTTATTTATTTATTCATAATTGTATATGTTTAGACATAAAGAGATAATTAATGCCTGATATAGTGCATAACAATTATCCCAAACATTTAGATTGTTGATCATTAATGGGACTGGAGAGTTAAAACCACTTCTTTATAAATTAACAATCTAATTTAGAAATCAAATGTAATCATGCATATTAGAATTATATTATTATGTATAATCTTAATATTAATAATGATAACATTAAGGTTTTAATTTTGAACTCTGTAAGATTTACTACTAGATTTTTCTGGTGAATTTTTGCCAGGAAATATTTACATAGAATTGTGATTACTCCTTTTAAGATAAAAAAAATTAAAAAGTAAAGAAATAACATGTGGAGATCTAAAAAGTTTCTAAAGGTTAATTGGTATAAAATATTTTTTAGCTGTGGAAAAATAAATGCTGGGATGAATTTTAGAACTTTGAAAGCGTTGTGGTCCCATAATTATGTAATTTGTGAAACATTATTACTAGAGAATGTAAAATGCTTTGTTTTGCTGATATTAGTTAAAATGTCACAGCTTTTTTTTCTTTTGTATACAGCCGTATTTCCCACCTCTTTGAAAGAAATGAACCCAGGGATTCAGTAATGCCTACCACAATCCCTTCTGTGAGTGACTAACCACTCTCAGTAACTCTCTCTGATTTAGTGACAGGCACACAGCAGTGATTTTTCCAATGTCATTGCAGCTAAACATATCTCTGAATATCTTTTTCCACAGTCATGTACACTGCACCACCTGCAGTAGTCAATTTATGTGGCCACAGCCCATGTCTTTGAGTCCTAGCTGTTGTGTATTGAAGTGATCCCTGCAGAAGGGGCATGTCCTCTTATCCGAAAGGAAAATGGCCTTAGAGAGAATTATTGCATTTAGGGGTTAAAGGGTACTGGAGGGTCTGTCTTGCATCCCACTTGTATACCACTGAGTGGTAAAGGCATTTTCAGCTTCAGTTTGTGTCAAGAAGTCTATTTTTGTAATATCTTCATATTTAATGTGCCTCACATTGCTGATATTTCTTTTTACATACTGTCTGTTGATTAAATGATATAGAGCATCTTAACAAATGAAGCCATGAGTAAACAAAAGCAATGTTGTCTTCATTTTTTAAGAGGCTCTATATCATTCTCAAAAATATAATTGAAAAACCCAGTGCAGGTGGTAGGACTCCAGCAGAAGAGATACAAGTTGTGGGGAAAGACTAAGAAACATAAGGAAGCAATAGGACCACCTGTGTCTCTTTTCTTATCATATTATCTTTACTAACAACAACTGTAGGAATAAGAATTTCTTCTAGTCAGAACACTACCAAATTACTGTATTTTTATAATGCAACAGTTTCATACAGAACAAGAAGGGATCTTCAGTACAACAACTTTAGCTAAAGGAAGTAATAGGACCACCTGTGTCTCTTTTCTTATCATATTATCTTTACTAATAACAACTGTTAGCTAAATAGAAAGCAAGCTTTGACAATACACAAACATATAACATAGCTTCAGACCAGTTGTTTTACATTAGGAAGGTTTGTGGCCTGCACTGTGGTGGCAGGACAGGTAGCTTACAGCCTTCTAAGTTGGGAACTGCTGATTGAGGGCTCAGTGTCTGTTATTCTAAAAGTGTATTAGTTCTCGCTTAAGCACTTGGGCTTCAGGCCAGTTATTTTACATTAAGAAGGTTCGTGGTCTGCACTCTTGTGGGAGGAGAGGCTGGACTCTGCCCTTCTGAGCTGGGAATTTCTGGTTAAAGGCTTATAGTGCCTGCATATTTGAACTGTTTCTTACTGAAATTGGTACACCTTGTTTGCTGCAGCATAGACTAGATCCGGGCCTGCTGAATCTAGCTTTGTTTGTATGCTTGTTGTTTGTTTGCTTGTTATTTCCTTGAAATGCTAATTCCACCTAAAACGCAGCTTTTCAGCACTTCTGTGGATCCCTAGTGATATGTGCATTGCTTACTGTACTTATTTCCTTGTTTCACTTGAAAGAAAGTTACTGTTTGTCGTTTTTGCATTTAAGTTACCTGTAACACATTGCATTTAAGTTACCTGGCACTTGCTCACTAAAGCAATTATATAAGTCAGCACTAAAAAATTAAAAGCACTACACCCTCACAAACTCCTCTTGAGTACCTTGTTCCCCATTTGCCCTTTTTTTTCAATTATAAAGGAATTCCCAATACTATTCTAGCATGTCCAAAGGTCAGTCGTCAATCTCCTCTCCGGTCCAGCTGGTGAATCTGGGAATCCTGAGGCAGTGTTACAACTGCCTCCTGTACACAGACAACCCTCTCCTCCTCCCAACAAATTCCAACACATGTGAGAGATGCAACCATATAGCCAAACTGGAGGCTAAGCTCTCTCAACTCAGTACTGGCATAACCAGTCAGGAGGAGAAGGAAACCACACTCACTACAATTCCCGTCTCACATAGACCTACCACGACAGCAAACCAAACACATAAACATACTCGGAGGCTCTAAATAAAAATCTGCATAAGCAGCAGAGACCTCCAAAGCAGACACCCAAGCAACCGCTACCCCAAAACAAAACACGTGCAACACATAGCTCACAAAGCCAGTGTGCCGAATAGTCACAGCCCTTAAGGCTAAACAACACACCTGATACACTTGTAATAGGTGACTCTATCGTCAGGCACACTGACGTCCCACTCACCAGGCTGAACAAGGAGAAGGTCACGGTGAGCTGCCTGTCGGGCGCTAGGATCCGCCACATAACACAAGCACTCAGGTCACTCCAAGGCAAGTAAAAATATGACTCAGTCATTGTCCATGCTGGTGTGAATGCCTGAGACGTACCTCCCTGGACTACATGAAAAAAGACATAGAGGAGCTCTCTGAGCATGTAGCCCAAGCCGGTATGACCCTGACCTTGAGTAGCATCTTACCTTCACCAAGAATGATGCCACAATATGAAGACAAGATGATCAATTTCAACAATTGGCTTAAGTATTGGTGTCATTCAAAGGGGATCCAATGCCTGTCAGCCTGGGATGACATGCTCGACAAGCCACAATGCTTTGCTAGGGACGGCTTGCACCTGTCACCCCTGGGGTTTTGGATATTGGCAAAGGCTCTTGCCACCCCCATAGTGCCTTTTTTAGGCAAGGCTCAAAAGACAAACCCACCTCCATAGGTATCACAAGGGATAAGAAACTAAGAGTAATGCTACTCAACGTCAGAAGTCTAAACCTCAAGATGCACGCACTCGAAACTCTCCTTAGCATGGAGAACATCGATATCTGTGCAGTAAAAGAAACCTGGTTCAAGGCTCCTGAGAGCACCCCAGCACTACCAGGTTATACCTCATACCATGCTTTTTGTCCCCAAAACTTGGACCGAACCACAAAAGGAGGGGGAGTATCAATATTCGTCAAAGATACCCACACCTCCAGGTTGGTGGCACAGCACGAAGCATCAGAGACTATCCATGTGCAACTAACAGTGGGTAAAACTGCCTTCCAATTTATAGCCTGCTACAGACCACCCTCCTAAACCCAGGAACCCCAGTCGGCCTTCCTGAGAACACTGGAAAATATGAAGGTCTCTCCAAACACCATTATATTGGGCGACTTCAACTACCCAAATATAGACTGGGAGCATTACTCTAGCTCCAACACCCTAGCCCAAAGGTTGCTAGAATTTATAAACTCAAATGCTATGGAACAACTTGTTACCACTCCCACAAGAGGGGAAAACATACTGGACCTGATCATCACCAACATGGGGGGCTCCAGACCAGAAGTGTATCCCTCACTGGTAAGATCAGACCATAAACTAATCTCACTGGATTTTCACATCCAGACCCCACCCCCTGCCCAGAAAACCACAGTGAAAAACTTCTCTAAAGCAAATTTCACACTCCTCAAAACCGAGGTGGAATCCTTCAAAGCCCCCGGGCCTGTGAAAAATACAGCCCAGACTGCAGAATCCTTTATAAACGCATTCTATGAACACCTTCAGGAATGCATGGATCATGCAATCCCAAATAAAACCAAGACCCAATCCTCCAAAGGCAGACGTCCTGTCTGGTGGACCCCAGCCATAAACAAACTATACAACAGAAGGAGGAAGCTACTACATGATAGAGCAAAATCCCAAAAAGGGAAGGCATCTCTGATCAGTATTAGCAAAAAACTATGGGCACTCATAAAATTGTCTAAGGCCAGCTTCGAGAGAAAAATTGCACAGGACACTAAGGATAATCACAAGGCTTTCTTTAGTTATGTTGGGAACCTGGATGGGAATTCCCAGATATGCTCAGAATTAGTCCAAAATGACAAAAAATACACCGAACCCACAGACATTGCCAACATCCTAGCTGACAGGTACAGCGCAAACTCCCCCCCCCCCCACCAAAAGTGCAAATATCTATCCCAGCAGAGTGCTGCTCCCCTGACATCTCAGATGCTCAGGTAAGAGCCGCCCTCTCCAAAGCAAAAAACATAGCATCAATGGGACCAGACGGTGTCCCGGGCTGCATCCTACATGAACTCCAAGAAGAGCTAAACCCAAACATAAAACTACTGTTCAATCTCAGCCTTACTACAGGATATGTACCCAAAGAGTGGCATACAGCAACAGTGGTCCCTCTCCACAAAGGTGGTGCCTCAACGGATCCTGGAAACTATCGCCCCATAAGCCTGACTAGCTTGGTCTGCAAAGCTATGGAAAGGATCATCATGGACCTCATAAATAAAGATATTGGGGACCTACAGACACTGGATCCTACCCAGTTCGGCTTTGTTAAGGGCAGATCCTGCCTCTTAAACCTGGTCGATTTCTTTGAAACAGTCACCAAGGCCATTGATGAGGGGAAGGTGGTCCACACAGCCTACCTGGACCTCGCAAAAGCCTTCGATACAACACCCCACTCGGGCATTATAGATAAGCTCACCAGCTTAAATATAAACCCCTATGTCACTAGATGGGTTGCAAACTGGCTCAAGGACAGAACCCACATGGTTAGAATTGCTGGAGCCATGTCAGACTCTAAACCAGTTACAAGTGGCGTCCCACAAGGCTCAGTCCTGGGACCTCTCTTGTTCGGTATATATTTCTCGGAGGTACAGGCCAACACGGAAGGACTGTGGCTGACCAAGTTCACAGATGACTGCAAACTGGGCATCATAATTGACTCTCCAGCCGACACAAGCATCCTCCAAGAGGGCCTCATAGAAACAGACAACTGGTGCCAGAGCCATGGCCTCAAGCTAAACTCCAAAAAGTGTATAGTCATCCCCTTTGGCAAAAACAAAGTGCCCACAAATTACCACATAGGTGGTAATCCATTAAGTACAAAAGAAGTAATTAGGGACCTGGGGACCCAAGTTGATAGCAGTCTCTCATTTGACAACCACGTGGCCAAAGTGGTTAGAAAAACATTTTATATAGCCCACCTAATCATTAAGAGATTCACATCTAGATCAGGGGAGGTCATCGTGCCTCTTTACTCATCCCTCATCAGGCCCATAATTGAGTACAATGCCCCTTTTGGGATGTACCTTACCAGACACCTGCAGCAACTGGAAAGACCCCAAAAGTACCTCACCAAGAGGATCAAAGGGCTCAAACAGATGCCATATGCTGCCCGGTTAAAGAAACTCCAGCTCTACTCAGTGACATACCGCCTGCTCAGAGGCGATATGTGCCTGACGTATAAAGCCATGTCCAACCCGGAATTAATGGACATGCTGCACCTCAGAAAATCCAAATCCCATCGAGCTACGTGCTCGAGAGACTTGAACCTCAGCACTGAAGTAAATAGGACATGCTGAAGGGACAGATTCATAACCCAGAGGCTCCCTTCACTCTGGAATAAAATCCCAGTCCAGGTTAGGCAGAGTCCCTCATTGACTCTCTTCAAGAGGAATCTGGATGAGTGGATGGGAGATCGTAGGTTTACCCCGGGTATCACTTCTGCGTCACTGTTAGACAGAGGCACAGTATACTAACCTCGAAAAAGGGCATAGCAAAATTAATTTAAAATGGGTGGCGAAAGCCAAACACACTCTGGCTAGGCTTATAAATTCCCTAGGGCAGATAGCCTAGTATGAACCTATGAACCTATAATACTATAAAACATCTAGGAAGAGCAGCAAGTTTTTGTTTCCACCCTGCCACTGCATATTACTACAGCATGATCCTGTAGTATTTCTGACCCTTGGTGAATATAGTCTGTGTGGGATAAGTTGTACCATTTCCTTTTTAGAGATGGATGGGCCTATGCTTGTATATTCACTGGTTTTCCCAACAATGTTATATAGTAGGATGGTCTTTTTTCTAGGATCTTGTAATAACTTTTGTACCAGAAATAAGCAAGCATGATAAATTCTGATCCTGTCTAAAAAAATCTGGAGAATGAGGCCCATTGCTAAAAGAAGTACAACAGGGGATAAAATAATCTGTTCTGGCCAGATAGTGTAACAGATCTCCAAGAGGAATATCTTCATGGAAACCAAATCAGGGCAGTTCTAGAACATGTACCACCGATGCCTCGTTGCACTTACATTACACATCCAGCAAGCTGAAGAAGCTGAGGGAATCATTTTTGACAGTTTAACTGGAGTGTAAAATTGTTTTAAAAAAAAAAAAAACATTGCTGAAAACTCTAAACCTCCAGGACTTGGTGGCATATCTCGGGGCCAGGAGTAACTTACCCCAAAATTCTGAAGAGATTACCTACTGTAGATATTTTACCTTATAATCTTGTTGAGTTTGCATCCATATAAAGATGTTATATATTTTAGATATATCACATTTAAAAGAGGTTTGTGTATGTCTTGCATCTGCCCACCATGAAACTCACACTGGCTAGTCAGGTTTAGGAGTACAATCCATTAATGTATGACAAAAGAATCATATCAAATCCTCTAACATGGTTCTATCACCTGATACTACTCCCATTTTGTCTCTTAAATATGCTTGGCTAAACTACCCTTGCGTAAGTAAACTTATCATAACAGTAGATGTTATACTGGAGCACCATTGCAGTATTTTAAGTTGTATGTGTTTACCCTTCTCCTTGCAATGGCCAGCTTCTCAAAGCTTAAAGCACCTTCCATGTACTCTTTCTGCCAGGAGTGTGCAGGGTGGTGGTGTGCTAAAATCTGCAGTGCATATTTTACCTAGGAGGAGGTAAGCGCCCTGATGAATATGTGTGCTGGGAAACAGAAAATAATAACAAAAACTATATACAGAAGAGTGAAAACAACCAAATCCTGACAATATGGTACAGAAACATCATGATAGGCAGGAGGGAGTGACAGCTGCTGCACTAGTGATCCATTAGAAAATTTACTTTTATGGTCCGTTTACTTACACAACTTTACTAAGGGAGGAGGCCAGTACCAAAGACTCTCAGCCGCTGGAGTTTGGCCCTAGCAAAGTATGTTCTGGATATAGAATTTGTATCCAGTTTGTGTAATGCTTTGTAAGGGTGCATACAGAGGACCAATTGCTGCCTCTAGAGTCCACACCTTTCCAGAAAATCACAGGAGAAGCTAATGCTATGTTTGAATGAACTGTAACCCTGCCTGGAAGTGGCTCTTTTTTGGCGAACATAAAAAAATTAATAGCATGAGACAGCCTAGTAGAAGTAGTTGACTTTAACACTGGTTTCCCTTTTCTCTTACCTTAATAGGAGACATTAAGGTAAGCTGGTTAGCTCTCCTGAAGGACTGAGTTTTGTCTATGACGTATGTTAGTTGTCCATGTACATCCACAGAGTGAAGAATACTTTCTTTGGTTCAAAAAGAAAACTGGGAGAAGGCTAGTCTGACTGAAAGTAAACTCTGATATAACTTTAAGCAGAAAGTTGTGATCTGTTCTCAAAGAAACCTTGTCTGTGTGAAAATGAGTAGGGTTCACTCACTGTAAGAGCTTGTAACTTGGATACTTGCCTTACAAATTGTAGTGCTAGTCTTTCTTGATGCTTTCTGAGATCTTAGTTTCCCCCCCCTGCCTTAGTGGACAATCAGACTATACATATCTCATTTGATTACACTTAAGACATCTAATCCCCAAACCTGAGCATGTTGCTAAACCTATGGCTTACCCCTTGCCCTATGTATCCTGCTGGGATGACCTAAGCTGCCTCCCACGGGTTCTCCTAAACCCATGTGCATTGCTGGTTCCTCCCCACTGTAAAGGTCTGTTTTCTTCCCTGTCTCCTCAGTAGTGTTATACTCTCAATTTGCCACCCACATCCACATGTCTTCAGTTGTAGTGCTAAGGGCTTGTTCCTGACTAAAGGATTTGCAAAAGTAATTGCCGATTTCTCCAATATACTCACTCACATTTTCATTTGCCTTTTTCCTTTATTCTTTAAACTTTTTTTCTGTACAGTTCTGGAATTAGCTTATAACAAGCAAGCAAACGGTCTTTAGCTTTGCATAATTAAAAAGCATCACTAAGTTAAGAAACTGCATGCATTGCTTTACCCATGAGCAAAAGAGTTGAAAATCTCACCCACTGCCCTAGGTCATCTTTGTGCTGAATACACACCCTTTCAAAGGCACTTAAAAATATCTAAATTATCACTCTCCTTATAATGAGGAAGAGGTTTGTTACTGACCTGGACTTTTTGGATGAGATGTTCTCCCTCCCCATGATTCACCTACTTCTAATGTGGAATGAAAATCTTTTTATGCTGGCACTGTTTTACTCTCCTCTCTGCTTTCAGTTTTCACATTTACTCACCTGCCTCAAGTTATGTGTGCTTCATTTACAGTAATAGTCTTTATAATTCCAGGCGAGCTTCAAAGTCCTGCTGGGATGGAACTGACTCTCTTTGTTCAGTCTCCTGCAGATTCTGTCCATACTACAATGTGCCCAAAGCTGCCACCATCTCCTCTCTGGATATCTTCAACTGCTGAACTTCCTAGGCTTTACATTCATTTGCCAGCTAAGTTACTGACATCATAGCATACTTGCTGGCAGAGCTTATTTTCCATCGGTTCCTAAAGAAGCTGACTAGAAAATTATGTAACTTCTGTGCACAGCCAGACTTCTGTACTTTTCAGCTTGCAACTGAGAGGGTTAACACACACATCTTTGGTAACCCAACTGTTTTAGGCTGAATATCTCTAGTTCTAGTTTCCTAAACACTAGGCACCAAATGTGAAGGATATGTGGCAACATGCCACTAAATGTGACTTAGATGCTGTTACCCAGTCTGTTTCAGTGAGTAATCCACAAAATACAACCTTGGCATCAAGAGCATAGAGGGAATATGCACTACTATCCTGAGTATGGGTCCCCAACCTCCACACTGAAATTAGACTGCATTGCTCACTTACATAGCCAGACTGCTGTCTCTGTGAACCAATGTCTCATGGCTCTCCTCTATCCACAGCAGCTGTCTTTCACACAAAGTATTATTTTTGCACACCTACAAACGCAAACAATTTTCAGAGAAAGCTGGAAGAATTCTCAAGTTCCCCACAGTTTTCTTCTTGTTCCGGGTAGTACTGCTACCACCCTGTAAAGTCAGGAGCTTCCAGTTACCTGTCTTTTACCTTGCAAATTGATCTCTCTTTCAGTGGTACAGCCAAAGCCGTTTTTGAAGGTGTGCACTTTATAATTTGTTATTCCTGAATGTGTATAATGGTTACCTTCTTCTCAGCTAAGGAACAGTGCATAAACACACTTGTAATAAATGCCTGCCACAAGAGCTTTAAGAGAAATAAATGAATTTTACTTAAATAACAATGAAAATGCGCAAACAGGGTAAATATACATTGATTGGCACAAAAGGGAAATTAAAAGATGTTTAAGATGTTCTTCATATTGATCACTGCTTCAGTAGCCTAAGCACTGTATGGGTGATGTCCTGTGTAGGATATAACAGCAGGCCAGCTTCCAAAGTTTCAGGACGTCTTCTACATGCCCAAACCATTGGCTTGAGCTGAGCTGACTTAGAAGATTGCTTTGGGCACCAATTAATTCAGAGCTTTCCTGCTGTTGATAAGAGTGCTCCTCTGTGGGCTTTCATGGATCAAGAATCAGCTAACACTGTTCCATTGCAGGGCAGAACAATTCTCTTTGGGGAAGAAACATGCCACATTACTTTTTTGTTGTTTAAACTAAGTTTTTGTGAAAAAACAACTATTTTAAAGCTACTGAAAAATATTTTTATTAAATGACCCATTACATTTATGAACTTTTAAACAGGAGAGCACTTTTTCCTTTTGTGATAAAAAGTTGTTGAAAACAACTACTTCTGTGGGGAAAATGTGTTTATTTTACTTTCTTGGGCTGGGGAAAGCATTTAAAGTGCTGTTTGCAGTGTTTGCTTTTTGTGTGTGCTTTGGAAAAAGTGACTTTTTTTTTTTGCAACTTTCCAATTTTACTAAGTATTAAAGTCATGAATTCAGTGGTGATTTGCTTCAGCTGTGTCTCCGTTCTGATGCTGAGAGTGGTTTACTGAGTATTGCTGCTAAGCTTCCATGGGAATCAAACACCATTTTTAGTTTGACCATGGAACAAAGAACCAGTCCCTAGGATGGACATTCTTCCAGCCACAGAAAGAAAATGTTAACTAAGCAGCCTTTGTTATCACAGCAGGCTAATAATTTGCCTCAGCTGGAGGGGAGTGACTCTGCTGTGGCCAAAGCTGGTTCCTCAGATCTCTTATGATGTTGTTTATATAGCCACCATGGATTAAGGGTTCGCCATGGCCTCTGTGGCTGTTGGGGTCCCCTCAGTGGACAATAGAGAGACATTTTTGTCAGTTATGGGAGAAAGGGCAGGGAATGTGCCCTTGCTTAGCCAGAATGTTGTGCCATCCCTGGGAAAGATGCTGCTGGCAACACTAGGTCTGTTTGCCCCAACTCTCCTGTTAAAAAGAGATGGAAAACTAAACACGTAACTTCTTCTGTGGACAGGATTAATTTATTGGGCTTGGCTCAATGTCTTGTATAGGCATTTGATCCTTCTTGTAAGATGGTTTCTGATGAAAAGAAAAGGGATTCCTCTTTCCCTGAAGAATTCCACGATGCTGAATCTGTAGGGGCATGTGATGGAACAGGTGCATATTTTTTTTTCTTTGGGTTTCTAATTCAGATTCTGATGAGAGTATGGTATTTGAATCCCCCTGTGAGAGATTCACTTTCCCTGAGACTGTTTCTGGAGTATGCCAGTCCCACAGAAAATACTAAAAAACTGATGCATCTTGAATTCCCAGACCTTCACCCATCCCCCAATACTGCAAACATTGGATGATGTTTTTTTGTCACATCCTGTGAATTCCCTGACAGCCAACTTGCTGTCCCTAAAAAGCAGATTGAGTGTGCAAAGTTCTTCAGTATTTCAAGTTTTTATACACTCATCCCAGACATGACTCAGTAGGCAGCAGCTATAGCTTCAGTTGATTCCGCTGCTGCCAAGCATTTTAATTCTAATCCTTTCTCCTGGCAAGGATGGTGCAGCTATTGATAAGTTTTTTTTTTTTTGGGGGGGGGGGGTGTATGCTACTGCAACTTTGATTTTTAGAATTTTGAACTGTCAGGCTCATATGTTAGTTTATTCTGATTGTGAAAGTATGTGGAATGTTTTGGCTGCAGTTTTCTCTTGTGAGGAAATATTTGCTTTGCGTAGACTAGTTTTTTTCTGTTTCTTAGGTCACTACTCATTGTTTAAAGTGTGTTTTGACTCTGTGGATACTGCTTCCAGGGCTGTGACTAGTGGTACTATTTGTGAAGGTTTGCCTGGCTGCATTCTCAGAACCTCCCAGAAAATGTCAAATGAAAATTTGAACACTCCTTTGGGGAGAGATTGAGCTTTTAGAGGCTGTGAGGCAGAGGTTATCAAAAAGTATGATTAGAGGGGTAAGATGATTCAGGGAATTTCTAAAAAATGTTCAGCCCTCCTTCACTAAATTTTCGAAGGGACTTTCTGCTTCTGCTCCCTCATCCAATTTCAACAAGAAACAAAATAAACTGTATCAGCAAAACGTTGTATAGCAGCCATTTAAAAAGCAATGGTAGGAATGCTCCAGAACAAAAGCTGGAAACTTCCCAGAACACAAGGCAGTCAAATAAGGCAGAATGAGTACCTGACGGACATTGTCCCCCTCCCTCCCAACCTTGGCAGTCTCTTGCTCCACTTCTCTCTTTGGGAAAAGATTGTTGTAGCCAAATGGGTCCTAAACCTGATCCAGCTAAGATACAGGTGACAGTGGGAGGAAATTAATCTTTTCCAGGGGATTCTTCCTGATCCACAAGACAAAGCCCTTTGCTTATGTCTTGTCCTGTGTCATATGCTGTCTCGGGGGGGGGGGGGGGTTGAAGCAGTTTCACCTTCCCAGTTGAGAAAAGGATTTTATTCAAGAATGTTTTTATTGCCAAAGAATGAAAATTCCTGGGGACCAGTTTTGGACCATTCCTTCCTGAATCAGTTTGTGATATTACCCAAGTTCAAAATGCTTTCACTTCACAACCTGTTAACCCTTCTTCCTCATTTGAGTTTTTTAGTAACCTTAGATGTAAAAGATGCATATCATCACATTCCTATTCATCCAGATTTCAGCCATTTCTTAAGGTTTTGGTTTCTGGATCACATTTTCATTTCTCTGACATACCCATTAGGCTATCCATTGCTGCAAGAGTGTTCACAAAGTGCCTAGCTCCTGTTATAGACCATTACAGGCTACAGGCTAGCCACATTTTCTTTTATATTTGAATGATGTGCTCATCTTGGCAGAGTCCTTTTCAAATTGTCAGTAATATCTCACTTGGGTAAGAGATCTCCTAGAGAGGCTGGGATACCAAGAAAACATTCAAAGGTTTTTTTTTTGACTCCACAGGATTGTGTTTCTGGGGTGCCTGCCAGACACCTTAGTACAAAGAGCTTTTCTTTTACAGGAAAACAGATCTGTATTTAGATCTGTTCCAGTGCTTTTTCCACTTAGACTTCTGTTACTGAGAAGGACTACTTCGGAATTCTGGGCCTCATGGCATCCAGGATTCTCATGATACCGCTTGCAAGACTGTACTTCAAAAACATACAATGGAAACCAAAGTGTTTTTGTTCACAGCACCAACACCATTGTCTTTTCAAGTTCCAGTTCTAGGATTTGGTAAAGAGAGATTTTCTGTATTCAGTTTTCTTAACTGATAAACATAAGAAAGTGATGCATTATGGGAATGTTATTATTTTAATTTCCCTTTATTTTCCCTTACACACAGTTTAAAAGCTCATAGGTGATATACTGTGTCTCATCCCCTGATGAAGGGTTGATCTTGCATATAGCATCAACTGAGTCTGCAGTTTAGAATTAGAAGTTATGATGACATCTGCTGAATGCCATTTTTAGCACAAGCTTCAGTATAATCTAAGAGAATCTCATCTTGAGTAAAATAAATCATAGGTTTTAGCTTGCTTCTTATTTTACCTAACTAAAATTCTGAGAGCTACTGCTTATTTGCTATTTATGTTGTTTTTCAGGTCTCAAAAGCTGTTCCTGAGAGAAAAATGATTTTCAAGGGAAAGATAGAAAAGGGAACAGATGGCACTGCAAATAGATTTGATGTAATCCCCCAGATACGTTACCCTGTTGAAGGAGGAACTGCTGTGATAACATTTGAAGACTCAGATGGTAAGTTTTTATGAGGCTTCTTTTTAACTGTAGTCACTGTGAGGTTGTAACATGTGAAATGCTATTTGTTTGCAGTATCAAGGTTTCTACTATAATAATTTGAAATTAATCTGCCCGTATTGCAAAAGCACTGTTCAGGTTTAAATCTGTTTTTCACATTAAAAATGTCAGTGATTTTGCCATTTGGTGATTGTCATTTTGCTAAACTTTTTCTTTTGTGAATTTCAAGTCAGTATAATTTAACATTGTGTCATAAAATAATTTATCATATATGTATATGTGTGTGTATATATATATATATATATATATATATATCTATATATATATATATATATATGTGTGTGTGTGTGTGTGTGTGTGTGTGCGTGCGCATGTGTATATGTAAAATCATCATAATTAGGGAAAGGAAGAAAGGTGGGCATTGAAAGTAGATTTGATATAAACCCCCAGATGTGTGTGTGTGTACATATAGATTTTATAAAGTACATAAGATGCAGTATTTCACAAGCATTACTTAAAAAAACAGTAACTGACATACTAAAATATGCTATAATAGCTAATTTTCATATTTAGATGTAGTTAGATATATTCCTGTTCATCGTTCAGTTAATACAATGTAATCACTAAATGATTTGGGGTTTTGAGTAGTAAATATACAAACATTCTTGAAACAAATTTGTTAGAAAGCAAGGCTATCCACTGGACATGCATAAATCTTGATTAGTGCTATACACCAGTAAGGTAATATTTTTTAACAGTGGAATACATTGTAAAAGATCTAGTGCAGACCAACATAAACATAGGTCAACACATACTAGCTATTTGGAAAAAGATTGTGTCCCTTCAGGAACAGATACCATAATCATACCTCACAACTGTCCCTGATTTTCAGGGACGTCCCTGATTTTGACTCAAATTTTAGCTCTGTCCCTCTTAATCCCTCCTAAAACTAGTGACTTTTGGAGGAAAGATGGTAAATTACACTTAACGAATAATGACAATAAGAGTTATAGACATCTTTTACTTCAGAAAATGTGTATTAATTCATATGCTCTGATTCTATTAATGTTTCAAGTTAATAGCACTAATGTTTTAAAAGTGTCCCTGATTGTCCCTGACTTTTTCTTGACTTGTCCCTGATTCTGTTGAAATTTGTCCCCGATTGGTTGAGAGGTCTGACCATAATATTGTGCAGAGCACTGCATAAACCAATCCACCAACAGAGAAACTGATTATGGATGACAGCATCAGTTCCTACCTCATTGTCTTTGAAAGATATACCAGCCAGCAGAATTGGATTCAGTCTGAATAGGCTAAAAAGTTGCCTTTTCAACATAAAGGAGAAGCACTTAAGGCATATATGGACAGACTATGTGGACTGTCAAAAACTGAAAATTTTGCTAGCTAGACCCTGGTGTGCCTTCTGAAACACAAGCAATGAAATTCCATGACTGGACATTTAATTCAGGTAAAAAAGTAACAGAACAAGTGTCTTATCTAAAGCACATTTTAAACTTATGGTTAGAACCAGTAATGAACAGTAAAAGTTAAATGATAAGGCACTTTTAGTAGCTGAAATATTCATATGGGTACTTCCAAATAATTTTTGTAAGTTGGCTTTTCAGACTGACCCTAAAAGTACTAATATATTAGTTGTACTAATTGAAAGGTTTGTAGGTAATGAAGCACTTTTAAAAACAGTGCAACCCAAGCATGAATCTAAGCATGTGCAGATGTCTGTAAACATGTAAAGACTCTCAATAAATGAGATAGAATGTTTTAGATGTGGGAAGGATGGGTCACATTGCTAAACATTTTTTAACTAGTTATAGAAATGCTGTGTATGACAAAAAATGTGATTTTACACCAAAATGCTAGTAATGAAAATGTAACTGCTTTTGTTGTTGCATCTTTCGGCTTTTCCCGGTTAGGGGTCGCCACAGCAGAACTCCGGTCCGCTAATGATTTGTAGTTGATTTTTACGTGCCGAGTTACCAGCCCTGATGCACAACCTTCATCGAAGGTACGCCCATTCACGCATGTCTCCATGCACAAGACGCTCTAGCTGAGAATCGAACCGGACAGCATCTTACTGTGAGGTGACAACGCTACCACAGCACCACCACCGCAGGTAATGAAAATGTAACTGCTATGCCTGTTAAAATGAGTTTGCCAATCAACATGTTCAGCTGGTGAATCTGGGTATCCTGAGGCAATGTTAACTGCCTCATGTACACAGACAACCCTCTCCTCCTACCACAAAATACTAACATATGCGAGAGATGCAATTATACAGCTAAACTGGAAGCTAAGCTGTCTCCACCCAAGACTGGAACAGACAGTAAAGAGGAGAAGGTTAACACTTGCACCACACCTCCAGCCACACACAGACCTACTAAAACAGCACTGGCAAAAAATACACATAAATACACAAAATCATACTCGGAGGCTCTAAATAAAAACCTGAAAAAGCATCAGAGACCTCCAAAGCAGACACTCAAACAACCTGCACCTCCCATCACAAACCAGACAACACATAAAACACAAAATCAGTGTGCCGCACAATCACAGCCCTTAAGGCGAAATAACATACCTAACACACTAGTAATAGGTGACTCTATAGTCAGGCACACTGACATCCCACTCACTAGGAAGGACAAGCAGAAGGTTACTGTTAGCTGCCTGTCGGAAGCCAGAATCTGCCACATAACACAAGTACTCAGGTCACTCCAGAACAAGTACAAATATGACTCTGTCATTGTTCATGTTGGTGTGAATGACCTGAGATGTACCTCCCTGGACTACATGAAGAGAGACATGGAAGAGCTCTCTGATCATGTAGCCCAGGCTGGTATGACCCTGACCCTGAGTAGCATCCTGCCCTCACCAAGAATGATACCTCAGTATAAAGACAAAATGATCAATTTCAACAACTGGCTAAGCTTCTGGTGTCATTCAAAGAGGATCCAGTGTCTGTCAGCCTGGGACGACATGCTCGAAAAGCCGCCTTGCTTCGCGAGAGACGGCTTGCACCTGTCACCCCCTAGGCTTTTGAATACTGGCCAAGGCTCTTGCTGCCCCCATAGTGCCTTTTTTAGGCAAGGCTCAAAAGTCAAACCCAACTCCGTAAACAGCACAATTAACAAAAAACTGAGGGTTGTGCTACTCAATGCCAGGAGTTTAAATCTCAAAATGCACGTGCTCAAAGCACTCCTCAGTATGGAGAACGTCGACATCTGTGCAGTAACTGAAACCTGGATCAAGGCTGCAGAGAGCACCCCAGCACTACCAAGCTACAACTCGTACCACACATTTCGGCCACAGAACACAGACTGAAACACAAAAGGAGGGGGGTGTATCCATATTCATCAAGGATACCTACACCTCCAGATTAGTGGCGCAGCATGATACCTCTGAGATCATCCATGTGCAACTAATATCGAGCAAATCTGCAATGCAAATTGTAGCGTGCTACAGATCACCCTCCATGACCCAGGACCACCACTCCACCTTTCTGGAGACACTGGAAAACATGAAGGTCCTACTGAACATCCTGATATTGGGCAATTTCAATTACCCTACCATTAACTGGGAAAACTACTCGAGTACAAACTCCCAGGCCCAGTGCTTCCTGGAATTCATCAACTCAAACACCCTGGATCAGCTGGTAAACTCCCCTACAAGAGGTGAAAACATATTGGACCTGGTCCTTAATCAGCTCCATCAGACCTAAATGGTATGTGGGACAGACAAAACGCAAGGTTAAACTGAGGATTTTAGAACATCTGGGGGATGTTAGAAATTCAAGGTTAGATAGCCCGGTAGCTAGTCACTTCCATAGAGAACATGGGGGTGTAGTTAAGGATTTAATTTTCAGTGTTTTAGCTAAACCACATGGGTCGTTGGAGTCTGATCACAATTTTCAAAGAAGGTTATTAAATTTGGAATCTAAATATATTATTAATTATAATACTCTTTATCCGAATGGTATGAATTTGGAAATTTGAATGTTATAGATGAGTTAAGTCAGAATGTTCATTATTTATATTTATTTATATTGTTAATAAATTAGGATAATTAAGTTATTGGGAATTTAGCTTTGATGGAGCTGATTAATTAATTATCTAATTAAGTAAGTGGTATATAAAGACTTGTATTTGAAATTGTAAATTATTCCATTGAAGGCGAAGGCCGAGGTACCAGAATCGTAATAAAACTTTGAAACTTTCTACAAGTCATGCTGTTATTTTCGTTGCTAAACTGTTGAACTGTGTGGTACAATTTGTTCTTGGAGGTGTTGGAGTTGTTATGTGGTCAAAGCCATATCCAACTCAGAATTGATGGACATGCTCCACCTAAAGAAATCCAAGTCACTGCAAGCCATGCACTCTAGTGAGCTAAACCTTGCCACAACAATAAATCGAACATGCTGGAGGGATAGATTCCTTTCACAGAGACTCCCCATGCTTTGGAACAAAATTCCAAACTACATTAGGCAGAGCCCCTCACTAACACTCTTCAAGAGAAACCTTGACAAGTGGATGGGTAACAGAAAATACACCCCTGGGATCACTTCATCGACTCTGCTTGACAGAGGATCAGTTAATTAATCAATGGGGCGGCGAAAGCCGACACACTCTGGCTAGGCTTATAAATGCCCTGGGGCAGATAGCTTAGTACCTACCTATGATAATGAAAATGTACTGACAGAACAAGATAAAGTAACTGTCAGAGTAGTGAATCAGCATGTTGTCTGTGCCAATACCTAGTTAGCCAAATGTAAGATATTGGTGTATGGAAGAGAACTGAAGGGACTACTAGATTCTAGGAGCATGGTCACACTTATTAAGAAGTCATATGTATATTTTATCCAAGACTTGGTGAGGTATGGAACTGTGAGTGAGCTATTGCTTCAAAAAAGGTAAGAGAATTAAATTATTTTATTTATTTCAATTCTGCTTAAATATTTATGTGAACTTACAGTAATCTATGTGATGATACTACTGTGTACTTTTCTGCTCTGTTTCACCTGATTGCATTTTTAGTTTGTTCTGGAACCTCAGTCTTGTATTTTAATTAGCTGTTGTGGGAATAATCTCCCCTTAGTCTTGCCCTCTGACTTTAGCTTCTTCATCAAAAGAATGTAACTTCTCTAGCTTCTTTCCGGTTCCACCTCTAATTCTAACCCCTTAGTCAATACCCATATGTCACTGCTAGGACACTCTGTTATCTATCTTCTACACTTTTCTCTTTACACCTATACTCTTACCGTATACTTAAGCTACTTACTCCTCCTGCTTTTCTTACTTAACCTGTTATCCAATTTCCCATCTGTCTCTTCTCCTGCTACTATACTCTCTACTATGATGATGATAACAACCAGGTACTCCCACCACGGAAAAATGAAGATCAATGAACAACTCAAAGTACCTGAGCAATCAGTATAACACAGTCAATGAAATGGCAACAGTTCCCTTCTTTTAAAATCACGAATCCAAAGTGTAGACACAAAACAATTTTAATGAGTAAGCGCTTTTGCGTGGTCACCACCACGCTTCATCAGACAGTACAAATAACATCTCTAGTACATCTATTTATACAAATAGGTAAAAAAGGCGCCAAATTAAAACCAATATTTTAGGCACTTTACCAATTAATTAAATAATTAGTCAATTAAAACTCTACGTGAGTGCACAAGCTTGAAAAAACTCTACAGAGTGCACAAGCTTGAAAAAACACTAAACTCTATAGTAAACAATAATATTTGTAGGCAGTTTCTCCAGCTAGTATTCAGATCAGCAGCCGAATGCTTACGGCGAGTGGATGAATAAATGTATTTAGATAAGCCAACAATTGCGAAAGTATCTCATCATATACATGCACAGAACAAGAAAGCACAAGTATTCATGATGAATGTTTATAATATAAACTCCTATTTGAATGATAATTATAAATATAAATATAAATATATATCATAATGACGCTTATATGTAGGAGTCTGGAAAAAATGTAATATCAAAATCCATCATCAAAAAACCTTCAAAAAATATATACATATATAAATTCATCAAATAAATAAATAAATAAATAAGTAAATAAATAAATATATGTTGAAACTCATTATTTTTTGTACAAAAAGGAAATGAAATACTTATATGTATATAAAATGAATTAATTTAGTAAATTGATTTAATGAATTGATGCATATTACATATAAATTATTATTAGAATGTATAAAAACTAGCCATTATGGATATTCAGTCAAATACATATGAATATGGGTACAAATAGAAGATGTATTTAATAAATAGATAAATGTATATATAAATGAAATGAACAGGATGAAATATGTAAATATATATAAATATAAATATATATGAATAAATATATATGAATAAATAGAATGTGTCGTTAAAAATGTCATTAAAAATGTATATTATAGTAAAAACTAAATGTCATAAAACATCAAGAAAACATCAAAAGGACATCAAAGAAAGCATAAAAAAGACATCAAAGAGAGCAGTGTTGAGAGCTCATCTACCTTCCAACACTGGTTTAATCGAAACCTGATTATTAATCCCCGGAGGTATATGTGCAGCTAATCTCAAAATCCATTTTAGTTCCTTGTTGCTCAGCAAAAGCACATTATCTCCACATCTCTTGTTTAGACTAACTATCTCAAGTACCCTAAACTCAAAGTCATGAAGAGGATACTCCATAGTATGTTTCGCTAGAGCATTTAGATCATTCTTCTTGCGAATATCATACAAGTGGCCATAGATCCTATCTTTTAGGCATCTTTTAGTTAGGCCTACATAAAAAGCTGAACAATTTTTACAAGTGGCGAGATAAATGAGATTCTTGGTACAACAGCTGGCAAAAAATTTTTCCTCCTGCTTTTCTTACTTAACCTGTTATCCAATTTCCCATCTGTCTCTTCTCCTGCTACTATACTCTCTACTATGTCTAATCTTTGCTCTCTTTGTTACTGTACTCTCCACTGCGGCTAACTTACTCATTAAGTCAATTGTATAAAGCAAAAAATGCAACCCCTGCTAACAATATTCACCATTATGTAATTCCTCAACCTAAAACTGTAAAAGATGTGTTCAGTCTATGTAAATATGTTAAATCTTAAGCTTCAGTGCTATGTTACTAGTCAGTGTTAAGTTTGGTATTATGTAAATTTGATTGCTTCTGTATACACCTTATATTTTGCTTAAAATTTAACTATGGAGCCTTTCTCCCTGGGCCTCTGCTGAAAATGGACATGCATCCAGTCAGACATTCCCGGTCAACAAATGTAAAATAAATAAATATTGTGTTTCTGCATTATTCAGCTCTTCTATTTCCACAAGCGGTGGTGGTGCTGTGGTAGCGTTGTCACCTCACAGTAAGACATTGTCCTGTTCGATTCTCAGCTAGAGCGTCTTCTGTGTGGAGACATGTGTGAATGGGCGTACCTTCGTTGAAGGTTGTGCATCAGGGCTGGCAACTCGGCATATAAAAATCTACTGCCAATCATTAGCGGACCGGAGTTCCGCTGTGGCAACCCCTAACCGGGAAAAGCCGAAAGACAACAAGTATTACTTGTAAAAGCTATCTGTTTGTATTTTAAACCCCTGCTGGGCCAAAGTCTTGTAGTTTAATTCATAGTTGTGGCAGAACTGTATACTACTACCAGATTTGTGCCTTAATCATTTATCACTACATTTTCCATAAACAGTGTTACTGGTAAATTTCTACAGAGACTGGTACCTTAAACTGTAGTAGAAGTTCAATAATGACAGAACTGTTTCTCCTCCAGGTTGTCCTTCAGTGCTTTTACAGTCTGCTTATCATTTACCTGTTTGCATTCTGTGTGTGCCCCTTCCCCCAATAACATGCTAAGCTAAGGTTCCGAAAGAGCTCCAATATTGCCTTTATTTGATTGCTAGCCTCTGTAGCTATCTTGCTTGTTCCTTGACAATTTCCCAACCATCCCACCCTTCTGCTGCTGTTGTTGTTTTATAAGGTTGTGTCTCTGCCCTCCACTGCTTATCATTATCTGATTTCCAAAGTCCTTCCCTGTCCTGTTTCATTGCTATTGCCTGTTGTATAAGCTATTCTTCTCACCCACTGTTTTCCATAGACCCATGGTGCTGAGTGCCCACCCAGCAAACCAGTATTGTTTTTGAGCAAAGCTACTTTACTACATACTGTCTTCTGCTCATTTTCCTGGAAACCAGCAAAGCTTGTAGTTCTAGCCTGCATCCCAGAAGTGTTTTACTTGTATCCATTCCCATCCAGGCAAAGTTAAGTACATTTGATTGCTAAATCACACTTAAGTATTTTTGAGTGATCACTTTTGTTTTCTGCTTTTATGTGTGCACTTCACTTACATTTTTTGTAAAAAAAAAAAAAAAATTCTCTTCCTCTCATTGTTACTGTCTTGAAATTACCTTCAACAAGAGATTTCCATCTAGTTGTTTAAGTGGTTTGTGTTTGCATTGCACCTGTGGGTCTCTTATGCAGTGTTTTTACATCAAGAGGACTGGGTTTATTCATGTTGTGGCAGGACATGTTCGCCTGGTCTATAAACTGGGAAATACACAAAGGGACTCCTAGTGTAGTCATTTTATTGGCCAGAGGACTCATTATTTAGTTTTCTGGGTTTTTTTTTTCCTGTGCTACTGTAAATTCCGCATGTTTGCATGGGATAGCAGTGCCCTGTGCAGTAGCAAACACCTAGAAAGAAAATTTTCTCTATAGATCAGACAATTAGAATTGACTCAGGTCTCATTTATCACATCCTAATCTATGTAACAAATAATATGACTACTGAATTTTTCCTCATATATTTTTCTCTAACTCGTGTTATTGTTTTTTATTGTACTGTATTATGAAATACTGTGTTTTTCTCATTACATTTTTCACTCATATTTGGTAGTGTAACATGATACTTTCTGATTTAAAATATCTGCACTTGATTTTTGAAAGATTGTGATTGTAGAGCTTTTCTCCCTGGGCCTCTGCTGAAAATGGGCACTTTCTGGCCTAGTCGGACTTTCCCAGTAAACAAATGTCAAATAAATAAGCAAGTAAATAAATAAATAAAACTGTAACCTGTTATGTAATTACTGTGTGCACCAGCAAGCACAGAGCAGCAAGTTGGGCCTTGAGTGGCAATACTTACAGATTTAGTAGAATTCAGTATTGTGCAAAGATTAAAGTTAGCAGAATTTAGTACAGTTTAGTATAACCTGCCCAGTAAAGCACTCTTATTAGTCTGCACAAACAAAGCACTCTTAATAGCCTTCTAACCCCGTTACACCACAACCTTGTAGCTCAAAAATCAAAGGACTGGACAGTATGGAGATGCAATTTCCTAACTTCTCTGTAGCCAGTTTAGTGGATATGGGCATCTTGAGACAATGTAGCAATTGTCTCATGTTTACTGACAATCACTTAATCCTTAAAGAATCAGACATTGTATATGAGAGGTGTAATTAAACAATGACACTGGATGCTAAACTCTTGCACAGAATTCCACATCAGGTTGTCAAAATCCCACACACAACACCCACCTCACATAACATATAACACACACATAGATTAACATGTGCTGAGCCACTTAAAAACAGTCTTCCTAAACAACAATGATCACTAGACCACCCATTGTCAAAGCTCTGCCGCAGCAAGCCCAAATGCACTCAGAAAAATCATCACCTAATACTCCACGTACTGTCACTCTCAGAGGAGCCCCAAACGCTAAGTTCTTAAGGCAAGCAAATACACTTCCCTGGGCTGTCATTATAGGGGACTCCATTGTAAAATATACTGATGCGCCTCTAACCAAGCTGAACAAGGAGAAGATAATTGTTAGCTACTTATCTGGAGCCAGGATACGACAAGTCACATATTCACTCAAGTCATTATGCCACAGATACCCATATGATTCCATCATAGTCCATGTAGTTGTAAGTGACCTGAGATGTATTTCCATGGACTATATGAAGAGAAACATTGTGGAGCTTTCAGAATATGTGTCACAGGCTGGTTTGAGCCTGGCACTGAGCAGCATTTTACCATCACCGAGGATGATGCCACAATATGAGCAAAAAATTATTGATTTCAACAAATGGCTGTCCTTCTGGTGTCATTCTAAGAGGATTCAGTATTTGTCCTTTTGAGAGGACGTGCTCAGAAGACAATGTTGCTTTGCCAAGGATGGTCTGTAGCTGTCCCCTCTAGGCTTTTGAATATTGACTAAGACTTTGTCTGCCCCCATAGTGCCATTTTTAGGCAATGCCAAATTGACAGCCCTACCAACATAGCAAAATCAACTCAGCTGAACCTCAAGGCATTACTGCACAGTGCCAGAAGCCTAAATAAAAAAATACATTCCCCTCCAAGCCCTCATCACACTCGAGAATGTAGACATCTGTGCAGTTACAGAGACATGGTTTAAACCAACAGAGAGTACCCTGGTAGTGCAAGGTTTTAGTGCCTTCCATACTTTTAGACCAGTAGCAGCACAGACAAAGGCTAAAAGAAGGGCTAAATGTTGAGGTGTATTAATGTGCAGCAATAACAAATATACCTCTAGGGTGGACAAACAGGATGATGTGCTGGAGTTCCTCTATCTGCAGATCACTACAGACAAAATCCCATTTTGTATCCTAGCCTGCTATAGGTCACCCTACATGTCCCAAAGAGCTCACAGTGCATACTTGGACCTACTGAAGACATCTACCATTCATCCTAATACCCTACTCATCGGATACTTTAATTACCCCATAATAGATTGGGAATCCTACACTGCCTCAGATCTACAGACACAGAGATTCTTGGACTCCATAAATACAAACACTCATGACCAAATATTGAATATGCTCACTAGACGCTCCAACATACTGGACCTTGTGCTCACAAATTTGGAAGAATACTGCACCACCTCAATGTATCCTCTTCCCTGGTAAGGTTCTACCAGTTTACTATTGAAATTCCGAATCAGCTTCAGTCGACCGTTCAGAATGTCAACCCAAAATGCTGAATTCAGAATTGCAACCAAGGCGAAAATTAATACATCGATATCTGTAGTTCGATGCATTCAACATAGCAGGAGGTGACATCACTCACCTCCTGCTATGCACATTAACATACCGTTACACTCTAGAGTCAATGATACAGTAATTCTACTATTTTTCATAAGATTAAAAATACCTCGAACGACATCATAGTTTTGATTTCAACATTAATAGAAAACCCAAGATGTTGAAATGTGGTAGATGTTCGAGTTGCCCTTTTATTTATGAGGGTGAGTTTGTTAATGTTGTTGGATATGGGAAAATGAAATGTCCTTCTCGTTGTAATTGTAGATCTGATAAGGTTTGGCAAGTTGTAAGCAATGTTCATCGTTTTATATTAGGAAGACCAAAAGGTCACTTAAGGATAGAGTATATGAGCATTTGAGGGAAGTCAAGAAAAAGGATATGAGGAATGCCTTATGGAGGCATATACAGGAAAATGAAGGCCATGATTTTTATTTTATTACTTGCATGATGCACATGGACAGGAGAGGGAGGCCATGGAAGACGCGACTTGAGTGTAAGGAGGCCGAATGTCAGATAAAGACCAATGCCACCATCCCCAATGGCCTGAATGATTCTGTTTCTGTCTTCTGCTTTTTAAAATGAAGGGCATTAACAGACTACGTTAATATAATATATATTAGTGCATATTTATTATTTTCTTATGTTGGTGTTCTTGATTTTTGTTATGTTGTAGGTTATCCTAATTATAGAACAGCATTGTTTTATTGTTTTTATTGCATTCTTATAAGGCTATGAACTTACATTTTAAGTGCCCTGTTGCTTTAAATGAAGATGTGTGTTCACTCAGGAAGTGATACCGTGTAGTTTTGAGGGCTTTTTAAACAGCTATCTGTCCAGTTACTGTTACTCTGATGAAGTCCATTTATGTTATGGGGTAAAAGCGATTACTGTAGCAGTCAAATACTTTTGTTTTTGTCAAAGTTTTCTTTAGTTTATTCGAACTTTGCCACAGTTATTAATTCGAATTTACTCTTTGTTATGGCCGTTCATTTGTTGACTATTTCCACTCATAAATCATCTTTGATTCCACATCTCTTGGTTACTGGTTTGTCATGTTTGTTTTAGTTTTTATTTACCATGTTGAATTGCTCTTAGAAACTTTGTACAGCTACCTCAATGGCTGCATAGAGGCTGTTGTTCCTTCCAGAAGTAAGCCCAGAACTAGCTTCAGAAACACACTTCCCTGGTGGCATCCCAAATTAAACAGTATATACAACAAAAGGAAAAATATTATGACAAAAATCAGGAAGGGTAGTTCCCATAAAGATAAAAACTGTCTCATCAAAGTAAATAGGTAACTAAGAGCGTTAATTAGGTCAAGTAAAAACCCATCTTTTAGGTTAAGATATCCTGCCAGGTGAAAAATAAGCATAAGGCCTTCTACAGCTGTGTTAGAAACCTCAAGGGCAGCACACAGCAATGTAGCCACATTCACCATGCCTGGCAATACAGCGAACCTGTTAGCGGACAAATTCAGTTCCAACTTTACCCCACTCACCCCCAACCACCCCTCCAATAATGCACTCTAACATAACTCCTCCAGCTGTAACTAGGGAGCATGTACTAGCTACACTCACTAAGGTCAAGAACATTGCCTCAGTGGGCCCCAGTAACATCCCAGGGTGTCTCCTGTGTAATATAGCATACAACCTATCAGGACCCCTGGAGTCATTATTTAATTAGTCTTTTAAAACAGGCTTTGTGCCATGTGAGTGGAGGTCTGTGATGATCATCCCTTTCATAAGGAAGGACCTTCAACAGATTCTTCTTCTTTTTCTTTTGGCTGTTCCCATTAGGGGTCGCCACAGTGGATCATCTGTTTCCATTTCTTCCTGTCCTCTGCATCTTGCTCTATCACACCAACCACCTGCATGTCTTCTCTCACCACATCCATAAACCTTGTCTTAGGCCTTCCTCTTACCTGGCAGCTTCATCCTTAACTTCCTTTTCCCAATATACCCAGCATCCCTCCTCAGCACATGTCCAAACCAACACCATCTCGTCTCTCTGGCTTTGTCTCCAAGCCGTCCAACCTGGGCTGACCCTCTAATATACTTATTCCTAATCCTGTCTACCCTCTTCACACCCAGTGCAAATCTTAACATCTTTAACTCTGCCACATCCAGCTCTGACTCCTGCCTTTTTGTCAGTGCCACTGTTTCCAACCCATATGACATAGCTGGTCTCACTACCCTCTTGTAAACCTTCCCTTTTACTCTTACTGGTACTCGTCTGTCACAAATCACTCCTGACACTCTTCTCCACCCACTACACCCTGCTTGTACTCTCTTCTTCACCTCTCTTCCACACTCGTCATTACTCTGAACTGTTGATCCCAAGTATTTAAATTCATCCACCTTCGCCAACTCTACTCCCTGCATCCTCATCATTCCTCTATCCTCCCCTCCCCTCTCATTCATCATCTTCTTCTTTCGGCTGTTCCCGTTAGGGGTTGCCACAGCAGATCACCTGCATGTCCTCTCTCACCACATCCATAAACCTTATCTTAGGCCTTCCTCTTTTCCTGTTACCTGGTAGCTTCATCCTTAGCATCTTTTTCCCAATATACTCCGCATCCCTCCTCAGCACATGTCCAAACCAATGTAATCTTGCCTCTCTGGCTTTGTCTCCAAACCTTCCAACCTGGGCTGATCCTCTAATATACTTATTCCTAATCCTGTCCACCCTCATTCACACACATATATTCTGTCTTAGTCCTGCTGACCTTCATTCCCCTTCTCTCTAGAGCATATCTCCACCTCTCCAGGGCTCTCACTACATATCACAATGTCATCTGCAAACATCATAGTCCACGGGGACTCCTGTTTGATCTCGTCTGTCAATCTGTCCATCACCACTGCAAATAAGAAAGGGCTCAGAGCTGATCCTTGATGTAATCCCACCTCCACCTTAAACACATCTGTCACTCCCACTGCAGATCTCACCGCTGTCACACTACCCCTTGTACATATCCTGTACCACTCTTACATACTTCTCTGCCACTCCCGACTTCCTCATACAATTCCACAACTCCTCTCTAGGCACCCTGTCATATGCTTTCTCTAACAGACCCATTATTCTGACAAATCTTATTTGCAAAGCCATGGAAAGAAGTATCATGGAAATTATCAACAAGGACATAGTAGACCTCCAGACACTGGATCCATCCCAGTTTGGCTTTGTCAAAGAAAGGACATGCTTACTGAATCTGGTTGACTTCTTTGAAAAGGTCACTAAGTCAATGGATGAGGGGAAAGCTGTGCATACTGCATACCTAGAACTGGTAAGGTATTTTATAAAATACCCTACTCTGGCATTGTCAGCAAACTTACAGAACTCAGTATAAACCGCTTTATAACATGTTGGCTAGCTAGCTGGCTCACTGATAGGACCAAGGAGGTTAGAATCAGTGAGGCCACCTCCACAACAGGCCAGTCATTAGTGGAGTCCGCAGGACTCTGTGCTAGGCCCACTTCTCTTTGGCATATAGTTCTCAGATATCAAAGTAAATGTCAGAGGTCTCTAGCTAACCAAGTTCACAGACAATTGCAAACTGTGAGCAGTCATTGAATCACCCCAGGACCAGAACACCCTTTAGGAAAGTGTAATACAAACACCTGGTATCAAAGGCATGACTTAAAACTCAATGCCAAGAAATGCATTGTAGTGCCTTTTGGGATGTCTGCCATCCCTGGTAACTACATCATTAATAAAACACCCCTAAAAGTTGATTCACTACTCAGGGATCTGGGAACTCATGTAGACAGTTACCTAGTCTTTGACCAACATGTGCCATGGTCGTAAGAAAATCCTTCTATAGTAATCAAATTATAAGCTATGGCATGGCATCTAGGTCCATAGAGGTCATCATAGTACTGTACTTGACCCTCGTCAGGCCTATCATAGAATATAATTAGAGACTGTGCAGTGGTTCAGTGGTAGCATTGTCGCCTCACAGCAAGAGGTTTTCCGGTTCGATTCTCGGCTGGGGTGCCTTCTATGTGGAGTCTGCATGTCCTCCCTGCGTTTGTGTGGGTTTCCTCAGGGTGCTGCCATTTCCTCCCATGTTACAAAGACATGCATCTGGAGCGTTTCTCCCCAGGCCTCTGCTGAAAATTGGCTTTGTTCCAAGATGGACTTTTCCGGTTAACAAATGTTAAATAAATAAATAAAAATAATGCCACCTTCAGTATGTACCTGACCAGACACACGCTTCAACTGGAATATCCACAAAGGTTCCTTACAAAAAGAATATAGGGAGTAAACACAATGTCCTGCACTGATTGCCTGAAAGCCCTGCCTCTTTACTCAGTGTCATACAAACTTCTAAGAGGCAATCTTTGCCTGGCATACAAGGCATCCCTGGACCCTGTTTTGATGAATCCTTTGTATACATCCGCAGAAAAAAAAGCATCAGCACTACTAGATTAAAAGACTTAAATTGTGTTTGCAACATAAATAGGATATGTTGGAGAGACAGATATGTTTCTCAGAGAATTCCCATTCTCTGGAACAGGCTCCCTATCCATGTGAAGCAGAGTTCCTCCCTATCCTTATTTAAGTTCAACTTAGATGAGTGGATGGGTAATCGGAAATTCATCCCTGGTGTGACTCCTATGTCTCTGATGGACAGAGGCAGTCAGAATATCACCCTGTATAAATCAAATATGAATCAAATTTGTGGGTCACATTTGGATTGCATAGCTAGGCTTTTAAGGGCCTGGTGGTCATTAGCCTAGTATACACCTATGAACTCATAAAACAATTAACTAGAAGAATGAGTAAAAAACAGGTGTCCATGGAGGCAGAAATGTGCATATATCACAACACGGGTAGAAATTCAGACTCTTTGAGGGTAACATACTCTAGCCTGTAGCTTTTGCAACTAATATAACACATGGTGTCATAACTGGTCCAGACTTCTCTCAGTTTAAGGTGCTGTGGAAGTTTTTGGGGGATGGAGCACAATTGGATGGATATTCTGTGGCCAAATATGCTTCTCGTTAAAATGGTGGGGAAGAAGCAGCAGCAGCCTGACACACTTTTAAGAATACACAGTCCTGAATAATACTCTTAGTAAAACTGGGGAGTGGTGGCAGCAGCCTCACACATTGTTAAAAATATACAGCCCCAATAAAGAGAACAGGATAACAGATGTGCAGCAAATTCATTAGGTTTGGCTCGGTGATTACTGTGTAAGCCAGGCATAAGTATCTCCTAAGAAGTCTATATGATACTGAGTATAGTGACAGGGACTTTAGTTGGTCTGTGTAAGGCACATGCTGGAGTTCCTTAATCTTCTTAGTTAGAAACCTTTGAGGTCTCTCCAATTGCTGCAGGTGCTTTGTATGGTACATGCCGAAAGGGGTGTTATACTCAATTATGGGCCTGATTAGTTACAAGTATAGAGGGGTTATAACCTCCTGTGCTGTAGAGGTGATGCTACATAGCCTTCCTTACCGCAGTAGACACGTGGTGGTCAAAGTTAAGGTCGCAGTCTACTTGTGATACCAGATCTCTTACCACTTCGTAGGTACATAGGGTATTGTTGTTAATTTGATAGTGTGAAGGGAAATTGTTTTTACTGAAGGGAATGATGATGCACTTCTTTGCATTCAGTTTGAGAACAGATAAGACACCAGTCATTGGTCTGCGTAAGACCCTCTTGAAGTACACTGACATCATTTGGAGATTCAATAATTGCACTCAGTTTGCAGTCAGCAAACTTGGTCAGCCACATCTCCTTAGTTTTGGCCTGAACTTCTGAGAAATATATACCAAACAGTAGGGGGTCAAACAGTGACCCTTGTGGCACCCTGCTGATGACGGGTCCGATGGTTGATGTGGAGTCACCCACTTTGATAGTGTGTGACTGATATGTGAGCCAGTTGGCAACCCATCTTACAACAAAGGGGTTTACATTCAGTTTGCTAAGTTTATCGGTAATGACTAGGTGTGGGATTGTGTCAAAGGCATTTGCCAAGTCAAGGTATCCTGTGTCAATGGCCCTGGTCATATTTTGCAAGAAATCCACCAGGTTTAACAGGCAGGATCTACCCTTGCGAAAACTGAATTGGGTCATATCCAGCGTTTGGAGGTTGCCTATGTCTTTATTTTGGGGCGGATCCAGGGTTGGAGGTCACCTATGTCTTTATCTGTGTGGTCAATGATGATACGTTCCATGGCTTTACAGATGAGGCTGATCTGACTTATGGGTTTGTAATTCACTGGTTCTGTTAAGAAGCCACTTTGTGGAGGGGAATAACTGTTGCTGTTTTCCATTCTGCAGGAACAAAGCCAGTGGTTAGGCTGTGATTGAACAGGGTACTTAATGGTGATGCTATTTAATATTTTGATTTGTTTAGAAGATGGCCTAGGATGCTGCCTGGTCCCACTGAGGCTGTGTTTTTTGCCTTAGACAAGGCTTTAATGACCTGCTCTTTGGATATGTAGGGGGGGGGGGGGTTGGAGGTAAGGTTTATAATAAGTTTGGAGGGAATAAGGGAGTGAAATTTTCACCAAATCTGTATGATAGCAGTTTTGCTATCTCTGCGGGACCAGTGTGTGTGATACCATTAGTCACTAGTTTGGCACATGCTTGGGTCCTACCTTTTAAAGTACGTATGTAGCTGTAAAAGGCCTTATGATTATCCTTGGTTGTAATTGCTATGTTTTTCTTAAAGTTACCCTTAGGGAATTTGACATGTTGTCTTATTTGCCTGTTGAGGCTCAGGAGGGTTGTTTTCCATTGTTGTGGCCTCACCTTAGTTTTCTTAGACAGCAACTCTTTCTATTTGTTGCAAAGTTTGTTGATGCTGGATGTCCACTAGGGTGCCTTTTTTTTACTTGGGGCTCTGGCTTTGATTATCTATGGAACAGCCGAGTCTATACACTTATACAAGTGATTGTACAAGGCTTTAGTGTAAGCTTTGGTGTATTTACCATTTCCAGCTGAGAGTGGAGCTTGGAATGCATTTATACCTTCCCCTAGGAGGGTATAGTTTGCTTTGGTGAAGTTTTAGTCTGACTTCACCCTTTGTGAGTTTTGGTATTAGTTTACAGTTCAAAGGCAACTGATTTGTGGTCAGATTTAACTAATGAGGGTCTGACAGTTGCAGTGGTGCATTTGTTTGTCATGTTAGTGAGGACCAGATCTAGTATGTTTTTCCTCTTGTTGAATTTTGAACAATTTGTTCCAGGGCATTTGAGTAAATGAACTTTTACACCAGTGAATAAAGTTAGAGTAGGTTTCCCAGTTGATGGTGGGATAACTAAAATCCCCCATGACCAGGTGTTTGGCAGTATTTGAATTTACTCCAGTTTGCTCAAGTAGGCCTCATGCGTATCATGATCCATGGAGGGGGATCTATAGCTAGCTTTGACTTAAATGGGGGTCTTACCCACAGTAATCTGAACATGGAGTAACTCCATGGAGTTGTCCAGTCTACCTAGTTGGGTGGTGAATTTATCTCTAATGTAGATTGAAATACCTACTCCTTTGGTTCTCACACATTCATTTTGCAGTCTGAAGGTGTGGAAGGCATTGTAACCTTGCAAGACTGGGATAGTCTCTGAGGTCTTGAACCAGGTTTCTGTGACTGCACAGAAATCTACATTCTCCAGTGATAGAAGTTCTTCCAGGGTGTGCAGTTTTTGGTTTAAACTCCTAGGGTTTAGCAGCATAACCCTTATCTTGTTATGGTTGGCAATTTTCATGTCTGCAATTTTGTTTTTGAGACCGTGCCTAAAAAAAAGACACTATGGGGGTGGCAAGAGCCTTTACCAGCAGCCGAAAGCCTAATGGTGCCAGGTGCAATCCCTCACTGGCAAAGCAGTGAGGTTTATCGACCATGTCATTCCAGGCTGACAGAAACTAGATCCCTTTTGAATGACACCAAAAACTAAGCCAATTATTGAAATCAATCATTTTTTGTTTATACTGTGGCATCATTCCAGGTGAGGGTAATATGCTGCTGCTCAAAGCTCGGGACATACCTACCTGGGACACATACTCTGAGAGCTCAATTATGTCATAGTCCAGTTAGGTATGTCTCAGGTCATTCACTCCAACATGAGCTATGACAGAGTCATAATTGTACTTGTTGCTGAGAGACCTAAGTGCATCCATTATCTGATGAATCCTGGCACAGGACAGGCAGCTGACAGTGACTTTCTCCTTATCGAACCTGGTGAGTGGGACATCCGTGTGTCTCACTATGGAGTCTCCAATGACAAGAACATTTTTTGAGAGTTACACCTTAAGGGCTTGGTAGGTGAGACACTGGTGTTATGCGTCTTGGGTGCGGGAATTGTTTTAGTTGCAGCAGTCTTTTGTTTTGGAGGTCTCTGGTATTTCAGTACGCTTTTTGAGAGAACCTCCATGTATGTTGATTTATGTGTTGTATGCATACTGTGTGTATGAGCAGTGGTATTATGTGCATGAGTAGTGTTGGGTGAGTTGACAACCTCTTCAGTGTTACTGCTTTGAGTATGAGAGAGTAGGGATTCAAGATTCTTGGTGTTGATACATCTCTCACAGTCTATAGTAGAGTGAGTTATTAGTAGAGGTTTGTCAGTATATATAAGACAGTTGCTACATTGCATTAGCAGACCCAAGTCAACAAGGCTGGCAGGAGAAACAAGGGTAGTCCAACTGTCCATAATGCTAGGTTTGAAGAAGTGTTATCATAGGTTCATAGGTTCGTACTAGGCTATCTGCCCTAGGGCATTTATAAGCCTAGCCAGAGTGTGTGTGGCTTTCACCACCCCTTTGGATGAGAATACTATGCCCATTTAGGGTTTAGTTTACTGTGCCTCTGTCTAGTAGTGACACAGAGATGACCCCCGGGGTAAACCTACGATCTCCCATCCACTCGTCAAGATTTCTCTTGAAGACAGTTAGTGAGGGGCTCTGCCTAACATGGACTGGGATTCTGTTCCAGAGTGTAGGGAGCCTCTGGGTTATGAATCTGTCCCTCCAGCACGTCCTATTTATTTCTGTGTTGAGGTTCACAAAGGGGGTGCTTTCAGGATTGTTTTAGGAGGTGCTGTGTAGATGGGTATTTCTGATGGGGTTTTTGTCTGGTGGTTTAATAGGTCAAAGTTCACTAGCAATACTTCTTAGATGAGATGTACTAAAGATGAGGACTACACTAATGTACTACAGCTGTATCTAAGGGGAAAATTGTTGAAATTATCTGTCTGTCTATGGTACATAATTATGTAGCAGTACGCGGTGCTGCACAATGTGCAAACAAGCAGAAACCCACTCAAATGTGGGTCTTAAATACCAGAAGCTAAAAACTTAAAACAAAAAAAAAAAATTTTACAAACTCAAAACAACCAATGAGGGTGCTTACTGCAAGCCCTAGACCAATCATCCTTCCCCAGACAGGTTCCAGTTAGCACACGTCTCTCACAAGGCTGCAGAAGGGCTCCTTCCAATCAAAGATGGCTTGGAAAATCTGCTTAGAATACAACAGCCACTGGAAACAGACCCAGATGCAGCAAAGCTGTATCTGGACTATTCTACAGCTACTAGCTTCACTAATTTAGGCAGGAAACACTAAGAAAATGTTTTTTAAAAAGGAGAAAAATAGCAGTGAGACACTAAAAATGTTTTAAACAGCAGAAGACCAGAAAGGAGGCACTAAATAATGCTGTAAACAGCAAACAAATTTCAGTTATTTAGAACACTGCTTGGCAGGAAAACAGAACAGGTGTTTTACAAACAGTGATAATAGAGAAAAAAACTTTGCAACAGTGAAAACAGCAACAAAATATGATTTAACAGGCACAGTAAGGCAGAGAAATGCAGTACAAATAGTGTAGTTTAGTTTACAGTATTACAATACAAGTCGTCTGATATCTCAGCTCAGAGTTGTAGCTCGTAGCCCACCTCAGTTCAGCTTGGTTCAAACAAGCAGAAACCGACTCAAAGACAAAAGTGCAGTAAATAGTATAATCAAGCAAAAAACAGGCAACTTACGGCTTTTGGGAAGCTCAGAAGCCTCTAGTCGTCTGTTATCTCAGCTCAGTGTTATGGCTGGTAGCCCACCTCATTTCAGCTTGGTTCAAACAAGCAGAACTGAAAACTTAAAAAAAAAAAATTAAAAAAAACTCAAAAGAACTAATGAGGGTGCTTGCTCCAAGTCCCAGACCAATCACCCTTCACCAGACAAGTTCCAGTAAGCACACTTCCCTCACAAGGGTGCAGAAGGGCCCCTTGCAATCAAAGATGGCTTAGAAAATGTGCTGAGGATACAAAAGCCACTACAAACAGACCCAGATGTAGCAAACTTGTATCTGGACTAGGCTGCACTACTAGCTACGCTAATCTTGGTGGAAAACACTGAAAAAATGTTTTAAACAGAAGAAAAACTGCAAGGAGACACTAAAGAATGCTTTAAACAGCAAACAAATCAGTTATTTAAAACACTGTTTGGCAGGAAAACAGAACAAACAGAACAGATGCTTTGCAAACCGTGAAAAGTAGCAACAATTACTTTGCAAACAGTGAAAAATAGCAAAAAAAGCTTTGCAACAGTTACAAAATACTATTTAACAAGAGGCCGCAGTGGTGCAGCAGTTAGCGTTGTCGCCTCACAGCAAGAGGTTCTCCCATTCGATTCTCAGCTGGAGCGCCTTCTGTGTGGAGTCTGCATGTCCTCTCTGCGGTCGAATGACATTTAAAGATATGCAGATAGGTGAGTGCGTGAATGGGTGTGCCTTCTTTGAAGGTTGGGCGTCGGCCTGGCAACTTGGCACCGTAAAAATCCACTGCCAATCATTAGCGGACCAGAGTTCCGCTGTGGCAAACCCTAACAGGGAAAAGCCGAAAGACATTACTAGTAAGGCAGAGAAATGCAGTACAAATAGTGTAGTTTACTTTACAGTATTTAAATGGAGTAATAAATAAGCAGAACACAATAAAAAGTAAAGTAAATAGTATAATCAAGCAAAAACAGGAAACTTATGTTTTTTTGGGAAGCTCAGTCTCTCGTAGTTGTCTGGTATCTCAACTCAGAGTTGTGGCTTGTAGTCCATTTCAGTTCAGCTTGGTTCAAACAAGTCAAACATTGAGATGAAATGACAGAAGTGTTAGTCCCAAACATCTAGCACACCTTCTGTAGCCAGAGTGCTAGCATTTTTTTCCTCCATAACCCATTATATACATTTCCTGTCAGAGCTTATTTTAATATGTTAACAACAGTTATACAGTTCCGCTCAAACGAAGTAGCTAAATTGCAGGCTTTGTAAGGCCTGCCATTTTGTAGTGTTATAAACACGGACAGACTCTCCCCCCACACTCTTTATGAGGTGTCAAAATAGGTAGATTTTTTTCTATCCTGAACATTGGAGATGTATGCTAATGCTTGCTGTTTTGCTCAAAAGTATTTTATAAGCATAGTACAAAAAGGTACAACTGCATGTTTTTGAATTTGTGTTATGAGATTTTTTTAGACTGAGGTATAAATGGCCTCATACATTATATTTTCCCACTTCTGTTGCATTGCTACGTACTCACTGATTTGTTATATTGAAGCATACTAACACTTTAAAACCTTGAGCTTGACCAATCAATAGTTCTGAGTGTATGACTAATTCTACTTTCTATAAAACTGTTGTAGTTACAGAAAATACTACTTACACATAGATAACTATACAAAAATGTTGGCAATTATTAGTGTTGACAACTTTTTGGCTGCCAAAGTAGGGCATTTCTACTGAAAAGTGAAATTGTGCAGGACAAACCATGGCATCATCAAATGAAAAGCAATTATTTTCCTCTTATTACCAAAATGAAGACTTTTGTGATACCCATTGTTGGTTGTTTATACTACACTATATAATGTAGTACCGTAGCTTTTTGTGACAGTAAATTCAGAAAATAAGTTTTCTTGTAAAATATCAAGACATTTGCCAGTTTTCATGTTAGCCCCCCCCCCCCCCCCCTTTGCAGGACAGAACTGCCCAAATCTGGACAGCTCTGCAGAAACTGAAACAAGTGGTAACCCTATTAACTAGGTGCAATGATAATGTTTCTTTTGCTCTCTTCAGCAAAGGCAGCGGAAACATTTTACAACAAGACTGTACATATTTTGTACCAGCTGCTGACCACTGATTGTCTGTGTAAGATTTTGGACAGTACATGCAGGCAGAGGCAAATTTCTCTGACAAATTAAGTGAGAAGTTAAGCTTAAAAAAGGTGGGTGGGCTTTCCCATCCTTTATTCCAAGGCAAGAAAATGTATCTTTTATAAAGTACAGACAGGTTTCTAGTACCTAAAATGTACTTGGACTATATTTTTGGGAGAAATGAAACCTGAAGCTTGAGTTAAAGATGTAGAAAATACTGAGGTAAAAGTAAGTGAATTGCTAAAACCAAAAGCAGAAGAAATTCACAGGCATGAGTTGTCTTTTGTAGAAAAAGAGGTAAGAGAAGACGCAACACCTACACCTGTATTTGTAGGTAAAGAAACACTGCTTCAGTAGGCCCCAGCAATATCCCTGGTTGTTTTAATAAAAGTTTGTTTAGGATCTTCTGGCCTTTCTCCTGTTGTTTTGTTGTTTCCTAAATAGCCAAAATATGACCTAGCAGGACTACTAAAGGCACTCTTTACAGCCTCAAAACAGACTACGTGCCAGGTGAATGGAGGGGTGCAATGGTCATCCCTCTTCATAAGGGTGGACCAGCAACTGACCCTTGAACTACAGACCCATCAGTCTGACAAGTCCAGTGTGCAAAACCATGGAATGAATTTTCATGGAAATGATCAAGGATGTTGGCAACCTACAGACACTGGACCCATCCCAGTCTGACTGTGTTAAGGAAAGGTTTTGCCTACTTAACCTGGTAGACTTCTTTGAGAAGGTCACCATTGCTATGGATGAGAGGAAAATTGTGTATACCACCTATCTTGACCTGGCCAAGGTGTTCGATTCAGTCCCCCACTCAGGTATTGTTGACAAACTCTCCGTGCTAGGCATAAATCCCTACATAACTTGCTGGATTGCTGGCTGGCTCACAGAGAGGACTAAAGAAGTCCAGATCAGTGAGACCACCTCCACCAATAGACCAGTTACCAGTGGAGTACCCTAGGGCTCTGGGCTGGGCCCACTTCTTTTGGCATCTACTATTCGGGCATCAAGACTAATGTCAAAGGCCTGTGGCTTACCAAGTTTGCAGATGACTGTAAATTGGGAGCTATCATAGATTCCCCCCATGACCCTAATATCCTACAAGAGGCTCTAACACAAACAAATGACTGGTGCAAAAGCCACAAATTAAAACTCACTGCAAAGAAATGCATTATAGTGCCCTTTGGGAAAGCATCCACCCAAGCTAATTACTTCATCAATAAAACAAACACCCCTAAAAGTTGATCCGATAGTTAGGGATCTAGGAACATAATGTTAATCTGGTGTTTGACCAACAAGTAGCCAAGATAGTAAGAAAGTCATTCTGTGTCGCTCAACTCATAACAAAGAGAATGGCATCCAAGCCCATGTAAGTAATAGTACCACTATGCTTAGCCCTTATTAAACCCATCATTAAGTATAATGCCTCCTTTGGCATGTACGTAGCTAGGCACTTGCAGCAGTTGGAATGCAGTCAAAGGTTACTCACCAGTAGAATTCAGGGTATGAATACCTTGTCCTACACAGATCACCCTAAGGTCCTACCTCTCTACTCCGTCTCCTAAAAGTTTCTGAAAGGTTATCTATGCCAAGCATATAAGGTGTCCTCAGATCCATCTCTGATGGATCTCTCACACATTCACAAGGCAAACAACACCAGAAACACCAGATCCAAGGACATGAACTTTGTCTGTGACATAAATAGAAATTCCTGGAGGAACCATTATGTGTCTCAAAGGATCCCCATGCTATGGAATAGACTCCCCATCTTCATGAAGTACTGTTCATTCCTGACCCTGTTCAAAAGAAATCTTGATCATTGGTTGGGAAATCACAAATTCACCCCTGACGTGGCCCCCATGTCACTGATGGACAAAAGTCAACAGTAAGTAAATTAATTGCCAGCTAACATGCCCCTTTCATAACTCTTGGCTACCTCTTTACTAGCATACCCCACCGTATAGGCATCCAGTGAACTCTGGGACAAAACTGGATTGACTGGCACAGCTAGGATTGTAATGACCCTGGTGGTGATAGTATGAACCTATGAAGAGCTGTACTCTCTACTTTGTGTAAACACCCTGATGATAGTGTTCCTAAATTGGCAGATTTGCAGTTAACAAAGGAAAACATCAAGAAAGCATAGTGTAAAGATGATACTATTAAGCAGGGCCAGGCAAAATATAGCCAGAATAGAATGAGTACCAGATGAACACACTGACCTCATTCCATACCCATATTTTGAGCTGAAAGATGTGCTGTGCAGGGTAAACAGAGACAATGAAGAAATACTGAACCAAGTGTTAGTTTCAAAACATTTTAGAATACTTTTGATGAAACTAGTATATAGCTATATTTTACAAGGACACTTTGGGATGTACAAAACCAAAGCTAGAATTTTAACTAGGTTTTAGTGACGTATTATAACAAAAGGCATTAAGAACTTTGTGCAACTTGCACAGAATGCCAAAAGATAGCACTACATCCAGGATTCAAAACTCGGCTAATACATCTGCCTATTGTTGAAGTCCCTTTTGAATAGATAGCCATGGATCTTTTACAATAGCAAAGTTTAGTAATGGCTGGTAAATACATTCTAGTGATTATTATTATTATTACAGTTATTATTATTATTATTATTAGTAGTAGTATTGTTATTATTACTATTATTTTCTTGAATGTTCCCCCATGCCCACAAGTCATCAAGCAATCCCAGTTTGGAGTAGATCCCCTTTGTTCCTCAGTGATAGAGGGATAGCTGCCACCAGAATCACTTTGGGTGTGAGACATCCAGGGAAGCAGACATTCAGGCAGCCATGAAGGTTGCTTGCTTTCTTCCAAGCATACTAGCAATGAAGACTTTATGAATTATTTTGCCTTACCCTACCACTGTGTAAAGAAATGTGCAAACTGCTTCACTGCGGAGAACCCACAGTGCCTGCCCCTGTGCAAGTGCATGTTACTGTGCACATGTGCATCAAAGGTTATGCAGATCAGTGGATTAGCAGACTGCAAACATACCTCTAGCTTGTGGGTACACTTCCTTTCTCCAAAGGGCTACTACAGTCCATGACTGGCTCCACCACCTCCCCTCCCAGGATTGGCACCTCATCCTCCCTACCATCTCCATCAGACACTGAAACGACTCATCTAAGTCTGGTCACACTGGCTATAATCAGAGATTTATCCCTGTATGCCACTGGGCTGGCCATTCTAGTGATTGACCATGCAACTTAATTTTCTGTAGTAGTACCCCTGCTAAAACCCAGGGCTGAATTAATAGCCAGAGAACTTGTGTTACTTTTTCCAGGGTAGGTATTCCCAAATAAATACTCATGGACCAGAGACCCCTGTTTATGTCTCAGATAATGCACCAGCTTTAACAGTATTTCAAAGTAAGTCAGTTAAGCTCTTTAGTGTACTACCGTCATACTGATGGATTAGTGGAGTGTTTTAACAAAACTGAAGTATATGCTGATGATGACCATGGAGCAAGATAGTAAGAAATGGGATCACATACTTACCTGTCTCCTTTTTGCTGTGAGAGAGGTTGCTCAAGCTTCAGCAAGGTTTACCCCATTTATGTTACTATATAGTCTAAATTCCTGAGAATTTGTGGGCATAGCAAAGAAGACTTGGAAGGGGGAAAAGATGTTTAAGAGTTTAATAACACACTTTGCTAACTTGCAAGATAAAATATTATGTCAATACTTAAGGAAATAAGGCACAGTGCACAGACATGCAATAGAGAGTATATAATAAAAATGTCAGACATGAGGAGCTTAAATCAGGGGGCAAAGTATTAGTATTAACTACCTGTGCTGAAAATAAGGTCTTATCAAGACTTCAGTGACCCTTTGAGGTGGCAAAGAAGCTAAATTAAGTGAACTACTTAATAAAACAAACTGTAAAGAGAAAATCAAAGCAGCGGTACCACATGCATGTGTTAAATCCATGGAGGGCAGCTGAATTTTGTGTAGTGTGCCTGCAAGCTGACACAGATTTACTAATAGCAGGGTATCAGTGAATTTTGCCCCTTCTTTTCATATATACAGAACATTGTCTAAGGTCCAAAAGCATGAAGCAAATAAGTTTTTACTGAGAAGTAAATTTTTTTTCTTTCTGAGATACCAGTTATGCATACATGCGTATGTATAAATGCATGTATTTTGTTCCAGAATTCATTATTGGTTATTCATTCTTTGTGTATTGTATGTGTTGTATACTATGAAATACATGGAACTGGAATAACTTGCTTACATATATGTGCAGTAAAGGCCATTTGCTTCACAAAAACAATAAGGTTGAGATATCAGTGCAGAACAGAGCTGAGACCAAGAGTCAGTTACCAGCTTTGTGTTAAAGGTGCCATGAGCCATCTTTAGTCTTCTGCTACTCAGAATACCTAGTGGGTTGTGTGATATACAAGTCCTGCAGTTTCATGCCCCATATCTTCATTTGAAAGTAAGTCTGCACCCACCTGATATGTCCTCATTTAGTCTCCATGCTGTTTACCATTGAGGCCGCATAATCAACCGAATGTTTACATGTGTGATGTTCTGAATCTGTACCAAATGTTCACGTGTGATGTTTTGAAATTGTTCCAAATGTTCGCGTGTGATGTTCTGATACTTTACCAAATGTTCACATGTGTGATCTAATACTTTATTTACACACTATTTATATTTTTAATTCTGTTACTTTGTCCATATTGCACAGAGCCAATAATGGAATGTCCATGTGTATAACTTTCCAGAAATGTAACTGAACCCAAAAAACATGTTTAATCGTGAGCACTTCTTGTCAGCTGAGTGCTTTGTTGCTGTTTCCATAACCCATTTCCCATGCTGCTTCCACCCCGAAGCACAAGCATAATGTTAGAAAATGGGGTTTCAGAAATGGCAGAGACTCAAGAAGTCAGTGAAGCTGTTGCATATATATATATATATATATATATATATATATATATATATATGACGCTGCAGTAAATAATTTTACAGTTTGTAAAATTGTTGCCTGCTGTTCATTTTTTTTGCACTTGCCAGGAAATGCAAGTGAAAGAACTCAAAAATCATTTTGAACCCCACAAGCATGTTTATCCTGAAATGCTTTCAATCCATTGAGTGTTTTTATTCAGATCCATGAATACACAAACTGACTGGGGACAAGTACAAGTAACAGCATGGTGCTGTTCCTCGTGATGGGTCCCAGAATTCTTGATGACTTCCCACGTGTTCTTAAATGTAAAGTAGTAAAAATGTCTGCTTTAAGAGCTCACATCACCATGTTGCATAGTCTTGGGCAAGAAAGAGCAAAAAGTTGTTTGTGTATGTAGCATTCTTTGATTGATGCAAAGCTCCCTATGATAATTCAAATTTTATTTTCCCAGTTAGTGAAGATGATTAAAGCTATGGGTTGCTAATGACTTGCTTCTTCTAATCCAGAGTCTGATTTCTTTCAGCATCCATGTGCCTGTTGTATAAACCTGAGCAGGTGACGTAATCAGGCAGTGTTCCTGGCTTCAGTCTAAAAAAGATCCATGTGGATTGGTGCTGTGCCCAAATAACAAATACAAACAAATTAGTAATCTAGACTTCTTTCTTATTAATTAAACATGTTTTTCTACATGGCTGAATGTTTTATTGATGACAGTTTTTACATTGGTGTTTTTATACACTTTAAGTTCTGCAGCTGTCATGTAATCCGAAATGGCAAGGCATCCACAGCAGCACTATAAAAATGTTGCAGAATTTTCCAAAACGCTAAACCCTTCACAAAAACATAGCACCCTATTGGGGGGCAGGTCAGTTTACTTCAGTGTTGTATGTAGTTAAAACAGTTCCTGAAGATTGTGGCTACTTCAGGGTAGTTAAGGACCCCATCCTTTACAACCACCAGAGGAAATGCAGAGTAAATATGCTGCCCAGTTCATAATATTAGCTACACACTTATTTGCAACATTACTAAAACCACATATCAGTGGTTCAGCGTTAAAGTTATCTTAGTGCATATTTTCTTAAATGTACATGCAGTGTTAATTATTTAATTATGGCAGCCTGTAAGAGGAATCTACAGCAGTGTTTTTTTGTCCCAGTTGAGTACAGCCAGAATGTGAACATGTTGCCAGCAGCCATATATGTTAGCCGTTGTTTTTTTTTTTTTTTTTTTTAAAGTGGTGCTAACTGAGCTGCAATTAAGCTTAAAAGACGCTATGGACAGAGACTGAAAACATACAATTTTTTATCTTATCTTTAACTTCTGCATGATCTGAGACTCCAAGCAGCTCAGATAATTATTAGTTATTTTCTTTTTCTACCTCTGAATGCCTTCGTGGGACACACATCCTGCCATGATCTTTTTATTTTCTAGAAAACTACTTCTTGCCTATAATGCACTATGAGGGCACATCTGATGAGATTAGCTCACCCTAATGTCTCATTCAGGTCACAATTATATTTACTTAGAGTGGGAGCAGTGAGAAATGGCTGTTAAGTTTTAGAAGTCTCAGTAAAGATGCCAGCACCTGGTTTGCACTGACTCCTGCACATTTGTTCCGTATATGTATTACGAAATCTGTTAAACATTATTTTTCCTGCAGAGGTGTAAATAATTACCTAAAGCAATATAGCCTTTTTGAAAAGTGGAATTTTGTGAGTTTTGGGTCTTCTTCCCACATTCATTGGTTCAGAGACTCATAGCCAATTACTAGCCTTGCTGGCTCTGTGAGCCATTTTAAGCCTGGCCAGTTTCCCTCTGAAATGTGAGAATCACACCCTGTACTTTGTCTGTGAGGCAGACACTTTAACCATTATACTATTCCTCATTCGCGGAATCAGACAATAATATCATATTTCCTGACTTGCAAAGCTTACCCAATGAATGAAGCTGCCTTCAGTGGCTGTCTGGTTTGTTCTCCTTCAGAATACAAAAGGGTCAATAGCCTTGTACCCATGGAAAGAGAAAGAATGCAGATGTAAATGACAGTACACAGATTTATGACTTAGCTATATGTGAAATAACAAGCAAGAACTACAGGGACCTCAGTGTCTGTGTGCTTCCAACAAAAAAAACTGAAACCTTTCAAATGTGGTAGGTGAGATAAATATGAGAGATAAATACCTAAATAAAATATCATGAGATTTCATTTGGCCCCCATCATGGTGTGCAGTTAGGTCACCATGTTTTGAATGTGTGTTTTATCCCTGTCATCAAGGGGTTCCCTTCACTCTATTAGCAGATAAGGTTAGAGCTTCACAGACTTAGACTTGAGAAGTATACAGTATTTTGTGTATGTTGTCCCTATTCCAAGGATTTATTTATTTGAATAGGTTATAGAAGTGGGCACAGATTGAACTTTTAAAGCAAGTGTAAAAAAAAAAAAACATAATTTATCATTGACCTTGGTTATGGTATATATTAGTATTAATTTGGTTTTCTTACCATGTTAATTTTGTTATTCTTTTTAGTAATTGAAATAAAACATGCATTATACTGAAATAAAGGATGCATTATAAGTAAAGTACTGCAGGTGTGTATGTGTATTTATGTGTGTGTGTTTCTGTGTATTTTGCATATCCATAGTCATAAAATCAAAATGTCAAATGGCAACTGATCGAACAGCCAAACACAGCTGATCAATCAGCTACGTACCTAACAAAAACATTTTTTTTGGGGGGGGGTGACAAATCCACCTACACACCTTGATAATTATATATATCATCTCAGCGATCACACTACAGTGGAGAAAGGGCAAATTTCCCATTGTACAGCAATCCTGCAAAGAAAAAAACCTGGTATGTTCTATAAGCTGATTTTTGATAAGCTGTACTAGCTTTTTCTCATTTTAACATATCTCAAATTTCAGTTTTTCGAGACCATGAAATAGAATCCACACAACACCGAAACAGCAAAACCGTGAAATTCAAAACACCTAAAACACAGCACACACCAGACCACACATATACCACAACACCCACATCACAACATAAACAAAACAACACACATCCACAAACCTACAACGCAAGCAGAAGGGCAAGCCTGCCTGCACCCCCCGTTTGGGGGGCTGTACCCCCCTACTTATATACTAACTCCGAGATTGCACAAACAGTAAACAAAAGCAAACAGGCACACACACATTCAACAATCCCTCACACACATATCAGCACACTCACATACACTCAAACTCCCACCCAAAACCCTTACAAAACACTCACTTACCTGATATAACACTTAAATCCACACACACCACCACACACCTTCCACATAAATCCCAGACATTATGTAGCACTTTCACTATTTTCAAACTTCGACTTTATATAGTCTCGAGATACTGAAATTCGACATTTCAGTATTTTGAGATTATAAAATGATTCCATATAGATATATATATATATATATATATATATATATATATATATATATAGACACACACACACACACACACATATATATATATATATATATGTGTGTGTGTGTGTGTGTGTATATATATATATATATATATATATATATATATATATATATATATATATATATATATATATATATATATGTATATATAATGTGTGTGTGTGTGTGTGTGTGTGTGTTGTTTTTTCTGTATGGGGTTCCTATCAGAAGGATGAAAGTTCACAAGAGTGAATGTCAAAAGACCAAACCAAGAGCTTCAAAAAGACTGAAGGTCAAAATACACACACAAAAAAAAAAAACACATCTGCATTTCTGCAGGGTGACAAGCCCTCCTGCACTCCCCCTCCCCATGATCAGAGATCAGTCTGAGGTCACACTACAGTGGGGGAAGGAGCAAATCTCCAATCCTCACTGTGCTGCAGTCTCACACAATCAAAGTCTTTCTTGTTCAGTCTTCTGGGTTTTTGCTTTTGAGAGCTTTTATCCTAATAGGGAAACATATCTGTTTATCTATCTATATTTATGTCTATTCATACATACACACACACATATCTGTATATGTTGAAACCCATGTGGTCGAGATCATATGGTAGACAATTCACTCAGTCGAACCTTTCTCTCTTTTTTTTTGAAAACATATTTATTGATTTTCAAATATAAGCAAACAGTTACATATGATGTTTATAGATATTCAACTTTAAAATAAAAGAAAACATGCTAAACAAAACATAATATAACTAAAGTATTTACATAGATGTCCACAATTAAACACTGTAAAAATCTTAGTGTACATTGATGATTTCATAATAAAACAGACTTCTTTTCTAATAATTTTTTAACTTATTCCACATATATGAAAATGTTTTGCTGATGGATCTTGCTTTAATGGTCAGTAATTCCAAGTGACAAACTTCAGTAATAATGTTTTTAAATTCTGAGCAAGAGGGAGAAGTATCAGAGTTCCAATTTTTTGTTATAACTTTTCTAGCTACAGCTAGTATAGACCAAACCAGAGGAGATTTATTTTTTTAACACTCACTGACATTGGTGTGTTAAATAGAACCAAAGATTTAGAAAGTGTAAAATTATCTGAAAATAAGACCTGAAGAAAGTTATTAATGCTGTCTCAATAATTTTTAGAGCTGCACAATCAAAAAAACACGTGGGATCAATCTGCCTTCTTTTCTGTTTTCCATCTTTCTTATTGATTTTACTCATTATATGAGGTGTTAAAATGACCTGTACATACATTTCCATGCAAATAATCTCCATTTAAGTGAAGAAGTGGTCAGTTTAGCTGATTCTAGTATTATTTTCTTATCTTGATCATCAGGTTGATTATTATTAATTGTGAAGAAATTGTACCAGTAGCTTTCAGGGTAGCTATTTGTTTCTTTTCTAATTATATTGTATATTTGTGAAAGTTTGCCTTTAACATGAAATGTATGTTGTGTGGACAGAATCAAGTAGTTTAATAATTTAGTTGTAGATTTTTTTAATTATGGGTGACATCAGATCATATTTACTTCTAACCATAAGTTTTTATTTAATTCAAACTCATCTATCAGATTATCTGTAGATTTGAATTCATTTACCATAATCTGGAACCAATATATTAGATTATATCCTTAAATAGCAACATTTTCGCAAGATCAGAGAAGGACACAGTCCCCTGTGTGAATGAAATAGGGGAAAGAAGGAAAAAACAAGCCTTGTATGCTGGGAATTTATAAATGAAATGTCTAAAATTGTTTAAAGAAATAACATATAGGTAGAGTTATATGTTTGAGTGGTATATGTAGTAAGAAAATCTTTTAACAACCATATAAATGAGTTATTTACTATAGATCATTTATAAGCATTAGGAGTAGAATATAAGTCAAAAGACAATACCTCCAATTTTTTTTCCATTTAGCTGTATAATCTGTATCTATTAATAGAGATATAGATTTAATTACAGATGACATTGAGTATAATTCCAAGTCTGGTAAACCCATTCCCCCATTAGACCAATCTTTCAGATGATAAGTTAATGCCACTCTAGGTTTGTTTGGGGACCATAAGAATTTTAAGATCAATGAATTACATTTTTTTATTATTGATTTAGGAGGAGGTGATGATATTGATTGTATAATGCATAATATTTTTGGAAGTATTGTCGTTTTGATAATTGAGAGTCTCTCTTCCATTGTAAAAAGAAGATGTTCTTCGTGTTTCACTGTTGCAGTCATTACATTTGGGTAATCCTGCTGGCAGGTTGCCCTCAGTCGGCCTGAATTCCAAAGTCTTGGGTCCTGCGTCAGTTGCTGTCGCCCCTTCCGTGACGTCAGGCTGTCAGGGGTATAAAAGATGCAGCCGACGCCATTTTCTTCAGTCTTTCTTGCCGTGCGGTGCCCGAAGCAGAAGCAGTTAGCAAGTGCCGGTCGGCCGACTCCTGAGATTTTCGTGTTCGAGTTTCAGATCCAAAGTCTTCATTAAAAGCTAAGTACCCCGTTGGGGAAACTTTTTTGTTGCTCCAGACTGATGTCAGAAAAAGTTAATAATTGTATTTCTTGTGGGAAGCAAATACCTCATAAGGACTTTCACTCTTACTGTATTCCTTGCCTAGGCCCTGACCACGACGTTTCAAGTTGTCGGTTTTGTGCTAGTTTTAACCAATGCACTATTAAGCATCAGTACGATTTTGCACTAAGCTATTTTGGATGCAGATCTAATTATACAATGTCGTTGGATAGCCATCCGACTACCGGAGTTCACAAAAAATGCAAAGAAAAAGAAAAAGACAGGCAACCGAGGTCCAAAACTGACGAAGCTCCTCCTAAGCCAGTCGCCGGTTCTCAGTGAGGCGCTTTCGCAGCTCCTGACACCCACTACTTTAGAGTCGCAGACCGCTACCGACTCCCATGTGGAGTCGGTCAGGCCTCTGGATACTCAAGGTATTGGAGCCTCGGAGACTATTCCCTCAGATGGGTCCAGAGCCGCTGAGCAGGCATCGGCTTCTGAGGGTGTATTCAGACCTAAACAATTATACATTAAATCAACTTCAGCTTCAAAGGCAAAGACTAAAGCACCTTTAAAAGCAAAGAAACAAGTTCACCAGCCACATGGACAAGCGTCCATGCCCAAAAAACAGATGCTCAAAATAGCCGAAGACTTAATTACCTTGATTGGGGGTTCCCAACCCCCTCCTGATAAGAGGCCTAGGCAAGAGACAGACTATGAATCTTCAGTTCAGGTTTCCATTTCCTCTGATTCCTCTTCTGATCAGCAATATTCTCTTCCCCCCTATGAGGATTCTGATGCCGAAGAATCTATTCCTTCAGCTTCTCCTCCTGAGGACTATTCCTTTGGGGAAACCTTGCATACCATGAGGGAGCATTTCCACTGGGAGAGCCAAGATTTTTCAGAATCTAAGAAGAGGCTCAGGGATTTCCTTCTACTACCTCAACGCAGGCCTCTAGCTATTCCACCTGTGTTAGACATTGTAGATGATGCGTTTTCAGAGTCTAGTCTGACCCCTGACTCCTTACCTCCAGCTCCTGTTAAGCTTGACGGATACTACAGGGTTTCTGACTCTCATAAATTCATTTTCAAAAACCCTGCTGCAGACCCAGAAATTATTTCTCAGGGTCCCAAAGGGGTTAAGGCTTCCACTGCAAAAAACACTACCCCCTCTGACAGAGATTCTAGGGCACTGGATAGATGGGGAAAAAAGATTTACACATCTGCTACCTTGGCTATAAGAGCCGTAAACTGCAAGTTTCATATGCTCAAATATCAGCAATATGTCATGACACTGCTTAAACAGAAAATGTTGGTAAATTCTGAATGTGCAGATAACAAAGAAATGCAGGATTTATTGCATGCAGCTGAACAAGTTGGAAAGCATACTTTGCAATGTGGTTTTGATTCTCTGGAGGCCTCCTGCAGGGCCGCTGTTACGGGTTCTGTAATTAGGAGGCATGCTTGGTTAAAGGAACAAAATCTGCCTGATCATGTCAAAACTAAATTATTAGATGCACCATTACAGCATGATACCTTGTTTGGTGTTAAGGCAGAAGAGGGGTTAAAGAAAATGGAGGACAAAGCTAAATCTATGCAAATGGTCAAAGATTTTTTACAAGTACAGCCACCTAGGTTTAGCAGACACTGGCATACAAAGAATTGGTACTTTCCAGTGTCAGACAGACCTCATAGGGGCAGATCCAGACGCCCTAGAGGCAAATCCCAGCCGCAAGGTTCGTACAGGTCTAAACAATGGGGTGCTTCAACCTCCAAAAGTGGAGAAGACAAATCACAACCATACAGGAAACAGTCCCAATGACTTCCCCCTGCCTGCACCAAGCACTTATCTACTGGCAGCATCCTTAGGGGGAAAAATAGCACTTTTTTCTAAAAATTGGCACATTATAACCCAGGACAAATGGGTTCTAGACGTAGTGTCACAAGGCTACAAGTTTCACTTCCACACCCTGCCAAGGACAAACGGTTGGCCAGACCTGCCAAAAACTCAATGGGCAGAGTCTCAAAAACAAGTCTCATCCCTCATGGACATGGGGGCTCTTCAACAAGTGCCACAGCAAGAGCTGGGACAAGGATTTTACTCAAGACTGTTCTTGGTACCCAGAAAGGACAAAGCATGGAGACCAATACTGGACCTATCTATTCTAAACACTTTCCTGGATATACCAGAATTCAAGATGTTGACCTTACAGCAGCTTCTGCCCATGCTGGGCAGAAAGGCTTGGCTCGTCACTTTAGACCTAAAAGAGGCATACCTGCATGTCCCAATCAGACAATCATGCAGAAGATACTTCCGATTCAAGGCTAGTTCAAAGCATTACCAATTCTCTGCACTGCCCTTTGGCTTATCTACTGCGCCCAGGGTCTTCACAAAGTGCCTGGCACCAGTAATTGCTTTCTGCAGACAAAGAGGAATACAAATGTATCCTTACTTGGACGACTGCCTCATTCAAGCAGAGAACAAGGACATTCTACTACAGCATCTGGCATTTGTGAAAAGACTTTTAACATGCCTAGGGTACACAGTCAACGAAAAGAAATCAATACTAGTACCCTCTCGAGATAATATTCCTGGGTGCAAGCTTAAATACAACTGCTCAGATGGCTTATCTCACGCCAGACAAACAAAGGCAACTGACTACCTATGTCAAGGAAATGGCAACAAAGGCCCAGTTATCTGCAAGAAAACTTCTGCAGGCTTTGGGCTTCATGGAATCCTGCATCCTACTGATTCCATATGTGAGACTGCATATGAGGAAACTTCAATAGTACCTAAAAAGTGTCTGGACACATTGCCACAGCCTGGAAACAATGATTACTCTCATTCCCTGCCTGCAACAGGAGTTCCGATGGTGGGCAAAGGCTTGTCACCAAAACAAGGGACAGCATACAAAGCACACCTCTCAGTAAAGCTGTGATGGATGTCATTTTGGAAGCCAGAAAGCCTAGTACTAAAAAATCCTATGCTGTAAAATGGAAAAGATTCTGTGCTTGGAACCAAGCTCAAGGAACTGACACAGCTGTATCAAATATTCCTCAGATTTTGCAATACTTAACTGAGATGCTGGACAAAGGCCTATCTTTTTCATCAATTAAAATTCATGCCTCTGCCATTTTGGCTCATTACAATACAGAGCCACCACTCTTTTCTCATCCTTTATTAAGGCAGTACCTCAGAGGAGCCAAAAATTTAAGACCTCCAAGGAGAAAGCCAATGCCTGCATGGGACCTCAATTATGTCTTGGAAAAACTCACCCTACCTCCTTTTGACCCAGCTGCTACTACGGATATAAAGTTTTTATCCTGGAAAACAGCTCTGCTCCTAGCAATAACTTCTGCAAGTTGAGTGTAAGAGCTACAGGCTGTCATGGCTGTGGAACCTTTTGTCATTTTTTTATCCAGACAGCGCCTCTCTGAGGACATACCCTACATTCATGCCTAAGGTGGTGTCCAGTGTAGCCCTTAACCAAACTATTCATTTTCCAACTTTTTATCCAAATCCACAGAACAAGGAGGAGAAAATTCTGCATTCTTTGGACGTACACAGACAACTTAGATTCTACTTGGACAAAACTAAAGTTTTCAGAAAGACAGAACATTTACTAGTGGCATATGCTGCAAGATCACAAGGAATGGCTATCTCCAAGCAGACTATTTCAAAGTGGATAGGTTACTGTATTCATTTCTGCTACTCTCAGCATGGCAAACCAGTGCCTAAGGGCATTAAGCCACATTCAACCAGAGTTGCAGCCACTTCTGCAGTCTTTCTCTGGGGAGTACCAACCAAAGACATTTTAGAGGCTGCTACTTGGAGTTCAGTGCACACCTTTACAAAGCATTACAATCTGCCACTTTACTCTAAATCCAGAGCAGGCTTTGCCACTGCAGTTCTGCAGGGCCTCATAGCCGCTCCTAATGTTGTTTAGCTCCATCCCCCCAACCATAGCTTTGGGACTCTACCCAAATGTAATGACTGCAATAGTGAAACACGAAGAACATAGTACAGTTGTGTACACTTACCATAAATGTAGATGTTCAAGAGTATTCACTGTTGCATTCCAGGTTACCCACCCGCCATCCCCCTTATTTCTACTGGAACTTATCTTTACTTCTCTGATCTATACAACCTATGTGGTGTATTTGCTTGTAGATGAAGGTAAAGTTTATTTTGGTGCATGCATGTGTTTTATATATATATATATATATATATATATATATATATATATATATATATATATCTAGCCTACCTTTTTGGGGGCACCTGACATTTGGAGCAAGAAAAACTGAAGAAAATGGCGTCGGCCGCATCTTTTATACCCCTGACGGCCTGACATCAGGGAAGGGGCAACAGCAACCAACGCAGGACCCAAGACTTTGGAATTCAGGCCGACTGAGGGCAACCTGCCAGCAGGATTACCCATATGTAATGACTGCAACAGTGAATACACTCAAACATCTACATTTATGGTAAGTGTACACAACTGTACTTTTGTTCCATTTACTTGTATGATTTTAATAGTATCTAAACTTTGATTAAAATTAAGATGTATTATATGGTATTTGTTCTGATTGTGCTAAATATTTGATAAACTTCTTATCTAATTTATAATTATTAGGATAAATGGAGAGCACGTTTGTTTTATCATTATTAAAAATCAAGCCTGATTTCCTATGAAAATTTTCCATAATTCTAAAAATAGCAGAAATCGAAATATTATTTCCCTTCAGGGTAATAAGAATATCATCAGCGAATAACTGTATTTTAGAAGTCATGTTAGAACTTAAGTTAAAACCCTCAGTATCTTGTTCCATACTTATTAGGTTAGCCCCATGGTTCTATTATTAAAGGAAGAGTAAAGAGGATAGAGGAAAGCCCTGTTTGGTCCCTTTAGAAATTTGTATATTTTGTGAGATTATTAGTGCCTATTTTTATATAAGCTTTGTAAATATGTGAAATAAGGTGTATAAAGTTACTAGAGAAGTTTAATTCTTCCATTTGTAGGAATAAATATTCCAAATTAACTGAATCAATTATGCAGTTTATATCCAGACTTATTGTTATTTTTTTTCATTTTTAACAGAGTCAATCAGTGTTATAATTCTTTTTATGTTATGTTATGCATTTCTATTAACAATAAAGCCTGTCTGATCTTCATCTACCAAGAATGGGAGAAATGTCTTCAATCAATCTGCATAACTGAATATAAACATTTTGTAATCAGTGTTTAATAGAGAAGTTGGTCCATATGAGGAACATTTAGTGGGATCCTTATTAGGTTTTACTATTGGAGATATGAAGGTATATTTCCAAGAGGGTGGGCTAATGATGTCACTTTGAGAGATTGAAAAAACTTTGTGTAATAAATTTAGTGCAACTTTGGGCATTATATTATAAATTTCACTGTTGATTCCTTCATTATCAGGAGCTTTATTTAGTTTTAGTTTACTGATTTGATTTTGAAGATCAGTAAATGACATATGTTTATCTAACAATTCAATTTGTTTTTTTTTTTGAGAGTTTTTCATGAATCATTTGATAAAGACTTTTATCTTTTCTCTTGAATCTATAGTATTTGATTTTTGGTTAATTTTATGAAAAACATTCTCTAAATTCTATTAAAATATCCTGTAAGTCAGAAATCATCCTCTTTTTTTTAGGAGAGAAAATCTCATTAATATAGTTAGGTTTACTCAGTCTTTTGATTTTATTAGCCAGTTTATCTAGGGATTTAGGGTTAGTTGAAAAGTTTATAAATTTAATCTTCTCAAGACTAATCATAGTTTTATGGTTTAATATCTCTAAATATTTATTATTTAATGCAATAATTTCTTTTTTTCCCTTTTTTGTCTTTATTCATCCTGTTATTAAGTTTTAGTTTGTCAAGTTTAGATTGTATCTCTTGCAACCCAGCCACTGGGGATGCACAAGCCAGTGCATTTCTTCGTGTTGGTCCCAAGCCCAGATAAATGGGGAGGGTTACGTTAGGAAGGGCATCCAGTGTAAAGCCTCTGCCAAATAACATATGCGGATAACAATACAGATTTCCATACCGGATCGGTCGAGGCTCAGGTTAACAATGACTGCCACCAGTACTGTTAGCCAACAGGGTGCTGGCAGAAATTGGGCTACTGTTGGCCAAAGGAGAAGAAGAGGGGGAAGGCATGCTCAAAAGCAGAAAGAGAGGAGGAAGTTTAGTAGTGTAGTAGTGAGGGTAGGAACTTTGAATGTTGGCAGTATGACTGGTATAGGGAGAGAGCTAGCTGATATGATGGAGAGAAGGAAGGTTGCTATAGTGTGTGTACAAGAGACCAGATGGAAGGGGAGTAAGGCCAGGTGTATAGGAGGCAGGTTCAAATTGTTCTATCATGGTGTGAATGGGAGGGGAAATGGGGTAGGGGTTATGCTGAAGGAACAGTATGCCAAGAGTGTTTTGTAGGTGAAAAGAGTGTCGGATAGAGTGATGTTTATGAAGCTGGAAATTGATGGTGTAATGATGATTGTTGTTAGTGCATACACTCCACAAGTTGGGTGTGCGATGGATAAGAAAGAAAAATGGTGAAGTGAGTTGGATGAAGTGGTGGTGAGTGTACCCAAGGGTGAGAGACTGGTGATTGGAGTGGATTTTAATGGGCATGTTGGTGAAGGGAACAGAGGGGATGAGGAAGTGATGGGCAGGTATGATGTTAAGGAGAGGAATGCAGAAGGTCAGATGGTAGTGGATTTTGCGAAAAGGATGGACATAACTGTGGTGAATATGTATTTTAAGAAGAGGGAGGAGCATAGGGTGATGTACAAGAGTGGAGGAAGATGCACACAGGTGGATTATATCCTATGCAGGAGGGCCAGTCTGAAGGAGATTGGAGACTGTAAAGTGGTGACAGGGGAAAGTGTAGTTAGGCAGCATAGAATGGTGGTCTGTAGGATGATGTTAGTGATGAAGAAGAGGAGGACAAGTGTGAGAGCAGTGCCAAGGATCAAATGGTGGAAGTTGAAAAAGGGTGCTTGTGAGGTGGAGTTCAGGGAAGAGTTAAAACAGGCACTGGGGGGCAGTGAAGAGTTACAGAATAGCTGGGTAACTACAGTAGAGATGGTAAGGGAGACAGCTAGAAAGTTGCTTGGTGTGACATCTGGACAGAGGAAGGAGGACAAGGAGACCTGGTGGTGGAATGAGGAAGTACAGGAGAGTATACAGAGGAAGAGGCTGGCAAAGAAGAAATTGGATTGTCAGAGAGATGAAAAAAGTAGACAGGAGTATAAGGAGATGAAGAGCATGGCAAAGAGAGAGAGAGGTGTATAAATAGCTGGACACTAAAGAGGGAGAAAAGGACCAAGCTGGGAAAGATGTGCAGCAGGTAAATGTGATAAAGGATAGTGAGGGAAATGTACTCACAAGTGAGGAGAGTGTGTTGAGCAGATGGAAAGAGTACTTTGAGGGGCTGATGAACGAAGAGAATCAGAGAGAGAGAAGGTTGGATGATGTGGGGATAGTGAATCAGGAAGTGAACCCGATTAGCAAAGAGGAAGTATGGACAGCTATGAAGAGGATGAAGAATGGAAAGCCTGTTGGTCCAGATGACATACCAGTGGAAGCATGGAGGTGCTTAGGAGAAATGGCAGTGGAGTTTTTAACCAGGTTGTTTAATGAAATCTTGAAAAGTCAGAGGATGCCTGAGAGTGGAGAAAGTGTTTTGGTACCTATTTTTAAGAATAAGGATGATGTGCAGAATTGTAGTAACTACAGAGGGATAAAACTGATCAGTCATAGCTTGAAGTTATGGGAAAGAGTAGTGGAAGCGAGGTTAAGAAGGGAGGTGATGATTAGTGATCAGCAGTATGGTTTCATGCTGGGAAAGAGCACTACAGATGCGATGTTTGCTCTGAGAGTGTTAATGGAGAAATTTAGAGACAGTCAGAAGGAGTTGCATTGTGTCTTTGTGGATATGGAGAAAGCATAAGATAGGGTGCCTAGAGAGGAGTTGTGGGGAAGTATGTAAGAGTGGTGCAGGATATGTACGAGGGTAGTGTGACAGTGGGTGAAGTCTGCAGTGGGAGTGGCAGATCCGTTTAAGGTGGAGGTGGGATTACATCAAGGATCAGCTCTGAGCCCTTTCTTATTTGCAGTGGTGATGGACAGGTTGACAGACGAGATCAGACAGAAGGCCCCATGGACTATGCTGTTTGCAGAGGACGTGATCTGTAGTGAGAGTAGGGACCAGGTTGAGGAGACCCTGGAGAGGTGGAGATATGCTCTAGAGAGGAGAGGAATGAAGGTCAGCAGGACTAAGATAGAATATGTGTGCATGAATGAGAGGGAGGATAGAGGAATGATGAGGATGCAGGGAGTAGAGTTGGCAAAGGTGGATGAGTTTAAGTACTTGGGATCAACAGTTCAGAGTAGAGGTGAAGAAGAGAGTGCAGGCAGGGTGGAATGGGTAGAGAAGAGTGTCAGGAGTGATTTGTGACAGACTGGTACCAGTAAGAGTGAAAGGGAAGGTCTACAAGAGAGTAGTGAGACCAGCTATGGTGTATGGGTTGGAGATAGTGGCATTGACAAAAAGGAAGAAGTCAGAGCTGGAAGTGGCAGAGTTAAAGATATTAAGATTTGCACTGGGTGTGACAAGGATGGACAGGATTAGGATTCAGTAAATATTAAGAGAGTCAGCTCAGGTTGGACGGTTTGGAGACAAAGTCAGAGAGGCGAGATTGCATTGATTTGGACATGTGCTGAGAAGGGATGATGGGTATATTGGGAAAAGGATGCTAAGGATGGAGCTGCCCAGATATGAGGAAGAGAGGAAGGCCTAAGATGAGGTTTATGGACATGGTGAGAGAGGACATGCAGGTAGCTGGTGTGACCGAGCAATATGCAGAGGACAGGAAGAAATGGAAACAGATGATCCGCTGTGGCGACCCCTGACTGGGACAGCTGAAAGAGAAGAAGAGATTGTATCTCTTGCAAATCATTGTCCCAAAGTTTCTTTTTGTTATTATACAAATTAATAACTTTTCCATTTAATGCATCCCATATATACATTTCAGAAGTGTCTACAGTAGTAGTTAAAAATAATAAAATTTTGGACTTCAGAAGTAAGAAATTCTGTAAAATCTTTTAGTTTTGTAATGTAAGCAGGGATTCTTTTAATCTGAACATTGAGTGTTGATTTAATTATTAACTCCGAAAGTTATGGAATTATGATCCGATAGTGGGCAAGAAATTATGTTAGTTTTAGATAAGCTATTCATCAGTTCATTAGAAGTAAGAACTCTATCTATTCTGGAATAAGTACCATGTTTATGAGAGTAAAATATAAAAAAAAGGGAGTTTGATTCAGCTTGAATATTGACATCTTTTGAGGTGATATGAATCAATGAAATCATTCAGATGTTTAGATGGAGATGAAATCCTCCTTTTACCAGGAGCGTTAGTGCTGTTTAACTGTATTAACCCCAGTTCCTGGAATCCAATATATGTTTATAAGCATAAATAATTTTCTATTCATTTCAATTGTGACAGAGCAAAACATTCCCTTATCATCTTTATAAACTTCTGTAATTGTAATCCTGGGAAGAGGTAATGTGTTGCTCCATAATATAGCTGCTACTCTTTTTTTTTTTAGAGTGATCTGAGCTTAATAATGCAGTATACAGTTTAGTATTTAACTTGGATACATTCTTTTAGGAGATGCATTTCTTGCAAAAAGACAAATGAGATGAGATTTATATAGTTTTAAATATTTATGTAGACTTCCCCTCTTACAAGGGTTGTTTAGACCATTAATATTAATGGAAATATATTTTAAAAGAAACATATTGGTTATGCATAAAGATTAAATTAAAATTGACCATTAATATTTTTTATCTGTATTGATTAAACTGTGTTCTATCTGTAACAAAACTATTAAAAGACAGTAAATTAAGTGTAATCCAATTTTTGATGTCATTTAAAGTCCTGAACATGGTGGACATCAGAAAAATATGTATAATAAATATAATAAGACTTCATAATATTAAATTGACTCAAACCCTTCCTGTAGTTACAAACTCCCAATTTGAGTAGCATTCACCACTCATATCAACCACCCATTCTATAACAGTTATTCAACCACTAGCACTGTAAATGATTTGTTTAACAATATTTTTATGAAGGTAAAAAATCTCATCAACTATCATAAAAGTTTAGATTATAAAATATATAATTCTGATGTTAAAATAATCATTTGTTAAATGGGAGTTAAATTACAGCTTATATCATACACCACAGTTGTCATAAAATGAGAACAAAAAGTGTAATATATCTCAAAACAAGTTATTGAGAATCAGAAAAACAACAAAAAGCAGCCAAATAATCCCAACGCTATTTTTTAAGCCACAAAATGTTCCTAGTGCCTTGGGTAACAGCCTTTACAGAGTAAAACAGTAACATACAAAAAGTTTCTCCTTGTATAGCTGGTGCCAGAGCCATGGCCTGAAGTTAAACGCCAAAAAATGTATAGTCATACCCTTCGGGAAAAACAAGGTAACCCCAAGCTACCATATAGGTGGCAATCCACTAAGCGCAGAAGAGGTTATCAGGGACCTGGGGACCCAGGTTGACAGTGGCCTTTCTTTTGACACTCACGTTGCTAAAGTGGTTAGAAAGACCTTCTACATTGCCCACCTGATCATGAAGGGATTCACATCCAGATCTAGTGAGGTCATTGTTCCCCTGTACTCTTCACTTATCAGACCAATGATCGAGTACAATGCCCCATTCGGGATGCATCTCACCCGACATCTGCAGCAATTGGAGAGACCCCAAAATTTCCTCACCAAAAGGATAAAGGGACTCCAAAATCTGTCGTATGCTGCCAGATTGAAGAAACTCCAGCTCTATTCAGTCGCATACCATCTGCTCAGAGGTGACATGTGCCTGACATACAAGGCCATGTCCAACCCGGAATTAATGGACATGCTCCACCTCAAAAAATCCAAATCCACCAAAACCACTAGAGCAAGCGACTTAAACCTTAGCACGGATATAAATAGGACGTGCTGGAGGGATAGATTTATCACTCAGCGACTCCCTATGCTGTGGAATAGAGTCCCGGTCCATGTGAGGCAGAGCACCTCGCTGGCTCTGTTCAAGAGAAATTTTGACCTGTGGATGGGAGATCATAGGTTTACCCTGGGAATCATCTCTGTGTCACTGCTGAACAGAGGCACAACAAACTAATGGGCACAGTATTTTTTTTCATATAAGGGGTGGCGTAAGCCACAAAAATTTGGGCTAGGCTTATAAATGCCTTAGGGCAGATAGCCTAGTATAAACCTATGAACCTATAATCAATTAAATTAATTACATCAATTATTAAATAAATGATCACATTAAAACATATTAAATAAAAACCTTCCATCTACATTCTAAATTCAAACCCCTGGGAACCAGGGTATCATTTTTCACTATAAAGACAGTTTCCTTATACAATAGCTTCTTTTTAATATTTTCAGTATCAAATGGACCACAATAAACTTGGTCTAATACTGTGGCTACAAGGTCACTTTCATCCCCTTGATGGTAATCATAGAAATGATCAGCAACTGGACTTTCCATCCTAACCTTTCTAATGTCTCTAAGATGCTCCTGTAGCCGTGTCTTATAGGCCCTTTTGCTCTCCCCATTGTAAAATTTTCCACAGGGACACTTAATGGCATAAATTATTCCAACCAAATTACAGCTAGAACTATGTTTAGCCTCATATTTCCTGCCATTAATATCCCCAAAATGAGATACCATACAACTGCAACATTTCCCACATGGACTAGTACCTTTAAAGGGAAAATTAACATTAATATTAACAGTCACCATTGGAGGAATAAACCTCCCATGAATAAGCATATCACCTATATTTCTTCCCCTTTTAAATGCAATACCTCTGGGGTATTTTCCAATAAATTACAAAAGTCTTTATGTCTAACCAAAAAAGCCCAGTAATATTTCAACACCTTAACAACTTCACAACTAAAAGGACTATAGGTGGTCACAAAGAATTTATTTTTGTTATTGTCACTATTTTCAACATTTTAAGTTCTCTATCACAGGTTCATAACCCAGAGACTGCCCATGCTATGGAATAGACTTCCCATACATGTCAAGCGGAGCGCCTCACTAGCCCTTTTCAAGAGAAATCTTGATGAGTGGATGGGAAATTGAAACTTCACCCCGCGGATCACTCCAGTGGCTCTACTCGACAGAGGCACTGAGAACTAAGTTCGGGTGGCACGATGCCAGGGTAATACTGTAGATTAGGCTTGTAAAGGCTCCAGGGCCATTAGCCTAGTACACACCTATGAACCTGTCAGGTACATAAACACAACATCTATCATGGCTAAACTCCATAATATCTTGAATATTGGTATTTAATTTGTTTACATCGTACCCCCCCCCCCTGTTAATAAACATACTCTTATTAAATTCTTCTTCATGAAAAAAAATTCCCTTTCATCATTACAGAGTCTCCTTAACCTAAGAAACTCACCATAGGGCAATGCAGCTGTAATATGAGATGGGTGACAACTCCTCCAATTCAAATATTGATTACCATCACTAAATTTCCTATGTACTCTAGTGTGAATAGTCTTTCCATTCGGACCCTCTAATGAGATGTCTAGAAATGTTACAGTCTGACCTACATTTAAATCACTAAATTTCAAATTAAATCTGTTGGTATGTAAAAACTCAATAAAATCACCAACCAAATCATGACCTCCATCACATAAAAATATAAGGTCAGCAAATAATCTAACCTATCTGATCACATTTCTTAAAAAACTCCGAAACTTAAAATAAACATATTGAAATTCAAAAAAAAATCACATCAGCTATCATAAAGGTTTAGATTGCAAAATATATAATTCTGATGTTAAAATAATCATTTGTTAAATGGGAGTTAAATTAGAGCTTATTAAATCATAGACTGCAGTTGTCATAAAATGAGAACTAATATATCTCAAAACAAGTTATTGAGATGAGCTGCAACAAAAAACACAAGTATTAAGTCATCCTATGTATTCCATAGAGCAAAGTGAGTGTAATCAACAAAGAATATAATATTAACATACAAAGAGATGATGTAACCATCTCCATAAATGTCTGTCTAGTAAACCTAACATTTAATTCTAAGAAATTAAGGAAACAGTGAGAGTTTACCTTTATAATTCAAGTTTAGCTACAATATACTCCTGAATTCCAAACAATCTAAGATATCTTCAGTACACAGGATATATGTTTCATAATGGCAAGCCAACAGGTTATTGAAAATCAATTAATAAGTTTCAAAAATAATATTCACAGCAGAATATAGTGCCAAGTATGCATTGACGTCATTCACAATTTACAGTATATTGTTAAGTAGGTAATAATAATAAGTAAGTATGTTGCTAGGTACACATATTTGTACATGTTTCTACAATGTGAAAATGAATACAGACATTGCATTCGTCCAGAATCCTCTCCATTGTGTGAAACAAGACACATATTCTCCTCAGACTACATACATACACACCATGCGTTAACTATTTCAATAAGGGAAGGTGTTGTGGTACATAGAGCACTGTAATTTACACCTCTCGGTATTTGCAAAAAGAGCATCTAATTTCTAGTGCGTCTTGGTGTTGATGTTAGGTTATGTACCTTTTCTGTATCTTACTTTTCAAATCTAGATATTCTTCCTATTTGTCATCTTTAACCTTTCCCAAAGTATCAGTCTGAGAGATTCCCCCTTTTTCTTTTTTTTTCCCTTTCCTCTTCCTTTTTCTCTCTTCCTTCCCTTCATTCCTTTCTCTAATTTATAGACAAAAGAAGCATGTCTAAAACAATCAAGATGTCGCTGGAAAAAATAACAGCAAGCAGCATCACTAATGTATAAAAATCTGATATAATGAAATTTAAGAACACCTTTGAAGTACTAAAAGAGATATAAATATCCAGATACTAGCAAGAAATATGTAAAATCAAAGTTAAATATGCACTATGACTAGTTATAAAAAAATATGTTCCATGTCTAGGAAGCATTCATATGTTAGAATTTATGATAATAGAATCATATGTAATTTAAAGCTGTTGTAGTTAAGTATCTTATCAAAAAAATGCCAGTAGCTCTGATTTAAGTGGATCAGAAACTAAAATGTAGAACAACAAATCTACTTAAAAAACATTTCACTTCAGGTTGCAGTTCTAACGTACAAGTCACTGAGCAATTAATTTTGTAATACTTGTTTCTGTAATGTAATGCTTTTATTAGAAATATTATATGTCAAACATAACCATATCAAAGTCAGCCATGCTTTTCAAGTTTATTTAAATAAAAGCTTCGTAGAGATATTTTCTTTTTAAATTACAATAGAAAGAGGTTATACATACAGGCAAATAGGTTTTCTTCTGTACTGTTGATCCATTCTTTGACAAGTTTATCGGTGCCACATTCTTTCCTGTCACATAGACAAGTAGTCAGAGTTCAAAGTTCATCCTTTTCAAGACTGCATAATACCAGGGCCTGGGAAACCTGTCAAGTATCAAAATGGCTTGCAACTAGCTCTCTTGAGCTTAAAATGCAGAGAAAAACAAACCAAAAGATTCCAGCAGGAAAAGTGAGTGTTTTTTCATTATTATTCACTATACGAGTCTCGAGCCATTAATGGCAGCTTGATAGATGTCGAGAGTTTTCTCAGGTATTTGAAACATAACAGTCATTTAACACTAGAAATAACAACCGGATCCTTGTTCTTATTCAACACAACATAGTCAACTGTACCACAAAAAGCAAGAATAATCATTGCAAATCAAACAAAAATAGCAAATAAATGAACCGATAGTCATTTTGAATATATTTCTTTCATTTTATCCTTTCCCTTTAAGTATAATACATACTGTGCATAACAAATCATCAACCTCTTAAGTCTTTCTATGCATGAGATCCAAGGGACAATGTAGCGCATCCAATTAATACAGGAAATTATTTAGTTTTCTCTATATACTGATAAGATTAAAACAAGCTTTGTTAAAGAGAAAACTGTTTTTTAATTTCTTCTTCTTGTCTGATATTTTCCATGAATTGATATCTGCCATCCTTTTCAGTAAGATTTTAGCCTGTTCCATTTCTTCTATTTTGTCAAGTAATTTATTTGTTCTTATGAATGTCACAGCTGTATCCAAATCTTCAAAGATTTTAGGACCATCTTGCAGGAAAATTTTCAGTCTAGCCAGAATAAGAGATGAGTTTTAACTTGAGTTTTTTAAGTTCTTTAATCAAAGGCAAGAAATATTTCCTCTTAGCAATAACCATCGGAGAGTAGTCATTGTCAAAACAAATAATGGTGTCATTTATTTTGATACTTAGACTAGACTGTTTTAAGGACCATTTCTTTAGCATGTGTTGAAAGGAATCTTCACAGATTTAGCTGAAATGATATTAGATTTAAAGGATACTAAGGATCTATGTGCTCTTTCAATGCCATAGGATAGAGCCTCAGGGAGATCAAATACTTCAGGCAGCCAAGTTGCTAACCATGTTGTTACCTTCAGTGTTGTCTGGAAGACCAACAATTCTGATATTATTTCTATGTGACCTGTTTTCCAAGTCATCAATTTTTGATTGAAGTAAACTATTCTGCTTCAGTAAGAATTCTGTATTATTTTCTCCTTCCTGTAATCTACCATCTGTATAATTTAGAGCTTGTTCAATTCCATTTATTTGTACTTTCTGTTGCTGAAGGTCTTATTGGATAATCTCCATCTGTTTAAAGCATTTCTCCTTAAAATTGTCCAATTTTGAGTCCATTTTATCTATTTTTATTGATAACTCCTGGATATTTGTCAGGACTGTAATTCTTATTTAAAGGTAGTTTCCTGATGGTTAGCCTTGGAGAAATTCATCTTACTAATCACTAATGAGAGAAATATTCTGAGACTTTTGACAGGAAAAAAAAATCAAAATTCAGAGAAACTTTTACGTACAATCCTAAGAGATGCTAGGTAATATAAATTGATATATAAAAACATCTTGTTAGGATTTTTTTTAATAAAAAATCCTGTGATAAATAAATTGAAGTGGCAGAGCTGAAGGAAACTGCTGTTATCTAGAGCACATCTTGGCCATGCCCCCTCAGTCGAACCTTTCTGACTGAGATTGCACTACAGTAGGGATCAGGAGATTTGCCCTTTTCTCCACTCTAGTGCGATCTTGGAGTTGGTATATAATATAATTAGCAGGGGGTGTGGTGAGTGCAAGGGTGCTTGCCCCCTGCAAAAACATTGTTTGTGTTCTATTTGGCTGTTGTTTGGGTTTGATTTTTTTTCAGCAGACTGAATTGTCGATCATATGGTCTCAACCATATGGGTTTCAACAATATCTTTCTTCAATCTTTTGACCTAGACACATATATATGCATTTATGCATACATGCACACTTATAAAATGGTAGAACAGAGTGTTATTTGTGTTCTGAACAGCATATATTTCCATGTACTGCCTTATGAAGAGCTTTTTAAGAATGTAATAACTAGAAGCGGCATTTCCCCTGTTCTGCTGGGCAATTCTTTAAAAATGTTATAAGGTACTTTGTACAAACAGCTGAAGAGAATTGTGTGAATTTAGGTGGTTTACTAGTTGTTGACATGTTGCTTGTGTTTCTTTTCTTCTAGTTGCACAAAATATCTTGGATAGGAAAGAACATGAAGTTGAAGTTGGGCACTGCCAAATCAAAGTTACTGCACATCCTATAGAACTGCCCTGCCCAAGCTATGCAGAAGTAAGTCTTCATTTAAAAGAGAGCATTTTCATTCCTAAACAGTGCAAATGTTAGATTCCTATTGGATTTTATCTAATCCATTCAGAAGAAGAAACACTTTGATACATAAGTTGAAGTTCTACACTTTCTTCACCTCTGGCCTGGTGGATGCCTTTGTTGTGACAGGTTCCAGAAGTATAAGTTGTGTTGTATTTAGTGCCTCTGCCTTACACAGGCTACCACAGAGTTAGAGAAGGGTCTTTGAAATGCATGGCATTATGGGAAAGAGGAGGGGCTGAAATAGCCTGGGAAAGTTTTACAGGCTGGTCTTACTAAGCCTTGCCAGTCTTGGTCTTAATGGTGAAGAAAAAGAAACTACAAAAGCAGATCTTTCATTGTGGTAAGTACATAACCTTCATTTTTCCATTAACCTATCCTGAAATAATGAAAAAATTCTCACTAAATAGTGACATTTTTACAGGAAATAGACAAGGCATTAAAAGTTCTGGTCAAGCATTAACAAATTACTTCAACCAGGACACTCTAAAACTCCTGCCCCAACAGGTATCCCCTATACTAACTCTAAACAAGTTGCTGATGCCATCAACAACTACTTCACTGACGCCATTCAAACTCTAGCTAACCCATTACCTCCTATTAGCACTAGCCCATCTAATACTACAAAAAGCCCAGTCCCTACCTTCCATTTACAACCAGTACCTACATCCCTCATTTGCACCCTCCTACAAAAACTTAAACCAGGCACCCCTTCTGCTGACTGTCTTCCAGCAGAATACCTGCAGATTGCTGCTACAGCCATTGCCTATCCCATTTCCATCCTTATTAATAGGACAGTTACAGAAAGCACAATCCCATCCATATGGAACGTCTCCCATATCATTCCTCTACGTAAAGGCGGTGCATCTACTGAACTCTCTAACTTTCGACCAATTGCCTTACTCTCTCCAATAGCTAAAATAATGGAAAAATGTATACACCGACAATTACTACACCACCTCCTCCAAAATAATCTACTTGCTAACTGCCAGCATGGTTTCAGGCCTCAATATAGCACTAATACTGCCATCCTATCCTTTTCTGACTCTATAAACAAACATCGTAATAACAACTCTCTTTCCTCTGCACTATTCATTGACCTTTCAAAAGCATTTGACATGGATGTCCTTCAAGGATGCATCTGCAGTCCTAACATATGGGTTGTCCTGCCTCAGGCAGCCTTTCGGTCGGCCGGATTCCAAAGTCTGAGTCTGGCCTCGGCTGATGTCGCACTTCACCCGACGTCATAGCTGCTGGGGTATAAAGGCATCAGCCAACGCCATTTTCCTCAGTCTTTCTTGCTGCGCGGTGCCCGAAGCAGAAGCTGTTCGCAAGTGCCGGTCGGTCAGATCCAGAGATTTCTACTACCGAAGACTTCTAAAAAAGCTAAGTACCCCGTTGGGGACTCTTTCTTGCCTCAGCCAATGTCAGACAAAGTAAATAATTGTTTAACTTGTGGGAAACAAATACCTCATAAGGATTTCCACTCTTACTGCCTTCCTTGCTTAGGCCCAGACCACGACGTATCAGCTTAGCTAGCCTGTGCTTCCTTCAACCGACGGACGCTTAGACGTCGGTCGGAGTTTGCAGAGGAGTTTTTTGGTCCCGTTTTTGCATATAAAATGCCGTCGGAGACTCCGACTACACAATTAGCTAAAAAGCGCAAGGAAAAGGACCGACACTCGCGGTCCGCGGTTTCGGCTGAAACCACGGTTAGGCCAACCGCGAGTGTCTCGGTTTCGGCTGAAACCGAGTCCTCGGTTCTTCCTTCGGCCGAAAGCATGCCTCCGATAACCAAGGCCTCACAAAGCATGGCTGAATCTGCTACTGAAATTACTGCTACAGAAGCAGGCACCCAGGATTTTTCAGACACTATTCCTTTAGACATTTCTACCCCTGCACGTGGGGCTGCTGGACCCCCTGCTTCTATGTCTATCAAGGCCTTTTCCAGGGCTAAAGCAGCTAAATCTTCTAAGGCCTTACCTACAAAAGCTCCCTCACACAGGCCTACCTCTAGTTCCCAGATACTCAGCCTGGCTGAGGATCTTATTTCTTTGATCAGGGGATCCCAACCTCACCCAGACAGGGCCTCTCAACCTCCTCCAGATAAGAGGCCTAGGACTGACCCCCCTGAACCTGTCTCTACAGACTATTCCTCGGATGACTCAGATATTTCAGACCATCAGGAAGGCCCATATTCTCCTTATGAGGATTCTGATGCAGACGACTCCATTCCTTCTGCTACTCCTCCTGAAGAATTTTCTTTTGGGGAAACCCTACACTCTATGAGGGAACACTTCCAATGGCAGGGCCAGGATTTTTCAGATTCAAGGAAAAGGCTAAGGACTTTTTTACACTTACCACAGCATAGGCCTTTAGCCATTCCTCCAGTACTATCAGTTGTGGATGATGCATATAATGATGCCAGTACTGCCCCTGATTCTCTTCCTCCGGCCCCTGCCAAGCCTGACAGACATTACAGGTTCCCGGACACACACTACCACTTGTATAAGGCTCATGTTGCAGACCCAGAAACCATTTCACAGGGCCCTAAAGGTGTGGCAGCTGCCTCTGCCAAAAACCCTCTTCCCTCTGAAAGGGAATCTAGAGCATTAGAGAGATGGGGTAAAAAGGTTTATACATCTGCTACTCTTTCGGCCAGGGCCTTAAACTGTCAATTTCACATGATTCAGTACCAGGAATTTTTGTTAGACCAGCTAAATAAAAAACTGTCCTCTCCTGAACCTATAGACCTCAAGTCCGTTCAGGATTTGGTACATAACTCTCAGCAGGTCAGTAATCATTTCTTAAAATGTGGCTATGATGCACTGGAGGCTTCCTTTAGATCAGCTATGACTGGAGCAGTGATTCGAAGGCATGCCTGGTTAAAAGAGCAATCCTTACCAGACCATGTTAAGTCAAAACTCCTAGATGCTCCTATGGAGAAACAAAGTTTGTTTGGCTCCCCTGCACAGGAGGTTCTAAAGAAAGTGGAAGAAAAAGCAAAATCTGTCCAAACAGTCAAGGATTTCTTACAGGTCCAACCTCCGAGGTTTAGCAGAAATTGGCCTTCGAAGAATTGGTCCTTTCCAGACACCTGCAGAGCACAGAGAGGCAGAAATAGATGCCCAAGAGGCAGAGGTCAATCTAGGGGTGCCTACAGGGGATGTCAGTGGCAACCTGCCAACCAGAGAAGTGCTGCCACAGCTGCAACTACAACCACTTCCACAGGACAGACACAATGACTTGACTTTGGTTCCGCCTACCAGGGAACAACTGGAAGCACCCCTGGGCGGAAAGCTAGCCTTATTTTCCGACAACTGGCATTGCATTACAGGAGACAAATGGACTTTACAAACAATAGACAAGGGCTACAGGTTTCACTTCCACACTCTACCAAAAAAGAGAGGAATGTCAAACCTTCCACCAAGCCAAAAGACAGAGGCTCAAAAACAAATCAACAACTTACTAAGGATGAGAGCTATAGAAAAGGTACCACCTATGGAACAAGGCCAAGGATTTTACTCCAGACTATTCCTTGTACCAAGAAAAGAAAATCAATGGAGACCTATTCTCGACTTGTCCGCACAGAACACATACCTCATTGTTCCAAAATTCAAAATGCTGACCCTCCAGCAACTTCTTCCCATGCTGGGCAAGGAGTCTTGGCTGGTGACTCTAGATCTCAAGTAGGCATACCTGCACGTCCCTATACGACCAGATTGCAGAAGACACCTCAGATTTCTTGCAGGATCAGAGCATTATCAATTCTCAGCATTGCCCTTTGGCTTATCTACTGCGCCCAGAGTATTCATGAAATGCCTAGCATCAGTAATTGCTCATTGCAGGCTTCAGGGAATTCAAATTTTCCCATACCTGGACGACTGCCTAATACAAGCGGACAACAAGACAAAATTAACAAAAGATTTGGCAAATTTCATACAACTGTTGCAAGCCTTGGGGTACACAGTCAACATTCAAAAGTCAAGGCTAGTACCATCCCAAAGGATAACATTTTTGGGTGCAGAACTGGATACAACAACTCAGATGGCTTTTCTCACAGAAGAAAAACAAAAGCAACTACCAGTCTATTTCATGACATTAACAACACAAACTCAGCTTACTGCAAGGAAAGTCCTGCAAGCCCTGGGTTACATGGCATCCTGCATAATATTGATCCCGCATGCCAGGCTGCATATGAGAAAGTTGCAATGGTACCTAAGGAATGTATGGTCTCAACACAAGCACAGTCTAGAAGCCCAGATTCCAATAATTCCGTGCCTGAAAAAAGAATTCCTCTGGTGGGCTCAGGCCTGTCAGATGAACAGAGGATTGCCTTTCCACAAACCACATCCAAGCCAGACCATCACCACAGACGCCTCAGACCTAGGCTGGGGGGGCACACATGGAGGACAAGTGTATACAAGGCCTATGGACCCAAGACCAGCTGAATCTACACATAAATCTAAAGGAGATGCTGGCAGTGAAACATGCAATCCAGGCATTCAGACCATTCCTCCAACAAGGTCACCTGCTGATAAGGACGGACAATACCACAGTCATGTGGTACATCAACAAACAGGGAGGTACACACTCATATCCTCTATGCCAGATGGCAATGGACCTGTGGAATTTGGCCCTGAATCTCAACATTCAACTACAGGCCAGATTTGTACCAGGAAAAGAAAATTCACTAGCAGACACCTTAAGCAGAACTACCACGGATGCTCATGAATGAATGCTGCATCCAGATATTTTCAAAACCATAACAAAGAAGTGGGGAATGCTAGAGATAGACCTGTTCACCTCCCCACACAACCACCAATTGAAGAAATTATGCTCAAGAGCATACCACCCACTTGCCTGGAGGGTGGACTCCCTTTCCTTCAGCTGGAAAAACCTGACCGCATATGCATTTCCACCTCTTCCTTTGATGTACAAAGTCCTACTGAAGATCAGAGAGGAACAGCCAAAGGTAATCCTGATAGCTCCAGACTGGCCAAGGCAACATTGGTACCCGCTACTGAGAAGCATGTCTGGGACACACTCATGGCCTCTACCTCTATGTCCCTTACTTCTAACTTGGAACAACTACAAGACCCTGCATCCAAACTTGAAAACACTGCAGCTAGCTGCTTGGAATATTGCATAAAACAAAATAAACCAGATTTATCACAGAGGGTTAAGGACATTATCCTGGAGGCACACAGACCCTCCACAAGGAAAACTTATTCAGCCAAATGGAAAAGATACCTCATTTGAAGTGCAGCAAAGGGAGAAAATGTCTCATTGGCAAACATAGCACACATCCTGGAATACTTAGCAGAACTGTTCCACAATGGCCTGTCCTACTCCTCCATTAAGATTCATGCATCAGCAATTTCAGCAGAGTACAACATGGATCCTCCTGTCTTCTCTCATCCTCTACTCAGGCAGTTCTTGAGAGGAATCAAAAATGTAAAGCCTCCAAGGAAACCACCTTTACCTACAAGGGATCTCAACTTTGTGCTGGAAAAATTAATACTTCCCCCTTTTGAACCAGCAGCAACAGCAGACTTACAGTTCTTATCTTGGAAAACTGCTTTCCTGCTAGCAATCACTTCAGCAAGAAGGGTATCTGAGTTACAGGCATTAATGGCAGTACAGCCTTTCCTTATCTTCCATCAGGATAGAGTGTCTCTAAGAACTAATCCTACTTTTATGCCAAAAGTGGTCTCCAGGGTATCATTGAACCAAGCGATTCATTTACCTACATTCTTCCCCAACCCACAGAACAGGGGGGAAAGACTACTACATACCTTGGATGTGCACAGACAATTACGCTACTATCTGGACAGAACTAAGACCAACAGAAAAACTGACCAGCTTCTGGTAGCATATAGGTTCATAGGTTCATAGATTAGTACTAAGCTAACTGCCCTTGCGAGCCATTTTAAGCCTAGCCAATTGTCCCTTGTGAGACTCAAACCCTGCACCTTATGTTTGCAAGGCAAACACCTTAACAATTAGGCCACCCTCCCAACCCAAATTTCAAAACAGACAATCTCAAAATGGATAGGAAATTGCATTAGATTTTGCTACTCTTTTCATGGAAAGACAACTCCTGAAAATATCAGGCCTCACCCCACAAGAGCTACAGCCACCACTACAGCTTTCCTACGAGGAATGGCTACCAAAGACATTTTAGAAGCTGCTACTTGGAGCTCCGTGCATACATTTGCCAAGCATTATAATCTTCCTTTATACTCCAGATCCCGAGCAGGTTTTGCAACTGCTGTTTTGCAAGGGATCTTAACTACACCATCTTTATCTTAGTGCCTCCTCCCCCAGTTTGGCTATGGTATTCTACCCATATGTTAGGACTGCAGATGCATCCTTGAAGGACATAGTACAGTTTTGTACCTACCATAAATGTAGATGTCCGATAGGTATGCATCTGCAGTCAGGATTACCCACCCTCCTTCCCCTCTGTGGTATTCCTAGGGTACTTACCCCTCTTTTAGCTGGCTGGGGGAATCTATTATGGTGTATTTGTTTGTATGTATATATGTATATATATATATTTTGCTTTATACTGTTTGGAATTATTTGCATTTATCCAAATTTAGCCTTCCTAGAGGGCACCTGGCATCTGGGGCAAGAAACACTGAGGAAAATGGCGTCGGCTGATGCCTTTATACCCCAGCAGCTATGACGTCGGGTGAAGTGTGACATCAGCCGAGGCCAGACCCAGACTTTGGAATCCGGCCGACCGAAGGGCTGCCTGAGGCAGGACAACCCATATGTTAGGACTGCAGATGCATACCTATCGGACATCTACATTTATGGTAGGTACAAAACTCTACTTTAACCATCACCTACTTATGGACAAACTAAAAGCCCTATCAATTGACCCACAATCATTATTCTGGTTTAAATCCTATTTGGAAAACAGGCACCAAGCAGTGCTGTGGGACAATAATTGTTCTACACCCCTCTCTGTCAACATTGGAGTACCTCAAGACTCTATTTTAGGCCCTTTTCTCTTTTCAGTTTTTATTAACAATCTAAATGCCAAAATTCCCCAAGCCACCTGCATACAATGTACAGATGATTCTACTTTAATATGTACAGCAAAGTCCCAACCTCTCTCCAGACCCTCACCCAAACAGTATTTAATATTGTTGAAAATTGGTTCATGCAACATTGCCTCCTCCTGAACCCCAAAAAAACAAAATTACTGCTTTTTGCTCCTACCCAAAAGTCACCACAAATTCACTTCACAGTAACTTCCAACAATGGAACTAGCATATCCCCTGATACTTCAACTTGTCTCCTGGGTATTACTATTGACCACACCCTTAACTTTGACGATCACATTAATACTACCATAAAATCTGTCAACAGAAAACTTGGCTCTCTTTATAGAATCAAGCCCTTCCTTACGCCATTAGCTAGAACCACTATTGCCCAGATCCACCTTATCTCTACTCTGCTATATGCTTCAGCCATATATACCAATCTATCCAAAAACAACCTTAACAAACTTGCAACCAGCTACAATAGCATAGCTAGATTTGTCACTGGTGCCCCTTTTAGAACCCACCACTGCCACAACCTTAAACAATTGGGATGGTTAGAACTGCAGAACCAACTTCAATGTCAACAACTTACTATGACCCAAAAAATCCTTCACCACCCTAATAGTATCCCAATCGTCTCTAGCCTTATTACCCCATACAAAAATCTAGCAACACTATGCTCAGCTAATAAACTTCTAGTCTCAACTACTAAACCTAACAACAGAGCTGGGGACTCACTTTTCTCTAATACAGTGGGAAAAAGCTGGAACCAGCTTCCAAGTGAACTTTTGACTCTTTCTTCTACACTGCTTTTCAAAAAATGCCTTAAAGAATACCTTAAAACACATTGGCTTTGTCCCTGCTCTAACCCTGACTAATACTTCTCTCCCCAGTCATGCTCTCCTTATACTTTGCTAACATTTTGTACATGGATGCTGACCTGAACTAACCAGTTATTTAACATCCCACTAGTATCTAACAAGTTTCCCTTTTTACTACTTTATAAGAATCTTTATATTAGCTTTACAAAAAAAAAAAAAAAGAACTCTGTATAAGTTTTTCCATATTTAGAATCTCAACAATGTTCTACTATTATCTTACTATTGTATAAATTGTATGTTATGCTGTAAGTTATGTTGTTTCCTATGCTTGGAGCTTTTCTCCCCAGGCCTCTACTGAAAATGGACATGTATCCAGTTAGACTAGCCCGGTCAACAAACGTAAAATAAATAAAATAAATAAAAAATTAGTAATATAGGCAAACAAGGCATTCTAAAAGGGCACATTGAGGAAGGATTGCTATGTTATACAACAACATCAGCAATAATAACCTATGCAGCAACAACCAAACCATTCAGTCCTTTCAGTCTGATGCCCACCCATTGATGATCTCAGTCACTCCTGCAACCTCTCCCCTAGCCCAGCAATTTAGGAGGCAGACTGTCTATTTCTTACAAAAAGATGGGGCAGATGATTGCAGACAACCAGTTGAGATAAATAGCACTGACAGAATGCACCATAGAATTTGTTTGAATGCCATTTCTGGGTCCTGTACTATGTACTTCAAAGGACATATTGTTTGGGCTCTTCCTTTAGTATAACACCTACAGTGCAAGCTTCCTTTAGTGTAACACCTACTGTGCAAGCTTCCTTTAGTATAACACCCACTGTGCAAGCAAACTGTTTCTCCAGTTCCTGATCTAGAAAAAATATGAGGTTTGTACACCTAGTCAATAAAGCTGTGTCCTGAATCTGTGAATTCTCAGACAATTCATAAAGGAACAAAGTTCAAGGTGTCAACTCTCCAGACCTTACCACTCTGTTTGAGAGAGAATACTTCCTTGGTCAAGCTGCAGTGCATACTGCTTACTCACATGGATAACAGATAGTATCAGACATTTTGTGAGGGAACATTCAACTTGTAATTAGCTTCCTTACTGCTTCCAGGGTATATTCCAGCTGAGTAGCTCTGGTGTGGGCATATCTGAAATTGTTGGGGAATTCACATTTCCTTATCTAGTTTATTGCCCGATTCAGATAGATTCTGACTCAAAACTGCAGACTTTCTTAAACTCTTCAATGACATTAGAAATTGGATGACACCTTCATCCTAGGTAAATTACCTCTCCAGGCATCACTGCAAAGCCATTTTACAGGGGCCATTCTGAATACAAAGTTATGCTCTGCCTCCTTTCATCCAGAGTGCGACAGGTGAACAGGTAATACTTAATTTCTGCAAATGATGAATAGGAAATGCTCTCAACTTGGGTGCTGTGACAAAGAATTCCATGCATAATGTATGTGGTCACAGCCCAGGTCATCTGGAGAGTGGAAAATTCCAAGTCTTCTGCCAGTGTTAACTGGCAAACCACAGGAAAATACTACAGTGATGACAGAAAAGGATATAAACAATTATTGCTTAAAAATGAAAGGTATGAAAAAGGGGAGAAGGGATACACTAAACAAGTGTACAGTGAAAGGATCCTTGGCTTCGTTAGTGGCCAGATGGCATGGTCATCTTTATGAAACATAGAGTTGTATGTGTGTAAAGTATAAATTCAGTACACAGGACAATTAGTGAAGAATGTAGTGATGGAGATTTAACTTGATGGGTAGTGCCCCACAGTGGGCATCACTGACAAGACAGATGCAGATTCTGTAATCAAAAATCTGATAAGAAGTGTTAAATTTTTATTACCAACATGACTGTATGCCACAAGCATTAATATTGCTTAGCTGATAACATTTTCACAGGCTGCCTTGCTCTCCTTCCCAATTTGTACCACTCTGTCTTACTCTTCAGTTCTCTTGTTTTACATGAAACCCACAGCTATAAAAGTTTGTCCCTCAGGCTGTTTCCCAGAATTTTAATGAAATATGTGTCTTCTTTGGCTGCCTTTAACCTAGACTTAATTTTTTTCTTTAACTTTAACTTTGGTATTGGAGGTCTTAAACCACCATAAGCTGCATTGCAGAAGCCACCATTTTCCAAGTGTGCCTGCAGCAGTGCTACTTCATACACTGATGGGCACACATGGTGCCTCTACCACTTAGGTAACGGGGATAACAATATACCCCATTGCTCCAGCTGTGCAATTTTAGTCTTACTACTAGAAAAAGTAGGCAAAGTTGCAGAACTGTTTGTTTGCTAGAAAAAGCCTTGTTGTTCAAATGCTCAAATCTTGATCCAGCTCTTTCCCAGGTTCTGAAGGCAATACTTCATTGTCACTACAGCCTACCAGTTTAGACAGACCACTGAAGAAACTGAAAGAGGTTGTGCATATCTTTGTAACCAAAAGCCGTGTAATAGGCATCAAGAGTGAAGCAATGACAACTAATAGTGGTGCAGAAGTAGACATGCAGCATCCATCTGCAGTGAGTCAGTGTGAATGCCTTTATCTGAAATATGTGGGCAGGAAAAGTGGCATCTTCCACAAAGTAGAAATCCTTTGACTATGCAAGAAAGGCAAAGGGTGAACAGTAAACTAATATATTGTATGGTACACTGAAGTAGAGGAATCTGCTAGGACAGTGTAATTAGCTAATTTGGTGAAAAGTGAAAAGTCTTTGTACTGAAACTGTTGGTGATGAGCAAGACAAACCAGGTCCAGAGAAGGATGTAGTTGAACCAGTGAACCTTTCTTTTCATAATACCAAGCAAAAAGATAGGGTGAGCAACTATAAAAAGGAGAAATGCTTTAGACTGGACTTTTATGACAAAGAACCATGAAAAGGAGAAATGTTCTTGGCTGGGCTGTTATGGCAAAGTACTTCTTGCATAATGTATGTGATTACAGCCCAAGTCATCCAAAGCTTGTCTAGTGCCTAGAAGTTTTAAGGGAATTGACATTTGGAGCTTCCTAAAGACTCCTCTATGTGCTTATTAGAGACATGAACATAGTTTTTGAGTTTCATTTGTTAAACAACATCAAAAAATGTGGAAAATGCACTCAATGGATATTAAGTCAGTTGTCGTACAGGGAATTGAACAGCTTGTGAAATCTACATTTTTTTTCTCGGAGTCAGAATGTGGAAAGATACTTTTAGAAATTAAAAAAAGCATATGTGTATTGGCAGATGTTTCACTTACTTGTACATCAAGGTCAAAGGTACCCTCTCAGTTCTGGTTGAAAAATCTCATTGGTGGATCTTAATGTTTTCCACTGGCATACTAAATATAGCGGCTTGTCTCCCATGTTGATAATTTTGTCTGGGTTAGAATCAGAAGATTTTATACCCTCCGTAATTTCCCATGTGAGTGTTTTTCAGGTAGGACAGTAGTGCTTTTTCTTTGGTGGCAAGGAACATAGATTGCCTAGTGATTCCATTTATATTCAGCAGAAAAATTATGTTAAAAATCTTGCTACTGTTCTTATAGATTGGGCTAGGGCAGTCGAGTGAAATGACTCTCACCAATGTAAATGTGTCTCAACTGAGGGCAAAGAAATGTCAAATTGTTTTGATTTGTGAGGCAAATTAGACTTGATGCAAAGGTTGAAACTTGTAGTTTGGCATAAAACCTGCCCTTCCTAACTATATGCCCCTGTACTACTTTTACAACATTAAGAAGTAGAAAAATGACTAGTACTAATCCCTCCTGTCTGCTTACTTTATTACAATCTGTAAAGATCAGTTTATTGTCTTATTCTACCACACATTTATCGTAGCAGTCACCCAAAATATCTCCAGCATATAGGAGTCCAGAGTAGTCAAAGCTTACCCAAGTTATCTACTCCACCAAAGCCTTGGACTTCATATTCATACTACCACATCTAGATAAAGTCTTAGAAAAGATGGTATCTGACAAGTTCTTGTCCTGATTAAAACAATACACAACCCTCTTATCCCAAGCATATGGACTCTAGCCAGGCAGAGGTATAATGACTGCCATCGGGACCCTTATTGATGACATTTTTTAGGTATAGATAAAGGCAAACCAACTGGGGCAGTATTTCCCACCTTACCAAAGTCTTTTAACTTTGTAAACAACAACATACACATTATTGCACTGTTTGCAACATGGGCTAGTGAAAAGGCTTCAGATTGGTTTAGCCACTTTCTTACAGACACTTTCAAGTAAAAAGAGAGTCCTGCCTTCCATTTATCCCTATTGCAGAAAGAGTACCCCATGGACCAGTGGTATATCCCTTCATTTTTTCCATATACATCAATAACCTCTGCTTTGAGACACTGAATAATAGCTTCATTTCAGCTCTCCCAGTGTGAAAACAGAAACTCAGAAAAGATAGCCAATGGATTTGTCTTTTTTGGGAAAATTTCAATAATTGGCTAGTAAGTGCACTGTCTGGATACCAGTAAAAATGAAGTCCAGAGAACCTGAAAGAAAATTAGTCATAAAAGGTAAGGAGAAAACACTGGCTGAGAAGAATCTTGTAGATGCTCAGCAAAATGCAGTTCAGGCTCCAGCTTTGGTACAAGACATGATTTACAGCAAACTAGAGGTAAAAATAAGTCAAATGTGCTCAGAGCTGATTTAAATAAATGAAACACTGAAGACAACTCAAATAACAAAAGACTGGGAGAATGGAAGAAGCTTTAAACAGCAATTCAGGTGAACTTATAAAACTACAAAAATCAGAGTCTGAAATGAAGAAAAAGCTGACTGAGAATGACACTGATCAAGAAGATATGTTTAAAAAAATAAGAGAATTAGAGGACAGAGCATGTAGGGAAAAACTGATATTTTCTACTGTAAAAGAGAAACTGGAAGCATCAGATTGTATTAGTTTTATGCAAGCATAAGTAAGCAACTGGACTGGTATTCCACAGCAGAAGTTGTTAACTGAAAGGGTACATTGTATGTACACTTCAAACCTGGCCATAAGAAAGCGGCCAAAACCTTCAGCAGTCAAGATGCAATCCTTCCAGCAGAAAGAGTTGATTCTGGCAAAACTGTAGCAGAAGGACAAAGTACTAAAAGTGTGAGACAGTAGAGTATTTGTTGAAAATGATTACTCACTGCACACCAGGCAGAAGAGGAGTAAATTTATTCCTACAGTCAGAAAATGTTTTGAAGCAGGTATGAGATTCAAGATGCTGTAGCTAGCTATTTTCAGATTATTTTTCCCTGCAGGGTCAAAATCATTTTTTGATGCAGAACATGCTAACAAAAAGTGAGCTGTCAAACAGAAAGGGATTCTGCTGCTTTTTCTGATAGTAATAGCCACAGAGAGACTATGCCAGTGAAACATTTTCCAACATTCCAAAGGAAAATGTTTGAGTGACAGATAAAAGCACAAGAATCAACTAAAAGAACCAGGAGTATGTTGGATTTGAACCAGAGACTAGATTTGTGAGCTGAAGAACAACGGGAAGAAAAGCAGCAACTCAGAAACGGATGAATAAATGTGGGATTACAAAGCATTAATTACATTTTTGAAATATGAAGGAATAAGAAACCCTTGAAATACTGGACTTTTTTGACTTTTTAGACTTGTAGGGGACTCCCAAGGCATCTGTCCTACTTCATATCATTAGTGCTTGGAAGAACATGTAGGAGAGAGGAAGAGGAAGAAAAGAGTTAACAGTAATTAAAGCAATATTTTATTCTTAACAGTATTTTTATAACACATGACATATACTGTATGCTGCAAGCTAAAGCTTTTTCAACTATGTTTGTGTGCATTAAGGATACTAAAGTAAACGTGAGCTCCCATTTCTTTCCTTCTTTCTTTCTTTCTTTCTTTCTTTCTTTCTTCCTTCTTGTTGAGTTTTAAGAAATGTAGGCACTGCAATGTAAAAAGAGAAGAAACCCTGGGCAAAAGAACATGATATAAGAAAAATGTATATGCTTTTTCTGACATTTGCATAGGGGAATCATGGGATTAAGGCCTTTAGTTTGGTCTAAGGTTTGGTCTAATAACAGATTTTAAGGGGAGGCAAATAATTAAAAAATGAATATAATGAAAGCCTTCCTCTAGCAAATAATTGTGCACCATTCAGTATTGTAGTGAAAGGCAACTATGTATCTGGTTCTCATGTTTCTATAGAGACAATCTGATAAGGGGGCAATAAAAAACAATACTTATTTCTTTCAATGGCTAGGAGATAATGTTTTCTTGAAAATATTCCAGTTGTTTTCTACATCTGGGAGAGGCATAAAGATAAAACAAAAACAGGCAGCACTTGGAAATAAAAGCAAAGGCTTTACCATGCATCTCCACATGGATAACCTTCATTATAGGTTAATTCAAACCTGTGAATGTGTTTGTCAGTCTGGGACAATTGTTCCTATTAGGAGGGTTAAACTTCATTGTTTGAAAATGTATGTAGTTTTGTGTGTTAGTATTAATTGGTTCTAGAGGTATTATGGAAATGTGTTTTTTTTTTTAGGGGATTTATTAAAGTCTTGCACAATGTGATATATTATATTTAAGTGTCAATAGTCTCACAAATATATACAAATAAGAAAGAGTAGTGAACTATATTAAAAATGCAGAGTATTTCGGAAATTTGATAAAAATGTGTATAAAGCAGAGAAGTGTGGAAATCAAGGGAAAAAGTACAAATGAAAATGTTTATGGAAGAATTAAAATATGCAAAGGTTAGAGGTAAATGAGGCTCAATTACAGAAACAGAATAGGAGGAGATGAGATAAACATTTTGATTTACAACTAATGTACAGGAAAGACCCCATGTATAGACGGTATTCCTGTGGAAGTTTGGAAGCTGGGAGGGAAGAAAGTGATAGATTTGGAAGGTTTTGTTTGACAGTATTTTAAAAGGAGGAGAAAGACCAACATCCTGGAAGAAGGTGGTGGTAGCAGTAATACCTAAAGATGATAAAGACTCATCAGATCCAACTTCATAAAAGGTCCGTTTCATTTCTAAACCATTTTAATAAAGTGTTGATTTTTATAATGGCTAAATGAATGGCAAAGGTGATGCCAGAACTGATAGATATGGATAAGGGTGGTTTGTGGATGGGAGGCAAACATTTGACAACATTAAAAGAGCAATGATGATCCAGAAAAAGATGGACTGTATGAAATACTAATGCTGTTGGTGAGTCTTGTTGCAGAGAAAGCATTTGATAGAGTAAGATGATATTTTATGAGTAGGGCAATGGAAGCATTTGCATTTCCTGACAAAATTATAAGGTTGATTAGGAGGATATATGAGGGACTGGAGGCAAAAATTAAAGTGGAGGGTTCCTCTCTGGTAGGTTCTGTTTGAGCTGAGGAACCAGGCAGCAGGGGTATCATCTTTCCCCTTTATTTGCATTATATTTAGAACCATTGGCAAAGAAAATAAGGGACTCAGAAATTCAAGGATATAATCAATATGATAGTCAAGAAAATCTGGATTTATTTGCAGATGGTATTATTTTACATCTGATAAAATCAGAAAAGGACATTTCAGTGCTGTGGAACATTCTGAGACAGTTTCAAATCTTTTCAGGATACAAAATTGACAATGACAAAACAAAGGCATCAGCTGTAAACTATGTACCCACACACAAATTGGTTCAGCAATTCCCACATTTATGGGGACATGATAAAATTAAGGACTTAGGAGTATGGATTAAAAAGGATTTTAGGTACTTACGTGTTATCGCAACCACTTTCCCAACCAGCGATAATTCCTTATGTTTTCAGGAAAATATTTCTGTTAATCTTAAAAGGGTTGTCTGAACTACCCATTATTAGTATGTCACATTGTGTATGAGCTAGGAAGAGTAGAAAGGGTCACATTTTCTATTCATGTTGTGACGGTGGATTGAACACATTAGTCCCTTGGATGCGAGGTATGCAAAACCCCACACAAACCTCTCCAGACCTGCCTCCACTGCAGTCTGCCCAAGTTTGCCTGTTTCACTACTGACCATTACTAACCTGCAGTATGCAAAAATAAAAACATTGTAATATGTCAACAAATGAACAGCACATCTACTTTTGTTTAAATCGGTACATTGTAAGAACACATACTACTTTCCAGTCTTAAACTGTACACGTTGATAATGGCATCCTGATGCAGGAGTAAAATGAGCAACACGTATATAAACACAGTGGTTTCTGTGCCTCTCAACCACTTATCGCAAGAAATCTTCAAAGCCAAAGGGCAAAAACTGTTTCAGTTTCTGTCCTGGTACACAGTCTGTTTCAAGAACGTTAAGTAGTAGTGCTTTATAAGAATGACACATGTGGCCGACATGCCTCTCAACTTCCCATCTTTTCGCAGAATGCTCATATGTTTGCATTATAACTTGCTTGGTCTGTTATCTTCATAACATTTGTGATTTCCTTGCAAGATGTAGGATAGTACAGTAGTACATATTATCACAGTCAGTTTTCGGACAAGAGAAACAGCTGTACGGCTTTGAAAAGAGCCATTTCTTATGTTTGAAAAGTGGTTGCAATAATACGTAAGTATCGGATTTTGTTATGACAGCTAAGGATATGTGGGAAGAGACTAAACAAAAGAAGTGGGAAGCTTTGTTTTATGGATATGGCTATCAAGATGCAAACATTGGAAAATGTTTTTAGTCCCTTTAGTTTTTTGCACAGGTCAGGCATATTTTTTTATCAACCAGAGAAGTTGTGGATAGTAGTTAATAAAGAGTTAAAGGATTTTATCTGGGAGGAGAAGAGGGCAAGAGTCAAGTGGAATAAGTTGATCCTTCCAGTAGAACAAGGTGATGTGGGATTACCTGATTTGTAGGCATATTTCAGAGCTACTCATTTAAGGCTCCTATACATAGCACAAGCAGAAACATTTAATTGAAAGTGGAAAGGGATGATGACAAAATGGGGAAGCTCAAGAAACAATGAGAGGCTGGGATATTGGTTATATAAGGAGAATAACAGTAACCATGCAGAATATTGTATTCATAAAGCGGTAGAAACTATTCTAAGAACTAAGCTAACACTGGGATGAAGAAAGGAGATTCTGCTGATATGGATGCCTACAATTAGGGGTACAGAGAATAGACAAGAGGGAGGTGGAATTTACTAAAGAAAACTGGCAAAGAAATCAAGGTATTGGGAGTGAATAATTCGAGATGGAAAGGTGATAGAATGGGAAGATGCCAAGAATTAATTTGGACTGCAGGCTAGAGCTTGCCTTCCCTGTCAAGGATTGATATTAAGAGTATAGGCAAAGAGAAAGAAATAGGGGGATCCTAAGCAAAAGACCTGCACTGGTAGAGTTTTTAGTAGAATCTAGAACAGAAACTGCTGTAAAAAAGAGGATAATTTGTAGGGTATATAAAATATTGCATACCTATAGGAATCAATCAGAGGAGTTTAGAAAGGAGTGAAAAGAGAGATTAGATAAGAAATTCACAAACCATGGTGGATGGGATATATGTATGGCTCCCAAATATGCAACACCGTCTAAAATATTTAGGATTTTTGCTTAGAAGTGTTTGCATAGGTATTTTTATACCCCCAAGTAGACTTCAAAGAATTTTTGTTCAGGTAGATTGCAAATGTTGAAGGTGTGAGGGGGAAGAAAGCGGTGACTGGGTACATATGTTCTGGATGGACAGTAAGTTAGCAGACTTTAAAACATTCCCTGCAGACTACTCTATCAAAAATACTGGTTAAAGAATTTGGTGTAATTAAGGAAATATTTTTTTAAGCTGTGACATAGAATCAGAATTACCTAAACGTAATAATGTCTTGCTGAGTTTAATTCTAGTGGCTGCCAAAAAAGACAGTTACTATAAAATAGAAATTAAAGTCCAAACCAACTTTTCTAGAAGTAGTGAATATACTAATAGACATAAAACAACTGGAAGTGGGATCTTTATACAAGGGTAGGAGTAAATTACATAGAAAAATAGGATTATGGGAAAAATACGTGCAGAATAATGTTTTGGAGGAAGAATGAGGTTTAAGGGAAGGCAGAAACTGAATGCGCTATGTAATGTTTGACAGTGAATGGATAGATTATAAGTGATGTATAATGTCTGCAACTGAAAATATGTCATTATGGTTTGTTTTCATTTATATAAATGTTGATTGGCAATGTCATATGTGATAATTTAATGAAGATGTTTCTTGGTTAAAAAAATAATCTCTGCTTTGACTCCCAGCCATGCCTGTAATATTGTACATACATGGCATGGCCATTTGTAGATATGACAATGACATGGCCATTTGTAGATATGGCACCTCTCTGAAACTATCAAACAGGTAGTAAAAAATACTTACAAGAACTAAATATTCAAATACTGGGATGCTCAGGTTAATCTATGACTTTCCATTGAAACCACTAAGACTTCCTGCTACCTTGGCAGCATTTGCATACACCAAAAGTTGAATTTATGGCACCATATAGAGATGACAAGAACAAAATAAGCAAAGTAATTATCCTGTCATGAAGAAGTTCATATTTCCTAACTCTAGAGAGAATAAGAGCCATTAAGAAAGACATTTGTGTGACCCAGTTGGAATACAGAATCGCCATCAATGCAGCTGCAACACACACAAAAAACTAATATCCTGTAAGTAACTGCCAACAAAATCTATCCATTCATAACTATTTCCACAAGGCAGGAGCATCATTGCTACCTTTTTTGAATGCTTACTGGTTTACAATAAAACAACAAACAGGCCTCCTACTAATGTCCGTCGTGTACAGACTCCACAAGGATGAAACATTCAACCCACTTTACCAGTAAGCTGTTTGTCAGAAAATCCATCAACAACTTCTGTTCTGAAACCCCAAACCTTTTCCCTATAGACTCTACAAAACAAAATTTCTATCAGTGACAATAGTTTTTCATCCTAGCCACTAAACTCTAGTAATCTCTATCTGTGTCCCTTAAAACAACAGTTGCTACAACATTTTGAGGTAAAGTTTTAAAAAGTGAATTCTAAAATCTATCATACATAAATGCTTTCTTAATAATAATCCACCCAACTTTTCTACTCCCTAACTATTCTGTTCTTCACATTCATCTTAGAAGCAGATACCTTTTACTTTACAATCACACATCTGTAGCACAAGAACACATGAAGCACGCTGAATAAAATATATTTCTGCATTTTACCCCCACCTCCCAATTATAAACCTATGCATTTACTTTTAAGAGCAAGAACACATGGGCATAATTGTCAATATGATTGCCATTACTAGACTTTTCTTACTTGAACACCCCAGCAAAAAAAAAAACACTACCAACATTGTTCTCACAATGCTTTGTTCTGCAAGAAAGCTGTAATTATTTTATGTAATCCTTATTGTATCATGTACTGTACAATATGGGTTACATACAATTAGTTTTGCTTATTTTCTGAACCAGAATGTAACAGATGTGAGCTGCACATAAGTGTTTTAAAACTTGCAGCAGGTAAAGCAAATATATGTGATTTAATCTTCAGTATATATGTTTTCTGTGATATGAAAAGGTGCATCAGTTTATGACCTTTTTGTCTGTGTGTTAAAAATAAGAAAATATATGGAGCTTCTAATTAAAGTTGCAAGGCTGTAACATCCTCTGCTGGGATTTGCAGCAATGATGCATATAATATAGCATGTAATTAGAAGAACTGTAGCTTTTTTACATTCTAGTATGTCATAAAAGAGTAATTAGAATATTTTCTGGAGAGTGAAATGACCAAGAGCAAATAAACAGGCTCATTAGTATGTAAATGTAAAAACAAACTGTTTGAGTTCATCTGTAAGAATGGTCTATAGAAAGGATATAACCAAAATAATTTGAAAGACAAAAAGTAGAGAAAAGAAGAAGAACCCTGCACCCTATGAGTTATGAGGTCTCTGCAATGTTGTCTCTGCCTGATATGTTCTGAGAATTTAGCTAATGTAGTCAGCGCAGTAATTCATTTATTAAAGGACAGAAGGAAAGCTGTAGCTGCTATACATAAATATTTCTTTTTTTGTTTTCTGTTTCTGTGTGCAGCTTATTTTATCCCTCTGTGCATTTAACTAACTGCATTACTTAGCACATTCTTTTCTGAGTGGAGTATTTTTATTTATTCACTTTTAAGAACTTTGTGTCTGGTTGTCAATTTATGTATTTATTATTTGATAAGAGGGCATTTATGGTTGGGTTTTGGCAAACCTCCTAATATCCCTGCCCACTGTCCATACTACATTGTACACCATTATTTGTGTTAATAATTATCAGGCTTGTTAATAAGAGTGAACCAGTAACTGAAGTGTCCTCAGCCTGGTAATCTAGAGTGGTGGTAGTATACTACCATTAGCCAGAGCAGAAGGCTGTAGGGTTGGATAATATTATCAGCCTTCCCTGGAAATTGTGTGCATTTGCGAGAGAGAGAGAGTGTGTGTGTGTGTGTGTGTGTGTGTGTGTGTGTGTGTGTGTGTGTGTGTGTGTGTGTGTGTGTGTGTGTGTGTGTGTGTGAAAGTTTGCTTAAGTACTGTTACTATGGGCAAGTGAATACTAAAACCCAGACAGAGTGGTGAGGAAGGGGCCTATGGAACTAGGTCAAAGACTGCAGTCCGTAGGGTGTTCGGCATAAACACTTTCCTTGGATGTGGATGTCAAAGGTCCATACCCAAGGTAGTGTTACATACTTCCTGCATGCTCTTGTGGCCAGGCTGTACTTAGAAAATTATTTACTGCTTCATATTTGTGTGCCCTGTTCTATTCTTTAAATCTGTTTGAAACCGGTGTTGTGACTGGAGAGGCCATAGCCCTGATGGTAATCAGGTTAAAGATGTTTAGTTTTAAAATATTTCATTTAGTGGTAGGCAGTGAAGCAGAGCAAAGAACCATAACTCCTGGCCACTGTCCTAACTTTATTTTGGTTGGCAATAGTAGGATTCAAACTGCATTCTTTCTGCTACCATCAGTCCTTCTTTACAGCGTTGTGTAATACTTCTTACATCATGTTGAGTGCAATGTGTGTTGTACTCCTTTTCTTGAAATGCAGTCTTAGGACTCTCCTGAACTTGCTCAGTCATAAGGCTTTTCTCCCCCAGGACAAGGTGGAATCTCTAATAAACTGGTGAAAATGGCATCCAATATTCTGTCAGTACCCCTATTAAGACTGCATAAGAGAAAACTCTCATGGTACCTCAGAAACACCTGGAATCGATGCAGTCAGTCCATAGAAAAGAGAGAGTGTATACCCTACATTACATCTAGCAGAAACTGGAAAAATGGGTATAGTAAATACATACTAGCACTGGGGTCCCCTTCAAGTATGTTCCTTTCAATAAACCTTGATTGTAAATACCTGAGGTATAGCCTGGGGAGCACATGCAGTAGGCTCATGGTCCAGGATGCATGGAGCAGATAGCACTTTCAGCACATTAGCATAAAAGAAAAGATGGCAGTCATCCAGGCCTTCATAGCTTTCAAGCCCATGTAGAAGCCAGGAATCTCACTTATAATAACAGACAACATCAATATGATAGGGCCCATAAATTTAGAGGAACTCCTCCATATCCTGTGTGCAGGCTGGTGATGATAGCTTTAAGGTGGGTATGCATCTAAGAGCCTAGTATGTTCTATTGCAGCAGAATTCCCTGATGGGTAATTTCCTTGCAGATTGGAGGCAAATTCCTATACTTGGATACTGGACTTGCACATATGTTTTCAAGTGATCCATAGATGGGGGTTTGACAAAATGAGATATTGCCAGCACAGCTAGCTGGAATTTTGTAGATAATTATATGTCACTGGTGAATATTGAAATGATTTATACATGATGCTTGTGTTACAAATGTATTAGAACTGTATGCCATGTGTATATCAAACTGCTTGTACAGAAGTCAGAAGTATGTGTTGAAAAGGTATTTGTAGAGTGCTGTGTTTGAAATGTAACCACAGTGTGCCCTACTGGAAGAGAATAGAAATATACCTGCACTATTGTAACTGTTTGAATGCATATGATTAACAAAGGTAACTAGAGGGTTAACCTCAGTCCAACAAACCTTAGAAAAATATCTGAAATTAAATTACTTTATAGGCTATGCAATAAAGAGGCTATTTCTCAAGTTTTTAATGCAGCTAGAGACGCAAAGTCTGTACTAAGAAGCTTTCTGTATTGTCCTTGGAGTAAACTAATTGCTACTTTTGAAGCATGAAGGAATACACTTGTTTTATGACTTCCAGCATTTGCCAAAGATCTGAGCAAATGCTCTTGTCTGTATATTTTTACAAGTAGATACTAAATGCTGCCAGCTTCTAGCAATGGGAGTTTTAGCCTGGCAACTATAAGTCAGATGACAAGAAGTGATGTCATTCTGCAAGCTGTCCCAGCAGTAATATTTTAGATATTATTTTTCAAAGTCCCTTAGTGAGACAGAGCATTCTGCATCTGGTCTTGGACCTGACAACATGAACCATCCACATCATCTGCCTTGCTCTAATGAAGTAAGATGTTCATCGTGTTTCACTGCTGCAGTCATTACACTTGGGTTATCCTGCCATCAGGCGGTCCCGCAGTCGGCCAGAGTTCCAAAGTCTTGGTCCGGCGTCAGTTGCTGTCCCTTCTTCCCTGACGTCAGTGCGCCAGGGGTATATAAGATGCAGCCAACGCCATTTTCTTCAGTCTTTCTTGCCACGCGGTGCCCGAAGCAAAAGCAGTTCACAAGTGCCGGTCGGCCGACTCCTGAGATTTCAAATTCGATTTTCAGATCGAAGTCTTCAATAAAGCTAAGTACCCCATTGGGGAAACTTTTTCTTGCCTCAGACTGATGTCAGTAAAAGTTAATAATTGTATTTCTTGTGGGAAGCAAATACCTCATAAGGATTTTCATTCTTACTGTATTCCATGCCTAGGCCCAGATCACTAGTTGCCGGTTTTGTGCTAGATTTAACAAACGCACTATTTAACGTCGGTTTGATTTTGCTCGCCATTACTTTGGCCGAAGGTTTAATTATACCATGCCGTCAGAACAACCGACGACCGGAATTCACAAAAAACAAAGATAAGGATAAGGACAGGCATCCGAGGCCCAAAACTGACGACGAAGCCTCTTCTAGGCCAGTCGCTGGTTCACTGGTTCTCAGTGAGGTGCTTTCACAGCCCCTGACACCCGCTACCTCAGAGCCGCAGGCCGTGACCGACTCCCATGTGGAGTTGCCCAGGCCTCTGGATACTCAAGGTGTTGGGTTTACGGAGACTAACCCTTCAGATGGGTCCGGAACCACTGAGCAGGCATCGGCTTCTGAGGGTGTTTTCAGACCTTCACAACTTACAATTGCATCTACAGCCAAGTCTAAAACTACATTAAAGACAAAGAAGCAAGTACAGCATTCACCTGGACAGGCCTCCATGCCTAAAAAGCAGATGCTCAAAATGGCCGAAGACTTAATTACTCTGATCAGGGGTTCCCATCCCCCTCCTGATAAAAGGCCTAGGCAGGATACAGACTATGATTCCTCTGACCAGGTTTCAATATAGTCTGATTCCTCTTCAGACCAGGGATACTCTTTAACCCCCCCTATGAGGACTCTGATGCTGAAGAATCTATTCCTTCAGCCTCTCCTCCTGAGGATTACTCTTTTGGGGAAACTTTACATACCATGAGGGAGCGTTTCCATTGGGAGGGCCAGGATTATTCAGAATCCAAGAAAAGGCTCAGAGACTTTCTTTTAGTGCCTCAGCACAGGCCCCTTGCTATTCTGCCAGTGTTGAATATTGTGGACGATGTGTTCTCTGAATCCAGTTTAAATCCAGATTCTTTACCCCCTGCTCCAGTTAAGCCAGACAGGTACTACAGAGTCCCTGACTCTCACATAGTTCTTTATAAAAACCCTGCTGCTGACCCAGAAATTATTTCCCTGGGTCCCAAAGGGGTAAAGGCCTCCACGGCTAAAAATCCAGTCCCCTCGGACAGGGATTCTAGAGCATTAGACAAATGGGGGAAGAAAGTTTACACCTCTGCAACTTTAGCAGTGAGGGCTTTAAACTGCCAGTTTCACATGCTTAAATATCAACAATACTTACTGTCTCAGTTAAAACAGAAAATGAGTACAAGTGCAGAACAACCTGATTTTAAGGAAATGCAGGACTTATTGCATGCAGCTGAACAAGTGGGAAAGAATATTTTGCAATGTGGTTTTGATTCATTAGAAGCTTCTTGTAGAGCAGCAGTTACAGGATCTGTGATTTGAAGGCATGCTTGGTTAAAGGAACAAAGCCTACCAGATCATGTTAACGCAAAATTATTGGATGCTCCTTTACAGCAAGATATTTTACTTGGTGTTAAGGCAGAAGATGTATTAAAGAAAATGGACGATAAGGCAAAATCTATGCAAACAGTGAAGGATTTCTTACAGGTACAGCCACCAAGATTTAGCAGAAATTGGCCTACTAAAAATTGGTCCTTTCCAGTGTCAGACAGACCACAAAGAGGCAGATACAGACGCCCAAGAGGCAGATCTCAGCCCCAAGGATCTTACTGACCACGACAGTGGGGTGCTTCAACCCCAAAAGGAGGTGAGGACAAGTCACAACCTTACAGGAAACAACCCCAATGACTTCCCCCTTCCAATGCCAAACTCTTTCCTTTTGGCAGCTCCCTTAGGGGGGAAACTAGCACTTTTTTCACAAAACTGGCAAGCAATCACCAAAGACAAATGGGTGCTGAATATTGTGTCTCAAGGTTACAGGTTCCACTTTCACACTTTACCAAGGCTAAAAGGAATGCCAGACCTGCCACAAAATTAATGGGCAGAGGCACAAAAACAAATCACAGTCCTCATGGACATGAGAGCTATTCAAAAAGTACCACAGCAGGAACAGGACAAGGATTTTACTCAAGACTCTTCCTGGTCCCCAGAAAGGACAAAGCCTGGAGATCCATACTAGACCTTTCCTCTCTAAATGCTTACCTGGATGTTCCGAAATTCAAAATGTTGACACTACAGCAGCTCCTTCCCATGTTGGGCAAGAAAGCTTGCTTGTTACTTTGGACCTCAAAGAGGCATACCTGCATGTCCCTATCAGACAAAATTGCAGAAGATGCCTCAGATTCATAGCTGGTTCAATGCACTACCAATTCTCTGCACTGCCCTTTGGCTTATCTACTGCACTCAGGGTCTTCACAAAGTGCCTGGCACCAGTAATTGCATTCTGCAGACAAAAAGGAATTCAAATATATCCAAACCTGGACGACTGCCTGATTCAAGCGGAGAGCAAGGACATTCTTCTAAAGCATCTGGCGTTTGTAAAAAAGTTGTTAAGTTGCCTAGGGTACACAGTAAACGAAAAGAAATCAAAACTAGTGCCCTCACAAGAGATAATATTCCTGGGTGCCAGCTTAAATACAACGGCCCAGATGGCTTATCTCACACCAGACAAACAAGGACAACTGACTCAGTATTTTCAATTGATGGCAACAAAGTCCCAACTCCCTGCAAGAAAAATTCTGCAGACCTTGGGATTCATGGCATCCTGCATACTACTAATTCCATATGCCAGACTGCATATGAGGAAATTACAATGGTACCTAAAAAGTGTTTGGACTCAACACTGTCGCAGCTTGGAAATGGTAATACCACTAATTCCCTGCCTACAACAGGAGTTTCGATGGTGGGCACAGGCATGTCACCTCAGCAAGGGTCAGCCTTTCACTCTTCCCTCAGCCAGGCAGACTTTAACAACAGATGCTTCGGATTATGCCTGGGGAGCACACATGGCAGGAAAATGCATTCAGGGCAAATGGACCACAGCAAATGCATCTTCACATCAATCAAAAAGAGATGTTGGCTGTAAAAAATGCCCTAACAGCTTTCAAGGACCTTCTACATTCAGGACAATTATTATTAAAGACAGACAACACCACAGTAATATGGTACATAAACAAGCAAGGGGGCACTCATTCTTACCCCCTATGCAGACAAGCCATGACCTTGTGGAACATAGCTCTAATTTATCAAGTTCATCTGCAAGCACAATTCCTGCCAGGAAAGAAAAATACTCTGGCAGACGACCTAAGCAGAAACATCATGGATCCTCATGAGTGGAAATTAAATCCACAAGTTTTCAGCATGATAATGCAAAAATGGGGGTGTCCGGACATAGATCTCTTTGCCTCCCCACTGAACTGCCAACTACAAAAATTCTGCACAAGGACTTACAACACACAAGCATGGAAAGTGGATGCTCTTTCGTTCAGCTGGAAAAGCCTACACGTTTATGCCTTCCCACCTCTGCCTCTACTTTCAAAGGTACTCCTAAAAGCCAGACAAGAAAAAACACAGATGATTCTGATTGCTCCAGACTGGCCACGCCAGCAGTGGTACCCAATCTTACAGAACTTAGCTCAAGGCCCACCTTGGATTTTGCCTCAAATTCCACACCTTCTGACTCAACAAAACAATCAGATCCTGCACAGTCAGCTCAAAACCTTATCCCTGGCTGCATGGCAGATTCATTAGCCAAACAGGCAACACCTCTCTCTAAAGCTGTTATGAATGTCATTTTGAGGGCAGGAGGCCTAGCACCAGGAAATCTTGTTCAGAAAAGTGGAAGAGATTCTGTGCCTGGAACCAGGCTCAAAGCCTTGACCGTCTTGTCCCTAACATACCTCAGATACTTCAATACTTAACTGAGATGCTGGACAACGGTCTATCCTTCTCATCCATTAAGATCCACGCCTCTGCTATCTCGGCTCATTACAACACAGATCCTCCTATTTTCTCTCATCCATTGCTAAAGCAGTACCTCAGAGGGGCTAAAAACATAAGACCGCCCCAGAGAGCACCAACACCTACTTAGGACCTCAATTTTGTCTTGGAAAAACTCACTTTACCTCCTTTTGAGCCATCCAATTCAGCAGAATTAAAATATATATCATGGAAAACTGCTCTGCTTCTGGCAATAACCTCAGCATGAAGAGTCTCAGAACTACAGGCACTAATGGCAGTGGAGCCTTTCATCATTTTCCACCAAGACAGGGTTTCTTTAAGAACAAACCCTTCTTTTATGCCTAAGTTGGTATCCAGTGTGGCTCTTAACCAGACTATCCACTTGCCAACATTTTATCCAAATCCCCAGAATAAAGGGGAGAGAATTCTACATTCCTTGGACATACACAGGCAATTACGCTTCTACTTGGACAAAACAAAAGCTTTCAGAAAAACTGAGCAACTGTTTGTATCCTATGCTGCAAGATCACAGGGAAAGGCTATTTCAAAGCAAACCATTTCAAAGTAGATAGGACACTGTATCCAGTTCTGCTACACACAGCATGGGAAACCTGTACCATCTAACATTAGACCACATTCCACCAGGGCAACTGCAACTTATACTGCCTACCTTAGAGGAGTAACTACCAAAGACATTTTGGAAGCTGCAACTTGGAGTTCAGTGCACACCTTTACCAAGCATTATCACCTGCCTCATTACTCTAGATCCAGAGATGGCTTTGCCACTGCAGTGCTGCAGGGCCTCATAGCCACACCAAATCCTCTGTAGTACCAGCTGCCCTGACTCAGCTTTGGGATTCTACCCAAATGTAATGACTGCAGCAGTGAAACACGATGAACATAGTACAGTTTTGTACCTACCATAAATGTAGATGTTTGAGTGTCTTCACTGCTGCAGTCCTGGTTACCCACCCGCCATCCCCTCTTTCTTAGCTGGGTCTTATCTATTGCATTCCACACTATACTTCCTATGTGGTGTATTTGCTGGTTACTGAAGGTTTTGTTTTTACCTTATGTATGTTTTGTAAGCAATATGTATTGCCTATCCTTTTGGGGGCACCTGATATCTGGGGCAAGATAAACTGAAGAAAATGGCGTTGGCTGCATCTTATATACCCCTGGCACACTGATGTCAGGGAAGAAACGACAGCTACCGACACCAGACCAAGACTTTGGAACCCTGGCCGACTACGGGACCACCTGACAGCAGGATAACCCAAGTGTAATGACTGCAGCAGTGAAGACACTCAAACATCTACATTTATGGTAGGTACAAAACTGTACTTTTCTAGGGAACAGTATAGATACAGTCAGTATTATAGTAAAGCTTAGTCTAGATTTTTTTTTGTTTTATTTGTGTGAGCCTGTACTGGAATGTTATTTTAAATATTTCCTGTGATTTTGAACTCTGATGTCACTGTGAATATATATTTGGTATTGTCTTGTTATTTTATTATTAAATGTATTTAAACCTTTCATTGTGGCCTATCTGTGTAGAGATATTTAAGTTTAGAGAGTACTTGCATATTTATTTGGTGTCTCTGTGTAGGCCACTCCTAATAGCCTTGCTCTTGTTCAAACTACCATTTGTATTGATATTAGAATTACACAGTAAGATTGGACACCCTTTGTTAAAGGCCCCAAAGTAGTTGATAAGGAGTGACTGGTGGCAGTGGTAACCACCTTATAGTCTGTAAACATGTGCCAGCCTTTCCCAAGTGTATGTATGTGTTAATCAAACTTCAAAGAGTGTGTGTCTCAGCTACTTGGGCAGGGACACGTAGCACTGGTTGGACAGAGAGGGTGCTGGAGGTCTTGGCTTCATCACTCAGCTGAGATCTCAACTCTGTAGCAGTGTCAGTGGGGAGTCTTATTGGGTATCTGGAGGAAGAGGGAGAAACCAGCCCCAGATTGACTATGGTCTGTATGTGCTCTTAAGGGAAATTGCACTTGATGCAGAGAGCTGCATCTGGAAATACTGTGTGTGTACTTGTAATCCTGTCAGTGAACATCTCCACTGTTGCCAGTGGTGAGGATTGAGGCTTCTTGATTGTTGGTCCAGTGGTGGGTCATCATAGCGGGTGTGCCAGAAGAAGACAAAGCAGAAATGCACCTTGCCTACTCAGTTGAGCTCTGGTTAGTTAAGTCAGACTGCATAAGTTTAATGATGAGTGTTCTTTGTTTCATATTTCAGCCATAAATCGGATAACATTGTTGTAAATATTTTATTCTCACTCCAGAACATGATTCTGTGACATTAGACAGAGTTTTTTTTTAAACATAAACTCTGCCAGAAGTTTGTCACATTGCCCAACTCGGACTTGCTGTTCACAAGCTGAAAAATTCTCTTTGTATATAATCCCTTGATCTGCATAATCAATCCTTAATTGACTGGTGTTAACTCTGTGACATAGGGAGATAATGCCCTATGACACTGAAGTTTCAGAATTGATCAACAACCTGGGCATTAGAGCAGGTGGCATGGGAAGTTTGGAGTGAGAGGCTAGTATCATTTAATCTATCTTGGAGAGAGAAGGTAGTTGCTAATCTTACATTAACACTGACACTCGCTGGAGCATCTGTATATGGCATGGAGTATATGGACCGGGGAAATGCTGTTAGGTCTGTCAAGCTCCATTCATGCAAAGTTTTTCATCACAAAGTTGTAGAGGCACACACATGCTTCGGGTTATCATTTTCACAGGAGAAACTCCTATTATCCTAGGAATGGGTCTAAGTCTGTAAATGGAAACATTTCTGATGATTTCTGGATAATGGCCACAGTTGGCTGTTGCCTTGGTAGGGAATAAATAGGCATAATCTGTGGCAGTAGGGACATTACATTTGCTTGATGGCAGGATAAGACAGTAAGCTGTCTTTGAAGTTTCTTAATATTCAGTGTTCCTTGTATGCCTGCCTTCTTATTTATTTTATTTTTCTTCACGTTTTTCCAGCTCTCCCATGGTGGCTTGAATGGTTCTCTAGATTCCTTCTCAACATCATTCTGATGGTGCATTTAATGAGTCTACAACTCTTTCAGTGAAGAAAATAACCCTTCTGCTATCTTCCCTTCATCTTTAGCTTTTGCTACCCCAACATATTTGTTGTCTTTTTGACAGCCTCCTTGTACAGTGCCTCCTCCACATTCCCACCCTCACTTTTCACCTCCTGTAGACCCTATCTTTTGCTATGATTGTTAAGTAGCATTCCTATATATCCAAATTAGCTTTCTTTTTTTTTTTTTTTTTTTGGTTTGCCTCTTGCTCACACACTTCTCCACAGCCCTGAATACTCCCATATCTGACCTGTTCCGATAACATGTTTACTACTTTGATTTGCACTCTTAACTCACCTTTGGCTATCTCCCCAATCACAGCATAACCTACTCTTTGAAAATTCTACATCATTACCTTTGACATTTTATTACTATCCTATCCCCCATTCTAACTAAACCACATACTGCCATGGTCACTGTTGGCTAATGGAGTTTTATCTATGGGCATCTATAACACCCTGTGCAGTGGTTAAGACTGTGTCCATAATTCTGATCTTTCTTGTACAGTACTACACCAGTTGGCCAAATCCCTTAGTCCAGTACCTCAGTCAGCTCCTATTCCCTGCCGGTCTTGGAGCTCAGAATTACCTAGTCTGCTCCTGGCAGATTCATATCCTCCGTGCATCTTGTCCTCTTTCTTTTACCCCACTCCTATATTCTCTCCTCTCCTCTTTTCTTATGTTTGCTTCCAGTAGGTGATGCACTGTATCAGTCCACTAGCTCTCTGCCCCCTTCCTGTGTATGTATTTTCATACAAAAAGATGGTCAGCAGGCATAAGGAAAAGCAGGGGGAAAAACAAGCATGCAAAAAAAATCCTCAAGCATGTGATTGTAGCACAGAAAATGTTATTTGTAGCAAAAGCTGTATCACGTTTGTGGAATCAAGTAGTTTGATAGAATAAGAGAAGGCATTATGTAACAGCAAGATTGCTTTCACTCACAGGTCTTCAGATGCTAGGAAGTGTTTATTTGGGGTGTCATAATAAACTATCAATGGAAACCAGTCATTAACATACTTTGCTTTTGCTTCTTCTGGTGAGACTTACTGCATCAAAAGAGTAGACAAGGAAGACCAGATTTTCTTTTCTGTAATTTTAAATTCTAACTGTGGCAATTTTCTTGGGTGGCGAAAGCCAGCAAACCTTTTTGGCTAGGCTTATATAGGCCCCAGGGCTGATAGCCTAGTACCTACCTATGAACTTATGAACTTATCCTCGCGGGACCCCAATATTTCTCAATTGATCAGTGAGATACAGTCTTTCAGTGTGCTTTGGGTTTGCTCCGAGTCCTCTTCCTAGTGGGTCCTACCCAGAACATCTCCAGCGCAGATTACTCTGTTTGATGACCCTACAATGACATCTCATGTCTGCTATTTGTGCCTGGGGTCTCACTCTTTTGGTCATCACTGAGAGCTTTGCCTAAGAACTCCCTTCTGGTTTCACCACCACAGAGAGGTTCAGCTGCTGTCCCAGCTTTACTTGCCAGTCTTACGCTCATTTTGCCATAATTTTTGAACAAGACCCGAGTGCTCTTAAACACTTTTGCTGAAGGCAGATGCCCCCCTCTAGCTGTAGCAAACACTGCATTCTTTCCAGGAGAGCACCGCAGCTTTAGATCTAAAAGTGGTGATTTTCATGCATCACTTCCAGACAGCAGTAAACTGCTTGAATGTGTGTTAGAGGTCTTGGTCATTTGAAGCCAGAATTCATATCACCATCTGCGGACAAAGAAATGCCAGTTATACGTTTCCAGACTGTACATGCTGGAAACATTAGTTGCATCCTGACATCCTGTCCATGAAAATTTTAAACAAGAGTGGTGATAAGATTCAGCCTTGTTAGGGCTTGGCACCCACCTTGAATAAATTCACTTAAATTCCAGGAGTTCAGACACAACTCTTAGTGTAGTCATATGAGGACTGAACAATATGCATTAGATGAATCAATATCTTATTCTTCCATAGAATCTCCTAGAGAATGTGTCAGTGTACATAAGTTCATGGGTGCTTACTAGGCTAATGACAACAAGGGCCTTTTTAAGCCTAACTATGCATCCCAAATCTCTGACAAGTTCTGGTACCCTTGATAAGTGTAAGCAGGGGCTTGGGTGATGAAACGTATACAAGCAGGAGCCTGCGAGATGAACCACTTAGAGGCTGCCTGTGTCCATTAGAGACATAGGTGCCAAACCAGAGATGACTTTTCTGTTTCCCATCCAGTTGTCCAAGTTACATTTTAATTGATTTAGGGAGGAGCTGTGCTTCACATGGATGGGGAACCTGTTCCAGAGAAGGGTAGTCTCTTGGATCCATACCTGTCTCTCCAGCAGGTCCTATTTATATCACAGGCAAAGTTTAAGTCTTTAGAGTAGGTAATTCTGGGGCTGTTTGTTTTGCAGCTATGCAGGAGGTCCATCAGAGTGGGATCTGACAATACCTTGTATGCCAGGCATAAACCTCCCCTCAACAGCTTGTAGGAGACAGAATACAGGGATAGTACCCTGAGACAGTCTACTTATGCCCTGTATTCTTTTAGTGAGGAACCTCTGTGGACATTCCAATTGTTGGCTATGCCTGGTTAGGTACATACCAAGGAGGGCATTGTACTCAATAATAGGTCTGATGAATTCTGAATACAGTGGAATAATTACATCCTTGGACCTAGATGCCATACCCTTGTTTTTACATTGAAAATGTAGAATGATTTCTTCACTACTGTGTAGACGTGGTGGTCAAAGGCTAGATTACTGTCTATGTGTGTCCCCAAGTCCCTGACTACTGGGTCAACACTCAGGGGTGTGTTGTCAATATGATAGCTGCCAGGGGTAGATGACTTCCTGAAGGGTATTGTTGGGCATTTTGTGGCATTTAACTTTAGTCCTTGGCTCTGACACCAGTTGTTTGTGTCAGCCCTTCCTGGAGAACATTTATGTCAATGGGGGTCTTCAACAATATCTCGTAATTTGCAATCTTCTGCACATTTAGTCAGCCAAAGTCCACTGACATTGGCCTTGAGTTCAAAAAAGTAAATGCCAAAAAGGAGTGGTCCCAGGACCAATCCATGATGGACTCTGCTTGTGAATGGCCTCTTTGTAGAGGTGAACTCACCAATTCTCACTTCTTGGGTCCTGTTTGTGAGCCAGCTGGCTATGTACTGGGTGACATACGGGTTTCTACCAAACCTCTTGAGTTTGTCAACAGTGCTGGACTGGGGTGTTTTGTCAAATGCCTTAGCCAGATCAAGGTAGGTAGTGTAAACCATTTGGCTCTCATCCATTGCTCTTGTGACCTTCTCAAAGAAGTCCACCAGGTCGAGTAGCCATGACCTGCCCTTCACTAAACCAAATTTGGCTGGATTCAGTGTCTTGAGATTTCCTACATCATTATTGATCATTTCCATAGTAATTCTTTCCATGGCTTTGCATATGAGACTAGTTTCCAGGGTCTGCAGATATCCCACCTTTGTGGAGATGGGTGGCTGTTGCTGTTCTCCATTCATGAGGCACGAAGCCTGTTTGAGACTACACTTAATTCCAGAGGGCCTAATAGGTCATATTTCATACTGTTTAGAAGACATCATGGGATATTGTCTGGGCCCACTGATGCAGTGTTCTTGGCCTTAATGAGAGCATTAAGGACCTGTTCCCTAGTGATAGCAGGAGGAGTTATATGTGATGGTATTTCCTGAGGAAAGGCTGAAGGGAGAGAGAAGTAAAGTTGGAGCTGAATTTGTCTGCTAGTAGGTTTACTATATATTCTGTCTCAGTATAGGTGACCCTGTTAAAAATGAGCTCTGAGCACAATTGTGTATTGCCTTTGAGGTTGCGGACATAGCTAAAGAATGCCTTGTGGTTATCCTTAGCTTAGGAAGCAAAATGTACTACAGATTTGGCTTTCGTAGACTTTATTTGTCCTCTTGAGTTGTTTGTTTAGTTTGATGACAGTGCTTTTATCCTGCTGGGTGCTGCACGTTGTAATTTTTTCCTATAATTTTCTTCCTTATGTTATACAGCCTATTGTTGTTGTGATTCCATCAGGGTGGCTTGTTTCTCGAGTTAGTTCTGTACTTATTCCTGGTGGGTAAAGCTGCCTGTATGCAGCTATTAGCATACTTGTATATGGTTTCTGTGAGCAGTTCTGCATAGCTAGCAGTGCTCCCAGGGTTTATGGGCTTTGGAAATGTTGCCAGGTTATCACTTAATAGAAGGAAATTAGCTTTAGAGTTGTTTCTGAATATTCCAGGGTTAGCTGGAGTTCCAGGTTTTATTTTTACTTCAAAGGAGACCGTTCTGTGGTCTGACCTTACCAGAAAAGACATTACACTAGGGGGATGTGCATCAGTCTCCCTTATTAGTGAGGACGAGATCCAGTATGGTTGCACCCCTGGTCTACTGACAATCTGGTACAGGGAGTTTCCGTTTACAAAATCCAGGAATCTCTGTGCCTGTACATGTGGTGTCATATATGATTCCCAGTTAATAGTGTGGTAATTAAAATTGCCCATGAATGTAGTATTGGGTTGGATGGTGATTGATGTTCTTCGTGTTACACTGTTGCAGTCATTACATTTGGGTAATCTGCTGGCAGGTTGCCCTCAGTCGGCCTGATTAACAAAGTCTTGGGTCCTGCGTCGGTTGCTGTCCCTTCTTCCATGACGTCAGGTCGTCAGGTGTATAAAACATGCAGCCAACACCATTTTCATCAGTCTTTCTTGCTGAGCGGTGCCCAAAGCAGAAGCAGTTCGCAAGTGCCGGTCGGCCAACTCCTGAAATTTTCATTTTTGAGTTTCAGAACCCAAGTCTTCAACCTAAAGCTAAGTACCCCGTTGGGGAAACTTTCTCTTGCTCCTTACCGATGTCAGTAAAAGTTAATAATTGTATTACTTGTGGGAAGCAAATACCTCATAAGGATTTTAATTTGTACTGTATTCTTTGCCTAGACCCTGACCACAACATGCCTTGCTGTCTGTTTTGTGCTAAATTTAACCAATGCGCTATTAAGCGTCGGTATATTTTTGCATCTGAATATTTTGGCTCAAGATTTAACTATCCTGAAATGTTGGTTAGCAATCCAACTACTGGAATTCACAAAAAATGCAAAAAAAAAGACAGAAACAGACTTTCGAGGTCCAAAACCGATGACGGAGCTTCTCCTAAGACAGTCGCCGGTTTGCCGGTACTCAGTGAGGCGCTTTCACAGACCCTGATACCCGGTACTTTTGATTTGCAGGCCTCTGCTGAGACCCATTCAGAGTCCGGTATGCCACGAGACACTTTATGTATTGAACCCGCGGATGTCTCTACCTTAGATGGGTCCAGAGCCACTGAGCAGGCACCAACTTCTGAGGGTGTTTTCAGGCCTAAAGATTTGTATATTAAACCGATGCCATCTTCAAAACCAAGGCCAAAACCAACTTCTATGTCTACAAAAATGATGCTTGGGCCACGTGCACAGGCCCCTATGCCTAAAAAAACAAATGATCAAAATGGCAGAGGATTTAATTACCTTGATCAGGGGTTCCCAACCCCCTCCTGCTAAGAGGACTAGGCAAGGCACCGATTATTAATCTTCAGATCAGGTTTCCATTTCTTCTGATTCCTCTTCTGATCAGGAATTATCTATTCCACCTTATGAGGACTCTGATGCAGAGGAATCCAGCCCTTCTGCTTCTCCTCCTGAGGATTTTTCGTTTGGAGAAACGTTGCATACCTTAAGGGAATATTTTCATTGGGAGAGTCAGGATTTTTCAGAATCCAAGAAAAGGCTTAGGGATTTCCTTCTTCTTCCTCAGCATAGGCCTTTGGCTATACCTCCTGTTCTAGACATTGTTGATGATGTTTTCTCAGAATCCAGCATGGCTCCTGATTCCCTGCCTCCGGCTCCTAGTAAGCCAGACAGATATTACAGGGTTCCTGACTCCCACAAATTCCTTTTTAAAAACCCTACTGCTGACCCTGAAATAATTTCTCAGGGTCGCAAGGGTGTTAGGCTTCTAATGCTAAAAATCCTACCCCTTCTAATAGAGACTCCAGGGCGCTGGATAGATGGGGTAAGAAGGTTTACACGTCTGCAAGCCTGGCAATCAGGGCTTCAAGCTGTCAATTTCATATGCTTATATATCAGCAGCATGTCATGGGCTTACTTAAACAGAAAATGATGTTGATTTCTAACTGTGTGGAAAATAGAGTTACAGGATTTATTGCATTCAGCTGAACAAGTGGAAAGCATACTTTGCAATGTGGTTTTGTTTCCTTGGAGGCCTCTTGCAGGGCCGCTGTAACTGATCTGTGATAAGAAGGCATGTGTGGCTCAATGAGCAAAATCTGCCTGATCATATTAAAGCAAAATTGTTGGATGCTCCTTTACAACAGGACAGTCTATTTGGTAATAAGGCAGAAGAAGTTTTGAAAAAGATGGAAGACAAAGCTAAATCTATGCAAACTGTAAAAGATTTCCTACAAGTGCAGCCACCCAGGTTCAGTAGGCACTGGCCTGCTAAGAACTGGTCCTTTCCAGTCCCACCAGAGCCACTCAGGTCAAACCCAGACACTCCAAAGGCTCCAGGTTTCAGTCACAAGGAACTTACAGAACAAAACAATGGGGTGCCTCCACCTCCAAATATGGAAGTAGCAAGGCACCTCCCTACGGTGAACAGTCTCAATGACTTTCGTCTGCCATTTCCAAGCACTTATCTTCTGGCAGCCCCTTTGGGGGGGAAACTAGCACTTCATGCACAAAATTGGCATCTAATTATCCAGGACAAGTGGTTTTTAAATATAGTATCCTAGGGATACAAATTTAATTTCCGCACGTTGCCAATTCCAAACGGATGGCCAGATCTGCCTCCAAATCAGTGGGCAGAGTCCCAGAAACAAGTTATGTCCCTTATGAATATGGGTGCTTTTCAACCAGTACCAGAAAAGGAAAAGGGACAAGGTTTTTATTTAAGACTTTTCCTGGTACCCAGAAAAGACAAATCATGGCATACAATTCTGGACTTCTCCATTCTAAATACTTTCCTGGGCATTCCAAAATTCAAGATGCTGACTCTACAACAGTTACTGCCTATGCTAGGCAAGGATGCCTGGTTGGTAACTCTAGACTTAAAGGATTCTTACCTGCATATCCCAATCAAGGAATCTTGCAGAAGATACCTCTGCTTCAAAGCAGGCTATTTGCATTACCAGTTCTCTGCACTGCCCTTTGGCTTATCTACTGTGCCCAGGGTCTTCACAAAGTGCCTGGCACCAGTAATTGCAATTTGCAGAGAAACATTCAAATTTATCCTTATCTGGACGATTTTCTAATTCAGGCAGAAAATAAGGACACTCTTCTACAGCATCTGGCGTTTGTAAAAAGGCTTCTAACTTGCCTAGGGTACACCATAAACGAAAAGAAATCACAACTGGTACCCTCTCAAAAAATTACATTCCTGGGTGCAAGCTTGAATACAACTGCCCAGATGACTTACCTCACACCAGAAAAACAAATCCAATTGATGACTTACTTCAAACAAGTGGCCACAAAAACCCAGTTATCTGCAAGACAAATTCTGCAGGCCTTGGGGTTCATGGCTTCCTGCATTCTTCTAATTCCATATGCAAGACTGCATATGAGGAAACTTCAATGGTACCTAAAAAGCTTATGGAGTCAACATTGTCACAGCCTGGAAACAATAATTCCTATAATTCCTTGCCTGCAGCAAGAGTTCCTATGGTGGGCAGAGGCCTGTCGCCAAAACAAGGGACTGTCATTCATTCCACCCCCTGCCACCCAAACCCTGACTACAGATGCATCAGACTATGCTTGGGGGGCGCATCTGGCAGGGAGATGCATTCAGGGTGAATGGAGCCCAAATCAAATGCACCTGCATATCAACCAGAAAGAGATGCTAGCTGTACAGAATGTTCTGACAGCTTTCAAGGACTTTCTTCATCCAGGACAACTACTGATAAAGACGGACAACACCACAGTCATGTGGTACATAAACAAGCAGGGGGGTACCCATTCCTACTCCCTTTGCAGACTAGCCATGGCTTTGTGGAACACAGCCTTGACTTACCAAATACATCTACAAGCTCAATTCCTGCCAGGAAAGCAAAATACTCTGGTAGATGAACTAAGCAGAAATCTTATGGACCCACATGAATGGAAACTGGATCCACAAATCTTCAGTATGTTGACACGCAAATGGGGGAGCCCAGACATAGATCTTTTTGCCTCACCCCAAAACTATCATTTGGACAAATTCTGCACAAGAATCCATCACAAAAAAAGCTTGGAAAGTGGATGCTCTATCCTTCAGCTGGATAAACCTATCAGTCTATGCATATCCCCCTCTGCCTTTGCTCTCCGAGGTATTACTAAAAGTCAGACAGGAAAAAACAAAAATGATTCTCATTGCTCCAGACTGGCCTTGTCAACACTGGTACCCGCTCCTACGCAATATGTCACACCTTCCTCCGTGGTACCTGCCTCAGACACCTTATGTACTGTCTCAGCAGAACTTTAAAATTCTGCACACTCAGCTCCAAACTCTGAATCTTGCAGCATGGCTAATCAACTAATTTCATCAGTTACATCTGTCAGCAAACCTGTGATGGATGTCGTTTTGGAGGCTAGAGGGCCTAGTACTAGAAAATATTATGCTGATAAATGGAAAAGATTCTGTGCCTGGAATCAGGCACAAGGAATAAGCACAGCAATGCCAAATATTCCTCAGATTCTGCAATATTTAACTGAGATGCTTCACAAGGGCCTATCTTTCTCTTCCATAAAAATCCACGCCTCTGCCATTTCAGCTCATTACAACATAGTGCCTCCCCTCTTTTCTCATCCCCCTGCTAAAGCAGTATCTCAGAGGGGCCAAAAATGTAAGACCTCCCAGGAGAGCACCAACTCCTGCATGGGACCTCAATTTTGTGTTGGAAAAGCTCACCCTACCTCCTTTTGAGCCAGCTGCTACTGCGGACATAAAATTTCTCTTGGAAGACAGTTTTTCTTTTAGCAGTCACTTCAGCTAGAAGGATTTCAGAACTGCAGGCTCTCATGGCAGTGGAGCCTTTTACTATTTTCTACCCGGTCAGGGTAGTGCTCAGGACCAATCCATCCTTTATGCCTAAAGTGGTATCTAGTGTGGCATCAGACCATTCATCTGCCAACTTTTTTCCCCAAATCCACAAAACAAGGGGGGAGCGTATTCTGCATTCATTGGATGTACACAGACAACTAAGACTCTACTTGAACAGGACAGAATCTGTAAGAAAATCTGAGCAACTACTGGTGACATTTGCTGCAGGGGCAGAAGGAAAGACTATTTCAAAGTAGACCATTTCAAAATGGATAAGCCATTGTATTAGTTTCTGCTACATGCATCATGGTAAACCTGTCCCCAAGGGAATCAGATCCCATTACACCAGGGCTGCATCTACTTCTGCAGCCTTTCTCAGTGGGGTTCCTACCAGAGACATTCTAGAAGCTGCTACCTGGAGCTCAGTTCATACGTTCACCAAGCATTACCATTTACCTCTCTTCTCTAAATCCAGTGCAGGCTTTGCCACTGCTGTCCTCAAGGGCCTTATAGCTGCTCCTAATGCTGTATAATTCCATCTGCCCAACTATAGCTTTGGGATTCTACCCAAATGTAATGACTGCAACAGTGAAACACGAAGAACATAGTACAGTTGTGTACACTTACCATAAATGTAGATGTTCGAGTGCATTCACTGTTGCAGTCCTGGTTACCCACCCACCAGCCCCCTACTTTTCTCTTTTTATACCTCATCTTTCTGTTACTATGCTCAAAAGACTTTTTGTTGTATTTGATTTTATTTGGAGGTATATTTTTTGTGTTCTAAATTGCATGTGTATATATATATATATATATATATATATATATATATATATATATATATACATATATATATATATATATATATATATATATATATATATATATATATATATATTGCTCCTCATTTGAGGGGCGCCTGACATCTGGGGCAAGAAAAAATGATGAAAATGGTGTCGGCTGCATGTTTTATTCCCCTGACGACTTGACATCATGGAAGAAGGGACAACCAACGCAGGACCCAAGACTTTGTTAATCAGGCCGACTGAGGGCAACCTGCCAGCAGATTACCCAAATGTAATGACTGCAACAGTGAATACACTCGAACATCTACATTTATGGTAAGTGTACACAACTTTACTTTTCCAATAAGTTTAAATACATGGTATGGGTTTCCTGAGTCATAGAGGGGGACCTATAGCTTCCAAGGAAGTGGTAGTGGATTTTGCCTATGGTGATTTGAACTTGGAGAAGCTATAGTGCATTGTCCTGTTTGACCAGCTTTGAAGTATATTTATTTTGATGTAAATAGAGACACCTCCACCTTTAGTCCCTGTCTGTGTAGTAGCTGGTATAAATGTGTGGGAGGCATTATAGCCTAGCACCATTGGTGTGCTGTCTGTGAGTTTAAATCATGTCTTAGTGACCTCACAGGCGTCAACATTCTCTAGGGTGAAGAGAGCTTCTAGGGAGTGGAATTTTTTGTTTAGACTCCTAGCAGTAAGCAGTGACACCTTTACAGTTTCTTGGTTTTGATTTGCAATGTGGGAGTGCTTTCAGTTTGGCATTCCCTAAAAGAGGCACTATGGGGGAAGGATGATGTTTTAGCTAATATTCAAAAGCCTAGAGGGGAGAGGTCCATATCATCTCTGGAAAAGCAGCGTGGTCTGTTGACCATCTCATTCTCTGCTGACAGATATTGCACCCCCTTACAACGACACCAGAATCTAAGCCAATTATTAAAATCAGTCATCTTTTTTTTGTATTGTGGCATCATCCTTGGAGAAGGTACAATGCTGCTCAATGCTAGCCTCATACCACCCTGGGACACATATTCTGAGAGCTCCATGATGTCTCTCTTCATATAGTCTAGGGAGGTACATCTCAGGTCATTTACACCCACATGGACTATGACTCGGTTATACTGGTACTTGTGGTACAATGACCTGAGTGCATGTGTAATGTGGTGGATCCTGGCCTCTGAAAAACATGTGACTATGACTTTCTCCTTAGCTAGCCTGCTGAAAGGGACATCAATGTGTCTCACAATGGAGTCTCCAATGTCCAGAATGTTAGATTGTGTAGTGGCTTGCCTTATGGGCTTAGAAGCAGAGGCTCCATGAGGTATGTCTGTATGTGTTGATGTGGGTTTTATTTTAAAAGAATGCATTTGGGGCTGCTGAGGGTATTTGCTATGTGTAGTTTGTTAGGAAGTCTTTGGGGTTTAGGAGTGTTACATTTAAGTGCCTCAGCATATCTGGGTCTATGTGTCTGCTCTGAATTATGTGTGACGGGTGCAGTATGTTTACTGCTGACAACCTTATCAACATTAGGAGTGCTTTTATGTGTGGGCTTTGCCTCCAGTGACATTATGTAAATAGATCTCTCACATACCATATCAGTTTGTTTGAGAATTAACTGTTTATCAGTAAATATGAGACAATTTCTCCATTGCCTCAGGATGCCCATATCCACCAACCTGGTAATGGAGATTGTGGAAAAGTTCATATCCATGACAACAGACCCTTTTTTTTTTGATTAGACAGTTGAAGTGAGAATATAAAGTAATGTCAGGAGTATCTTGTTTGCAACTCTGGGGGCAGTGCTTGTCACTGCAAATTAGCTGTCCTGTGTGCAACTAGGTATTGGTGAAATTTCAGTGGTGTTTTTACAGGAAAACTGTCAACTCAAGACTTCTGCGTCTATACATTGCTTTGCCAAACAGTTGAGGGGAAACTAATAAGTAGACCCTGATGATTTATGGATGAAGTATTTAGGCAAATATTCTGAAGTTAGAAACAAGTCAAGCAGTGCTTTCAGAAAGAAAGAATTAGCTTGTTGAGAATGATGAAAGGGGAGTCACCTGAATGGCTACTGCCAGGCTGCTACTATTGTTGGTGGCCTCACCACAACTTCATGCTACTGAGGTACAAAGCTTCTTTGCTTCTTCTCTCGCCAGAAGCAGAAGTGGTAGCACCAATCCCAAGATGTGAAGTAGGCCACAGGCTGTTTGGTGATCTGCAGTCTTGTCCTAGATGATGCAAGGGTCTATAGGCTTGTTGTAGTCTTTTCCTGGTATATGCCTTGAGTAGCAAGCAAGAGCAATCAGGAAGATCAAACACAGATACTCATTGCCTAACCAGAAATGGTCAGGAATCGATGCACTCTGGTCTTTTTCTCCCGAGGAGTAAATATAAGCACAAATTCCAAGCTGGCACCTTTGAAGCAGTTATTAGGCTTTCCAGTGATCATCAGTCTCCAGGAACTGTCCCTATGCTGCTTCTGTCACTAGGAGCAAAGCAGGAGCTAATCCTAAGATGACTACTGAGAGGCAGAATGTGGGCTATCCTAACTGGTGGTCTTGGAGTGGGTGTTGCAGATTTTAAAGGTAAGATGGAAAAATGGGTTAATATCCCAAGAGCTGCAGTGTGCACTAAGCAGTTAGGTATGAAAGAAGGGTAGCTCAAGCTTTACCTATCTAATTGGAGAGTCACTAATTTTAAAAGAATAAGATAGATTGGAAAGGGGTGGGCACTTTGTATTCTGGTTCTATTTAATACAGTGGAACCTCCCGTGAATTTAAATAGTTGAAGGGGACTGATTTTACAAAATGATAATTTTGTGCTTACTCACAATAGCCAATGAAAGAGGAGAGAGAAGGAAGTATGTGGTCAAATTAACATAAAGGGCAAGCAACAGAAAGTCAGTTGAGTTTAAAAACATATCACCACCTTGGTGGGAGGGTGTGGAAAAGCTTAATTTCAATGTGATTCACAAGAGACACAGCTATGGTCTCTTTCCTAGTTTAAATGTGCAATTAAATGCAGAATACAAGTAAAACACAGTGTAAAGAAAACAAACCACAATTAAAAATATATAGAAGAAGGCAATGAAACAATACAAAATACAGAAAAGCAAAAGCAAACTAAGCTTTACATTGCAGCAAATTGTGGCAGAGTCTGGGTGTGCTTTTCCAGTAAATGCCATAAGCCTTCTCCTCTCCACAAAATTATTGTAGACTGGGATAGCAAACACTCTCATCTCTTGTTCACTCTTCTGTCCACTGAACAGACTCTAGACTGCCCTTCATGAATTACAGATCTATCTGTTGCCCAGAGTTTCATAGTCAGCACGTCTCTATAGACTTTTCTATGGAAGTTGAGTAAGATCCCTTACTTTGGTCCCCTTTCTTAAAAATAAAAGCCATCACCCCAGTTTGGCATTGAATGGATGCCACTCCCACCTTCCACACAACCTTGGATTCATGTTGGTTATGTCACCCCAACTCTTTTTGTTGGCTTCATCTTATTCTACTAGGTGCTATCCACACCTGTAGCCTTAGTACTGCTAAAGAAAGTTTGTGACCCTTTCAGAGAATTCAGCAAGAGTATGCCTTTATCACATGAATGCACTTTCACTGAGTTAAGGGGTTCCTAAAAATGTTCCTTCCACCATTCAACATTTTTCTCTGTAGTGGTCTGCAGCTCCCTGCTCTTGCTTAATTCAGCCTAAGTGGGGCTCTGCCTTACCCTCATAGGGTGCAAATTGTTTGTCAGAACATGCAGTGTCTGTGGTCTCTCCAAACTCCTCTGTCATCTTAACTTTCATTTCAAGCAATCACTGTCACTGAAGGTTTCTTGGCCTGACAATACTTCTCCGGTGAATAAGAAGAGCCATCCCACAAGAAATGCTGGGAAAGTCATCTTCTGCTTTACAAGTTCCACTACCACTGAGGTCCCCCAGTGGGTTTTTCAGTTGCCATAGTGGCAGGCATTCCTTCCTACCACCTCAGTGAATGAAGTCATGAACTGGTCCATTCAGATGTGATGTTCCCACAGTCACTCAGAATGTATTCATAGTTTTCTCAGAGACAGGAGTTCAACTCGTCTTACACAGAAACTACTGCAAGATGCTCCCAAGAGACCATGATTGCAGATGCAGACCTGTCCAGCAAATACAACTTACCAAAAGGTAGTGATCAGCTGACACCTCTTCACCTTGCTTCCCCTGGTTAACAGTCCTAGAGTAACAGATTCCTTCTCCCCACCACCACCACCACCAGGATAAGAAACAGACTTCTGCTCACTCAAATAGTTAGTTTGCATGTCAAACAGGTGTAACTAATTGAATTACAACTGTCAGTTTTACTACTCCCCTGTTATCCTTCTCATTCTTTCGATAATGCCTTATATGTTTGCATCCTTCAGGATGTTTCTTTTATCAGCATGGTTGTTAGAACATGAAATTGTCACATACAAACATGGGTGTGTGGGTGCACAGATGCTTTTTCTACAAAAAAAAAAATGTCAGTTTAATGTTGTGTGGCTATATTTGGGAAGATGAGTACTTAATTAGTTGTAGCATGTCGCATGTTGTAAGGGTGGGAGTTGGGGATTCATAATGATCCCTCCTTAAACCTATGCTGTCAGTAAGCTTCATCAATCCCATTTCCTCTTTTGGATACTCTGGTTTCCAAGTTTATTTCAGTACAAGTAGTCAGGATTAAATGTCTCCGTGCCAGCACATCCAGAACGTAAATGACAAAACAGTTGTTTAAATCTTTATCACTATGATAATGGATGTCCTATAAGGTCATGTACACAGCAACATGTATGTATATGTATGTGGATTGATAGGGATACTTGGCACAGAGGAGCACGTAGATGGCAATGTAAATTTGTAGTGAGAGACTAGGAATGAAACATAGGGCCTGCAGAACAGGAGTGTAAAGTATAGAGGGATAAAACATCATTCATATACACATTTAAGCAAGGATGTGAGTGCAAGACCAAGAGGACGCATCTTTGGAGAAATGAAATTCCATATTCTAAAAGACCATATGTAAAATATGTGTATATGTGTGTGTGTGTGTGTGTGTGTGTGTGTGTGTGTGTGTGTGTGTGTGTGTGTGTGTGTGTGTGTGTGTGTGTATATATATATATATATATATATATATATATATATATATATATATATATATATATATATATATATATATATATATATATATATATATATGTGTATACATACATACATAATTACACACATGTATCTGTACATCATAAAATCCTGGTGAAGAGGGACCACATTTTGATGTTAGACGTACCAGCAGGATTAGCAGAAATGTACATATCTGAGGCTGTCTTCTTAGCCAGTTGCTGAATAGGGTATATTGTTGCCCTTTGTACCACAGAAAAATCCAACTGCACCTTACATTCCATCATCCCCAAGACACAGAAATAGTGGAACTCTGCTGGGTGAATAGGGACACTGTTCAGGAGTTGGTACACGTATGCCATCCTCAAATGCAGGCTGATGGGATACACAGAATACCCATTTCTGTGGGCACCAAGGTAAGAGTAACATTGACATTTCTTGCAAGAGTAATTTTCCATTGACCAGTTAGGGACATGGTGGGTGTAAGCCAGGCATCTGCCTCGCTGATACTATACCACTGTCTCAATGCCATGCTGTAGAATGTGGAGGAACATATATGGTTTCTGCATACTGTACAGGAGAACAGCACAACCATGCAGGCTTCTTATGACAAAGCCCATTTCCCTCCCTTAGGTACTTGGCATCATCCACTGCACCCATATTGCCAACAATGCCGACACAGGGACAGTAGTATGTTAGCTATAAGAGATTCTACTTCATCAACTGTCAGGTGGTCAACAGTGCAGAGGCTATAATATACAATGTGTTAGTGCACCTCCCAGGCTGTGCCCACAGTTCCCACATTTGGCACAAGTATGACTTATGCCAGTAATTTATGCAGGGAATGTTCCTTTAGGGACTTCTTATTTGTGATACCAGATATGCTCTGGAGATATGGCTTATGACACTAAGAAGAAATCCACAGACCCTGGCTGAGCATGCATACAATTCCTGCAACATCAATGAACATGTAATCAGAGTGAGGAAGGCCCACTTCTGCTGCTTAGATGACTCCCATAGCACTCAGCATTATGCTGCAAAAACCTGCAGCTTGATGGTTGCTGCATGCTTAATATTAAACATCATATTAGTGTAAAGACAGACATGCATTAAGGAATTTCCACTGGAGGAGAGGAGTTGCCAGAACCAAAACTGGAGAAGGGGCCTGGTGAGGAGTTTTTGGAGGACCCAGCTCCATAGTTTGACCATGCAAGGCAAAGGCAGATATGCTATAGGCTGTGGCACTGGCAAATATGCAGTGTCTGGTTCAAAACCTGGGGTCCAGGTTAGACATGACAAATATTAATGATGCATGCAGTATTACAGACAGGATGTTAATCGTGCATACAACTGCAGTCATTACAGATGGGTTATCCTGCCGTCAGGCGGGTCCTCGGTTGGCCGAATTCCAAAGTCTAGGTCCGGCGTCGGTTGTCGTCACTTCTTCCCTGACATCAGTGCAGCAGGGGTATAAAAGAGGCAGCCAACGCCATTTTCTTCAGTCTTTCTTGTCGCGCGGTGCCCAAAGCAGAAGCAAGTTCGCAAGTGCCGGTCGGCCAGCTCCTGAGATTTACGAAAGTATTTCAGCCGAAGTCTTCTTTAAAGCTAAGTACTTAGTTAGGGAAACTTTTCTTGCCTCAGACCGATGTCAGACAAAGTTAATAATTGCATTTCTTGTGGGAAGCAAATACCGCATAAGGATTTCCACTCTTTCTGTATACCTTGCTTAGGCCCAGACCACGACGTCTCGGCCTGCCGTTTTTGTGCTAGATTCAACAAGCACACTATTAAGCGCCGGGCGGAGTTCGCCCTTCATTATTTTGGCAAAAATGTAATTATATCATGTCGTCGGATACTCCGACTCCAGTTTTGAGCAAAAGACGCAAAGATAAGGACCGACATCCGAGGTCCGCACCGAGTACTGAGACCACGGTTAGGCCGACTACCGGTTCTCCGGTTCTCAGCGAGGCGCCTACGCAGCCCCTGAGTACCGATGAAACTACATTACCGGTGACTTCAGTACCCGAGGTCGCAGGCTCCTCAGTCCCCATTCCTACTGCAGATACCGACGCCACTCCTGGCGGGGAAACTCAGAATTTAGACAGGCCTCCCATTTTTGAAGGCGTCTTCAGCCCTTCCACCTTCTCCATTAAATCTTTCACTAAATCTAAAGCAGCCATGAAAACTAAAAAACAGGGTCCTCAGACCTCCTCTCAAGGCCCCATGCCTAAAAAGCAGATGCTTAAAATGGCTGAGGATTTGATTACTCTTATCAGGGGTTCTCAACCCCCCTCTGACAAAAGATTAGAGGAAGACTACCCTTCCTCAGACCAGGCTTCTATTACCTCAGAACACTCTCAGGACCAGGATTACACCTATTCCCCTTTCAAAGACTCTGATGCTGAGGAGTCTATTCCCTCGGTCTCCCCCCCCTGAGGACTACTCTTTTGGAGAAACCCTGCATACATTGAGGGAACACTTTCACTGGGAAGGCCAAGATTACTCAGATTCCAAGAAAAGGCTCAGGGAATTTCTACTGCTCCCCCAGCATTGACCCCTGGCTATCCCTCCTGTTTTAGATATTCTGGATGATGTGTACACAGAAGCCAACCTTAATCCAGATTCTTTACCTCCAGCTCCTGTTAAACCAGACAGGTATTACCGGGTTCCTGATTCTCACCAGTTCCTTTATAAAAGCCATACTGCTGACCCAGAAACTATTTCACAGGGTCCCAAGGGAATTAAGGCCTCTACTGCTAAAAACCCATTACCTTCAGAGAGAGATTCCAGAGCATTAGAAAGGTGGGGGAAAAAGGTGTACACCTCGGCCACTTTAACCATGAGGGCATTAAACTGTCAATTCCATATGTTAAAGTACCAACAGTTTTTGTTAACTCAGTTGAAAAGCAAAATGACACAACCAGAACAACCAGATTTGAAAGAGTTGCAGGATTTGTTGCATGGTGCAGAGCAAGTGGGTAAACATACCTTGCAGTGTGGTTTTGATGCCTTAGAGGCTTCATGTAGAGCTGCTGTTACGGGGTCTGTTATACGTAGACATGCTTGGCTCAAAGAGCAAACCTTACCAGATCCTGTCAAAGCAAAATTACTAGATGCACCTCTTCAAAAAGATGTTTTGTTTGGTGTTAAAGTTGAGGAGGTACTAAAGAAAATGGAGGAAAAAGCGAAATCAATGCAAACAGTGAAAGATTTCTTGCAAGTACAACCTCCACGTTTCAGCAGAAACTGGCCTTCAAAAAATTGGTCCTTTCCAGCCACGGACAGTCCTCAAAGGGGTAGATACAGATGCCCAAGGGGTAGAGGACAACCTCAAGGATCTTACAGAGCAAGACAGTGGCAAGCACCAACCCCAAGAGGTAGAGAAGATAGATCACAGTCATTTAGAAAACAGACACAATGACTTCCCCCTATACCTGCCAAGCAAAGCTTTAGTGGCAGCACCTTTGGGCGGAAAACTGGCATTATTCTCAAAAAATTGGCATATTGTTACAAAAGACAAATGGATTCTGGACATTATAGACAGAGGCTACAGGTTCCACTTTCACACCCTCCCAAAAATGAGATGCATGCCAAACCTGCCACAAAATCAAGGGGCAGAGGCACAAAGACAAATTTCCGCTCTCATGGACATGAAAGCGATTCAAGAGGTACCTGCAAAAGAACAAGGTCAAGGTTTTTTTTCCAGACTTTTCCTGGTACCAAGGAAAGAGAAAGATTGGAGACCTATCTTAGACCTAGCCATCCTAAACACATATCTACAGGTGCCAAAATTCAAGATGCTCACATTACAGCAGCTTCTTCCCATGCTGGGTAAGGAGTCTTGGCTGGTAACATTGGACCTCAAGGAGGCATACCTGCATGTCCCTATCAGACAAGATTGCAGAAGATACCTCAGGTTTCTTGCAGGTTCAACCCATTACCAATTCTCTGCATTGCCCTTTGGCTTATCTACTGCGCCCAGAGTGTTTACGAAATGCCTGGCATCAGTAATCGCCTTCTGCAGACTACAAGGAATACAAATCTACCAATATCTGGACGACTGCCTGATCCAAGCGGACAGCAAGGGCATACTATTGCAGCATCTGGCATCTGTAATAAAACTGTTAAACTTCCTGGGATACACAGTGAACAAAAAGAAATCAAAACTAATACCTTCTCAACAGATTATTTTCCTGGGTGCCAGCTTGAATACAACCACACAGATGGCCTACCTCACGCCAGACAAACAAAGGCAACTGTCTCAATACTTCAGCAAAATGGCAACTTTCACCAGGCTAACTGCAAGGAAAGTCCTGCAGGCTCTGGGATTCATGGCATCTTGCATCCTACTTAATCCCATGTGCAAAGCTGCATATGAGGAAACTTCAATGGTACCTAAAAAACTTATGGTCTCAACACAGCCACAGCTTGGAAACAATTATACCACTCATTCCATGCCTTCAAAAGGAATTTTTGTGGTGGGCTCAAGCATGGCAAAGAAACACAGGTCTCCCTTTCTGTGTACCTCAAGCAACTCAAATCATCACAACAGACGCCTCAGACTACGCCTGGGGATCACACATGGCAGATCAGTGCATTCAGGAAAAATGGTCCCAAAAAGAAAAGCACCTACACATCAACCAAAAGGAGATGCTAGCCGTGCAAAATGCTCTTATGACCTTCAAAGACCTACTGCATCCAGGCCAGTTATTGATAAGGACAGACAACACCACAGTGATGTGGTACATAAACAAACAGGGGGGAACTCATTCATACCCCCTGTGCAGGCAAGCCATGACCCTATGGAACACAGCACTGAAATTGCAAATTCAACTACAGGCACAATTCCTGCCAGGGAAGGAAAACACACTGGCAGACAACCTAAGCAGAAATATGACAGATCCACACGAATGGAAGTTGCATCCTCAAGTTTTCACAAAGATAACTCAGGCATGGGGACAGCCAGACATAGATCTATTTGCTACCCACAGAAATTACCAGTTGAAAAAATTTTGTTCAAGGACGGACCTATCAACCACAGGCCTGGAAAGTGGATGCACTCTCTTTCAATTGGACAACATTGACAGTTTATGCCTTCCCGCCTCTTCCTCTACTGACCAAAGTTCTATTAAAAGCCAGAGCAGAGAGGCCACAAATGATTCTCATTGCTCCAGACTGGCCAAGACAACACTGGTATCTGCTCCTGAAGAGCCTGACACATTCCCCACCATGGATCCTACCTCTAGTCCCTCTTCTGTTGTCCCAGCACAACGACAAAACCCTTCACAGCCAGCTCAAAACCCTAAATCTAGCTGCATGGAGAATTCCTTAATTTCCCAACAGACTCTCCTTTCCAAGGAGGTGCAGGATGTCATCTTGGAGGTCAGAAGACCTTCTACTAGAAAAGCCTACTCTGCCAAATGGAAATGATTTTGTGCCTGGAATCAAGAAAAGGGCCAGAATCCTTGGGTAATAAATATACCTCAAATTTTACAGTACCTAGCTGAGATGTTAAACAGTTGGCTTTCCTTCTCCTCCATCAAGATCCACGTTTCAGCCATTTCTGCACAATACAACACAGATCCTCCTTTATTCTCACATCCTCTCTTAAGGCAGTTCCTCAGAGGGGCAAAAAATATAAAACCCCCAAGGAAACCACCAGTCCCTGCTTGAGACCTCAACTTCGTATTGGAAAAGCTGACCCTTCCCCCCTTTGAGCTAGCTTCTTCAACAGAACTACAATACTTGTCATGGAAAACAGCCTTTCTTCTGGCTATCACCTCAGCACGCAGGGTTTCGGAGCTACAGGCCCTCATGGCTGTGCAACCATTCATCATTTTCCATCAGGACAGAGTTTCCTTACGAACCAACCCTACCTTTATGCCAAAGGTAGTATCCAGTGTAGCTTTGAATCAGACTATCCACTTACCTACCTTTTATCCAAATCCACAAAACAAAGGGGAAAGACTACTACATTCCTTGGACATTCACAGACAACTTCGTTATTATTTGGACAGGACAAAGCCATTCAGGAAATCTGAGCAACTCTTTGTGTCCTATGCTACAGGTGCTCAAGGAAAGGCTATTTCCAAACAGACAATTTCAAAATGGATAGCCCACTGCATACGCTTTTGTTACTCATTTCATGGAAAAACTGTGCCTGCATGCATCAGATCCCACTCCACCAGGGCCACAGCTACCTCTGCAGCTTTCCTCAGGGGGGTCCCTACCAAGGGCATTTTGGAAGCAGCCACTTGGAGTTCAGTGCACACTTTCTCCAAGCACTATCACCTTCCGCTATACTCTAAATCTAGAGCGGGATTTGCCACAGCAGTCTTGCAGGGCATCCTCACCCCTCCTAGTTCCACTTAGTGCCTACCACCCTTACTTAGCTATGGGATTCTTCCCATCTGTAATGACTGCAGCTGTATGCACGATGAACATAGTACAGTTTTGTACCTACCATAAATGTAGATGTTCGAGTGCTCATACAGCTGCAGTCCAAGTTACCCCCCCCTCCGTCCCCTCTTAGGACAGGCCTTATGACAAACACCTTTATCATACAACCTATTTGGGGTATTCTTTTATGGTGTATTTGCTTGCAACTACTGTTTTTTGATTTTTCTATATTGCATGTTTGCATAACATTATGTTTTGTCTTCCTTCTGGGGGCACCTGACATCTGGGGCAAGAAAAACTGAAGAAAATGGCGTCGGCTGCCTCTTTTATACCCCTGCCGCACTGACATCAGGGAAGAAGCGACAACAACCGACGCCGGACCTAGACTTTGGAATTCGGCCGACAGAGGACCCGCCTGACGGCAGGATAACCCATCTGTAATGACTGCAGCTGTATGAACACTCGAACATCTACATTTATGGTAGGTACAAAACTGTACTTTATGCTATACAATGCATGGACTCGCCAAGCTGTGTATCATATACAACCTACTCCATTGCAAAAGCACTGAGGGCAAGAGACAGCTGTCATCTCTGCATCGGTATCTTGTCCACCCAATTTGGCATTGGCCTGCAGCATGCTTTACCTATGTACCTGTCTGCATGTTACTGCGCTCCCAGAAGAGAACAGCAGTTATAAAAACAGCACGGTCACTGTCAGTGTTATGTGCAACCTGGCCCACTGCAATGCATTCCTGAGTATGTCACCTGCAACTCATATGGTGGCCCCAGGTAACTTGGAGCAGGTTGATGTCATGAGTGCAACCTCAGCACCAACAGTGCATGTTTCATAAGTAGTACATCTTAGTCCATATATGTGCCTATTGAACCTATACCCATGCATCCAAAAGAAACAGACACATTTAGGAAGTCAGTTACCCCTTGCATATGGCCTGCATCCTTTAACCGCATCAAAGGTATATATTTCTATAACCAGTAAAGCACTGGGAAATAGACAGCAAAGCTCAATAAGAAAATGTCTTTTGATCTTGTCCCCTCTCCACAGTCAGATGAAGGGCAAACCCTCTACAAAAACAGCAAAAGAGCAGTAATGTTACCCACTTAATTCTCCCCATGTCACTGTCTCCTGTATACTTACCATTCAGACCATTATGCTAGGGACTCCCCAGTGGTAGAAAATTGAATAGGCTCAAGACCAATGGGGGTGCTAATAGTTGGCAGAAAAAAATATATAGAGGTCAAGTGGCTTTTTATGTTCATATCACCAGGCAGGCATTCTAAACAAATGGTTTCAGATGGAAAGAGGTTATTTAATCCTCTGTATGTCAGGTATAGGATTTATTTAAGATTGCAGAAAGTTACAGATAAGAGGGAGTTGCTTTAGCTTTTGGCTATAAGGCAAAGTACCTTGAAGATGTTTGTATTAGTGTCAGTGTCAACTGAAAGCTCATCTTCTAGAAGGACTTGAAAGTCTTTTACTGTCGTGCTGACTTTTTAGTTGTTGCCCATCAGCTTTCAAGGAGTATGTTCTTAATGCAGCAGTTCTTCATTTTTTTACATTTAAGGAAAATTCATTTCTTCTGCACCATTTATTTGTAATGTTAAATGGCATTTGAAAAGAAGTGGTATCGGTGGGACAAAGGACGATAGTCCCAATTTTTCAGTCACCTACATATTCGATGAGCCAGACACAGGAGTCCCTTTTGATATCTGTAAAATAATGCCAAAAAAGAGTGACTTGGGCAAAACTTTAAGGGATCACACTGGTGACAATGGTTGGTAAACACAGGATTGTTGCTGCTGTTTCTTATTATGTAAGACCATGTAAAATGAACCTGAGTTGTTAAGGCTTCAATTTACCATTAGATCGCTAACTTTATGATCCCATAATGGAATATGTTATTGAATATTTTATCTAGACTGAGACAAGTTGCATGGAAAGGTAAATCTTATTCCAATCTAACAGGTAGCTCAAGCAGGCAAAGTTCGAGCCAGGACAATGTAATAAACAAAGGAGAGAAAAGTGGCTCAAAAACTACAATAGAAGCATTAAAATAATCAGTTTAATAAAAATTAAACCAACTCCACAAAGCTTTCACACAGTGTGCTGATGAAGCAAACATTTAGAGCAATATTATATTAAAGTGTGTTTGCTTTTGAGAGTACATTATTTTATTTCATCTGCCATTTACATTTTATAGTAAATGTTATTCACATACTTTAGACAGATGAGCTTTCATCTAGGGGTATGTAGAGCAGGTTAGCTTGACGTGTTTTTACACAATCTGTCTTTAGAGCTGATGGGAAATCTCTGTTATGATACATCACTGGAGAGTAGAAATGATAACAATATAGAAACATATACATCCTGTTATACAATTCTGAATACATTTTCAAATAAATATTGGCATGCATTTCAACTGGAGAAAGTACTGAAGAATCCAATAGTAAGTTATAGGAGATAAATATAGTTTGTTTAAGTAACATTCAGGAATTGGCATGGATATGTTGTCAAGTGAACTGGAATTCAATCACTTACATGAATTTGTGCTCTCCTTGAATGTTCTGTGCATGTGCAGAGAGAAAATATGTGTGTCTTGGTTATATCCAGTACAAAATTTATACATCAAATCCTTTATTAATATCAAGACCAAAAATATTTTTAACTAGCTGTGTGAAAAAGTAATGCTGTTGAACAAGTAAAATGTAAAATTATGAAGACTGGCCCACATTTCATATTACTCATTTAAAAGTACCTACCCAGGTCTTATCAATAACCTACACGGATGAAGCAACCTAGGCAACATGAGTTCTATTAGCAGGTCAGGTGCTGGACCGTAAGGCAGGAAGGATGTGCATACATTTCCTGGGTAGATAATAATGTGCTAGGCATCCCTCTCATGGAAGTGCTGGTGGAGGCCAGAGCTCAAAGAGAGGGTACTGAGCTGGGGGGTTGGGTGGGAGGACAGAGAAAACATGATGCCCCTTAGGCCAGGGTAGGTACATAATCTCAAAGTTACTCTCCATTGCCCTCCCAGTCTGCTACTGCTGTTGTCCGCACTTTGAGAAATAAACTTAGATCTCAGTAAACAAAGTAGGATCCAAGCAGGGATGGTGCTGCAGGTGCCGCTCCACTCCCAGGATACCACTGTCCCATCCTCCGTCCCACTCTACTGTGGTAGTTCCTAAGCAGGTTGCTAGCACTAGGGTATGACTTCCAAGATAGCTTCACATTGAGTAACAGCTTAATTCTAGCTCTCCCATGTGAAAAGAGAAATGCAGCAGAGAAAGTCAGTGGATTTATACTTCTGGATAAATTCCAGTAACTGCACTGCCTAGATGCCAGGAAAAAAGAAATACAGAGGACCTGAGAGAAAGTCAGCTAAAAAGGTGAGGAAAAACACTGACTGGGAAACATACTGCAGCAATTCAGCAAAAAGCAGTGCAAGCTCCAGATATGACTTCCAGTAACCTAGCGGAAAGTACAAGACCACTGCACACAGACTTGGTTAAAATAAACAAAAGACAGATGGAGTATGTCAACTCAAACAACACAAGGATGGAAAAAAACGGAAGATGTTTTAAACAGGTATTCATAAGAGGTGATAAAACTGCAAAAAACAGAGGTCGAAATAACAAAAAGGCTGGCTGAATATGAGACCGCTCAAGAAAAGATGTTTCAATCAATTACTAGAATTAGGACAGAACATGTAGGGAAAACCTGAGATTTTTCTGCTATACCAGAGAAGCTGGTAGGAACAGACTGTATTCATTTTATGAAAGCACAAATAAGCAACTGGACTAGTATTCACCAGCAGGAGTTGTTAATTGAAAAGGCACATTGTGTGTATGGTCCAAACCTGGCTATGAGAAAGCAACCTAGTAGTAAAGATACAATCCTACCAGCAGAAGGAGTTGATTCTGGTAAAACTGTGGCAGAAGGACAAAGTACTGAATGTAGGAGACAGCAGTGTTTGTTAATGATTACTCATTGTACAACAGGCAGAACAGGAGTAAATTTATTCACTATTCAGGGAATGTCAAGAAACAAGCATGTGATTCAAACTACTGTACCTAGCTTTCTTCAAAATATTCTTTCTTGGAGGAACAAAATCATATTTTGATGAAGTACATGCTAAGGAGGAAATACAAAAGTTCGTCCAACAAAAAGTGAGCTGTAAAACAGAAGGTGATTCTACTTCTTGCTTCTCTGATAATAAAGACCCCAGAGTGACTGTGCCAGTGAAACCTTTTCCAATGTTTCAACAGAAAATGCTTGAGAGAAGGAAAAAAGCACAAGAGTCGACTAGAAGAATCGAGAGTATGTTGAAAATTAAACAGAGATGTAGTTGGAAGATGGGAATAAAACCAGTAACTTGGAAATTGACAAATGTGGGATTACAAAGTAATAATTTTATTTGTGAAACATAATAGAACAAGAAAGTCTGGAAATATTTTTGGACTTTGTTAAACTTGGAGGGAACTTTAAAATATATGCTCTACTTCATGTCAGTAATGTTCAGAAAAATGCTTGAGGGGGGAAGAGGACGGAGAAATTTAACTGTAAGTAAAACAAATTATTTCATAATGGTATTTTTATAGCGCATGATTTCTTTGCATGCAGTAAAGTTTTCTCAGCTATTTTTAAGTGTAATGGGGATACTAACGTAAGCCGGTGCTCCTGATTTTTTTCTTTTTTCTTTCTCCCTTCTTCTCTCTTTCTCCTTGTTCGGCTTTAAGAAATGTAGGCACTGCAGTCTAAAAAAATATATCTAAATACAAAAAAGGAGAAAAGTCTGGTTAACAGGGCATAACAAAAGAAAAATGAGTGTGTTTTTTTCATTCTTGCATAGTGGAATGACTCGATTAATACCCTTAGCTTGATCTAGTAGTATGTTTTAAGAAAAAACAAGTAAACAAAAAAGAATACTGAATATTATAAGGCTTTTTTCTAACAAGTAAATGTATGCTTAGTGCGATTTTGTATCTGGTCCTTATGTCTCCAGGAGACAATCTGATAAAGAGTAATGGCTAGGAAATAATGTTCTCTAAAATCATTCAAGTGTTTTCCCATCTGGGAGAGCTATAAAGATAAGACAAAACCAGACAACACTTAGTATAAGCACAGGCTGCACCATGTGTCTTAGCATGGAAAACCTTTCTTTTAGACTAAATCAAGTCTGTGAGTGTGGCTGTTAGTTTGGAACATTTGTTTGTATTAAGAGGGTAAAACTTTAATATTTGAATACATACATAGTTTTCACTGGTATTATTAAGTTAATAGGTTTTAGGGGGTATTGGGGTGTGTTTTTTTATGAAGGCTTTCAATAAAACAAAAAGTTTTGTAAGATGTGACATAGGCTCAAATCAATATGACAAGAAACTGTTTAAAATTCAACTTGCCAAACAGCATTTGTATGGAACACAAAAGCTGGAACTAGACATTTAACAAAAAAGCTGTTGTACATAAAAGGTGGGAAAATAACTTTTTAATACAGTGATGCTTTCTGTAATGCCTTTAAATGTCAATGGTATCAATAATCAATACAAAAAAGAAAGAGAAGTGAACTATATTAAAAATGTAGTGTGAAAGTGGTTATGTTACAGGAGGCACACTTGGAAAGAACTGAACATATGAATTTGATAAAGAAAGGTTTTCAGGATGGTTATTCAGCAGAATACCTGGGACAAAGGAAAAGACAAAGAGGAGTACTTTAATTGCAAGAGGAGCTCAAATAGTGATAGAATAGGATAAAAATGATAATAATGGTAGATTTGTAGTACTACTGGGCTACTGGCAAGGGAGGAGAATGAAACTGGCCTGTATTTACATTCCACCTAAAACTGTTATAATGGAGCTTAAGACAATTCTGAGAGAAATAATCAGCTTTCAGCAAGGTGTATTACTTACAGGTGGGGACTAGAATTTGATTTACAACAATGAAGATGTGTCTGAGGGAGCCAGAAGGGAAAACGTAACAAAGGAGGGTAGATTTATTTTTTGAAGAAATTTATGAAAACATTTGGCATGGAAGATGTGAATTCAGTACTAGGTGTTCAGATAGAATTTACATGTTATTTTCCAAGATACAGAAACTGGGCTAGGCTAAGCATAATTTACATTTCACAGGAACATGTGCATTTAATTGAAGGCCTTAATATGCACCCAATAACTATTTCAGATCATGCACCAGTAATAACTATAATAAAATGGAGGGTAATGAAATAAAAATGAGACACTGGATGCTTTCCCACCTATCTGTTCAAAAGAGAGGAATTTAAGAAATGGGTAGTGGAAATTATTCAGGAGCTATTACAGAAGATAGAAATTTCTTCTGAAAATATAGCTAGGGAGTGGTAAAATTAAAGCCGAGTTTAAAATGGGGTGGAAATAAAAGAAAGGAAGATATTGTTAAGAAGTAACAAGAATTATTTAGAGGGACTGACAAATGATAAGTATTGCAAAATAGGGGGAATCTCACAGAAAAAGAAGAGCAGCACCTGCAGAACGCTAAACAGAAAATAAGGGATTACAGCGATAATATGCATGAGTTTAGAAAGATTGCTTTTAAGCAACTGTTTTTGATAATAACTGGAGTACAAAAACTTTTAGCAGAATGACTCCGGCAACAGAAAGTTGAACAGGATGTCACCAAACGTAGGGAGCCTATAACTTGGAAGATTACAAGACATCCTGTAAAGGTATTAGAAATATTTTAGAAATTCTATGAAAGTCTGTATAAGGCAGAGAAATATGGAAATCAAGAAAAGGTACAAATGAAAATGTTTATGGAAGAATTAAGTATGCCAAGGTTAAAGGTAGATGAGGCTCTATTGCTAACAGGATAGGAGATTAGATAAAAATGGTGATGTATAACCAATCTACAGGGAAGTCTGTAGGAATAGATGGTATTCCTGTGGAAATTTGGGAGATAGTAGGGAAAAAACTGATAAAGATCTGGAAGTATTTTAAGAGGAGGAGAAGTACCAACATCCTGGAAGAAAGCAGTGGTAGCTCTAATACCTAAAGAGGGTAAAGATCCATCAGATCCAGCTTCATACAGGCCCAGCTCAACATTAAATCATGATTATAAAGTGCTTATGTCTATAATGTCTGAAAGAATGGCAAACGTGATGCCAAAATTAATAGTTATGGATCGATGTGGTTTTGTGGAGGGGAGGCAAACATTTGACAACATTAACAGGGCATTGATAATCCAGAGGGAAGCAGAATGTAAGAAAATACCACTTTTATTGGTGGGTTTTGACACAGAGAAAGCATTTGACAGAGTAAGCTGGGACTTTATGACCAGGGTAATGGAAGCATTTGCATTCCCTGATAAAATTATAATGTTAATTAGGTGCATATATGAGGGGTCAGAGACAAAAATTAAAGTGGGTGGGTTCCTCTTTTAAGTTTTGTTTGAGCAGAGGAACCAAGCAGGGGTACACTCTTTCCTGTTTATCTGCATTATATTTAGAACCATTGGCAAAGAAAATAAGGAAATTCAAGGATATATTTGGTATGGTAGTCAAGAAAAGCTGGCTGCATTTTCAGATATTTTATACCTGATAAAACCAGAAAAGGACATTTTAGTGTTGTGGAACATGTTGAGACAGTTACATATTTTTTCAGGATACAAAATTAATAAAGCTAAAACAAAGGCAATAGCACTAAATTATGTAGCCACACATGAATTGGTTCAGCAATATCCATATTTATGGGGACATGAAAAAATGAAGTATTTAGGAGTATGGATTAAAAATTATTCTAGTGTAGCAGCTATGGATATGTGGGAAGAGATTAAACAAGAGATCATACAAAAACTGAGAAAAATTGGAAGCTCTGTTATATGGATGTTAAGATGCAAGCAGTTAAAATGTTTTTAGACCCTTTAGTCTTATACACAGGTCAGGTATATTTTTATCAGCCAGAGGAGAAGTTGTTGATAGCAATTAATAAAGAGCTGAAGGATTTTATCTGGGAGGGGAAGATGACAAGAGACAAGTAAGATAAGTTGATTCTTCCAACAGAACAACGCAGACTGGGATTACCCGATTCAAAGAGATATTTCAGAGCTACACAGTTAAAGCTCCTATACATAGCACAAGCAGAAACCTATAATTCAAAGTAGAAATGGATGATGATGATGATGATGATGAGAAAGGGGAAGCTCAAGAAACCAGGAGAGACTGGGATTTTTGGATGCAGACCTTTAAGGAAAATAACAATAATCATACAGAATATTATATTCAGAAAGTAGCAAAAATTGTTCTAAGAATTAAGCCAACAGTGGAATGAAGAAAGGAGATTCTGACAGTATGGATAATTGCTATTAGGGATAAAGACAATAGGCAGGAGGGGCCTGGAATTTATTGGAGAAAACTGGGAAAGAACCAGGATATCAGGAGCAAATAACTAGAGACAGAAAGTTAATAGAATGGGAAGATGCCAAGAATTTATTTTGACTGCAGGTTAGAGATTGCCTTCCTTGTCAAGAATTGATATCAGTGTTGTCGGAGTATAGGCAAAGAGAAAGAAATAGGGTGGTCCTAAATGAAAGACCAACAGTTGTAGAGTTTTTTTTACAATATAGAACAGAAGCTGCTGTTAAAAAAGGAATAATTACTAGAGCATATAAAAGATTGCATGATAACTGTAAGAATCAAGCAGAGGAGTTTTGACAGGATTGGGAAGAGAGATTGGATAAGCAATTCACAAAGAAACATTGTGTGGATATATGTTTTCTCCCAAATATGCAACAAAATCTTGAAGATTTAGAATTTTTGCTTGGTCATAGATATGTTTATACCCCAAGTAGTGTCCAGATAATTTTTTCCTCAGGTAGACAGCAAATGTTGGAGGTGTGATGAGGAAGGAAGAGGTAATTGAGAACATATTTTCTGGGAGTGTAATGAGTTGACAGACTTTAAATATTACTTGCAGACTACTGTATCAGAGATACTGGGTGAGCAAATTGGCTTAGCTAGGGAAATGATTTTTCTGGGCTGTGATACAGAATCGGAATTGCTTAGACATAGTAAGGCCTTGCTGAGTCTAATTATGGTGGCTGTCAAAAAAGCAGTTGCTAGAAAACGGAAATCATAATCTAAACCAACTGTACTAGAAGTAGTGAATATAGTAACAGAGATAAAGCAAGTGGAACTGGGGCCTTTAGAAAAGGGTAGGAGCAAATTACATAGGAAAAATGGGAATTATGGGAACAATGCATACAGGGGAGAAATGAGGTTTAAAAGAAGGCAGGATATGAATGAGCTATATAATGTTTGACAGTGATTGTATAGATTATAAGTGATGTATAATGTTTGCAACTAAAATTATGTCAGTACGGTTTGTAATGTAAAATGCTTGCAACTAAGATTACATCAATATGGTTTGTTTTCATTTATATAAATGTATGATCGCCTGTGTCATAAGTGATAATTTAATAAAAATGTTTCTTGTTTAAAAAAAAGATAGTACTAGGGTACATGCTGCTCTCTGTTTCCCTTTTCCTTCCTGACAGTGACCTCAGAACCAGAGGGGCTAATATCAGGATTGAGAGTTAGAACAGCAGGGGTGACACTTGGACAGTCGGCAGTCGGAGCATTAGCTTGGACCTATAAAAAAAGAGCAATCATCCAAGATGAGCTGTAAGTAGAGTAACAATTGAGATAGTAACATTCTTCTCTTGATGTGACAGCATTTAAATCAGGAGACAAACTAACAAAAATTGTGTTAGTATGTCCAAAGAATTTTTTTCAGTCTTTTTCTCTATCATAGCCTTTAGGGATAGCACAATGGGTATGATATAGGACATTCAGTGGGCTGCCCATGCAGGACATCTCTTCACTTATGCAAGGGGTGCTCCCTCCAAGTCCTTGCACTCCTCTTGCAGCAGAAGCAGTGGTTTCCCCTGGTTTCCACCATGGAAATCATACTATTCAGTATAGCTCTGAGTGTTGGCTGACCCTGTCCACCTGCTGGGAGAGGCAAGTGGGCCATGTAACATTTCTCCTCTCCCTCTCTGCTCCTTCAGTGCTAGGGCTACTAATCAGACCCTGGTCCCCCGGCTCATAGCCGGAGCTCCAGCCCTGTCTGTCTCGTGGAAGCAGACTCCAAGGAAATGTTATCAGATACAGTTCTTACTGTTACTGCTGACTCTGGCCTTATTATGTGAACATGCCTGCTGCTTTAAACTATTGCTATGGAACATTTTCTTCAGGGGGACTGTGGTAAGCCTATTTGCTTATATCTGTTATATTTAAACTTGCAGCAGTGCAATGCATATGGAATTAAAATGTGATAGTTTGTTACTTGGTCAAGGTTCTTGTATATTACAGTTGATTTAAATTATTGCACCCCATTTGATCTGTCAGAATGTGTCTGGTACTGTGTGCATGTATACCTCCTTGATGATTCTAATGTATCAACAGGACAAGTAAACAGTTGTTGCTGAATGTGAACTATCAGTCTTGGTAAGATTACTGGGTCCTACCTGAGTTGTGGACTGAACACTGCTGAATATGAAACAGGCATATTGAGTTCACGTTAAGTAATGGAATTAATTAGTCATATTTCTTTGATTTGCTGATACACATCTAGCCAGCTTAATATAAAGGTATTTTGCAGAGGCAAACATTATTTGAGTGAGTAATTTACAAAGCATGGATGTAAAAATCAGCTTTATATACTGATGTCATAAAAGAATAGAATCAAACTGTACAACATACCGGTCCACAGTCTTGTTTTGTCTGCATTACACTATTATAAACTGTAAGTTACTGTGAAGTGATGATATAAAATAAGTAGGATTTTAGCCTGTTATAGCAGAATTTTTTTTTTTTGACCGCCATCACTCAACCTTTGACCATGTACCGATGTTCTCATTTTGGTCATTTGTTCTTCACCACTCATAAACTAGAAGACATCAGGAGAGAGAGGCAAAAGCTGGGAACAGTGGCAATAATCCTTCCAGAGGTTATAAGTATTTTATACTCAACAGCCATTGCCCTGCCAGCCTGCTGGTGAGTTGCAGTGTCTTGCTGCATCCAACTGCTTTGAGTGCATGCTTCAACACACTTGTGATGCTGAGCTGGAGAGCACATCTTTATTTAGCCATGTTCATACCCCTGAGTCCAATTGGAGTACATCACCTCTCCCTCTGCAGCTGTGATCCTGCAGTAGAGATTTGACTCTGTTCCCTTAGGATGGGTAATCTGGCCTTGGACACTAACTTTCATCCTTTCCTAGACAGCTGTTTCAGCACCAGGAGGCTGCAAGTCAAACCCAAATCATCTTGGCCATAGTCACAGTTTCATCCGTCTACATCACAGAGAAAACTATACCAAATCATTTTCCCTACTTGTAGGTAAAGTTGTAGATACAAGGCACAGCATAAAAGTAGTGAATCTTTCTCTATTTGAAATGTTGGGACCCACTAAAGCAAGTACCAAAAACAGAGACTGAATGGCCAAAAAAAGGACTTGCATTTACTAAGCCCGAAATTCCATTTCTCAGAATATTCCTTTTTCTCTGAGGTATGGTGAGCTTGGAGATGGCCTACGTAACTTCAGGGTGTGTGTGGGGCTTGTTTTCCACATTAGGAGGAGCAGGGTCCCCCTCTGCAAAAAAGTTTAAAGGAGAAGAACGATGTTCAAGAGTCCTTCTGCATTTTCATTCTTTTTTTTTTTTTTCCATAGTGTTAGCACTCGACATTTTGTGTGTCGCCATTTCAATAGGGAGTCAAATTTTCCATTTCAGTTATAAGTATCTGAAGCCGAGGCATTTACAGACTGTGGGATCATAACAGCTTGCATTTTCTGCTGCTAAAAAACAGTTTGCACAGTCAGTGTTACCTTGGCTTCTAAATGGGAGTGTATTTTACAATTGTGATACGTTGTAGTTTGAGTACTTCATGCCTTACTAAATGGGAGTAACATACTTGCTCTTAACTGCAAGTAATACATGTTTGTCTTCTATTAAATGATTGCTGTAAATGTTTATGATTCATTCATTTTGGTCAGAGTCGATTGTGAATATGAAGTCATGTTATTAAAAAAAAAAATCCTGTAATTAGAAATGTTATGATAAACAGATAAATTGTGAAGAGAATGTCTAAACTAGTTAAGAGTCTTTTAACAGAAGCACAGTGGTTGGCATTCCTAGGTAAATCATGCATATCACAGTGTGAATTACTGCATTAATTGATGATGTGGACAGTTCTATCCATGTTGGCTTAGGCTTAAGCCACCTTGTGCAGTAAATTACTCAATTACGAACCCCAGCCTTTAGCCCTGGTTGCATTTATTTTAATGTTTTATTGTACCTTTGCCCTTTGCTATACTTAGCCACTTATAGTCACTGTCCTGTGACATGTTTTCAGATGTATGCCATTTTTCATGCATGAGTGTTTTGTAAGGTAGCTAACTCTCACACCCAAATTTCTAGAGAAATAGAAGCAGCCCACTGCCTGTACAGTCTTATTTACCCGCTCTTAACCCTCCTGACCTTGTGCCCCCAACATAGCTGGGATTGATTCCTGTCATAAGGTTGGGCTGGTGGAACTGTGTGTTTTAACAAGGTGTGGTACTGTACGTTAAATAACTCTAAACCTATGTACAGTAGCCCAGTAGTAAAACATTAGGATGACTATATGGTGTTTACATTTAGTCCTCTTATATGAGTTATTCTGACCAGAAAATAATCTTTCTCTTGCAGATTCAGACATCTGTGTGCAATAAACGGATCTTGGTATCCAACATCCCAAAAGATCTGCCTACTGACCAACTGCTTGATAAATTAGAGATATTCTTTTCCAAATCCAAAAATGATGGAGGTGAAGTTGATGATCGGGAATTTTTACCAGACTCTGGAAATGTTGTCATTGCCTTCTCTAATGATGGAAGTATGTCATTTGTGAAAATGATTTTATGGGCTCTGTTAGCATTACATTAGATCACGTAAAGGGTGTAGTTTCTGCTGTGAGTCGCAACAGATATTGGATAGTATGCCATTCAGTATTTATAATCATGAAATTATACTGTTGCAGTTTACTGGTTAACGTAGGTGACCACAACATTACAGTTTAAGAGGTAATCCAGCTTGAGTAACACAGCAGTGCAGTGTAATTCTACAAGCTTTTAAGTACCAAACAAGATATTTTTGTTGTAGTTTGTAGTAAAGTGCGTCTCTGCAGTGTAGTTAAAAATGGTATTTAATTTCAAATTACTTGAATGTACAGATTATATTGGCTCTATTTAGCTTCTGTGAATGTTTTTTGACTGTCTGTTGGATTTTGCTTCCAGTGTGATTACACAACAGTATCTGTGTAAATGAGGGCGGTCAGTCAAATTTTGTGATAGATAAATGCAGTGTAACTCTAGCACTGCTCAGTGCACTTTATATTCAGTTTTCTTTTACATTGTATTTTTTTAACAAGAAACATCTTTATTAAATTATCACTTAACATAGACAATCATAAATTTATATACATGAAAATAAACCATATTGACATATTTTCAGTTCCAAACATTATACATCACATATAATCTTCTATGCTGTCATTGCCAGGCAAGCATTGCACAGCTCATTCAATTTTGTTCTTCCTTAAACCTCATTCCTCCTGCAAAACATTGCAATACATGCATTGTTCCCACAATTCCCATTTTTCTATGTAATTTGCTCTTATCCTTTTCTGATGATCTAAATTCTAGTTGTTTTTTCTGTTACTATATTCACTACTTCTAGTACAGTTGATTTAGACTTTGATATCCATTTTCTAGTAATTGCTTTTCTTGGCAGCCACTATAATTAGACCCAGCAAGGCCTTGATATGTCTAGGCAATTCTGGTTTTGTATCATAGCTCAAAAAAATCATTTCCTTAGTTATACCAGTTTGCTCACCCAGTATTTCAGTAGAGTAGTCTGCAGAGAACCCATAACGTCTGCCAACTCATTGCACTCCCAAAAAATATGTTCCCAATTACCTCTTCCCTCTCCGTCACACCTCCAATATTTGCTATCTACCTGAGGAAAAATTCTTAGGGGTATACAATATCTATGTAAACAAGCAAGGATCCAAAATCTTCTAGAGTTTGTTGCATATTTGGAAGTCATACATATATCCCGCCATTGTTTCTTTGTGAATTGCTTATCCAGTCCCTCTTCCCAATACATTCTAACCTGCTCTGGCTGATTCTTGTAGTTATCATGCAATATTTTATGTGCTCTGCTAATTATCCCTTTTTAACAGCAGCTTATGTTGTAGATTCTACTAAAAACTCTACCAGTGCTGGCCTTTTGCTTAGGATCCCCCTATTTCTTTCTCTTTGCCTGTACTCTGATATTAATCCTTGATAGGGAAGGCAGTCTCTAGCCTACAGTGAAAATAAAGTCTTGGCCTCTTCCCATTCTTTTATTTATTTATTTAACATTTGTTTCCTGAGAAAGTCTGACTTGGAAAGAGCCAATTTTCTGAGGAGGCCTGGGAAGAAATGCTCCAGATGCATGTCTTTTCCATTTCCCCCTTCTAATTATTTGCTCCCAATGCACTGGTTCTTTTGCCAGTTTTCTCCAGTAACCCCCCCCCCTTTTGCCTATTCCTTGTACCCTTAATTGCAGTTATCCCTATTGACAGAATCTCCTTTCTCCATCCCAATGTTGGCGTAGTTCTTAGAATACTTACTCTGCTACGTTCTGAATATAATACTCTGTAGATATTATTATTCTCCTTAAGAATCTGCATCCAAAATCCCAGTCTCTCCTCCTTTCTTGAGCTTCACCCTTGTTTCGTCATCATCCCTTTCCATTTTAAATTATATCTTTCTGCTTGTGCTATGTCTAGGAGCCTTAACTCTGTAGCTCTGAAATATCTCATCAAATTAGGAAATCCCAAACCAGTTTGTTTTATTGGAAGGATCAACTTATTCCTATTGACTGTTGCCCTTTTTTCTTACCAGATAAAATCATTCAGCTCTTTATTAATTGCTATCCACAACTTCTCTAGTTGATAAAAAATGTCTGACCTGTGTGTAAAACCAAAGGGACTAAAAACATTTTCATTGCTTGTATCTTGCTATCCATATCCGTAAAACAGAGCTTCCAATTTCTAGTTCTTTTGTATTATTTTTTTAGTCTCTTCCCACATATCCTTAGCTGCCATAACAGAATCCTTTTTAATTCATACTCCTATGTATTTCATTTATCATGTCCCCTTAAATATGGGTGTTGCTGAACCAATTCATGTGTGGTTACATAGTTTACAGCTATTCCCTTTGTATGTTCCACAACACGAAAATGTCTTTTTCTGGTTTTATCAGGTATGAAATAATATCATCCGCAAATAAAGCCAAATGACTTGACTACCATACCAATTATTTCCTTGAATTTCTGAGTCTTTTATTTTCTTTGCCAGTGGTTCTAAATATAATGCATATAACAAAGGGGAAAGAGGATACCCCTGCCTGGTTCCTCTACTCAGATAGATCTTAGAGAAGAATTCCTCCCACTTTAATTTTTGTTTCCAGTCCTTTGTATATCCTTCTAATCAACCTTATAATTTTATCAGGGAATACAAATGCTTCAATTGCCCTACTCATAAAATCCTGGTTTACTCTGTCAAATGCTTTCTCTGTTTCAAGACCCAACAATAACAACAGTGTTTTTTTCTTACACTGTGCTTCCCTGTGGATCATCATTGCTCTATTAATGTCAAATGTTTGCCTTCCATCCACAAAACCACATTGTTCCATATCTATCAATTTCAGTATCACCTTTGCCATTCTTTTAGCCATTTTAGACATAAACACTTTATAATCGTGGTTTAGAATTGAAATGGGCTTTTATGAAGCTGTATTTGGTGGAGGTTCTTCATGTTTCACTGTTGCAGTCATCACATTTGGGTTATCCCTGCCAGGGTAGCCCTCGGCCAGGCCAGCCCTAATACCAGAGGCTTAGTATTTCTGCGTCAGCTTGTGTCGCTTCAGGACTGACATCAGGTCATCAGTAGTATAAAGTAAGGTGGCCAACACCATTACATCAGTTTTTCTTGCCAAGGAGCCCGAAGCAGAAGCAGTTCGCACCAGTGCCGGTTGGCCTCTACCTGAGTTTCGTCTTCCGAATTGAAGCTGAAGTCTTCTAAAGCTAAGTATCCTGTTGGGGATCCTTTTTTCTTGCTCTAACCGATATCAGAAAAAGTTAACAACTGTCTTGCCTGTGGAAAGCAAATGCCACACAGACTTTCATTCTTACTGCATCACTTGCTTAGGCCCAGACCACAACGTCCCTCGCTGTCACTTTTGTTCTTTGTTCAATGCCAGAACTATACTTCATCGGGCCCTTATTGTAGCTAGATGTTTTCTCTCACAGTCCTCAAATTCCGATATGGCTTCGGTAAGCCGTCTGACAGCAGATCTTCTGAAAAAATGTAAGGCTAAAGACAGAGACAGACCGCACAGGTTCAAACCTACCGACAACGCTTCCGTTAAGCTAGTCTTCAATTCTCTGGTCCTCAGTGAGGTGGATTCGCAGGCCACTACCGAGACCCTTTCGCAGTCCGGTATGCCACAAAACTCTTCTTCGATTAAGGATCCTGCAGTTGTCTCTACCTTGGATGGGATCGGAGCCACTGAGCAGGCACTGGCTTGCGAGGAAGTACTTCGCACTACCGATTCTCAACACAAACTGACGACTTTCGCATCTACCGTTCTTTCAAAAACTACTGAGTTTCTAAGGCCCAGGGTATGAACCATGCCCAAGAAACCGGCGACCCTATCTCAGGCACCTGCTTCCTTGCCTCAGTCTCAAATGCTTAAAATGGCGGAAGACCTTATAATATTGATTAGGGGAAGCCAAGCTACCGATTCCAAAGAAAAAGAGATCTGTCCCCAGTAGTTTTATCTGAACAGGAGTCTGATGACTCTAATGCATCTGAATATGAAGACATGCAACCCCTCTCTGCTTATGAGCATTCTGATGCAGAGGAATCCATTACTTCAGCTGCTCCACCTGAGGGTTTTTCCTGAGGAAACCCTTCATACTTTAAGGGAGCATGTCCAATGGGAATGTCAGGACTACCCTCAGTCTAAAAAGAGACTCAGACAATTCTTAGACCTTCCTCAGCACAGAATCCTGGCCATTCCCCCTGTCCTGGATGTTGTGGATGATGTTTTCATGGAATCTAGTTTGACTCCTGACACCCTCCCTCCTGCTCCCAGAAAACCTGACTGGTATTACAGAGTCCCTGACTCACACAAATTTATTTTCAAAAATCCTACTGCTGACCCTGAGGTTGTTTCTCAAGGGCCTAAAGGAATTAAAGCAACTTCTGCTAAGAATTCCACCCCCTCAGATAGGGATTCCCGAGCACTAGACAGATGGGGTAAAAAAGTATACACCTCTGCTACTCTTGCTGTCACAGCACTAAATTATCAGTTCCATATGCTAAAATTTCAGCAACATACCATGGAACTCCACAAACAAAAAATATCAACTTTTCCTGCTTGTGCAGAAAATAAAGAGTTGCAAGATTTAATGCATTCTGCAAGTCAAGTAACTAAGCACACCTTACACTGTGGTTTTGATGCCCTAGAAGCATCTTGCAGGGCAGCAGTCACCAGTTATGTCCTTAGAAGACATGCTTGGCTTAAGAAACAACCCTTGCCAGACCATGCCAAATCTAAACTATTGGATGCACCCTTGCACAAAGACAACTTATTTGGCACCAAAGCAGAGGAGGTCTTAAAAAAGATAGAAGAAAAAGCTAAATCTATGCAGACAGTTAAGGATTTCCTACAGGTCAAGCCTCCCAGGTTCAGTAGGCATTGCCTCTCCAAACACTGGTCCTTTCCTGCCCCCTCCAGGTCAGTTCATCCCAGACCCCGGGGAAGCAGACCCCCCAGACAGCAGCCACAGGGAATGCAGAGATCAAAGCAGTGGAGTTCTTCCACTTCAAAACCAGAGAGTGCAAAGCCACCCACTCATGGTAAGAACTCACAATTACTCTTCACCTACCAACCCCAAAAGGGTTCCCAGATCTTCCTTCTAACCAGTGGGAAGAGGCAAAAAAGCAAGTCCTTTCCCCTGCTCTCCATGAGGGCAATAGAGCACATTCCTGCAGAACAGATAGGCGAAGGTTTCTACTCCAGACTTTTTCTGGTACCCAGAAAAGAGGGCACCTGGCACCCCATCCTCGATCTATCCATTCTAAACACCTTCCTGGTGATACCAAAATTCAAAATGCTCACCCTCCAGCAACTACTTCTTATGCTCTCCAAGAATGCTTGGCTAGCCACCCTAGACCTAAAAGAGGCCTACCTCCACATTCCTGTCAGGGAATCATGCAGGAAATATCTACGTTTCATGGCAGGATATCTACTGCTCCCAGAGTTTTCACAAAATGTCTGGTTCCCCGCCATTGCCTTTTGCAGACAAAGAAATATACAAATTTACCCATACTTGGATGACTGCTTAATTCAGGCAGGCAGTCAGGAAAATTTGCTCAAGCACCTGGCCTTTGTAAAATCCCTACTGACCTCCCTAGGGTATACTATCAATGAAAAGAAATCCAAACTAGTACCCACCCAAAGGATTATAGTCCTGGGAGCAAGCCTGGACACAGCATCCCAGATGTTATTCCTTACACCAGAAAAGCAAACTTATCCAGGACACAGCATCCCAGATGTTATTCCTTACACCAGAAAAGCAAACTTACCTGACAGCCTACTTCTCTCAACTAGCCACCAGACCCCTGTTATCTGCAAGGAAAATCCTGCAGGCTCTGGGGTTCATGGCATCTTGCATTCTTCTTATTCCATATGCCAGACTGCATATGAGGAAACTTCAGTGGTATCTAAAAAGCTTTTGGTGTCAACACCCTCAGGATCTGGAAACTCTTATACCAAAACTCATATACCAATGATATCTTGCCTCAGGAAAGATTTTCTTTGGTGGGCAGCAGCATGCTCCCACAACAAGGGACTACCCTTCTCACCACCCCGCTGCTTAGACCCTCCCCACAGATACATCAGACTATGCCTGGGGTGCATACAGGGCCAGTGGAGCCCACAGCAAACTCATCTGCACATCAACCAAAAAGATGTTAGCTGTCCAGCATGCATTGACCTTCTCTCCCCAGGGGCTCTCCTGATCAAAACAGACAACACCACTGTGATGTGGCATAAAAACAAATAGGGAGGGACTCGCTCCTATCCTCTATGTAGGCTGGCCATGACCCTTTGGCACACAGCCTCAGCCATGCAACTACATCTGTTAGCACAATTCCTGCCAGGCTCTCTAAATTCCCTGGCAGACAACTTAAGCAGAAATCTTCTGGACCCACACGAGTGGCAGCTAGACCAAAGAACCTTCACCCTAATAACTCAGAAATGGGGCACCCCGAAGGTCGACCTCTTTGCTTCCCACTCCAACCATCAGGTCAGCAAGTTCTGCACCAGGAAGCCTCACTGCAGGGCCTGGAAAGTGGATGCCCTATCCTTCCCCTGGGTCACCCTCTCGGCCTATGCATTTCCCCCACTACCTCTCATTACCAGGGTACTGCTCAAAATAAGGGAGGAAAAACCATGGACAATTCTGATTGCTCCAGACTGGCCTGGCCAGCACTGGTACCCACTGCTGCACAGCCTGTCTCCACTGCCACCATGGCATCTCCCTCAGACCCCAACCCTCCTGACCCAGAGGGAAGGAGAATTCATGCATCCCCAATTGCAGACCCTCATTTTGGCAGCCTGGCTTATTCCCTGACCACTGATCAATCTGCCAAATTCAGTGAACAGGTTCTAGGTGTTATACGTGAGGCTAGATGCCCTAGCACTAGAAAGTCTTATGCTGACAAATGGAAAAGGTTCTGCACCTGGATTCAGGCTAAGGGAGCCGATATGGCACAGCCCTCCCTACCTCTCATCATGGATTACCTAACTGACCTGCTACACAGCGGTCTCTCCTTTTCCTCTATTAAAATTCATGCTTCTGGTATCTCTGCTCATTTCAACACTGAGCACCCACTTTTCTCAAACCCTCTGATCAAACTGTTCCTAAGAGGGTCTAGCAACTTGAGGCCACCCAGAAGAGCACCTACCCCAGCTTGGGACCTAAACTTTATGTTGGAAAAGCTCACCCTGCCCACCTTTGAACCAGCATCTTCAGCAGAGTTAAAGTTTCTCTCCTGGAAGACAGTCTTGCTTCTGACCATCACTTCAGCCAGAATAGTATCCAAGCAACAAGCACTAATGGCTGTAGAGCCATTCATTATCTTCCATGCTGACAGAGTGTCCCTCAGGACTAACCCATCCTTCATGCCCAAAGTGGTGTCCAGTGTGGCTCTCAACCAATCCATTCATTTGCTCACCTTTTTCCCTAACTCACAAAACAAGGGGGAAAGGATTCTGCACTCTCTAGATGTCCACAGACAGCTCAGATTATATCTAGACAGGACTAAATCATTCAGAAAGACTGATCAATTGCTAGTCAGCTTAGCTGCAGGTGCAGAAGGCAAAGCCATATCCAAACAAACAATTTCCAGATGGATAGCACACTGCATCCATTTCTGTTACAAGCAACATGGGAAACCTCCCCCTAAGGGGATCAGGACTCACTCTACCAGAGCAGCCTCCACCTCTGCAGCTTTCCTCAGAGGAGTCCCTACCAGTGACATTCCGGAGGCTGCCACATGAACATCTGTTCACACCTTCACCAAGCATTACCACCTGCCTATCTTCTCCAAATCCAGGGCAGGCTTTGCCACTGCAGTCTTGCAGGGCATCCTAGCTAACCCCCAGTCTTCTTGACTGCCTCCACCCTTTTCCTCAGCTTTGGGAAATCAACCCAAATGTGATGACTGCAACAGTGAATCACGAAGAACATAGTACAGTTGTGTACACTTACCATAAATGTAGATGTTCGAGTTTATTCACTGTTGTAGTCTTGGTTTCCCTCCCTCCCTCCACCCCCCCCCTTTCTTCTATCTCTCCTCACAAGGAAATTTTTGGTATTTACTTTCTACTGGTGGGGTTCTTCCACCATGTCCTGGCTCCCACTTGGGGGCTCCTGACAGGGCAAGAAAAACTGATGTAACGGCATCGGCCACCTTACTTTATACTACTGACGACCTGACATCAGTCCTGAAGTGACAGCAGCCAACGCAGAAATAATAGGCCTCTGGTATTCAGGGCGGCCGTGGGCTACCCTGGCAGAAATAACCCTAATGTGATGACTGCAACAGTGAATACACTCGAACATCTACATTTATGGTAAGTATACACAACTGTACTATCTTTACCGTCTTTAGGTAGTACAGCCACCACCGCTTCTTCCAGGATGTTGGTCCTTCTCTTTTTAAAATACTGGTAAAACAAAATCTTCCCGATCTTTATCACTTTCTTCCCTCCTAGCTTCTAAACTTCCACAGGAATACCATCTCCTCCTGGGGACTGCCTTGTAGATTGGTTATACATCACCATTTTTATCTCATCCCCATCATATCCTGTTAGTAATTGAGCCTCATCTACCCATAAACTTGGCATATTTAATTCTTCTGTAAACATTTCCATTTTTATTTTCTTTCTTGATTTCCACATTTTCATAAAATTCACAAAATATTTCTAATACCTCTACAGGCTCTCTGGTTATTTTATTTGTTATAGGCTCCCTAAGCTTGGCAACAACCCTTTGTACTTTCTGTTGCCTGAGCTGTGTGCTATTTTTTTTTTGTGGTCTGGAATTATCAAATTATCAATTATTATCTTTCAAGATATAGACATTAGCATTAACTACAGGTCTCAAAAAGTGCTCAATATATATTGACAGAGTTTCTGTAACCCACCCTCTACCAGAGACAATGGGTCTCATTGGGGGGTTAACAGAGCTTTTATGAACTTTAGGGAGTCCCTGAATTATAGGAATTAAAGGATTAGTCACCCTCAAAAATTTAAACAATTCAAAGCTAATATAATTACTCATCAGAATATCATCCAACATGTCATACATTTTTAAAACTTTATTTTCCACTTCATTCATATTAATTATAGAATAAAATTCTATCTCGGTGCAGAATCACTACTAAACCTCCTTTGTCTGCTGGTCTAATAATTATGGAGGTGTCATTACTTAAATCATTCAAAGCTACCCTTTGTTTAAAGGTTAAATTATTCTTCCTTTTATACATATTTCTCTCCACTAATTCCATCTTATAAATATCATCTTCCACTAATTTGTTAAAAACGTCCAAAAGAGGATGTAAATTGGGAACATATGTGCTAGGTGCACAAAAAGCTTGACTGACGTTATTGGTACTCAAACCATACTCTAATTTAAGCTGAACATTACACGTGAATATTTTAAAATCTATAATAGTATTAGATAAATCACTCTTACTGGTGGGAATAAAGGATAAACCTTTATTCAGAACTTGTATTTCATTTTCTGTCAAGTTTCTGTTAGACAAATTGAAGACTAATGACTGTCCACATGCTCCCACATTTTCTTTAAAGTGGGACCCATGTGTTCCCCACCTGATCCTTTCCGTTTCTGCCTCCCTCTGCTGAACGACCTCTGCTGTTTGGCCTGATGTTGGAGGTCTATCGGGAAAGGGGTAAAAGGACTAGAGCAATTAGTCTGTCCATTGGGGGAGGACACATTTTCTTCCTTACTGATTGTTCCATCATTTGTCCCTGTACAGAAGAAGTTATATTATTGCTACATTCTGGATTTTCGGTGGGGCCATTAGTACTAATATGTTCATCGGTCCTACTGACCGCTCTGGAATTCTCAGTCTGTATTGCACCTGTGTTGTTAACAACATTTTCATTTACAAAATTATACTCAATATTATCATTGACCACATTAGACAACAATGCTTTAGCAAGGCATGTACTTACTACAGATCAAACACATCAATTTAAGTTCTCAGTACTACAGGTTATTACCCCTGGTATAAGAGGTGGTGACGTTAAAAATTATACTGAGCGTTGTGAGATGAACTGGATAATTAGATGTAGAGCTGACAAAGTACCTGGGCTCAAAAGTACCATTGAAGCCTATATTACACAATAGGAGGTTAAAATCAGCTAGATGAACAAAGCGCACATGACTAACTGATGTTATTTTCAATATGCACTTTATTGTATATATTTTATATGTTGAAATAGCGTGTTATGTTTTATTTTTATTTGTATGTTTTGCAGTTCATTTGGTATTTTTATTTTAACTTTGAATTCAAGATGTCTGTTAGACATGTATTTTTATATTTATTAATATTTCGATTGCATAGTAAGAATGTATGGAGTAGTGGTCTAATTAATTAGGTGGCAGGAAATTATGTCATTAATTAAGTATGAATAAGGAGGTATACAAGTCTATGTTCCTATTTGTTTTTATACGGTCTGATGAAGCCTATATGGTGAAAGCGCTTACCGATTCCTATAAATAAAAGCATTTTTAAATATTGACTCTCTGCATTCAGCAGCATTTATTAAGAAAGACTACAAGACTGCTTCCCATTTTTGGAACTTTTACAGAATGGCCGTGGGTTGCTCCTGTGAATGGACTTTGTTTTAGCTATTTTGACTTTTGTTTTTCTTTTCACAGGAACATTTGCTCTGTGGTGGTGCTATTTGGTGCTTTTGGTGTTATTATTAACTTAATACTAACACACAAAACTATGTACGTCTTCAAATAATGAAGTTTAACCTTCCTAATAGGAACAGTCATCCCAGATTGACAACTGCACTCACAGGATTGAGTTAACTTATAATGAAGGTTATCCTTTCTAAGACACATGATATAGCTGTGCTTCTACTTCCACTAAGTGCTGCCTGTTTTGTCATATCATTATTCCTCTTCCAAATGTAGAAAACAACTTGAATTCTTTCAGAAAACATCATCTCCAAGTCATTGAGAGAAAGAAGTGTTCAGATTTATTGCCCTTTATTAGATTGTCTACATAGAAAAGGAGAACCAGATGCACAGTTGTCTTCCACCACACATATTGCACTGTGAGTATTTCTGTGGTAGAGGGGAAACTTTTCATTGTATTCAGTGTTCTGTTTATTTGCTTCTCTTGTTGTTATTGAATCAAGACAAGGGCCTTAATCCAGTCACTTCTATATGCAAAAGTAAGAAAAAGCATATTAATTTTTCTTTTATCATTCTCTTTTGTCCAGGCTTTCTTCTCTTTTTACATTGCAGTGCCTACATTTGTCAAAACTGACTAAGAAGAAAGAAAAAGGAAGAAAAAAACAATACAATCACCTGTTTACTTTAGTATCCCCATTACACATAAAATAACTAAAAAAGCTTTACTTTATAGCATGCAGTATATGATGTGTATTATCTTTTTTCAGCTTTTTCCGGTTAGGGGTCACCACAGCGGATCACCTGTCCGCTCATTATTGGCAGTGAAGTTTTACAATATCGAGTTGCCAGCCTGGCGCCCAACCTTTCTCAGAAGGCACACGTACACACTCATACCTAGGGCCAGTTTAGAGAGTCCAATCCACCCACAGCATGTCTTTGGGATGTGGGAGGAAACCGGAGCACCCAGAGGAAACCCACGTAGCCACAGGGAGGACATGCAGACTCCGCACAGAAGGCACCCCAGCCGAGGATCGAACCGGAGAACCTCTTGCTGTGAGGTGGCAATGCTAACTGCTGCACCACAGCAGCCATCCTATATGACGTGTATTATAAGAACCAAAATTTGCTTTACTTTTCTTTCCTTCCTCTTCCCCTCTTCTAAATATTCTTCCAAACATTAATGACATGAAGTAGGGAATACGATTTTGGAGTCCCCTACAAGTGTGACAAAGTCAAAAAGTCCAATATTTCCAGGTTTTCTTGTTTTGCCATACTTCACAAATGTAATTAATGCTTTGTAATCCTACAATTATTCATCAATTTCTGAGTTGCTGGTTTTCTTACTGTTGATCTTCATCTCTGAAATCTAGTCACTGATTCATTTCCCAACGTACTTCTGATTCTTCTAGTCAATTCCTGTGTTTTTTTCTCTAAAGCATTTTCCTTTGGAACATTGGAAAAGGTTTCACTGGCATAGTCTCTCTATAGGCTTCATTATCAGAAGAATGTGAAGCAGAATCCCATTCCATTTGATAGCTCACCTTTTGCTGGACACATTTTTGTATTTCCTCCTTAGCATATTCTGCATAAAAAATTATTTTGACCCTCGAGGAAAAAATATTCTGAAAATAGCAGGGTACAGCAGCTTGAATCTCACACCTGCTTCTCGACATTCCCTGATAGCTGGAATAAATCTACTCCTCTTCTGCCTGTGTACAGTGAGTATTAATTTTCCATAAACACACTACTGTCTCCCACTTTTAGTACTTTGCCCTCCTGCCACTGTTTTGTCAGAATCAGCTCTTTCTGCTGCTAGAGTTGTATCTTTACTATTAAAGGTCTGGGCTGCTTTCTCGTAGACAGGTTTGGAGCATACACACAATGTGCCCTTTCAATTAACAAAGCCTGCTGTGGAATACCAGTCCAGTTGCTTATTTGTGCTTTCATAAAATTAATGCAGTTTCTGTGGTACAGCAGAAAATCTTAAGTTTTCTCCACGTGCTCTGTCCTCTAATGGTACTGTTTTTGAAACGTCTCTTCTTGAGCAGTCTTGTACTCAGCCAGCCTTTTCTTCATTTCTACCTCTGATTTTTGCAAATTTATCAGCTCATCTGAATATCTGTTTACAGCTTCTTCCATTTTTTCCAGCCTTTTGTTATTTGAATTGATATACTCCTTCTGTGTTTCATTTATTTTAATCAGCTCTGAAGACATTTGACTTTTTTCCCTCTAAACTATTGGAAGTAATGTTTTATGCCAAAGAATGAGCTTGAACTACTTTTTGCTGAACAGCTGCGGGATTCTTCCCAGCCAGTGTTTTCTCCTCACCTTTTGTGATTGATTTTCTTTCAGGTTCTCTGAATTTCTTTTTTAATGGCATTCAGGCAGTGCATTTAGTAGCCAGTTTCTGAAATCTACCCAAAAAAGACAATTTCACTGGCTCTCTTTTCTAAGTTTCCATTTTCACACTGAGAGAGAGCTAAAATTAAGCTGTTACTTAGTGTTCAGCCATTTTGGAAGTCATCTTTTCTATTTATTGTTGTTTAAAAATAAGGTAAGTATATATTATTATTTATCAATTTGAATGAAATATATAATTCTCATAATAACACTAAAAAGCCTAAACAGTGAAGCATACAATGATATACTAAGCAAACTATTTGTAGACAGTGCTATTTGCATAGTAATGGTATAATACATCATATGGAAGTGACAAATGCAATCCAAACAGCTCGTATTTAATTCTAGAAAGTTGTCTTGATATTTCTGAAATGATAGATATTTTTGTCCAGTACTTAAAATATTCAGAAGTTCTTTTAGATCTTCATTGATAGTGTCTTGTTTTGGCACTTAAACATGGTTATATTTTTTATAACAGTATGTGTACTTTTTTTTCTTCTAATTCTTTGGTATAAGATTCTTCTAATTCTTTTGGTATGAGAAGCTTTGTTATTGTCTTTTTTGCAACAGAGAAATTTGAGATTTAGTGTTACAGCCAGGAAATGTGACAGTAACTGAAAATAAAAGTTCAGTCGCAACAAATTTATCTGGCTATAACACCTGGGCAAAAAAAAATAAAAAGTCAGACTTTCCAAGATGCCTGCACACTGATCAATAGTTTAAATTCAGCTCTCCTAGTGTAAAAAAAGAAACTGAGAAATAACAGCCAGTGATAATGTCAGCTTGAGTAAAATTCAGTTACTAACTAGCAAGTACACTGCCTGGATGCTAGCAAAGAAGAAATTTAGAGAACCTGAAAGAAAATAAATCAGAAAAGAAAAGTAAGCATTGGCTGGGAAGAGTCATGCAGCTGTTCAGTAAAAAACAGTTCAAGCTTCAGTTTTTGGACAACAGATTGCTTCCAGTAATTAGAGCAAAAAATAAATCAAATATACTCAGATGTGATTAAAATAAACAAAACATTGAAAGATTATATCAACTCAAATGGATGGAAAAGCTTTAACTTGCTATTCAGATGAACTGATAAAACTTCAAAAAAATCAGGGGTTGAAATAAAAAAAAGGCTGGCTGAGTATGACACTTATGAAAAATAGCTGTTTCAAAAAATGGTAGAGTTAGAATATAGAGAGCACAGAGACAACCTGAGATTTGTTGTTGTACCAGAAAAACTAGAAGGAACAGACTGAATTAATTTTATGAAAGTACTAATAACCAGTGGAACTAGTGTTCCACATCATGAATTAAGTGAAAGGGAAGATTGAGTGTATGCTTCAAGTCTGGCCATGACAAAGCAGCCAAGACTTGTATTAGAAAAGATGCAGTCATACCAGCAGAAAGAGTTGATCCTGACAAAACTGTGGCAGAAGGGAAAAGGTATTAAAAATTGGAGGCAGATTTTTGTAGAAAATGATTATTCACTGTACAGCAAGCAGAAGAGAAGCACATTTATCCCAGCAATCAGGGAATGTCAAGAGGCATTTCTGAGATTCAAGCTGCTGTATCCAGCTGTCTTCAGAATATTTTTTCCTGTAGGATCAAAGACATTTTTGATGCAGAACAAGCTAAGGAGGAAATATAAAAAGATTCATCCAACAAAAAGTGAAACATCAAATAGAAGGGGGCTTCTCATTCTTCTGACAATAAAGCTTATAGAGAGACTTTGCCAGTGAAACATTTCCCAGTGTTCTAAAGGAAAATGCTTGAAGGACAGAAAAAAAAGCACAGGAGATGACCAAAAGAATCAGAAGAACATTGGACTTGAACTAGAGTCTGGTGTTGGGAGATGAACAAGAAGAAGCCGGACAGCAATTAAATTAATGAATAAATGGGAGAATATAAAGTATCAATCACATTTGTGAAATATGGCTTTGCAAGAAAAGTGGCTGACAAAGTAGTCTGGACTTATGGGATTTTGTTAAACATGTAGGTGGACAGTAAAGCATGTTCCCCCTTTGTCATTAATGTTTAGAAGAACACTAAAAGGGCAGAAAGTAACTAAGTAAAACAAGTTTTGCTCTCACTAATATTTGTATAATTTATTTCATGACATAAACTACGTTATATATTGTAAATCAGTTTTGTGTAATGTATAGTCAGGGGTATTTTAAATGTTGAGGGGTCTCTTCAGTAACTGTTCTATGCATTAAATATATTAAGATAAACAAGCATGTTTTTAGTTGCAAGAAATACAAGTTTTGTACCATAAGAAGAGAAGAAAGGCTAAACAAAAGCAAGTTTAATGTTAATGTGCTGTAATCTTGGGCTGCTGGGATGAGGTGGGTTGTAAAAGTGCACAAGCTGTATTATATTTAGAATTAAGATATCTTCTCTTGTTTTTACAAGTATGAATATCTAGATTAATGCCCTTTGATTAAGCTAGAAACAAGTGTGTTTTTTTTGTAAGGAGGCTTATGAAACAAGACAAAATGATAAATGCCAAGTTACTTACATCTAAAAATATATTAGGTTGATTTTTTCTCCCATTTGAGAAGGCATCGAGAAGTCATCAGCTGAACATTCTGTTCTCAGTGAAATTTACAAAGATTCATTGCTAACTACTTTAAGACATAGACAAGCTGTCTGTAGGTGCAAGCAATAATCTTGAGAGTTCTTTGCTAAGGAAAATACAGTCTTTAAAGGTACAATGGCATGGCAAAGTAGTTCAGTGAAAAATAAAGTTTGAAATAATGGGAAGTGAATAAGAGACAGCAGCCCTAATAATAGAACACTGTACAATTTAGTTTTATTTAAAGATAGCCAGTGCACTTTTTCTTGGGGATAAAAGATAATGTTTTCTGAAAGCATACAAGCTGTTTTTCACATCTGAAAGGGGGAACAGAGATAAGAAAAGACTAGACAGCAATCAGTGTAATTGTGATCACAGACCCCCCCCCCACCCAAAAAAAATGTACAAAAAATTTTAATCCAGGCTAGTATCACAGAGTTTAATAAACAAATTAAGCACTTTCATTCCATAATATAAGGAATTTCTGCAAAACTGAAAAGTTGCATAATTTTCTAGTGTTTTAAAATACTTCCTTTTATATAACAGATGACATCATCACGGATGCATACTTAATCAATCAGTCATTTGAGGAGTACCCATAATGTTACAGAGCAATTTTAAATCCATATATTAAAAATACTTAAAATACTTGCTTTGATAAATATAAATATGAAATATAAACACACATAAAAAATAAACATAAGAAACATTTGAACATTTTTCTAGAATCTTCAGCCTCCTGTCATTACAGGGAGACTGTTAAGATGAACTCAAATCTTAGAAAAAGGAAAGGAAGGGTATACGGGCATACACAAGACTTCTGACCAAGTCAAACAAACTATATTTGCAGCTGTAGTAACACAGTCAAGTGCTACATTTCAGTGTAATGAACCCAGCATTTCTGACAACTGCAGGGTCTCTTCTAAAGATCGTATAATGGTAATCGATTATTTAAATGCTTGGTTTAATAAACCATGGAAGTTAGTAAAGAATAAAACAGTTAACCACAAGGATAAACAAGAAGCTTTAAAAATTAAAATTAACTGATATGAAAGTAAAATATCTCAGTCTACAAATGGGTAATGTGTTTTTTCAGACTGTATTCAAGTACACAGGGAACTGCGGTGGTGGTGCTGCGGTAGCGTTGTCGCCTCAAAGCAAGACGTTGTCCCGTTCGATTCTCAGCTAGAGCATCTTCTGTGTGGAGACATACGTGAATGGGGCGTGCCTTCGTTGAAGGTTGTGCGTCAGGGTTGGTAACCCGGTACGTAAAAATCCACTACCAATCATTAGCGGACCGGAGTTCCGCTGTGGCAACCCCTAACTGGGAAAAGCCGAAAGACACAAACAATTCAGGTACAGAGGGACATTGTCTCTAGAAGTACCCAAATGGACTACAAAATGTTTCACTACTCCACTGAGATCTTTAGGAGCTTATTGACAAGATAGGAGCTGAGTATGTGATGATTCTGAGAGGCACAATGAGAAGGAATTACCTAAGCTAAAGGAGGAGACTGAGGTCTTGCATGTCAGTATTGTTTCTGATGATGTCATCTGTTATGTAACCGGAAGATGATGTAACTTTCAGTTCTGAAGAAGTTCTTCACATTACAGAATGAAAGCATATTAAAATTTTGATTAAGCTGTGTGATACTAGCACAGACCAGCACTCTAGCATTCTTAGTGGGAACACAGGTTATAACATACACATTAGCATGGGTAACCTTAGTTTTACCTTAGCTTCAGTTTGGGGCAATTGTTCCTATCTGAAGGGTTAAACTTATTTTTTTTTTGAAGATATACATAGTTATATATATTCGTCCTAAGTTAATAGGAGAAGGAGTATTTTGAAAATGTATTTAGTTTTTTTTTTTTGAGGGTTTTCATTAAAACAGAATGTCTTGAAAATGTGACATAGTTTCAAATGTAGATGAGAAGAAGCAACTGTATAAGAGAGCAGCCTGTCAAGCACTGGTGTGTGCATGTAATACAAAAGTTGGAAATACACACTCAAAAAAATGACATGTATAACAGGTGGGAACAACAGCTTTTTATCATAATGGCTACCCTGTATGTTTTATCTTGTAATATAAATGGCCTTACAGGTATAGACAAAAAAGAAAGAGTATTGAATTATACAATAAACTCTCAGTTAACCAGCACCCATTGGGATTGGTAGATGCTGGATAACTGTAGTTTCTGGTTGCTTGAGAGTTACTATTAAAAATAGGCCTGACTAATACTGTACCGTATACTGTTTGTTTGGTTTGACATGTTCTTAGGTTGGGGAGATAGGGAATTTTTAAAACTCCAAAACTCTAAAAACGAAAGGTATGTTTCTCCGGGGGGAGGGGGACAGAAAGTGCAACATGTGAAAATTGTACTGTATTTCTTCGATTTTTTTTTTTCTTGTTGCTTGATTTCTGGTTAACTGAGAGTTTACTGTATTAAGAAATGCAGAGTACAAGCAGCAGTACTGCAGGGGACACATTTGGAAAGAAATGAGCATGTGAATTTGATGAAGAAAAGATTTCAGGATGGATGTTCAGCAGAATATTAGGGCCAAATGAAAAGGGGAGCAATTATACTAATTGATAGAGGGGCTCCAGTAGTGATAGAAGAGGGGAAAAAGACAGTAATAGTAGATTTGTGCTAGTAAGGGGCTATTGGCAAGGGAGGAAAGTTATGTTGGCATGTATTTATATTCCACTAAAAACTGCTGTTATGGATCTTAAGAAATTTTTGGAGAAATAATCAGATTTCTGTAGGGAATATTACTTCAAACGAGGGACTGGAACTTGATTTGCAATAGTGAGGCTGTATCAGGGGCATGTAAAAGGGAAAGTATAACAAAAGAGGGTAGATGTCTGAAGAAATTTATGAAAATTCTTGATTTGAAAGATGTGAATGAAGTAGTATGAACTCAGAGTTTACATATAAATCTCCAATGTACAATAACTGGGCTAGACTAAATAGAAGTTAAATTTCAAAGGAACATGTGCATTTAATTGAAAGCTTTGACACACATCCAGTAACTATTTCAGATCATGCACTGATAAAAAGCAAGATAAAAATGTAGAATAATGAAGCAAAAATGAGACAATGGTGATTTCCCACCTACTTGTTAAAAAGAGAAAGGAATTTAAAGAATGGGTAGTGGAAATTATTCAGGAGTTATTAGGGAAGATAGAAATATCTTCAGAAGTTATAGCTAGTGAGTAGGATAAAATGAAAATAGTGTTTAAAAATGGGGTAGAAGTATGTTTTGTGGAGGAGAGGCAAACATTTGACAACATTAATAGCACAATCATCCATAAGAAAATACCACTGTTGTTGGTCTTGAAGCAGAGAAAACATTTGACAGAGTAAGCTGGGATTTTTTGAGTAGGATAATGGAAGCATTTGCCTTCTCTGATACAATAACAAGGTTAATTAGGAGGATATGTGAGGAATCAGAGTGAAAAATAAAAGTGGGAGGGTTTCTGTCTGATAAGGTGTGTCTGAACAGAGGAACCAGGCAGGAATGTTCTCTTTCCCCTTTGTTGTTTGCATTATATATATTGGCAAAGAAAATTAGGGACTCAGAAGTTCAAGAATATAATTGGTATGGAAATCAGGAAAAGTTGGCTTTATTTGCAGACAGTATTATTTAGTACCTGATAAAACCAGAAAAGGACATCTCAGTGTTGTAGAACCTTCTGACACAGTTTAAGTCTTTTTGGGATTTAAAATTTATGAAGAAAAAACAAAGGCTATAGCTGTAAAATATGTACCCACAAATGAATTGGTTCATCAATACCCGTTTTTATGGGGACACTATAAAATAAAGTATTTAGTAGTATGGGTTAAAAAGGATTCTGATATGGCAGCTAAAGATATATGGGAAAAGAGTAAATAAAAGATAATATAGAAATTGAGAAACTGGAAGCTCTTGTTTATGGATATGGATAGCAAGATACAAGCAGTGAAAATATTTTTAGTCCATTTTGTTTTATATACAGGTCAGGCATATTTTTTTATCAACCGGAGGAGAAGTTGTGGAAATTAATAAAGAGTTTCAAAGTTTTTTCTGGGAGATGAAGAGGGCAAGAGTCAAGTGGGATAAGCTGATCCTTCCATCAGAATAAGGTGGTTTTGGATTACCTGATCTGAAGGCATATTTTGGAGCTACACAGTTAAGGCTCACATACAGAATATAAGCAGAAACTATAATTCAAAGGGGAAAGGGGTAATGATGAAGTGGGGGAGGTGGTTCAAGAAATAAGGAGAAGGCAGGATTTTGGATGCAAATCCTCAAGGAGAATAAAAGACCAACAGAATATTATATTCATAAAGTAGCAGAAAGTATTCTAAGAACTAAGCCAGCACAAGAATGGAGAAAGGAGAAAGAAAATTCTGCAGATAGGATGACCACAATTAGGAGTACAGAATACAAGCAAGAAGGGTTGGAATTTACTGGAGAAAACTGTGAAAGGAACCAAGGTATTGGGAGCAAATAATTTGAGAGGGAATGGTAGAAGAATGGGAATAGGCCAAGAAGACATTTTTTTGGGATTGATATCAGAGAAAAAAAATTTGGCCCTATGGCACCTTGGCAATGAGGTCATAAAAGCAGAAAGTAAAACAGACCATTTTTCAGTAATGAATCACCAGATAAAACCAGCAATAAAACAGATCATCCAATCACCATAATCATTTATCACACATATTAGGCATTTACTAAGTCAGATATTTTCAGTTCCATTCTACATGCATTCCCATTGATTTTAACATAAAATACTTTTAAGTCTTTTGAATAGTAACCATTCCTTTAGTCTTTAACCCCACACCTCCCCAAAATCAGTACAGATTTGTTTAAGAATTATGGCTTGTAAACCTTCATAATTTCCATTACAACATTTTAAGACACAAAAAGACTTCCAAAGTGGTACATTAAAAGTATCATAAAACGTGTGTGTGTGTGTGTGTGTGTGTGTGTGTGTGTGTGTGTGTGTGTGTGTGTGTGTGTGTGTGTGTTAGATATGTATATAATTATTGTTACATTCACAGGAGAAAGAAGGCACCTTAGTCTTGTGATTATTTACACCTCGCCAATACTCACCCTTAGACAGTAACTCCTTTTTGAAGGAGGGCTAGGCCATGTCATGCCACTGCTAAATCTGTGAATACCTATCCAGTCATCCAGTTCCTGTTTGAAGGAAGATAATGCATCACACTGCTTGATTTGCATCCAGAGTCTATTCCAGAGGTGGGGAAGGAGTAATTTACATGCAATCTAGAGTAGCTAAATTGTGCCATTGTACTTCTGCATGCTGCAGTTGCCTTAAATGGGATTCTCTAGGAGACTGATGGAATGTGTTCTGGTCTTGTTCATTGTTCTCCAGTTTTAAGCATGGATTGCAAACCCTTTCTTATGTATACCTTTTGACCCAGATTTCCTTCCTTCCAGTGCACATCTGTTTTCATGAAACTTAGATTGGAGATGCTTAAATCACTCATATGTAGTGCTTTTTTTGTTTTGTTTTAAAGTTTGAACCTCCAGTATAACAGCATTTGAAAGATAAAATCAGAATCAAATGTATTTGTTTGAGCCCAGAATTTAGATTACCAGCTTGACTGCTCTATAAACAGCACAGATTGTTGTACCTGTATTCTATTCCAATCTTGTTTAGATAGGTACACAGCAGGGAAAACATATGAATACTGTTGTGGGCATGCGGACTTTAGTTATGCTAAACCAGACCTGTGTGGGGAAATATTTGTTAAAATGATTGTAAAATACCATTGATACTTTTATGGTAATTATTTGCTCATTTTCTTTCATGGTAATTATTTGCTCATTTTCTTTCAGTTGCCAAAACTTTGACAAGCAAGGAAAACTTCTCTGTGCCATTAATAGAAAAGACTTGTTTATTAAAAGTGACACCATATATTATGGGAGAAATTAAAGACCTGAAGGTAAGCCTTCCGTTTTATAGTAGACCTTTTGTACAGATTTCAGCCATCAAGTAGTCTTCTTCATGCAGTCTTTTCATACAAAAGAGAATTGCTATACATTGGGGTGCAGGCATATTGTTTAATTCAAAAAGCACTGTCACAGAAGTTACCCTTGTTGTCTTATAGTACTTGATTTTCCACTTCAGATCAGTTTCTGTTGGGGGTGTCTTCTTTGCAGAATATGGAGATCCCCTTTGATCAGCATGGATTTTCACCAAGGCGTTTGTTGTTTTTTTACACATCCCAAAAACATACTGATATGTGAACTAACAATCCTAAATAATTTGCAGGTGTGCAACATCTACAGATTGCTGAAGTACTGACACTGGTTGTTCTGAGAAGATGACGTCATTGCTTGCCTCAAATATTAACAGGTTATGAGTTGGTTGTCCGTGATCATTTACTGTGTGATGTGGACAGAAGTGGGATAGCACACTAAATGCAAATCATGACAAGTCATGTATGGGTAGAATTTTCATTAATTTTTAATAGGTTAGTGTATTATCTCATTATTAATTGTAGCAATGGAACAGTTATTCCTAAAGTGTTCTGGAAGTGGAAATTTGTTGTTTATGAATTTTAAAACTAATTTTAAAAGTTCAAAATAACAAGAAAATTTAGTTATCTCATCACCCACCACTGTGTCCTGGTTTGCAGATACAAAGATAAATTGGTATCTATAGTTAAGGAATTAATAATGCATTTTGTATTAAACAGAATGGGCTGATTATGCTCCCAAGTTGGGAAAAATAGCCTTGTTGTAGCATGGGTCATGCATACATATATAGTCATAACCAGCTTGTTGTAGCAAAGTTCATATGTAAAAACCTCATTAGTAACAGAACACCATGCAGATGTCTGCCATCACAAAAATGCAAAAGAAACTGACAGCTTTGAAAGTTGCATCACATTTTTTGCTGCCACACAAACAAAAGTGTGGCGGTGCAAAGTGAATTACAGCTTTAAAGGCTGTTGGCTGATTAAATATGCAGTTTGTTTCTAGCTGCCGTCTATGTGGCAGCATGAATTGTGTGACAGCTTTTAAACTTTTGCATTTAGTTTCTTATTTTTTAACTTGTGAGATATCAGGGGAAACAAAATCTCCCTGTGTATTACAAATAATTATGATTGAGTTGCAGCTGTCAGTTAATTTCTTGAATCCATTTTTAGGACTTGGTTAGAATTAATAACCCAGTCATGTTTTTCTATATAATTAATCTGTAAAGATCTGTACAAAAATATTTTATCTGTCTTATAACATTTCTGTGTTTTACATCTCTATTTTAATGCTTTTTATTAATTTTAAATGAATTGTTACCCTCACGTACTTTCTCTCACATACCACTAGTACACTCCATCGCATGCATTCATTCAGTTATTTACTGAACCATATTTTATTCTGACTGTGATGGGGGAGGAGACAGAGCCCAAGTGGGGAAGGGAGCGTAAGACAGACATCAACTGTAAACAGCATGGTAGTTCATTAAGCTGTCTTCCTCCAGCTTCATGATTCAGTCATGAACTCTGTTCAGTGTAGATGGAGTTTCGCATTTCTCCCTTCAGTGGGTATGCTAGCTTTCCCTCATATCCTAAAAACATGCCACTTAATTGGTCATAAACTGAAAAGGGTCCATGGACCGTACCACTTAGCTCTCCACTTAGCTGGTTAAAAATGATAAGTAACTATAATCCTAGGAATTATGCATATTGCCTGATAAACTTTGCCTCTGAGCTGCACACTGAGTGATCAGATTTGCACCAGACCTGGACCGTTCCATTTATTATTTATGGACATATATCTAAATTTTATGGCAGAATTGTTTTCCTTATTTTAACCTGCTCCTTCTTTAGTTGTCTAAAACTCTGTGTTGCAAAGAGATCTGTGTCATTCAATAATGACCTTGAAGCCCAAGAATATGTATCAGTACTAGTTCTTAGTTCTTGCTGTAACTGCTACAGATAGAATGATTTCCAGCACACAGAGAGAGGAATTAGAAAAATTACAGATGGGGTGAGTTGATGGAATGCTAAAAGGATGGTTCAGAATTACTAAAGACTGGACATTTATTTATTTTATTTATCATTTGTTAACCAGGTTAGTCCCACTAGGCAAGTAGCATCTTTTCAGGGGAAATCAGAGGTAGTATTTACACGTCTGAGGGAAGTTTGGCCATGGCATTGGAGCAAATCCTCTACACTTTCAATAGTTGCCATGGGATCCTTTACATCCACCTGAGCTATCACCAACTCAGGCAGATGGGCTTTGGTTTAACATCTCATCCAAAAAATGACAAAATTGTAACGTGCACCAAAGGCGAGCTACCTGTTGTACCACTGATATTGTCTTGTTAGCTGCAGTGAAGGCACTGATAATCCATACACTGAAAGCTTAGAGTTGCTAGTAAGTACTTGTACTGTTTTCCTCAGTCAACATTTCTCATTAATAGCCTCCATTTATCATTAACATTTTCAAAATAATATTTCTTTCTCCATCATTTCTTTCTTGTTGTGCTGATGTCCTTCAAGGATGCATCTGCAGTCCTAACAAATGGGTTGTCCTGGCCTCAGGCAGCCCTTCGGTCGGCCGGATTCCAAAGTCTGGGTCTGGCCTCGGCTGATGTCGCACTTCACCCGACGTCATAGCTGCAGTTCTACGGGTATAAAGGCATCAGCCGATGCCATTTTCCTCAGTCTTTCTTGCCGCGTGGCGCCCGAAGCAGAAGCTGTTCGCAAGTGCCGGTCGGTCAGAACCAGAGATTGCTACTACCAAGACTTCTAAAAGCTAAGTACCCGCTGGGGACTCTTTCTTGCCTCAGCCGATGTCAGAAAAAGTGAATAACTGTTTAACTTGTGGGAAACAAATACCTCATAAAGATTTCCACTCTTACTGCCTACCTTGTTTAGGCCCAGACCACGACGTAGCAGCTTGTCTAGCCTGTGCTTCCTTCAACCGACGAACACTTAGACGTCGGTCGGAGTTTGCAGAGGAGTTTTTTGGCTCCGCTTTTGCTTATATCATGCCGTCGGAGACTCCGACTTCACATTTAGCTAAAAAGCGTAAGGAAAAGGACCGACACTCGCGGTCCGCGGTTTCGGCCGAAACCGCGGCTAAGCCAACCGCGAGTGTCTCGGTTTCGGCTGAAGCCGAGTCTGCGGTTCTTCCTTCGGCCGAAAGCATGCCTCCTTCTACCGAGGCCTCTTCCAGCATGGCTGAATCTGCTACTGAAAATCCACCTGCTCTTACAGTTTCTCAGGATTTATCAGATACTATCCCCTTAGATGTATTTTCTCCTGCACGTGGAGCTGCTAGGCCCCCTGCATCCATGTCAATTAAGGCTTTTGCCAGGGCTAAAGCAGCTAAATCTTCAAAGGCCGTGCCTGCTAAAGCCCCCTCTCACAGGCCTAGCTCTAGTACTCAAATGCTTAGTCTAGCAGAGGATCTCATTTCTTTGATCAGGGGTACCCAGTCTCACCCTGACAGGGCCTCTCACCCACCTCCAGAGAAGAGGCTTAGAGCAGAGCCCCCTGAGCCAGTTTCTTCAGATTATTCCTCTGATGATTCAGAAAATACAAATCCTCCAGAGGGCCCTTATTCTCCATATGAGGACTCTGATGCAGAGGATTCCATACCTTCTGCCTCTCCTCCTAAGGAATTTTCTTTTGGGGAAACCTTGCATGCTATGAGGGAACAATTTCAATGGCAGGGCCAGGATTTTTCAGACTCTAGGAAAAGGCTTAGGACTTTTTTGCATTTACCTCAGCATAGGCCTTTAGCTATTCCTCCAGTACTTACAGTTGTGGATGATGCATTTAATGATGCTTGTACTTCCCCTGACTCACTGCCTCCGGCCCCTGCTAAGCCCGACAGATACTACAGGGTTCCGGACCCACATTATCATTTGTATAAGGCTCCTATTGCAGATCCTGAAACTATTTCACAGGGCCCCAAAGCTGTAGCAGTTGCCTCTGCCAAAAACCCCCTCCCCTCTGAAAGGGAATCTAGGGCATTGGAGAGATGGGGTAAAAAAGTTTATACTTCTGCTACTCTTTCGGCTAGGGCCTTAAACTGTCAATTCCACATGATTCAGTATCAGGAATTTATGTTAGATCAGCTCACTAAAAAACTGTCCTCTCCTGAACCTTTAGACCGTAAGTCCCTTCAGGATTTGGTGCATAACACTCAGCAGGTCAGTAATCATTCCTTAAAATGCGGCTATGATGCACTGGAGGCTTCCTTTAGATCAGCTATGACTGGTACAGTGATCAGAAGGCATGCATGGTTAAAAGAACAATCCTTACCAGACCATGTAAAGTCAAAGCTTCTAGATGCTCCCATGGAAAAGCACAGTTTGTTTGGTTCCCCTGCACAGCAAGTGTTGAAGAAGGTGGAAGAAAAAGCTAAATCTGTCCAGACAGTCAAGGATTTCTTACAGGTCCAGCCTCCGAGGTTTAGTAGGAACTTGCCTTCCAAGAATTGGTCCTTTCCAGACACCACCAGAGCACAGAGAAGCAGAAATAGACGCCCTAGAGGCAGAGGTCAATCCAGAGGTGCCTACAGGGGACGTCAGTGGCAGCCTAACAGCCAGAGAACTACTGCCACAGATCCAGCCACTACCACTTCTACAGGACAATCACAGTGACTTGGCTCTGAAACCGCCTACCAGGGAACAACTGGCAGCACCCTTAGGCGGAAAATTAGCCTTATTTTCAGTGAATTGGCATTATATTACAGGAGACAAATGGATTTTACAGACAATAGACAAAGGCTACATGTTTCACTTCCATACTCTTCCAAGGAAGAGAGGAATGCCAAACCTACCTCCAAACCAAAGGACAAACGCTCTACAACAAATAGACCACTTACTAAGGATGAGAGCTATAGAAAAGGTACCGGCTATGGAACAAGGACAAGGATTTTATTCAAGGCTTTTCCTAGTATCAAGAAAGGAAAAACAATGGAGACCTATCCTCGACCTGTCCGCTCTAAACACATATCTCATTGTTCCAAAATTCAAAATGCTGACCCTACAGCAACTTCTTCCCATGCTGGGCAAGGAGTCTTGGCTGGTGACTCTGGATCTCAAGGAGGCATACCTGCACATCCCCATACGACCAAATTGCAGAAGATACCTCAGATTTCTTGCAGGATCAGAGCATTATCAATTCTCAGCATTGCCTTTTGGCTTATCTACTGTGCCCAGAGTATTCACGAAATGCCTGGCATCAGTAATTGCTCATTGCAGGCTTCAGGGAATTCAAATTTATCCATACCTGGACGACTGCCTGTTACAAGCGGACAGCAAAGACAAATTAACAAAAGATATGAAAAAAGGTTATTCACCTGTTGCAAGCCCTGGGATACACAGTCAACACAAAAAAGTCAAGGCTGATACCATCCCAAAGGATAACCTTCCTGGGTGCAGAACTGGACACATCAAACCAGATGGCATTCCTCACAGCAGAAAAACAGAAGCAGCTACCACTCTATTTCATGGCATTAACAACACAGAACCAGCTTACAGCAAGGAAAATCCTGCAAGCCCTGGGTTACATGGCATCCTGCATAATATTAATTCCACATGCCAGACTACATATGAGGAAGTTGCAATGGTACCTGAGGACTTTATGGTCTCAGCACAAGCACAGCCTAGAAACCAAAATCCCAATAATTCCATGCCTGAAGCAAGAATTCCAGTGGTGGGCCCAGGCCTGTCAATTGAACAAAGGACTGCCCTTCCACAGGCCTCACCCAAGCCAGACTATCACCACGGATGCCTCAGACCTCGGTTGGGGGGCACACATGGTGGACAAGTGCATACAAGGCTTATGGACTCAAGACCAGATGAACCTACACATAAATCAAAAAGAGATGCTGGCAGTAAAACAGGCATTTCAGACATTTAGACCATTTCTACAACAGGGTCATTTGCTGATAAGGACGGACAACACCACAGTTATGTGGTATATCAACAAACAGGGAGGCACGCATTCATATCCTCTATGCCGGATGGCAATGGACCTCTGGAATGTGGCCCTGAGCCTCAACATTCAGCTCCAAGCCATATTCGTGCCAGGAAAAGAAAATATTCTAGCAGATATCTTAAGCAGAACCACCACGGATGCCCACGAATGGATGCTGCATCCAGACATCTTCAAAGCCATCACAAGGAAATGGGGATTGCCAGAAATAGACCTGTTCGCATCCCCACACAACCACCAACTGAAAAAAATTCTGCACAAGGACGTACCACCCACTTGCTTGGAAGGTGGACTCCCTATCCTTCAGTTGGGAAAACCTGACAGCATATGCATTCCCACCTCTTCCTTTGATGCACAAAGTGCTACTGAAGATCAAAGAAGATCACCCGAGGATCATCTTGATAGCTCCAGATTGGCCGAGGCAACATTGGTACCCGCTACTGAGGAGTATGTCCCGGGAACACGCATGGCCTCTACCCCTACTACCTCTACTGCTAACACAGAACAACTTCAAAATCCTGCATCCAAACTTGAAAACACTGCAGCTAGCTGCTTGGAACATTACATAAGGAAAAATAACCCAGATTTATCTCAAAGGGTTAAAGACATTATCCTGGAGGCTCGCAGACCCTCAACAAGGAAAACTTATTCAGCAAAATGGAAAAGATATCTCATTTGGAGTGCAGCAAAAGGATTAGATGCATCATTGGCAAACATAGCTAACATCCTGGAATACTTAGCAGAGCTTTTCCACAATGGTCTGTCTTATTCCTCCATTAAGATTCATGCATCAGCAATTTCAGCAGAATACAACATGGATCCTCCAGTCTTTTCTCAACCTCTACTCAGGCAGTTTCTCAGAGGAATTAAAAATGTAAAGCCGCCAAGGAAACCACCATTGCCTACATGGGACTTGAACTTTGTGTTAGAAAAGTTGACACTTCCCCCTTTTGAACCAGCAGCAACAGCAGAATTACAGTACTTATCTTGGAAGACTGCATTCCTGCTTGCAATCACTTCAGCTAGAAGGGTTTCTGAATTACAGGCATTGATGGCAGTACAGCCCTTCCTTATCTTCCATCAGGATAGAGTGTCCATGAGAACTAATCCTACCTTTATGCCAAAGGTGGTCTCTAGGGTATCATTAAACCAAGCAATACACCTGACAACATTCTTCCCCGACCCACAGAACAGGGGGGAAAGATTGCTGCATACCTTGGATGTACACAGACAATTGCGCTACTACCTGGACAGAACCAAGAACAATAGAAAAACTGACCAGCTTCTGGTAGCATATGCAACAGGAATGGAAGGAAAAGCAATTTCAAAACAAACAATCTCAAAATGGATAGGAAATTGCATTAGATTTTGTTACTCCTTTCATGGAAAGGCAACTCCAGAAAACATCAGACCTCATTCCACAAGGGCTACAGCCACTACTACAGCTTTCTTACGAGGAGTGGCTACCAAAGACATTTTAGAGGCTGCTACTTGGAGCTCCGTGCATACATTTGCCAAGCATTATAATCTACCTTTATACTCCAGATCCCGAGCAGGTTTTGCCATTGCTGTTTTGCAAGGGATCTTAACTACACCATAAACTCTTAGTGCCTCCTTAGTGCCTCCTCCCCCAGTTTGGCTATGGTATTCTACCCATTTGTTAGGACTGCAGATGCATCCTTGAAGGACATAGTACAGTTTTGTACCTACCATAAATGTAGATGTCCGAGAGGTATGCATCTGCAGTCAGGATTACCCACCCTCCTTCCCCTCTGTGGTACTCCTAGGGTATTTGCCCATCTTGTAGCTAGCTGGGGGAATCTATTATGGTGTATTTGTTTGTATATATGTATATACATGTTCTTTTCTATTTGCTCTCTATTGTTTGGAAACATTTGCATTTATCCAAATTTAGCCTTCCTAGAGGGCACCTGGCATCTGGGGCAAGAAACACTGAGGAAAATGGCGTCGGCTGATGCCTTTATACCCGCAGAACTGCAGCTATGACGTCGGGTGAAGTGCGACATCAGCCGAGGCCAGACCCAGACTTTGGAATCCGGCCGACCGAAGGGCTGCCTGAGGCCAGGACAACCCATTTGTTAAGACTGCAGATGCATACCTCTCGGACATCTACATTTATGGTAGGTACAAAACTGTACTTTTTCACTGAGTGCACTGATTACCGTATCAGCTATGACAATCACCAACAGAAAACTTTGCAAAACAAAAGAAAATAGTATTATCCTGTATTGCTGTAACCTTGAAGGGAAATACTTTTTATCAAGCTAAAGTTTGTATGATCATGTAAATTTAGCATTAACAGTATCCTGTGATTATTCTCGGCCAGAACACAGTTTATTGTCTGCCATTACTAAGGGTAATCAATTAAATAAATATAGGTTCTTAGGTTCATAGGAGATTACTAGGCTATTGGCCCTGGGGCCTTTTTAAGCCTAGCCATGTATACCCTTGTTCCCTTATTGACCAAAATTGTATGGTCTATATTTGTAGCACGAGTCTGTGATCAGCACCGACTACCCTTATCCAAAAGGGACATAGGTGACACCCCTGAGGTAAATTTATGGTCTCCCATCCAGATGTCTAAGTTACACTTAAATACGGTCATTGAGGAAGGAGCTCTGTTTTACGTGAATTTGGAGTTTGTTCCAGAGGAGTGGCAATCTCTGGGAGACGTATCTGTCTCTCCAGCATGTTCTGTTACTGTCGCAGGCTAGGTTAAGATCACTAGAATGAGTAATTCTTGCCCCATTTGACAAGCTGATGTGCACCATTTCCACTAGGGCAGGGTTCAGGACTGCTTTGTAGGCCAGGCACTAGTCGTTACTCAGCAGCGTATAGCATACAGAGTACAGTGACAGAGCCTTCAGTCTGTTTATGTAGGTCATGTGTTGAAGGCCCTGAATTTTCTTGGTGAGAAACCTCTGAGGTCTCTCCAGCTGCTGCAGGTGTCTGATGAAGTACATACAGAAGGGAGAGTTGTACTCTATTAGTGGTATAATGTGGGATGAGTACAGCGGAGTTGTAACAGCCTTAGCTCTGGATGCAGTGCCCTTACTTATGAGATGTGCAACATAGAAGGCCCTCCTTACCACTGTGGACACATGGTGATTGAAATTAAGGTTGCTGTCAACCTGTGTTCCCAAATCTCTCACCACAAGGTTTGAATTAAGGGGGATGCTGTTAATACTGTAATTTGCAGGGATTTTCCCTTTGCCAAAAGGGATGGTAATGCATTTGTTGGCATTTAGTTTAAGTCTGTGGCTTTGGCACCAATCATTTGTCTGTGTAAGCCATTTTTGTAGTATGTCAGCATCATTGTGGGACTCGCTGATTTCACCCAGTTTGCAGTCATCTATGAACTTGGTAAGCCGCATGCCATCTGTTTTCACTTGGACTTCTGAGAAATAGATTTCCAAACAGTTGGGAGACCAGCACAAATCCTTGTGGTACACCACTGGTAACTGTTCTGCTGGTAGAGGTGAAATCCCCAACTTTGACTGTATGCATTCTGTCGTTGAGCCAGTTGGCTATCCATCTAGAGACATATGGGTTAATTCTCAGTTTTTAATTTCTCCAAGTCTTTGGGTTTCTAATACCATGACAAGAATGGACCCTATTCCTAAGTCAAAGAACAATCAAAGTTCATGAAATTAGTATTGTTTCAGTCTTTGATGTCAGCCAGAAATGCTCTTCGCAGCACCCGCAATGTGCCCAGTAATGACTCCTTCTGCAATTCGTATGGGGTTACATGTATTGGTAACATATCTAAATACAAGTGTAGATTCTTTTTTTTTTTTTTTTTTTTTATAAGACCCATTGCACCTACTACTATTGGAACTGTCTGGGTATCTTTCTTCTACATTGCTGTTGTTTCTTCCATTTGCCCCCATGTATGCTAACCTACTTATGGGTCTGATTGAGATTAAATTTCCTTATAATCTGGATTTTTATAAGAAGTATGTAATAAAGTATTTTAGATTTATTGATGATTTAATTTTTTATGTGATGGTGGGGATTCATTAGTTAATCATTTTCTGTTGGAGTTAGACCAAAATATGTTTGGTTTACAGTTTGATGGTGTGCAGTGTGGGAGAAAAGTAATTTTTTTTATCTGGAGTTAGAGGGAGTGGTAAATGTTGCATAAAAACTAGAGTTCATAACATCTGAGAATGGCAACCATTTTTTGAATGGGATGAGTTGCCATCCACCACACCTTATTAAATCTTTGCCCTATGGCGAATTACTCCATATCCACCTTATTAAATCTGTGTCCTATGGCAAATTACTCCATATCCACCATATTAAATCTTTGCCCTATGGCAAATTACTCCATATACAGAGACTTTGTAATGATGATAAGGTACTTGAGAGAGAACTTTTAAGAACTTGTATACAATTTAAACTAAGAGGTTATGAGGTTCCGGATATTAAAAAAAGCACTTAGTAATTTGTTAGAAGGCTGACCATTTCATTTCAGAATAAAAGATCTAATTTATCTAGAAGGTATAGGGAATTGGATGAAAAAAATATGTATTTTGTTACAGAATATACAATTTTTTTCCTGAGAAAGTTTCTAATATTACTAAATATTATTAGGATTTTTTTGTTGAAAGGTAAGAGCCTTTACCAAGAAGATTATCTTTTTCTTATAAGCGTGGATGAAATAAAAGACATGTTGGTTCATAGTTATTATACACCACAAAGTGAAAAAGTTAGGGTTGGGGTTAGGAGTGTAGGAACAAGTCTTGGTAAAAAGTCAGCAGCCAAAAAGAAAAAGTAAATCCTCTGCAATGAACTCCTCGGTCCTAAAAATTCAGTGGAAAAAACAACAAAAACACAGCAGAAACGCAGTTTAGTTGTTGAGTATGATCTGAAGAAGCAAAAGTGGTTTTGCGAAACCACTCATCATTTTTTATTAAAGTCTTGGCTTGTTTTATCCACTCACTGTGTTTCTACTGCATTTTTTGTTGTTTTTTCCTAGTAAAAATTGTTCATTGTGTAAATATATAGTGAGTTTTTTAAAGAATTAATGATGTTGTTTACACCCCTATGGAAGTTTATAGTCATAGTACGGAAGGAGTAATTTATGCACTGAAAGGTTCGTGCAATCTTTTTTATATAGGGGAAACAAAGGGCTTTTAGGGTTAGGTTGTTAGAACATTTGAGGGATATTAGGAATAAAAAAATGGAAAGTTCACTAGCTATGTATTTTTCACCTCATCATGGGGGATGGAAATTGTCTCCCCAAGGAATAATTTTAGAGAAAGTTAAAGTTTTAATAGTATGGATTTGAAGCATAGACTACTTTTTTAAGGAGAGTTTATTTATTCTGAAGTATGGAACACTGACACCTAGTGGACTTAATTTAGAATTCAATTGGAAAATGTTTAAATAGGATGCGTAGGATTGGTTATAAAATTTAATTGTTTAATTGACGTGAGGTTTTGATTTGCTGTTTTTAATGAGAGTATATCTTTTAATAGAAAATATGTGTTTATTCTTTGACTCCTGATAGGCCTTTTGGATGAGGCACTGGAGAGTGTTTTATAATAAAGTTTGGGTCTGTTTTTACTGACCCTGGTGTTTTTTTTTTTTTTTTTCAAGTTTTTCTCCTTGTTTGTGGTTATAGAATTTCTCAATGATCCCTGAGTGGAGAATTGTGTCAAAAGCCTTGGCTAAGTCAAGATAGGCTGTATGTACTGTTTTGCCTTCATCCAGGGCTTTGGTGACACTCTCAAAGAAGTCCACCAGGTTTAAAAAACATGATCCAGCCTTAACAAAGACAAATTGGGTCGGATTAAGAGCTTGAAGGTCACCTATGTCTTTGTTGATAAGGCCCATGATGATTCTTTCCATTCCCTTGTAGATGAGGCTGGTTAGGCTCATGGGTCTATAGTTCCCAGAGTCGGTTGATGGGCCCCCTTTGTGCAAGGGAATTACTGTTGCTGTTTTCCACTCTGCTGGGACAAAGCAAGTACATAGACTGTGGTTGAAAGGACTGCCAAGTGATTCTGCTAGGTCCTGTTTTAGGCCATTTAGTAAGCAGCCTGGGATGTTATCCAGTCCCATTGAGGCTGTGTTTTTGTCCATGGAGAGTGCTGTTATGACCTGCTCTTTGGCGATACTAGGTAGAGGACTGGTGACAGGTATGCTTTGGGGTATGTCTGGTGGGGACAGAGGTAAAGTTTGTGCCAAATCTGTTTGCTAGCAGGTTGATGTCCTCAGGGTCAGTATGAGTGGCACTGTCCACTACTGGTTCAGCATAAAGCTGGGCCTTCCCTTTTAGATTTCTGATGTTGCTAAAGAATGCCTTGTGATTATCCTTAGCTAGGAATGTTAGTTTAGCTTTGTAATTGACTCTAGAGGACTTTACAAGATGTCTAATTTGCTTGTTCAAGCTGTTGGGGGGGGGTTGTCCTTCCTCTGTTGAGTCAGTTCCCTCTTGTTCTTAGACATTAGTTTCTTCCTCTTGTTGTATAACCTATTTATGCTTGATGTCTACCAGGATGGCTTGTTTTTTTGTGAGGACCTTGTTTTGATCTGTTCAGGTACAGCTGAGTCAGTACATTTGTACAGGTGTTTGTACAGGGCATTTGTGTACACCTCTGTATAGGAGTCATTGTTGACAGTGATAGCAGGGTTGTATCAAAGCGTCATAGTAAAAACAGATCACCTGAATCTGAAACCATGGAGGTATAATGAAGAACAGAATATATCTTTGAGGGCAGGGTTAGGGAAGCTGAAAGGGTTTTACTTTGGGGAACCCTTTAAAATTGGTAGAAAGCTTTGGTATATGATTCATCAGCCCCCCCCCCCCCTCATCACACTTAGTAATCTTGAACTCCCCTGCCTGCTTAGAGTATGCATGCTTTCCCTGCACTGGGGCTAAGCAGCATGCACGCATCTTGGATCTTTAGGTCTTTGCTAGTCATTCATGAAGTTTAATTCTCCTCTAAATGTGTGCTTTTGAAAGATTCCTGTATTCAGTGCCTACAACTATTGACCTAAGAAAGCCTGCAGTCAGTAAGTCATGATTCAGGACCACCACAGAAGCTGATTCCTAGGTTCATAGGTGCTTACTAGGCTAACGACCATAAAGGCCTTTTTAAGCCTCGCCATGCATCCCAAATCTCTGACAAGTACTGGAACCTTTGATAAGTGTAAGCAGAAGCTTGGGAGGGGAAACATATACAAACAGGGACCTGGGAGATGAACCATTTACAAGCTGCCTGTGACTATTAGAGTCATGCATGGCAAACCAGAGATGAATTTCCTGTTCCCCATCCAACTGTCAAAGTTACACTTGAATTTGATAGGAAGGAACTCTGCTTCACATGGATGGAGAGCCTGTTCCAGAGAAGGGGTAGTCTCTGGGATACATACCTATCTATGCAGCAGGTCCTACTTGTACCACAGGCAAAGTTTAAGTCTTTACAATGGGTAATTCTGATGCTGTTTGCTTTGTGGATATGCAACAGCTCTATCAGTGTGGGATGTAACAATGCCTTGTATACCAGGCATAGATCTCCACTCAGCAGCCTGTAGGAGATGGAATACAGGGATAGGGCCTTGAGGTGGTCTGCATAGGACATGTTACTTATGCCCTGTATTTTTTAGTGAGAAACCTCTGTGGACATTGCAATTGTTAGATATGCCTGGTTATGATCTGGGGCCCAAACATATTAGTAGCAGTCAGAACTTCTAGGGCTTCAATTCTGTTGGTTGTAGACTTCAGAGAGAGCAACTTAAGCCCTATTTCAGTAGCCACACCTGGCATTGATTGAGGGAGCCCAGTGCAGGGACTAGTCATAGGACTTATTTTGTAATTCCATGTAAATATTTGGAGACAACCCAAATTCTGACAATACCTGAAAGTCTAACATGCCTGTAGATGCCTCCACTTCTTTAATTATAGGATTGTCATTTTTTAGTGAGAGGTCACCATCACAGTCTTGCCTATGGATGAGAACATAGTACATCAGAGAGATGTACTCCTCTACAATCTCCTCTTGGGAGCACAAGACTGAAGATGTGGCTACTAGTTTTATCTCTCATGCAGGAGCAAGTTGATGTTCAGCATGCTTTCAAAGAGCTTTTGCTTAAAGTGGGTCTTGGGAATCAACTTTGTTTTCCTCATTTAAGTGATCATATTTTAACTGCCAAGAGTTGAGATGTCCCAACATGTCTTCTGCACCCATTATCAGGCCCTTGGCATTCCTCATTCCCACATTGAACTTTAAATATTAATAATTTCATTAGCATATGATAAAAGATGGCTCAGCTGAGCACCATAGCAATGATGTCTGATGCCAGTAATTTGTTCATTAAGTAGTGGAGGATGGTTAGTTGGATGCAAGACAGCACTGCATGTTAGTTATCTTTGATGCCAGTTCAAGGCTCTGGGCAGACCACCTGTCACAGACTGCACTCTGTGTATTTATTTTGCATAGTGATTGGTGCTGTTCGCTCAGGCCAGTTGTACTACTCTCTACCTCCTTCTTAGGTTGCTTACAAGGTCAAGTCCTTGATGGCTAGCTGGTGGAGGTCTCTCTCTGATCTTCAGATGTTGATGATTCTTTGGGTGCATATGCCCCATTGTTTGAAACATGCAGCAGTAATGAATTTTCCTCTCCTGTTAGCTGGTCTGCTAGAAAAAGATGTGCTGGGCTGTCCAGAGCAATTCCAGAATGGGCACTTTCTATGACATCCAGCACCTAATCCTTTAGCAAAGACTCATTTAGCTCATCCGTGATTCACAGTACTGAACCTGGTACTCAGCAGCAGAGTCTGCCCCAAAGGCGACTATGGTACTGGCTACTGGACTGCAGCTCTTCCCCATGAAAAAAAAATGTTAAAATATTTAAATTTAAAAAAGTAATCTTTCCCACTCATGTGGCTTACTGTAAATGTTTGGCATCTGATTTGCTTTTTAAAAAAGAAAGCAATATAGGCTTACTCAGATGGGTGTTCTAAACAGACCAGTAGTTAAAAGTACACCAGTTGCAACTTATTACAGGTCCTCTTATTTTTTTGAGGTGTACACAGTCAATAATAAATGGGTCTGAATTTAATGGGCAAGGAGGCAGCCTGTAGATGTAACTGATTGATCCCTGCTGTCTTTTGTTCACTGTTAAACAATCATTGATCAGCTTGGCAGGCCTAGTGTGTTTATGAGTAAATAAATTGAAATACATTACTATGACTGTTATTATTGTTATTATTTTTATTTAATCAAAAGTGAACATCTGAGGTTCATACAGCCAGTAGAGTATAGAGGCAGTCTTTGGATGAAAGTGACTTACCCCTGCTGTTGTATAATCAGTTAAGTAGTTATTAACCTGCCATAATAAGCTCCAATATATTCCAGTAAGCCCCTTCTTTCTGCTGCGTCTTGCAGCCCACCCATGTTTCAAAGTCACCAGCTGTCACTGGTTCTGAAGGCAAAATAGAAAGTGACCAAACTATTGTTTGTATAGCCATGGAATGTATCATTTCTAACCTTGTAAATCTATACATTGATAATCTCTTAGCCCTGAATCCGTATCAAGTTTGCTTTGTCAATAGTAGGTCCTGACATCCTAACTTTGCAAACTTCTTCAAAGGGGTAACTGAAGCAGTTAATGGTGGTCATGCAGTACACACTGTTTACTTGGGTTTGGCCAAAGCATTTAATATTGTCCCCTCTCCAGGTTTCATGGACAAATTGGAGAACCTAAGAACTTCACTGTCTTTCTAGTGCTTTCCGAACCAAAACAGTCTTTTAAGCAACTTTGCTTTTTTGAAAACATGCTTATTTATAAGGGCAAATAAAATCAAACTTTTTTGCAGTAAACATGGGGAAACAGAAAAAAAATGCAATCTATTCAGTAGGTTAGAAAAGTTAATTCACATTCATGTTTCCTTCTCCTCTTTCAGGTTTAGTGACAGCTTCCCAAAGACTTCTGCAGATCCTCTGACACAGAAGCCTTAAATCTGGAATCTAACACTTTGCAGGGTAGTGGCCCTGAAATCCCTCTTCCTGCAGCTGTTTGCCTTCCTCATGTTTACCCATGTGTCCTGTTCTTGAAGGCACAGTACTGTCCATGGTCAACAGCTATCACTGTGCCACAAATCCAACCCATTTATAATGAGGTAGATAGCAAATTGTGGTCAGACAGAATACATGTTTTTAGAGTTGCAGGTACCACTATAAAAAGTAAAAATGTCACAAGTGGGATTCCTCAAAGCTCAGTACTGGGTCTTCTTCTCTTTAGCATTTATTTCTTTGATCTGCAAGCAAACGTTCCAGGTCTCGGGTTAATAAAATTTACTGACAACTGCAAACCAGGAATTATTTGAGCACACACTGATATAAAGGTACCCCAGGATGGCCTGAACTATCCAAATAATTGTTGCAAGAACATAAATGCCAACAAATGCAATATAGTCTACTTTGTAAAATAAATAGTATCTTATCATACAACATTGATGATATGCTCCTTAAAACAGACACTGTTATTAAAGATCTAGACACCCATGTAGATGACTCCCTACCCTTTGGTCATCTTGTCCCCAGTATGGTTAGGAAATCCATTTGTTTGGGCTAACAACAACCAGCATATCCCATACAGTACCAAAAGGTCTTAATTACACTAATCTCCTAGCAACCTCACTATTAAATGTAACATCCCTGTTAGTATGTACCCATTGAAACATATCAATCAACTGGAGAGATCCCAGAGGTTCCTAACCAAAAACATTTCACATCTCAAGTCAAGTCCCTTAGTTATCCAGACTGATTGGCCACTCTCTGTGTTCTGCTGCTTACAGAGGTTTCCATGGTGAACTATGTTTGGCCTGTAAAACCATGAAGCACCTAACTGTTCTAGACATACTGTGTTTTCATTGAATGAGTGGATGTTTATTGTAGTCTTCACTCTTTTTAATTTCTCCAAATCTTTTGTGTTTCTAATGCCATGATGGGAATAGACCCCATTCATAAGTCAAAGTATGATTAGAGTTCATTAAATTAGTATTGTTTCAATCTTTGATGTCAGCCAGAAGTGCTCTTCACAGCACCCGTAATGTGCCCAGTAATGACTTTTTCTGCAATTCGTATGGAGTTATCTGTATTGGTAATGTTTCTAAGGGTCCCCTTCACATGGTCGACTTTTTAGAAAGTCGACTTTCATATGGCTGAGACCATATGATCGACTTTTGAAAAGCCGACCATGGGGAACCACTGTCTCTGTACAGTGTGGAATGGGAAAATTTCCTCTTCCACACTGTAGTGCAATCTCGGAGTTGGTATATTTAAGTGTGGGGGTGGAGGGGGGCTTGCCCCCCTGCTAACAGTTGAAAGGTAAGTGTTTGGTATGTGTTATGTGTTTATTTTACATGGTCGGCTTTTCGAAAGTCGATCATATGGTCTCGGCCATATGAAAGTCTACTTTCTGAAGAGTTGACCATGTAAAGTAGACCCGTTTCTATATACGATTGTAGATTCTTTTTTATAAGACTCGTTGCTCCTACTACTGTTGGAACTGTGTATCTTTCTTCTACATTGCTCTCATTTCAGCCTGCAAATCCTGATATTTTATGACTTTGTGTCTCTCTCTGTACGCAAGACACTGTAGTCACTGGGTGTAACGATTTCAATGATCAATGCTACTTTTGTCTTCTTTTCATGGACCACTATATCTGGTTTTCTTGCATCGGTCTTTTGAACTGTTGGTAATGGGAGAGCCTATGTGATGTAGACTTCATTATTTTCTATGATGCTTTGTGACTCATGTTTCCAGTGTTTTTCAGCCACTTCAATATTGTAATGTTTGCACAATTCCCAGTGCAACAATCTTGCCTTTCAGTATAATATCCTTCTATGACTAGTATATCACAACCAGCTACAAGATGTGTAACTGATGTCCTTCAAGAATGCAACTGCAGTCATAACATATGGGTTGTCCTGCCTCGGGCAGCCCTCAGTCGGCCGAATTCCAAATTCTGGGTCCGGCGTCGGCTGGTGTCGCCTCCTCTCCGACGTCACAACGGCTGGAGTATAAAGGCATCGGCCAGCGCCATCTTCTTCAGTCTTTCTTGCTGCGCGGTGCCCGAAGCAGAAGCAGTTCGCAAGTGCCAGTCGGTCAGCTCCTGTGTTTTCAGTACCGAAGTCATCTAAAAGCTAAGTACCCCGTTGGGGAACATTTTTTCTTGCCTCAGCCGATGTCAGAACAAATTGAGAAAGTTAATAATTGTTTGTCTTGTGGTAAACAAATACCTCATAAGGACTTCCATTCTTACTGTCTTCCTTGCCTGGGCCCAGACCACGACGACTCGGCCTGTGCTGCCTGTGCTTGCTTTAATAAGCGCACTGTCAGGCGCCGGGCAGAATTTTCTGAAGACTTTTTTGGCGAATCCTTCGCGTATATCATGCCGTCGGATCAACCGACAGCTCAATCTTCCAAAAAACGGAAGGACCGGGACCGGCATCCTCGGCCCGCGTCCTCTACCGATACTACTCCTAGACCCTCCGCTAGTGCTTCGGTCCCTGCGGAAGTGGTAATTCAGCCGCTCCAGGCCGACGACACAGCGTTAACTAGTCCTTCGGTCCCGGAGACCTCTCTGGTGCCGGTTGTTGATTTTCCTCCGGATACCGAAGTTCTTGATTTACCCGACACCATTCCGATGGACAAGGTCACTCCTGCACGTGGGGCTGCTAGGCCTCCTGTATCTATGTCCATCAAGGCCTTTGCACATGCTAAGGCCGCCAGCCAGGCCAAGGTCCATCCTAAACCTGCTGTCCAGGCCCCCTCTTCTGATAAACAGATTATGTCTCTTGCTGCAGACCTTATTTCCCTTATCAGGGGGTCTCAGCCTCACCCAGACAGGGGTTCTCAGCCTCCTGCAGAGAAAAGACCTAGAACTGAGCAGACTGAAAACCTCTCTTCAGATGAGGCCTCTGGGGATTCTGAGCATTCAGATATTCAAGAAGAATCCTTCCAGGCCTATGAGGACTCTGATGCTGAGGAATCAATTCCCTCTGCCTCTCCTCCAGAGGATTTCTCTTTTGGTGAAGTCCTGCACTCAATGAGGGAACATTTCCAATGGCAGGGTCAGGAATTCTCTGATTCCAGGAAAAGGCTCCGTACCTTCCTAAAGCTTCCCCAGCACAGACCTTTAGCTATTCCTCCTGTGATGGATGTTTTGGATGATGTTTTCTCCGATTCCAATGCTAACCCTGACTCTCCCCCCCCTGCTCCTGTCAAGCCAGACAGATATTACAGAGTCCCTGACACTCACAAACATCTCTTTAAGGCCCACACCGTGGATTTAGAAACTATTTCACAGGGTCCCAAGGGAGTGGCTACCTCCACTGCCAAGAATCCTTTGCCAGCGGATAGGGAAGCCAGGTCTATGGAGAGATGGGGTAAAAAAGTTTATACCTCTACCACCCTAGCCATGAGGTCTCTTAACTGCCTTTTTCATATGTTTCAGTACCAGGATTTTTTACTGGATGATTTACAGAAAAAGTTAGCCTCTCCTGAGCCTATTGACAGAAAGGCATTGCAGGATCACATACATAACACTCAGCAGGTTAACAATCATTTTCTTCAGTGTGGTTATGATGCATTGGAAGCTTCATGTAGGGCAGCTATGACTGGGGCTGTGATCCGTAGACATGCTTGGTTAAAAGATCAGCCACTGCCAGACCATGTCAAAGTAAAGTTACTTGATGCACCTCTGGAAAAACAGAAGCTTTTTGGCGCTAATGCACAAGATGTGTTGAAGTCCATTGAGGAAAAAGCTAAGTCAGTACAAACAGTCAAGGATTTCCTCCAGGTTCAGCCACCCAGATTCAGTAGAAACTGGCCTTCAAAGAATTGGTCCTTCCCAGACTCGGACAAGTTTCAAAGGGGAAAGAACAGGCGTGGCTGAGGCCAATACCGAGGCTCCTACAGGGGACGCCAATGGCAACCTACAAATCAAAGAAGTGCTGCAGCCAGCCCAGCTGCACCTCAAGGACAATCACAATGACTTGACTTTCATACCACCTACAAGGGCTCAGAGAGAAGCACCCTTGGGCGGAAAATTATCCTTATTCTCAAAAAACTGGCATATCTTAACCAAGGACAGTTGGATTCTGGATTTAATAGACAAGGGTTACAGATTCCACTTCCATACTTTACCTACAAGACAAGGCATGCCAAACCTGCCACACCATCAAAGGGCAGAGGCACTCATTCAAGTTTCAAAGCTGTTAAGTATAAAAGCAATAGAAAAGGTACCTCCCCAGGAACAAGGCCAGGGATTCTATTCAAGACTGTTCCTTGTTCCAAGAAAGGAAAACAAATGGAGGCCTATACTGGACTTGTCTACTCTAAATACCTTTCTCATTGTGCCAAAGTTCAAAATGCTGATGTTACAGCAACTCCTTCCCATGCTGGGCAAGGGGTCTTGGCTGGTCACTCTGGACCTCAAGGAGGCATACCTGCATGTCCCAATCAGACAAAGCTGCAGAAGATACCTCAGATTTCTTGCAGGGACAGAGCACTATCAATTCTCAGCATTGCTGTTTGGCTTATCTACTGCACCCAGAGTGTTCACGAAATGCCTGGCATCAGTAGTGGCACACTGCAGACTCCAGGGAATTCAAATATACCCCTACCTGGATGACTGCCTCATACAAGCAGACAACAGACAAACTTTAATAAAAAACTTGGACTATGTCATGCAGTTACTACAGGCCTTGGGATACACAGTCAACATTCAGAAATCAAGGCTACTGCCATCCCAACAGATTATTTTCCTAGGAGCCAAACTGGACACACAAACACAAATGGCCTACCTCACAGAGGAAAACCAACAGCAGTTACCAGAGTACTTCAAAGGCCTAGCACAGCTCTCCCAGCTGACTGCAAGGAAATTCCTGCAGGCCCTGGGGTTCATGGCATCATGCATTCTTCTGATACCTTTGGCAAGACTTCATATGCGAAAGCTGCAATGGTATTTGAAAAGCTTATGGTCCCAACACAGCCAAAGCCTAGAGGACGTAATCCCACTTATTCCATGTCTGCAAAAGGAATTCTTGTGGTGGGCTCAAGCAAGTCAATTAAACAAAGGCATGTCTTTCAACAGACCTCAAGCAGGTCAAATAATTACAACAGACGCCTCAGATCATGGATGGGGGGCACACATGGAGGGCAGATGCGTTCAAGGTCAATGGACACCAAAGGAAAGACATCTGCACATAAACCAAAAAGAGATGCTGGCAGTGATACATGCAATCGAGAGTTTCGAAAAATCACTGCAGCAAGGACATTTACTAATAAGGACAGAACACAACTGTCATGTGGTATATAAACAAGCAGGGAGGGACTCATTCATACCCCCTCTGCAGACTAACAATGATTCTCTGGGAAAAAGCACTGAGTCTGAAGATACACCTGCAATCCCAGTTTGTGCCAGGCAAGGACAATGTACTGGCGGACAAGCTGAGCAGAAATTTCTTGGATCCACACGAATGGATGCTGCATCCCCACATTTTCTCACAAATAACAAAGACATGGGGAAGACCGGACATAGATCTATTTGCGTCTCACACGAATCATCACCTGGAAAAGTTCTGTACCAGGACCCACCATGCACTAGCCTGGACAATGGATGCTCTCTCCTTCAGCTGGAATTCCCTAAAAATTTATGCATTTCCTCCTCTGCCACTGTTGACCAAGGTGATCCTGAAGATCAAAGCAGAACAACCAACAGGCATTTTGATAGCTCCAGACTGGCCAAAGCAACACTGGTACCTATTGCTGTTGAGCATAACTCGGACCAAACCGTGGCCTCTGCCCCTATGGCCCCTGCTCCTAACACAACACAACTACAGGACTGTTCACCAAAACCTGAAAACATTACATCTGACAGCCTGGAGGTTACTTTAACTCCTTCCGCTTCCAATCTTTCCAAGGCAGTTCAGGACGTCTTATTGGAAGCACGCAGACCATCCACCAGAAAAGCCTATTCAGCCAAGTGGAAGAGATTCAGCATCTGGGCTGCCAACAGGGGTCAGGATACAACAGTACTGAGTATACCTCAGATATTGGAATACTTGGCAGAAATGTTTCATTCTGGACTCTCATATTCTTCCATAAAGATTCATGCCTCAGCAATCTCAGCAAGATACAATTGTGATCCACCAGTGTTCTCACATCCTTTGCTAAGACAGTTCCTGAGAGGGATAAAGAATATCAAGCCTCCCAGAAAACAACCAGTACCTGCATGGGACCTCAATTTTGTACTGGAGAAATTATCTCTGCCTCCCTTTGAGCCAGCAGCAACCTCGGAGTTGCAATTTCTATCATGGAAAACATTTTTTCTATTGGCAGTCACATCAGCAAGAAGAGTCTCGGAGATACAGGCACTCATGGCAGTACCTCCTTTCCTCATTTTCCATCAGGACAGAGTCTCTCTAAGAACAAATCCTTCTTTCATGCCAAAGGTGATTTCCAGGGTGTCTCTAAATCAAGCTATTCACCTTCCTACTTTCTTCCCCAATCCTCAAAATAGAGGGGAAAGACTGCTGCATACCTTGGACATACACAGGCAACTACACTACTACTTGGACAGAACTAAGGCCACCAGAAAGTCTGACCAGCTGTTTGTAGACTATGCTGCTGGAATACAAGGAAAAGCAATCTCCAAGCAAACAATTTCAAAATGGATTGGACACTGCATCAGATTCTGCTATTCTTACCATGGAAAAAGTGTGCCAGACAATATTAGGCCACATTCCACCAGAGCTATAGCCACATCCACAACTTTCCTAAGAGGAGTGGCTACAAAGGACATTCTAGAGGCTGCTACATGGAGCTCCGTGCATACATTTACCAAACACTACAACCTGCATTTATACTCCAGATCCCGAGCAGGCTTTGCTTTGGCAGTCCTGCAGGGCATTTTAGCTACACCATCTTTTTCTTAGCTCCATCCACCCCCAGCTTGGCTATGGTATTCAACTCATATGTTATGACTGCAGTTGCATTCTTGAAGGACATAGTACAGTTTTGTACCTACCATAAATGTAGATGTCCGATAGATATGCAACTGCAGTTGTATTTTCCCTCCCTCCTTCCCCTCTTTTCCTTCATTTGGATCCTTTCCCCCTGTTCATTTTAGCTGGGGGTATCTCCTATGGTGTATCTGTTTATTACTGTTGTGCATGTCTGGAATTGTTTATCCATTCACCAAATTTAGCCTTCCTAGGAGGGCACCTGGCATCTGGGGCAAGAAACACTGAAGAAGATGGCGTCGGCCGATGCCTTTATACTCCAGCTGTTGTGACGTCGGAGAGGAGGCGACACCAGCCGACACCGGACCCAGACTTTGGAATTCGGCCGACCGAGGGCTACCTGAGGCAGGACAACCCATATGTTATGACTGCAGTTGCATATCTATCGGACATCTACATTTATGGTAGGTACAAAACTGTACTTTTCTTATTCTATTTTATAAAGCCTACATTTGCCTGTTTCAGCCACATGTTCGACGGACTTTGTAAACCAACGTGTACATAGTTCACTATCATGGGCCACCAGTATTACCCTTTCCTCTTTTGGCTTGAATCATACCTCTCAACCATACCAAATTCCTCTGTAAATACTGGTTTTGAGGGCAAAATATTAGGGTGCCACGAATTCCCAGTGGCCTCTCTAATTTCCGAATTTCCAGGGTTTGTTTTTGATTTTTATGAATTTGTTCTTGGTGTCATCACATGCGCAATGACGTCGGCCACAGGCAGCCTGTCGTGTATAGCACATCCCTTCAGGTAAGGAGATTTACTTAGTTGTTTTTAGCTGAAATTGCATGGCAGATATTTGAATTAGTTCTGTTAAGGTTTGCATTTGTAAAGTGTGTGTGCTCCATTGCTTCGCATCTGAATGGCAGTTGCTGCAGATATTTGAATAAGTTCTGTTAAGGGCATCTGAACAGCAGTTGCTTGTGAATTGAGCTTTAGTGTGTGTGTGTGTGTGTGTGTGTGTGTCTGTGCCTGTGCCTGAGTGTCTTGTGTAGTGGTAGTATTATGGAAAGGGTTTTTCTTAAGGTAAGATTCGGGGCAGAGGGAGGTAGTGTGTGTGTGTGTGTGTGTGTGTGTGTGTGTGTGTGTGTGTGTGTGTGTGTGTGTGTGTGTGTGTGTGTGTGTAAGTAAGTGTAAAATGCCCCTGGGGCATAGAGTTACCCAGACTCAAACCCTGTACCTTGGGTACAAGGAGCAAGAGCCTAAATACTCTACCCATGCCACCACCTGTGATTTGAGGAGTTAAGTCCATAGTAAATAGGAAACGCATGGTAACACAAAACATTTTATTCTAAAAACTTTTCTAAGATTTCACAAGCAATGTTTAAAATGTGTCCCTGGTTTTGGGCCTTTGTCCCCCCCCCCCCCCAAATACATTTTGGCTTTTTCCAGATTTCATGTGCTGCATAATTCTTCAGGGGGAGAGAAGTTTAGTGCTACTTATGCCAAGGCTGTTTGTTAGTAGCTCAAGTAGAAAACTTGCTTTTGATGCAGAAGGCTGTGGGTTCTACTCCCACAGTATGTAGATGGATTGTTGATACTGTACTGTGTTCTACTTTTTAAGGGGGTGGGATGCTGCAGTCCTGAGAAATTGAATGTCCTCTTTGGCAGAGATACCTAGTAACTATGAAACTGTTATCAGTTTGCCATCCATTCCATATTGCAATATTGCTAGCTTATCATTTTTGTAATGTACCATAGACAATTTGTTCCTCAAGGGCAACAGGCACTTTATTTGTAGATGAAACAATGAAATATAAAGTTGTTTGCTAGCAGCAACCTCTTGTTTAGTTTACAGATCTCTTTAATGTGGAATTATTTAGATGACTTATTACTTTTGCAGAGAGCATATTTACTGATACTGGTGGATTGTAGAAGTTTGAGTAGACCTTTATGACAGAAATGTTCTGAATTGGGCAGTGTTGCCATTATTGGCTCATGCATTTTGTTTCATTGCTTACTGGAAAAAATTTTAAAACAAATGTAAAGCTTGCTCTAACAAGTGTGCTGTATTATACATGGAATATAACATATTACACCCGGGAAGGCGCATCAAAGAACACCTGTATGTTTCATGTGCATGGGACCTATGATTTGAAAACAGCCCAAAGGTAATCTTTATCCACCACTGGCCAGATGCATTTTCTTTGAATGTGGGTTTTAGTGCTGTTTCAATGAATGTGAGTTTCAAGGGCAGAGAAGTTTTAATGCTTAGTCTACTTTCCTTGTGAAACTGTATTGCTTTGTTTAGCAGATGTCTATTAGTGTTTGTGCTATAAAATGTAAAATAAAAGTTTTAAATGAAATCTAAATAATCATTGTAGAAGTAAAGCAGTATGCACATTACAGTGTTTATGGTAAATGAGGTGAAACAGCCAAGTAAAGGGACTGGCTGCAGGGGGGAGGGATGTGTATGGGGGCCCCATTCGACCATGATTTTGGGGGGGGTGGCAAACTCAGACAGCTCCGGGTGGCACAAACTCTAGCTGTACCACTGATCAGTAGGCCATGGAGAATGACTTTTGGAGGACCTAGCACACTATAACATTCTTTTGCCAAGATTAGAATACTGCCTACCAGTAAATGCTCTACTTTTACCACAAAACCCATGTACTGCAAGTCACAAAAAAACAAAATGCTAAGGTTCATCATATTCTGCCTTCCAAGTGGATATCACTGCTACACATTTCAAAAAATGGTTACCATTTACTACAGGGTCTGGGGGCCATATTTTGGCTGTCTGTTCTTCAGTTTGCGTTTGAAAGTTGGTATCCCACAAGCCCATCAGAGTGGGCGGGGTTACATAATTATGTATGCAAATGTTATGTTATCAGCATACAGATTTGTACCTGTTTTTCATGGGCCTTTCTCCAGATTTTTGATGCTTTCAGGTTGAGACGTATGACACCTCTCCTTAACCATTCCTGCTTTTGATCCTGATCAACATGAGGTTGTTGCAGGAGTTTTCTATACTTGCAGCTATATTTATGCATTTTCCACGTTTCTTGCCTTTTCATCTGATCCTTCACCTTATATTCTTTCTTTTGTTTTTTGGCACATTCAGTTGGTGCCTGATTTTTATTTACTTCTGGTTTGATTTCCATTCCCACTTGATGCTGATATGCTTCTGCTAGTCTAAGAAGGGAAGTCATCTTAGATTTATTCTTTTCGTGTTTCAGAACTTTCACTGTGAGTCTTGTGAGGTCAGCAGATATGTATGCAGCCCCACAATTGCAGATATGTACATGTAATCAATTTCAAGGAGGCCCATACCTCCTTCAGAATGGGGAATATATAATCTTGGTATGCACTGATTTTTATAACTCATTTGATAAGCATAAAGCATCCTTCTTGTTTTCCTGTCCAACTGATCCAACACCTTTTGAGGCCAGTCAGTCACTCCAAAACTGTAAGTAAGGACAGTAAGTCAAATTGGTTTATAGCTTGAACTTTGTTCCTAGATGTCAACGCTTTTTTCAGGATTAATTTAAGTCTTCTAAAATATTTCTTACTGAGTTTTATTCTCATTTATTCATGTTTTTTGTTGATTCTTCATCACTTCCCACATATTTATACACTCCCTCTTGCTCAAGTTCTTTTATATCACATTCTTGTCCCAAACTGATGTTTTCTTGGTGCTGCAGCTTTCCTGCTTTAAAGTTTGCTTTTGCACATTTATCAAGACCAAGTGACATTCTTATGTCATCAGAAAAAGTTTTGACTACTTGCCGTTGTACTTTAAGTTCCTCATCTGATGAGCTGTACAGTTTTAAATCATCGGCAAAGAGAAGATGAGAAGTCTTTACACTTTGTTTCTTTCTGTAAGTCAAATTATAGCCATGACCTAATCTGTTAAGCAGACGACTTAATGGGTTAAGGGCAAGACAAAAGAGCAGCAAAGATAGAGAGTCACCCTGAAATATCCCCTTTGGATTTTTATCCCTGAAATAATAATTTGTCCTTTACCGTGCTTAACTGCAAAGTGGTTTGCCACTGTTTCATGGTAACTGTGATGTACATAGTTTATCAATGTAGGGTGTATCTTATACATTTTTAAGCACTCTTTTATCCATGAATGTGGAATACTGTCAAATGCTTTTTTGTAGTCTATCCATGCCATACTTAGATCCTTCCCCTTTTTTTACAGTTCTCCGCTATGACTTTAACAACAAATGATCTTTTGTTCCATATGACTTTACCCTTTTGTTCTATTGCTATAATTGAGTTTTCTTCTAAATGACTATAAAATCTATCAGCATCATTTCCAGTGTATAGTTTATACGTTGTTGGAAGGCAAGTTATTGGTCTATAAGTTTTAAGGTAGCTTGCAGGTTCACTCTTAAGTAGGAGCATTGTTTTTCCTGTTGTTAGCCAGACGTGTCTGTTCAGGATGCGCATATAAATAGTTCTTACCCATGGCTAAATCTTTGTGCAAAGATGTTAATACTTTTAGCCAGAAATTAGGTGCTGCATCTGGGCCTGGGATTTTCCAATTAGAGGCTTAATTCTTAACTTTGTTTCAATGTCTGTGGCCATTACTTCATCCCATTTCATATCCTGTACATTTGAACTTATTCTTTCTTTTATTTCTTCTGTACATTTTGCATCTTTATGTTCCACAGGATCTTCATAAATATTTCTCCAAAATGTATCTATTTCTTCTTTTTTTGGTGGTCTTTCAATTCCTTTTACCTTGTCTTGCTGTCCAGGTAGCCCATGGCCAGCCAGTTTCACAAAACTCTTCCCTCCCCAGGGCTTCAGTTGACATCCTCTTTCGGGCACAGGTATGTCAGTGATATAAAAGGTGCATCAATCAATGTGATCTTCGAATATTTCTTGATATATGTCAGTGGTATAAAAGGTCTATCAGCCAATGTGATCTTCGGATCTTTCTTGCATTGGTTGTTTGTATGTCTACAGTATGTGTAGTTCATCAGTCAGGCAAAAAAGTTTTCCAGGAGAGATAAATACCTCATAGGGGATTGCTTTCCTTTACTGATTAATGTCTAATGTTGTAGCTAATGTTTGCCTCAAGCTGCCATGATGTTGTCCAAGGCCTCCGGGAACCTTTCTTCTAAGAAAAAACATACTAAGAACAGAGACAGAAGTGCAAGGAAAATAAGGATGTGACCAAAAATATCTCATCCATTTAACTTGTATGAGATGAGATGCCATTGCAGTTCACAGCTACAGAATTTATTTTGGCAGAGGTCTCTACATGACCACTATACACACAGCCATACATTTATTTTCTTCCATGTCCTCCAAGACCAACTTCTCAGAGGTACCTTTGTCAGCCAGAGATCCTTTAGAAACCAAGTCCCATATTTTTATTTCAGAAGAGAAGGTGGTATCCCAGCATACTTATATGTGAGGAGGTTCCTAGCAACCATATTTAGTTCCCCTCCCAAGACCTTGAGGCCTCAAAGGCAGCCATTTCTGAGCATAGTAGGTACAAATCATTTGAAAGCTTCAAATACTTAGGAGGTCTATGTCAGATATGCCATCAGTATCAGGAGTCCCTTCTAAGAAGAGAAGAATAGATCTGCCTGGGGTAGATTCCAGCTCACCTGACTCTGAGGCTGATCACCTAACCTATGTAGGCAGATTCCCATCACCTAAGACCCTAGACTCTGAAAACAAGGACATCTTGTCTTCTTTGTCTCCACCAGAGGACTTTTCCTTTTGGGAATACTCTTCACAGGATGAATGAGACCTTTTAAAGGGATTCCAAGGACTACTCTGAATCCCAACAGAAATATAGGGCCTTCATGGATCTCCCTGATCCCAGGTCTACCCCTCCAGTGCTTGAAGTCCTGGAGGATGTTTTTCAGAATGCATCCCTAAAGACTGACCCCCTTCCATCTGCTCCTAGGAAGCCTGACCAATAGAACTCCCACTAGCAGCTGTACAGAAACCTTTTAGCTGATCCAGATGTAGTGTCACTGGATCCTAGCAAAGGAACAGTTTGGCCTGTACCAGGAATCATATCTGAAATGACAAAGAGAGCAGAACTCTTTGGCAAATTTGGGAAAAAAAGTAGAGACTGCTGCTACCCTGGATTTCAAGGATTTAAAACTACCACTTCCTTATGCCTTCTAAATAACAGACCATGCTGGAGCAAATAAGCACCACTGTTGAGGTTATTGAGGATAAAGACCTGAAAGAGGAAGTGCTGCATCTTTGTGATCTCTCTTAGCAAGCAGTCAAACGCTTCAAGAAATGCATTTTGCAGGAAAGCAGCAATGGGGTCAGCCATTAGAAGGAATGCCTGGTTGGGGATCCCCCCTTCACCAAACAATGTGAAATCAGATATCCTTAATGCCCCTTTGAGGGTCTTCTCATCAGACCCATACACACACACACTCATGAAGTGTACAAGAAAGTGGAGAAAGATAAGACTAGTCAATCTGTTAGGCAGATTTTTCAGACTACATGTCTAGATGCAAAATGAATTTCCCAGGCAATACCTGGCCTTCAAACCCTAGACAAGAATCTACCAGAACTGTCAAGGGAAAAAAAGGTAAGTACAGAAAGGAATGGCAAGCAAAACAAAAAGAGAAGCTGGGGGACCCTCAGCAGGAAAATGAGGGAAAAATCATACGCAGAAGCAACCAATGAGGAAGATAAGGTTGTAATATATGTTTCTGTACCACCTATTTGCAGCTCAAAGAATATTGGTTGAAAGCCTTCCCCCTGTAGCTATTTTGTCAGTAAGTCCCAGATAAGGTTACAAACTGCAATAGTGCACCTCCAGATGAAACAAAACTGTAATAGAGACTGCAGGTGGGCTGAGTTCTGTCCTGCCATCACTATTATTTGAGAAAGAAAGTAAAGGCTTACCATCATTATGTTCAGACCTGTGGCCCACCCCTTCTCTGGTGTCAGTTTTCTCACATTATGGAACAATCTGTAAAAAGGCAGTGTTTGCTTGGCCTCCTCCAGAGTTTCATGAAATGAAGGCCTGCCAATAAAGCTAAATCCTTTGTAGGATTTTAAGAAGAAGCATTTGATTAAATAGTAATCTCCATTCTATCCGATCAAGCTATAGATTTTCACAGGTAATAGAGCTGAAGTAGTCAAAGATGCCAAACATTAACAGGTTAGGTAAGGGAGGCTATCCACTCAAGTAAAATATGAATCTGTTATAATCTTGTAGCCATGATATTCAGAGCAGATGTATAAAATTAGCTTCTCTGGGAAGGGATCTTTGTGGGTTTAGTATGAATAATTGCACCTGATCTAATCAACATACTGTTATTCAGCACCAAAACATCTAAAATCTTGGAAGGCACAACTCAAAACACCAATACTTCCACAGTCTGCACCAGTGGTATAGAGGGATAAAGCCTTGATTACAACCCAGATGAACTAAGTTTGACTAGCAGTTCTGGCACTTGATGGTGCAGGCAGGGAGATTTGGAGTTCTTCATCACCTAGTAATAGCAGAAGTCATGACTGAAGAAATGTCACCATATTGCTTCTTTCTTTTCTAGGGAGGTCAAAAGGATTAACAGGATCTCACTTGTGGGAGAATATGAGAAATAGTATTTTTTATTTAAGACAAAGAAAACGGGACAATTGAATTAAGAGCTGAAAACTAAGATTGTTGTGTGACTGTTTTTTTTTAATTTTCCCCTTTCTGTCCCTTTTTTGTCTTTAAGCTCACTGACTCATCAATTGTCCATCCTCGATTGTAAGATTGACTTTAGAAGCCCCCTCCCTGTCTTATCTCATCTGGTTGCACTAGTGAATGCTACAAGATCATATTGAGAAGGCCCTTCCTTTCATATCTTCCCACCCACTAGTTGCACATTGTTGTACCTCCAGCATTAGCCCCTTTTCGCAGCTTACTTTTAAATCTCTGATCTCGTTCCAAGTACTGATCTGTGACTGGAGGAAAAAAAGGCTAAACCAGATAAAAAAAAGAAAGGAAAAATAGGGGATAGGTCTGTAATGTTCCTACCTGCAATTTATATTGTGACTGAATTGCCACTTGTTTGCACATGGTCAAGGATAGGTGAATAATTTAATTTCCTTATAGCTATTGTCTAAATTGTCTGATACTGAAAATTTCTTTTTAATTGGGGCAAGTGATTCCGAGTGTGAGAGGTGCAGATGTTGACTTAAACTTGAAACAGTGCTGTCCACATATAACATGATCAGTGAATACCGCTCTACATGCAGCAGAACTTACACTGTGACTGTAGCCTGTTCATCCCCCAAGTCCTGTAGGTCCGTTGGATATGTATCTTGAAACACCACACTGTACGCACAATCAGCAGGTACCAGTGTCAAGGAAACATGTTAATAACCCAGCTGCTAAATCCATCCCTAAAAAACAAAACAGAACATACCAGAAATGCCCTCATAATTGGTGATTAAGATTAAATGCATTGAACCTTCACTCATAAAACTGTAGAAGGAAAGAGTCGTGCAGTGTCGTGCCTCATTGGAAATAAGACTGGGGATGTCACTAAGGCCTTCAAGTATATCAAGGGTGCTTGTACTGCAGTTACCTTTGCAACTGTGCATATTGGAATAAGTGACACTGGACATTTCTTTGTCTACTGATGACATAGAAGGATATGGTTAACCTTTTGGATGCCATTACTCTGGCTGGTAGATTTTTTGTTAGTGAGATCCTTCTGTCATTGAGAATGGCACCTAAAATGTGGAAAGGATTATTGGCTTCAAATGTTCATTTACATTGTGGTGACACTCCAAAGGGTTTCAGTCCTTCTGTACTTAAAAGGGCAATTTGTGGGTCCAAGAACCTGCTAGGCAAGAGATGGGTTAAACCCCACCTCAAAAGGGGTCAGGTTACTGGATAAGACTCTCTTGTTTTCCTGAGTGCCTTTTTTGACAGGGTCAAAATATTGGGCATTCCAGGCTAAAATCCAAAGATGACAAAAAGGAGATCATAGGGCTCATCAACATCTACAATCTAAATTAAAAAAAAAACACAGGTGCTTAGAGGCTTATTAGTGTGTGTGCTGTCTCAGAGATATGGTTCAAAATCTCATTCTGTAGTCCACCAATGGCAGGATACAACTTCTTCCACTCAGTTCTGCCTAGCAACTACTATGGTGGCATATCCTTTTTTGTAAGTCAGTCCATCAAAAGTAGAGCAAGAACAAATGAATTGTGAGCACATACTCCACATCTAAGTTACAGTAAACATTACTAAGTACAATTTTGCAACATGTTAGTATATTTCTTCCATAGCAGTTTAAGAATATGACTACTTCCTTGATAATTTTAATCCTTCTCATAAAAGATAATACCTTTCTACTCAGTCACCTAAATTATCCCTAGAACTATGCCTGAACCAACAACTGAGTGTAAAATCTACTGGACTTCATAAACTGTTACTATTTTGAGCATATTGTAAAAACTGACAGCAAGAGGAAGAAACATATTAGATATCATCTTGACAAACATCACATGTCAGCTGTGCTACGCTAAGTATTGCCGCACTCCTTTTCACTCTAACCACAGTATACACACCAACCCTAATCTAATAAAAACGGAATTGCAGCTATGGTGCCGAAACAGTGATCTGGAGCTGAATATTAAGTCCAACACAACCTATTGGTGAATCATTCATACCCTTTACAACAATTTAAATAACTACATTAGTAAATTTGTCCCTATGAAGTATAAATATAGTAGAAACTTTTTGGAAAACATAAAGAAAAGCACATACAAAGCCTTTAGACTTTACCCAACATAATGCAGAAAAGCTAAGGTTAATTCAGTCCATAAAGAACTTACTTAAATTAAAAAAAATAATAATAATAAAAAATAAAAAAATAAAGACAAAGCTTCATTCTAGTCATCAAGACAGGTGGTAGTAAGTATAAAGGGCTTCTATAACTACATCCAAGAAAAATGGTATGAGAGAAACAAGAATGTAGTGCACTAGAACAAAATAATACCACAATAACAGACCCCAATTATAGAGCTAATGTACTGGCATATGTATTTGGAGCAAATTTCAAGCCATATAAGGGAACTCAACTCTTCGTCCCTGCAACATAGTAGCGCATGAAATTTTACCTGTAGTAGTCACCACTGTCCTCAGTAATGTTAGAAACACTAGTTCCGTGGGTCCAGATGAGATACCAGGAAGCCTTATTTATGCAATCAGAAATTGCCTAATATGCATCCTGTGGACATTCTTAGTAGAACATTTAAAACTGTCTTCCATCCCTGATATCTGGTAGCACACTATTGTAACCTCAGTCCACTAGAGTAGCCCATACACAGACTCCAGTAATTACATACAAGTCAGCCTCTCATTTTGTGGGGGGTGGCAGAGAGAATCTTGATGGAACCTGTTCCAAGAATTATGGGAAACCTTCATGCCCTAACCCAGTACACTTTTGTGATTAAGTTTGCTTAACCTCATAAATTTATTCAGAATATGACAACCACCCTGGATGAAGATTTATTTGTCCATATAGACTACCACAGTCTGACAGAATCATACATAAGTTCAGTGATTAGAAGGTATATAAATTATACATACATAAGTGTACAAAAGGTATATGAATCATACATTAATTCAGTGATAAGAAGTTATACAAATTGCACGTAAAATTCAGTATTCAGAAGGTATATGAAGCTGTAATAATTCAGGTGCACAATTGGCTACATGGTCATAAACTACACGTAAGCATATTAGAACTCCTATTCTCACCATCCTCTGTCACAGGTGGAGTCCTTCAATGTTCTGCCCCTGAGCAGCTCTTTTTATTAATTATTTATATCCCCTGCTGCTTATTCACCATCTGTATTTCACAATCAAAAAGCCCATTCATTCCTCATAGGTCAGTAGCCAGTTGTAGAGGCTGTCATTCAGGTGGCCATTAAGGGCTTTTTCTATTGAACCCTGTCCCCCATCTCTTGGTGGCCAGCATGGGCACCCACATCACTGCGAAGGCCTCCTGTGCCCTGCCATGCATGTGAATGCTGTCACCACATTCTAATAAGGACTACCATAGCTACCTTGGTAAGCCAAGCCCATGTCTCCAGTTACAGCTGTATCATGTCCAAATCTCCAGTTGTATTTGGTGAAACAGCCATTGGACCAACAATCCCTCTGTTCAGCATTCATTGCTTAGTACATCCCCTCTCCCAGCTCTTCTAGTGCCCAAACTATTATTGAACTCTGATCGTCTTGGTTGTTGTCATGGCTTTATCCCTGTATGATAAAATGCCAGCCTGAGGATATTCCTTTGTGGCAACTTTTTCTCAGGTGTCAAAACTGACTCCAGTGTCTGGCTCACAAAATTTGCAGGCATCAACAAATTTGTGAGCATATTCTTTAACCCTGATGTCATCATGTCTCTTCAAATGTGTTTCATTGTTTCCCTAGTAAAATGTACTTATTCTTTTCTCCTGCTTCTGCTTCAGCGAGTTGGTTTCTTTTTAAAACTGCTCTGTGTTTTTAAAAATACACAGACAGTAGTATATTTACCTTAAATTAATCCATTTCTAGAATTTCACTGTTTCCCTGGTGAAATCTAGTGGATGTTCTTCATGTTTCACTGTTGCAGTCATTACTTTGGGTTATCTGCTTACAGGTAGCCCTCAGTCGGCCTGATTAACAAAGTCTTGAGTCCTGCATAGGTTGCTGTCCCTTCTTCCATGATGTCAGGTCGTCAGGGGTATAAAACATGCAGCCAATGCCATTACATCAGTCTTTCTTGCCGTGTGGTGCTCGAAGCAGAAGCAGCAAGTGCCGGTCAGCCGACTCCTGAAATTTTCATTTTCGAGTTTCAGAACCGAAGTCTTCAACTAAAGATAAGTACCCCGTTGGGGAAACTTTTTCTTGCTCCTTACCAATGTCATTAAAAGTTAATAATTGCATTACTTGTGGAAAGCAAATACCGCATAAAGATTTTCTTTCATACTGTATTCCTTGCCTAGGCCCTGACCACAACATACCTTGCTGTCGGTTTTGTGCTTTATTTAATCAGAGCACTATCCATCGTCTGTATATTTTTGCCTCTAAATATTTCGGTTCTCGGTTTAATTATCCAGAAATGTCGTCAGTTAGCCATCTGACTACCGGGATTCTGAAAAAACGCAAAGATAAAGACAGAGACAGGCCACCGAGGTCCAAAACTGCTGATGACGCTTCTCCTAAGCCAGTCACCAGTTCGCCGGTACTCAGTCAGGCACTTTCGCAGCCCCTGATACCCGCTACTTCTGATTCACAGGCCTCTCCTGAGACCCATTCGGAGTCCGGTATGCCGCAAGATGCTTCAACTATGGAACCCATGGATGGTCTCTACTTTGGATGGGTCCGGAGCTGCTGTGCAGGCACCGGCTTCTGAGGGTGTATTCAGGCCTACGGACTTGCATATTAAATCGACACCTCCTTCTTCACTTAGGCCTAAATCTTGAACCATGCCTATAAAAATGACGCCCAAGCCACATGCTCAGATCTCTATGCCTAAAAAAACAAATGATAAGAATGGCTGAAGATTAAACCCCCCCCCCTTTCTAAGAGGCCTAGGACGAAGTTGTTTATGAATCTTCTGACTAGGATTCTGTTTTTTTCTGATTCTTCTGATGATCTGGATTTGCCCTTATTTACTTATGAGGATTCTGATGCAGAGGACTCTGTTCCCCCTACTTACCCTGCAGAGGATTTTTCTTTTGGGGAAACCTTGCATACTCTAGGGGAGCATTTCCACTGGGAAAGCCAGGATTTTTCTGATTCAAAAAAGAGGCTTAGGGATTTCTTACTCCTACCTCAGCATAGGCCTTTAGCTATTCCTCCAGTACTAGACACTGTTGATGCTTTTTCGGAATCTAGTTTGGCCCCTGATTCCTTGCCTCCTGCTCTCAGAAAACCTGACAAGATACTACAGGGTCCCTGAGTCACACAAGTTCCTTTTTAAAAATCCTATTGCAGATCCAGAGACTATTTCACAGGGGGCCCAAGGGCATTAAGGCTTCTACTGCTAAAAATCTGACCCCTTCTGATAGAGACTCCAGGGCACTGGATAGATGGGGTAAGAAGGTTTACGCTTCTGCAACCTTGGCTATTAGGGCTTTAAACTGCCAGTTTCATATGTTAAAAGTATCAGCAACATGTTATTGGATTGCTTAAACAGAAAATGATGTTGATTCCTGACTGGGTGGAAAATAAAGAATTACAGGATTTAATGCATTCTTCTGAACATGCTGGAAAACATACTTTGCAATGTGGTTTTGATTCATTAGAGGCCTCTTGCAGGGCTGCTGTTACTGGGTCTGTGCTCAGAAGGCATGCTTGGCCTAAGGAGCAATCCTTGCCTGATCATGTTAAAGCTAAATTGTTGGATGCTCCCTTAAATCAGGACCGCCTGTTTGGCAACAAGGCTGAGGAAGTTCTTAAAAAGATGGAAGATAAAGCTAAATCTATGCAAACTGTTAAAGATTTCTTACAAGTTCAGCCTCCTAGATTTAGTAGGCACTGGCCCTCTAAGAATTGGTCCTTTCCAGCCCCTTCCAGGTCTTCTCAAGCCAAACCCAGACACAGCAAAAGTTCCAGGTTACAGTCCCAGGGGACACACAGGACTAAGCAATGGGGGGACCTCCACTTCCAAATCTGGGAATAATAACCCCCCCCCCCATGGTAAACTGTCTCAATGACTTCCTTTTAAAATTTCCAAGCACTTAACTGACTGCCCCTTTGGGGGAAAGATTGCTCTTCATGCAAAGAACTGGGAATTCATTACCCAGAATCAATGGGTTTTAAATTATAGTGTCCCAGGGATACAGATTTCACTTCCACACATTGCCAACACCAAGTGGGTGGCTGGACCTACCCCCAAATCAGTGGGCAGAGGCCCAAAAACAAGTACTTTCTCTCTTAAGCATGGGGCTATTCAACTAGTACCAGAAGAGGAAAAGGGACAAGGTTTCTACTCGAGACTTTTCCTGGTACATAGAAAAGACAATTCATGGTGTCCTATCCTGGACCTGTCTACTCTAAACACCTTTTTGGAAATTCCAAAATTCAAGATGCTGACTCTTCACCAATTACTTCCTATGCTAGGCAAAGATGCCTGGTTGTTAACACTAGATTTAAAAGAAGGATACCTGCACATCCCAATCAGGGAATCTTGCAAAAGATACCTACGCTTCAAAGCAGGCTACACGCACTATCAGTTCTTTGCACTGCCCTTTGGCTTATCTACTGCACCCAGGGTATTCACAAAGTGCCTAGCTCCAGTTATTGCATTTTGCAGTCAAAGAAATATTCAAATATACCCATACCTGAACGATTGTCTAATTCAGGCAGAAAGCCAGGACATACTTTTGAATCATCTGGCCTTTGTACAAAGGGTTCTGACTTGTCTGGGGTACACCATAAATGAAAAGAAATCACACCTGGTACCCTGTCAACAAATGATATTCCTGTGAGCAAGCTTGAATACAACTTCCCAGATGGCTTACCTCACGTTAATTTGACAACCTACTTCAAACAAGTGGCCACAAAAACCCTGCTATTTGCAAGACAAATACTGCAAGCCTTGGAGTTCATGGCCTCCTGCATTCTTCTAATTCCATATGCAAGACTGCATATGAGGAAACTACAGTGGTATCTAAAAAGCCTTTGGTGTCAACATTCTCAGGATCTAGAAGCAATGATTCCTATCATACCATGCCTATGCCTAAAATTCCTTTGGTGGGCAGAGGCCTGCCACCAAAACAAGGGACTACCTTTCACACCACCCCCTGCCAACCAAACCCTAACAACAGATGCATCAGACTATGCATGGGGGGCTCACCTGGCAGGGAAGTGCATTCAGGGCAAATGGAACCCAAGTCAAATGCACCTGCATATCAATCAAAAAGAAATGTTAGCTGTACAGAATGCTCTGACAGCCTTCAAGGACCACATTCTTCCAGGACAACATATGGTAAAGATGGACAACACCACTCTTATGTGGTACATAAACAAGCAGGGGGGTACACATTCTTACCCCCTCTGCAGACTAGCCATGGCATTGTGGAACACAGCCTTGAGCTACCAAGTGCACCTACAAGCTCAATTCCTGCCAGGAAAATTTAAATACACTGGCAGACGGACTAAGCAAAAACCTCATGGACCCACACGAGTGGAAACTGGAACCAAGGATTTTCAACATGTTGACAAGCAAATGGGGGAGCCCAGATATAGACCTGTTTGTCTCTCCCCAGAACTACCAATTGGACAAATTTTGCACAAGGACTCCCTACAAGCAAGCCTGGAAAGTGGATGCTCTGTCCTTCAGCTGGAAAAACCTATCATTCTATGCCTACCCCCTCTGCTTCTGATTTCCAAAGTACTACTAAAAATCAAACAGGACAAACCAAGGATGATTTTGATTGCTCCAGACTGGCCACGCCAACACTGGTACCCCCTCCTGTGCAGTGTGTCACAGTTATCCCCATGACACCTGCCTCAGACCAATTCCCTGTTGTTTCAGCAGGAGAACCAGATTCTGCACCCTCAGCTTCTAACACTGAACCTTGCAGCCTGGCTAATTACATAATCTCTCATCTACCATCCCTCAGTAAACCTGTGATGGATATCATTTTAGAGGTAAGGAGGCCTAGTACTAGAAAATCTTATGCTGAAAAATGGAAAAGATTCTGTGCCTGGAACCAGTCTCACGGGATTAGCACAGCAGCGCCCAATTTACCTCAGATTTTACAATACTTAACTGACATGCTTCACAAGGGCCTGTCTTTTTTCCTCCATTAAAATCCATGCCTCAGCCATTTCAGCTCATTATAGCACAGAACCTCCCCTCTTCTCTCATCCACTGCTCAAGCAGTTCCTCAGAGGGGCCAAAAATTTGAGACCACCCAGGAGAGCTTCAACCCCATCCTGGGACCTTAACTTTGTTTTGGAGAAACCCACTCTACCTCCTTTCGAGCCAGCTGCTACTGCAGACTTAAAATTTCTTTCTTGGAAAACAGATTCCCTTTTAGCAATCACTTCAGCTAGAAGGGTATCTGAATTACAGGCCCTTATGGCAGTGGATCCTTTCATCATCTTTCATGCGGACAGGGTGTCCCTCAGAAACAATCCATCCTTCGTGCCCAAGGTGGTATCCAGTGTGGCTCTTAATCAGTCTATTCATTTGCCAACCTTCTTTCCCAATCCACAGAACAAAGGGGAATGGATACTGCATTCCTTAGATGTGCACAGACAACTTAGATTCTACTTGGACAGGACTAAACCTCAAAGGAAATCTGAACAACTGCTGGTGGCATTTGCTGCAGGGGCAGTGGGGAAGGCTATTTCAAAGCAAACCATTTCTAAAAGGATAGGATATTGCATTAATTTCTGCTATAAGCACCATGGAAACCTATCCCCCAGGGGATCAGACCTCAATCCACCAGGGCTGCATCTACCTCTACAGCCATTCACAGAGGCGTCCCTACCAGGTGCATCCTAGAAGCTACCTGGAGTTCTGTGCATACTTTCACCAAGCATTATCATTTGCCAACTTTCTCTAAATCCAGAGCTGGCTTTGCCACTGCAGTCTTGCAGGGCCTTGTAGCTGGTCCTAATGCTATCTAAATTCCTCCTGCCAGCCATAGCTTTGGGCATCTACCCAAATGTAATGACTGCAACAGTGAAACATGAAGAACATAGTACAGTTGTGTACACTTACCATAAATGTAGATGTTCGAGTGTATTCACTGTTGCAGTCCTGGTTACCCTCCTTCCAGCCCCCTAAATTCTTTTGGCTATACCTCCACTTTCCTTTACTATGCTTTAAAGCCTTTTTGGTGTATTTGCTTTTTTGTTGGAGGTGTATCATTGTACTTTTATATTTAATTGCTCCCCATTAGGGGGGCACCTGACATCTGGGGCAAGAAAAACAGATGTAATGGCGTCGGCTGCATGTTTTATACCCCTGACGACCTGACGTCATGGAAGAAGGGACAGCAACTGACGCAGGACCCAAGACTTTGTTAATCAGGCCGACTGAGGGCTACCTGCAAGCAGATAACCCAAATGTAATGACTGCAACAGTGAATATACTCTAACATCTACATTTATGGTAAGTGTACACAACTGTACTTTCTTCATCCCTGCCTTTCCGGTTGTTGCTTAGTTTTAAACTATTTGCTAGTGACTATAGCATTATTGGGCCAAATTATTTTATTTTGTAAGCACTGTTTGGTCTTAAACAATATTTTATAATAAATGTTTTATAAATTGTGGTTATGGATAATTTCAATACTTTTGCTCTAAGTGATCTAAAAGAAACCAGCAAGTGCAGTGGTTGTGGTATGTATTTCGAGCTAGATAGATTAGACATCATTGGTGTGTTTCCATTGCAGCTACATATTTAATGTACATGCAATTCTAGAGAGGAAAAATGTGTTCATTTTAATTGCACTTGTGAAGTGACTCTTGCATGACAATCAGTTTTGAATTATACAAATGACTGGATTAAGGAAGTAACTAACATTCTTTCATCAAGTGCTCTTACATTGACTGATATCTTTTGGGCAGAGGAAAATCAAGAAAATCTAGCAAGAACAGTAACACCAGTTTACAATGCAATGTTTGTCTGAAGAAAATGAAGGACTCCTTAGAAGGATTATTTAGTACTGAGCGTAAAGAGGCCGCATCGGTTAAGAAGAAAGTCCAGGTTAATCATGATGCACTCCAGAAAAGATCAGATTACAGACTAATACATTAATTCCCAATGTTTCTCTGGTACCTAGAAGAGGAAAGATGATTCCTATGAATGCAGAGGAACACAACAGTGTTTCACTGGACAAATTAATTTGAAGGCAAGTACTAATGAGCAAAATATAGGGGAAACAATAGGAAACATGGAAATGAGTAAGCATTTTAGGGAATGCACCTCAAGTCAGATTTTCTACTTGCTTGGTTAGCGCACCACTGTTTGAAAGGATTTTCTGCTGAATCCATTTGCATCCACTGTTAGATAAGTACATTTAAGAAGTGGTCTGCACTCTGTCTAGATTTATGTTACAGTTGATGTGATATTTGTGCATTTCCTAGAGTTTTGCACTTGAATTCTGCATTTTGAAGTTTATTTACTGTTACTACAGCATTCGATTGTTGTGCTGAGTCCTGATCCATCCAGATATGAATGTCTAAAACTATAGTATTTAATTGCACTTTAAGTTGTTTATTACTTGTCCTGCTCTGATATGTGTGCTTATTTGCTGTGTTTCTTGCACTTTAAGGATTTAGCTGTTACTGTTTGTTCCTATACTTCTGCTTGGTGCATTGGTTGTAACTAGGCTAGTTTCAGCTTTTTGGGCACCCAGACAGTGTTTTACATTAATAAGTCTTTGGTCTGCAAAATCTGCTGTTAAAAACAGAATAATCCATAGGGCATGTAAAATGCTGCACAATAACTAATAGGAATCAATCAGAAGAGATTAGGAAATACTGGGAAGAGAGACTGGATGAGCATTTTGCAAGGAGACAATATATCCGGCTCTCAAATATGCAACCAAGTCTAGAAGATTTAGAATTTTTGCTTGGAAGTATTTGCATAGGTATTTTTATATCCCAAGCAGACTTCAAATAATTTTTCCTCTGGTATATTGCAAATATTTGAGTTGTAATGGTGAATAAAGAAGTAACCGGGAACATATGTTTTGGGAGTATAATGAGTTGACAGACTTTAAAAATTCCCTACAGATTGCTGTGTCAGGAATATTGGGTGAGCAAATGGATCTGACTAAGGAAGTGATTTCTTTTGAGCTGGAAATACAGGATCTGACTTGCCTAGACATTATAAGGCCTTGTTAAGTTTAATTCAGGTGGTTGCAAAAAAAAACAAGTACTAGAAAATGGAAATCGAAGTCTAAACCAACCATATTTGAAGTAGTGAATACTGTAACAGAATAAAAGACCTTGAAGTAGGATCTTTAGAAAAGGGTAGGAGAAAATTACATAGAAAAATGGAAATTGTGGGATCAATATATGCAGAATAATGTTCTGGAGTAGGAGTAGGAATGACGTATAAGGGAAGGCAGGAACTGATCAGTTTATGTAATGTTGGATTAATGAAAATTGTATAAAAGATTATGTGTAATGTGTATAGTGTTTGTAACTGTGAACATGTTAGTATGATTTGTTTTTTTTTTTATATAAATGTATGTTTGCCTATGTCATAAGTGATAATTCAATAAAGGTATTAAAAAGTCGTGTTTAGTTTGCTGTCTTGTGGTAGGAGAAGGTAAGAAAGTCTCCTTTGTGCCGTGTTTCACAATTTTAAACCCCAAAGAGTTTTATTAGTGGCTGAGGGCTAGGCTGTTTGTCTTGAGTCTTTCTGTGCCTGTATAATGTTGTAATGGTTATCAGTGCCCTGTGTAGACATAGGCACCTAGAATTGAAATTTTCCCTATAAAACTACCCCTAAAAGTTCCTCAGTACTTAGTTGTGCAGAGACCAGTTAGTTTGCACACTAAGAAGTACCCACCCCTCAAACTTGGTCTTTGGCAGTCTTGATAGGAATTACACTCCTAGAGCAACTAAGCTAGCCAGCTGTGAACCTTTCCAACACCATCCCCTTGTAGAACATGTAATAAGGACCCATAGCCATAGACATATACTTCCCTGCCACCTCTACATCTAGCCTGGTGTGGATATGGGCATTCTGAGGCAATGCAGCAATTGCCTCATATATACTAGCAACCATCTAATTCTCCAGAAAACACATTCTGTATGTTGAGAGATGTAGTTAGACAATGTCACTGGATGCAAAGCTGTGACAAATGAGTAATTGCAATAACAACAAACAGGTTGTCAGTAACACACACACACACACACACACACACACACACACACACACACACACACACACACACACACACACACACACACACACCACTTAGTAAAGACCAGACACATAGACCCACATTTGAACATGAGGCTCTTAAATGTAATAATCAGAAACCATGGAGACCTCCTAGACAGTGCACTCTAAAAAGGTGTCCTCCACAGTCTGTAAAGCACTCAACAAAAACACCAAGCAAGACACATAGAAACACATTCCACTGTGTCTCAGTTTCAAAACCCATAAGGCATACCAAAACAAAGCCCACCATTCTAGTCATAGGAGACTCCATTGTAAGATACACAGATGTCTAATTCACCAGACTAAGTAAGGAGAGAGTCACAGTCAGCTGTCTGTCAGGGGCCAGGATCCACCAAATCACACATGTGCCAGGTCATTGGATCACAAGTACCAGTATGACTGTAATAGCCCATGTGGGTGTATATGGCCTGAGACACACCTCCCTGGACTATAGAGAGACATGGGGGAGTTCTCAGATTGTGTGTCCCAGGCCAGTATGAGACTAGCATTGAACAACATTCTGCCTTCTCCAAGGGTGATGCTGCAGTATGAAGAAATGATAGACTTTAATAATTGGCTTAGCTTTTGATGTCACTCCAAAGGTGTACATTATTTGTCAGCATGGAAGAATATGGTTGACAGACCACTCTGCTTTACCAGAGATGGTCTGCACCTGTCACCTCTAGGCTTTCAAATATTGGCTAAAACATTGTCCTCCATTGTGCCTTTTTTTGGACAATGCCAAAAAGGCAAAACTTCAGATGTAGCAAAACCAACCCTAGAAAATTAAAAGGTGTTTACTGCTCAGTGCTAGGATCCTAAACAAGAACTCCCACTCTCTCCAAGCTTTCCCCACCATGAAGAATGTAGACATTTGTGCAACTATTCAGACACTGTTTAAAGCCACAGAGTGCAGCCCCGCAGTGCAGAGCAACAGTGCCTTCCACACATTTAGACCAGCTACTGCACAAGCAGGGACTAATGCTAGAGTTGTCAATTTACATAACAAACAATCATACCTCAAGAATGGTCAAACAGGTTGACATGCTTGAGCTTCTCTACTATAGGTAAAGTCCCATACCACGTCCCTGGAAGTTGTAGGTCCCCTTCTGTGACCCAGGAAACCTGTAACACATACTTACACTTACTGGAGTCATTCGCCATTTAACCTAATAGTGTATTCATGAGTGACTTTAACTACCCCACTAAAAGCTGGAAATCGTGCATGAACCCAAAAGTGCAGGCCTAGAGATTCCCGGACTTTATCAACACAAAAACCCTGAACTAGATATTTCATATGCGCATAAGGGACAAGAACATACTGGATTTCATTGTCACTAACTTAAGAGAATGCTGCACCCACTCCCCAGGGTTATGTCCTGTTTTTTTGAGGTTGGGCCATGAAGCTGTCTCCTTTGAAATAAAAATAAAACTCAGGTCCCCTGCTAACCCCAGAATATTTAGGAACTATTCTAAGGCAAAATTCCTAATATTAAGTGATATGCTGGCAAAAGTTAAAGCCCCATGAACACTGCTGCCTAGCTGGATCTGTTCACAGAGACTCTGTACAATCATGTCAATAGAGACAGCTGTGTCTACCAGAAATATACAAAAAACAAACACAAGAAACAACTGGATTAAGGCCCTTGACTTGATCGAACAAATTTTAAGTGGAAGCAAGTAAAGAAGAGAACACTGAATGTTACAAAAAGTTTTCCTTTAGCCAAAAAATGTTCACAGTGCACCATGAGAAGCTTGTAGCTGAAGGTAATTGTGTATTTGGTTCTCATGTTTCTATGGAGACAAGCTGATAAGGGAGCAATGAAAACAGAATACTTTTTTTGCTTTTTTTAAGTGGCTAAAAGATAATGTTTTCTGAAAGTATTCAATTTTTTTACATCTGGGAGAGGAATAAAGATAAGACAAAAAACAGAGAGCACATAGTCTAAGTAGAAGCATAGGCTGTACCATGCATCTTAGCATGGATAACCTTCATTCTAGGTCAATTCAAGCATGTGAGGGAAGCTGTCAGTCTGGGTAAATTGTTCCTTTTAGAAGGGTTGAACTTCATTATTTGAATTATTTGTGTGTATTAAGTTAATAGGTTATGGGGTGTTCTGGGGGGTATTTTTTGAGGGGTTTCATTAAAACAAAAAGTTTTGTAAGATGTGACATAGACTCAAATGGATATGACAAGCAACAGCTATATAAAAGATCAACCTGCCAAACATTAGTGTATACAAGTAACATAAAAGTTGAAATGAAACATTTTAAAAAGCTGTTTTACATAACAGGTGGAAATAATAACTTCTTATAATAATGGCAACATTTTCTATATTATCTTAGAATGTGAACGGTCTCACAGGTATATACAAAAGAGAAAGAGTAGTGGACTATGTTAAGAAATATAGAGTGCAAATAACACATCTGGAAAGAACGGACTGTGAATTTGATAAAGTAAGGATTTAAGATGGTTATTCAGTGAAATATATGGGACAAAGGCTAAGGGGAGTACTTATATTAATTGCTAGAGGAGCTCCAATAGTGACAGAAAAGAAAAAAAGACAATAATGGTAGATTTGTAGTAGTATGGGGCTACTGGCAAGGGAGGATTATTATGTTGGCATGTATTTATATTCCACCCTAAAACTACAGTGGAGCTTAAGAAAATTCTGGGAGAAACAATCAGCTTTCAGCAGGAAATATTACTTATAGGTGCGGACTGGACTTTGATTTGCAGCAGTGAGTGTGTATCTGGGGAGCCTAGAAAGGAAAATATAACAAAAGAGGATAGATTTTTGAAGAAGTTTTTGAAAGTATTTGGTATGAAAGATGTATATTCAGTATTAGGAGCTTGGAGAGAATTTATATATTATTCCCAAAGGTATGAAAACCTAGGCTACACCAAAAAGAAACTCTTATTTCACAGGAAACTATGCATTTCATTGAAGGTTTTGATAAGTGTCCAATAACTGTTTCAGATCATGTGCCAATAATGACTAAAATAAAAATGCATGGTAATTAAATAAAAATGAGACACTGGTACTTCCCCACCTTTCTGTAAACAGAGAAAAATCTAAAGAATGGGCATTGGAAATGATTTGGGAGTTATAAGGGAAGATAGAAATTTCTTCAGAAAATATAACTAGGGAGTGGGATAAAATAAAAGAATTTAAAGATAGGGTAGAAATAATAGAAAAAAGAGATACGATTAAGAGGTAACAAGAATTTTTTAAAGGGACTGACAAAGGTTAAAGTATTGCAGAATATGGTGAATCTCACCGAACAAGAAGAGGTGGAACTGCAGAGTGTCAAAGAGAAAATATGGGACTACCTGTATAACATGCAAAGATTTCTGTTAAGCAACTGTTTTTTTGATAACGCCTGAGCACAAAAGCTTTTAGCACAATGGCTCAGGCAACAGAAAGTAGAAGGGGTTGTTGCCAAACTTAGGAAGCCTATAACAAGGAAATTAACCAGACATCCTGTGGAGATATTAGAAATATTTTTGAAATTTTATGAAAATCTGTATAAAACAGAGAAATGTTGAACTGAGGAAAAAGTACAAATGGGAATATTTATGGAAGAATTAACTATGCCAAGGTTAGAGGTAGATGAGGCTCATTTATTAACTGTCAGGATAGGAGATGAGATAAAAAATGGTGATATATAACCAATCTACAGGAAAGTATCCATGAATAGTTGGTGTTCCTGTGGATGTTTGGAAGCTAGGAATGAAGAAATAGATAAAGATCTGGAAGGTTTTGTTTAACAGTATTTTAAGAGGAGGATAAGCACCAGCATCCTGGAAAAAACTCTGCTGGCTGTAAAACCCAAGGATGGTAAAGACCCATCCGATCCAGCTTCATATAGGCCAATTTCAATTCTAAACCATGATTATAAAGTGTTATGTCTATGATGGCTAAAAGAATGACAAGGGTGTTGCCAAAATGGATAGATATGGATCAATGTGGTTTTGTGAAGGGGAAGCAAACATTTGACAACATTGACAGAACAAGCATGATCTAGCGGGAAGCAGAATGTAAGAAAATACAACTGTCATTGTTGAGTCTTGATGCAGAGAAAGTGTTTAACAGACTAAGCTGGGAAATTTATGAGTAGGGCAATGGAAGCATTTGTATTCCTTGACACAATAACAAAGTTAGTTAGGAAGATATATGAGGAATTTGAATTGAAAATTCAAATGTGTGTGTGTGTGGGGGGGGGGGGGGGTCCTGTCCAATAAGTTCTGTTTGAACAGAGGAACTAGGCAGAGATGTCCATCCTCTTTCCCCTTTGTTATTTGCTTTATATTTAGAACCATTGACAAAAGAAAATAAGGGACTCAGAAATCCAAGGATATAATTGGTATGGTAATCAAGAAAAGTTGGCTTTATTTGCAGATAATATTATTTTGTACCCGGTAAAACTAGAAAATGACATTTCAGTGATATGGAACATTCTGAGACAGTTTCAAGTCTTTTTGGGATACAAAATTAATGAAGATAAAACAAATGAAATATCTGTAAACTAAGTACCAACATACAAATTGGTTCAGCAGTACACATGTTTATGAGGTCATGATAAAATGAAGTACTTATTAGTATGGATTAAAAGGGAATCTCATAGGCTCATAGATTAGTACTAGGCTAACTGCCTTTGTGGGCCATTTTAAGCCTAGCCAATTACCCCATGTGAGAATCAAACTTTGCACTTTGTAAGCTAAACACCTTAACCATTATACCAACCTCCCACACCCATTCTTTTATGGCAGCTTGGAGAAATGTAGGAAGAGGCTAAGCAAAAAGATAATACAAAAATTGAGAGACTGGAATCTCTGTTTTATCGATATGGATAGCAATATACAAGCAGTAAAAGTTTGTTTAGTTCCTTTAGTTTTATACACTGGTCAGACATATTTTTATCAACCAGAGGAGAAGTTGTGGATAGTAACTAAAAAAGAGTTGAAGGCTATTATCTGGGAGGGGAAAAGGACAAGAGTCAAGTGGGGGATACAGTGGATATAAAAAGTGTATACACCCCTGTTAAAATGCCAGGTCAAAATGTGCTTCAACAAAGTATTAATTTAAGGGTGTGCACACTTATGCAACCAGCTTATTGTACGTTTTTTATTTTTTTATATTTTTCCCCTAACAGATTTGTTTGTTTTTCAATTGAATTGCATAGGTTACAGTTTTGAAATGATTTATTGTGGTCTCATTTTTGTATATCACAATAACCTGGCATTTTAACAGGGGTGTGTACACTTTTTATATCCACTGTAAGTTGATCCTTCCACTAGAACAAGGTGGTTTGAGATTACCAGATTTGAAGGGATATTTCAGAGCTGCAGAGTTAACGCTCCTATACATAGCACAAGTAGAAAGCTGTACTTCAAAGTGAAAAGTGATGAATGATGAAACAGGGAGGAAACTCAAGAAATAAGGAGAGACTGTGATGTTGGATACAGATCCTTAAAATAGAATAACAATAGCCATACAGAATAAGAAAAAGTAGTAGAAAGTATTTTAGGAACTAAGCCAACATGAAAAAGGAGATTCTGCTGATAGGGATGACTGCAATTAGAGGTACAGAGAATGGGGGGAGGGCTGGAATTTACTGGAGAAAACTGGGAAAGGAACCAAGGTGTTGGGATCAAATACTTAGAGAGGGAAAGGTAACAGAATGGGAAGATGCCAATAATACATTTGGACTGCAGGCTAGATATTTCCTTTTTTATTAAGGATTGATATCAGTGTAGAGGCAAAGAAAAGGGAGTAGGAGAGTCTAAGTGAAATGCCAGCACTGCTAGTTTTTAGTTGAATCTAGAACAAAAGCTACTGTTGAAAAAAGTATAATTGGTACGGCATATAAAATATTGCATGCTAACTATAGGAATCAATCAGAGGAGGTTAGCAAGGATTTGGAAGACAGACTGAATAAGCAATTCACAAAAAAAAAACAATGGGAGGACATACATATGGCTGCAAAATATTCAACAAAGTCTAGAAAATGTAGGAATTTGCTTGGAAGTGTTTGAATGGGTATTTTTATACCCCAAGCAGACTCCAAAGAAATTTTCCTCAGATAGATTGTAAATGTTAGAGGTGTGATGAAGAGGAAAGAAGTAACTGGGAACATATTTTTTGGGAATGCAATGAGTTGGCTGACTTTGAAAATTCCCTGCAAACTACTCTGTCAGAAGTACTGGGTGAGCAAATAGGTGTAGTTAAAGAAATGCTTTTATGAGCTGTGATACAGGATCTGAATTGCCTAGAACGTAGTAAGGCCTTGCAGAGTTTAATTCTGGTGGCTGCCAAAAAAGCAGCTATTAGAAAATTGAAATCAAAGTCTAAACCAACCATAGTAGAAGCAGTGAATACAGTAATAGAGCTAAAAGAACTGGAAGTGAGATCTTTAGAAAAGGGTAGGAGCAAATTACATAGAAAAAAATGAGAATTGTGGGAGCAATACATGTAGAATAATGTTTTGGAGAAAAAAAGAGGTTTAGGAGAAGGCAGGAAATGAATAATACATGTACTGTTGCTTAGGTTATAGGATATATAGCAACAAATGTGATGTATGATGTTTGTAAATATGAATTTTTTAATATGCTTTGATTAATTTTATTTACTTATATAAATATTCTATATGACTGTTGTTATTCTCAAGGATCTGCATCTAAAATCCCATTCTTTACTTATTTCTTAGATTAAACCCCGTTTTATCATCATCCCTTTCCATTTTGAAGTCTAGCTTTCTGCTTGCGTTATGTATTAGAGCCTTACCTGTATAGCTCTAAAATATCTACTCAAGTAAGGTAATCCTAAATATCCTTGTTCTATTGGGAGAATCATCTTATCCCACTTGACTATCACCCTCTTCTACTCCCAAGTAAACTCCTTCAAATTTTATTAATTACTATCCACAGCTTCTCCTCTGGTTGACAGAAATATGCCTGATCTGTGTATAAAACTAAACTGACTAAAAACATTTTACTGCTTGTATCTTGACTGCAATGGGAGTGACAGATGCGTTTAAGGTGGAGGTGGGATTACATCAAGGATCAGCTCTGAGCCCTTTCTTATTTGCAATGGTGATGGACAGGTTGACAGATGAGATCAGACAGGAGGCCCCGTGGGCTATGATGTTTGCAGATGACATTGTGATCTGTAGTGAGAGTAGGAATCAGGTTGAGGAGACTCTGGAGAGGTGGAGATATGCTCTAGAGAGCAGAGGAATGAAGGTCAGTAGGGCTAAGACAGAATATATGTGTGTAAATGAGAGGGAGGGTAGAGGAATGGTGAGGATGCAGGGAGTAGAGTTGGTAAAGGTGGACGAGTTTAAGTACTTGTGATCAACAGTTCAGAGTAATGGTGAATGTGGAAGAGAGGTGAAGAAGAGAGTACAGACAGGGTGGAATGGGTGGGAAAGAGTGTCAGGAGTGATTTGTGACAGACGGGTACCAGTAAGAGTGAAAGGGAAGGTCTACAAGACAGTAGTGAGACCAGCTATGTTATATGGGTTGGAGACAGTGGCATTGACAAAAAGGCAGGAGTCAGAGCTTGATGTGGCAGAGTTAAAGATGTTAAGATTTGCACTCGGTGTGACTAGGATGGATAGGATTAGGAATCAGTATATTAGAGGGTCAGCACATGTTGGACAGTTTGGAGACAAAGCAAGAGAGACGAGATTGCATTGGTTTGGACATGTGCTGAGGAGGGATGATGGATATATTGGGAAAAAGATGCTAAGGATGGAGCTGCCAGGTAAGAGGAAAAGAGGAAGGCCTAAGATAAGGTTTATGGACATGGTGAGAGAGGGCATGCAGGCGGTTGGTGTGACAGAGCAAGATGCAGAGGATAGGAAGAAATGGAAAGAGGTGATCCGCTGTGGCAACCCCTAACAGGAAAAGCCGAAAGATGATGATGATGATCTTGCTATCCATATCCACAGGCAAGGCCTTCCAGTTTCTCTGCTTTTGTATTACCTTCTGTTTATTCTCTTTCCACATATCCTTAGCTGCCATAACTAAATCATTTTTAATCCATACTCCTAAATGCTTCATTTTATCATGCCCCCATAAATATGGATGTTGCTGGACCAATTCAAGTGTGGATACATAGTTTATAGCTATAGCATTTCCCCCTCCCAAAAAAAAAAAAAAAAAAAAAAACAGAACTGTCTCAGAATATTCCGAAACACTGGGATGTCTTTTTCTGATTCCATCAGGTACAAAATAATATCACCTGTTAATAAAGCCAACTTTTCTTAAACACCATACCAATTCTATCCTTGAATTTCTGAGTCCTTTATTTTCTTTGCTAATGGTTCTAGATATAACGCAAATAACAAAGGGGAAAGAGGACTCCCCTGCCTAATTCCTCTGTTCAGACATAATTTAACAGACAGGAACCCATCCACTTTGATTTTTGCCTCCGATCCCACCTATATCTTTCTAATTAACATTATTATTGTATCAGGAAGTGCAAAAGCTTCCCTTCCCCTACTCATAAAATCACAGCTTTGCATCAAGAGCCACCAATAAAGGCTGTATTTTTGTTACATTCTGTTTCCCTCTGGATTATCATTGTTCTACTAAAATTGTCAAATGGTTGCCTCCCCTCCACAAAACCACATTGGGTCCATATCTGTTAATTTTGGCATCACCTTTCCTTGTTTGTAACTTTGTCTTTTGTGTTTAATATAAAACACATGGATTGTGGTGTAAACCTTGGCTCTAGATGATTGTCACTGTTGATGTGACACCCTGACCCCATGTGTAAAAATGGGAAAGGAGGTTAAGGATAGATGGATGCCTTGATTTCTGTACGCAGTTATAGATTTCTAGGTTTGTAGGTAAGTATTAGGCTAGTTGCTTTTGTGGGCCATTTTAAGCCTCGCCAATTTCTTTCAAAGGTGAGAATCAAACCCTTTACCTTGTGTCTTTGAGATAAACACCTTAACCATTTTGTCAATCCCCCACGAGTTTTATAGACTATTGATATGTAACAACTGTAAGCTGAAAAAAAATAATATTAAAAAATTTTAGCTTCTTTGAATGTGTACATTACATTGTCGGTAACCTATTTCTTAAAAGCCAGAGAATGTTTACAGAGTTCAAGAGCAATTTAAGTTTCTCTACAATATTCAGCAGCTAACTCTACTGCAGTTAACCTAGCTATATCAAATGGTCAAAGAAATCAATGGCTGTAGGCACTCTTTCAAGTGATAAAAAGAGAAGTGCACTAGAAATGCTTGGGAAGACAGTCTGTACATGTGCTTCTCTGAGCATTAATGGTATTAATTACTAGACCTGTACAGTGCAGAATCAGAATGAGAGCCTGAAAAAGGATACATAACCCTGGCACAAGGAATTGAAATTGTTTCCTTAAAAGATAATTAGCACAGATAGCCCAAAAAATTGGGAATACATAGCATCGAATGCAGAGGTATGTGTGGTGTGAAGCACAGCCCTTTCTTGAAGACATTATGGGTCATCTCATAGATGTGCCCCCTAGACAGATTTCCTACTGATTCCTCCATCTCAGAAGGTGTTGAAAGAACTAGATGAGAAGTGAAAATTTATAGAAAATGTCAAGCAGATGTTCCATTTTATACTACCCAAGTGTTTCCAAATGTTATCCACTAAGGTGTGGTCTTTCTGATGCAAGCAAACTAGGCAGCAAAAGTATATTACATTATTACATTACAGTGCATTTGCTTAATGGCAGATGAAGACAGTAAGCCTATTTAGTCTGCCTTTTTAAGTGCATTTAACATTCTAACTCCCTTCAATCCCTAACTTCTCCCTTACCATGTCCCCTGCCCCTTGCATTCATGAACTGTTCTGTGAATGCCCTGTCCATCATCAATTGCAGTAGTCCATTCCAAGGGTCAGCAACCTTTTCATTGAAAAAAGTACTTTTGAAGATACAGAAATCAGTTTGCTCCCTGTACCCCCTACTTTTCCCTGTCTTTCCACTCCTGATTGACCCTTTTCACATCTGCCGTGATCTTGTACACAAATATCATGGATTAGTCTTCTACCTGTTCCCTCTTCTTCTCTGTCTCTTCTGGTTTCCCCATTTCCTTCTGGTCTTAAATAAGAAAAAATGTAGCTTCAAGAGCATCTGATCATATTCCTTCCCCTCCATGATGTTGATCATTCTGGCATTTGGATTCCTTCCAGTACCTTGATGTGTGTTTACTTTTTTGACAACAGAAGACTTGTAGCTCATCTAGCTTCTGGCTGTATTCCTTCCCCTCCAATTCACTGATCATTTTGTTAAATTTCCCTATGGATTCCTTTCAGCAGACTGATGTCCTTTTACTTATGTGGCCTTCAGAACTCCACATATTAGTCAAGCTGTTGTCTAAACAAAGCAGTACTGTATGGAAGCATCACTTCTTTGCTTCTGAAATCTGTTCTCCCTGAGGATACACCCCAACATTGTTTACTGCTGCCACCGCTCTTCCAGTGTGTTTCCAGGTGGTCCCATCTTGGTGTGATCAACAACTCCAGGTCCATTCCCTCCTCTGTTGTAATCACTTTCACTCCCACCAGCTGATACTTCATATAAAGGGTTTTGCAGCTTATGTGCAGTACTTTACATTTGTTTGCACTGAACTTTAATTGCTACCCTTCTGCCCACTTGTTCAAACTTCCCAAGCTTTCAGTAGACTATTTTCCATTGCTGCACCTTTGCGCCATTAGCAGAGAGGTCAAGTCCTGTTCTCTTTTCCCACAGATATATCTAACACAAATACACCGAAGAGTACCGGATACAGGACGGTCCCTTCCAATACTTCACTGGCCATTTTGCTAATTCCTGGCATTGTCTCTCTCACCACAACCCTCAGTGTCCTACCATTAAACTATGCGGCTCTTCAGTTCTTCACTTATGGTAATACTACCAGTGACTCTAGTTTTCCCATCAGTCTCCTGTGTGGGTCAAGTCAAGACATCTTTCTGAAGTCCAGGTTGATTATATCTACTAGTACTCCCCTGTCAAGCTTACTTGTTTCCAAGGCTATGGAACGTATCATCATGGAACTTATAAACAATGACAGTGGTAATCTCCAAACTCAGGACCCCACCCAGTTCGGATTTGTAAAAGGCAGAACATGTCTCCTAAACCAGATAGACTTCTTTGAAGCGGTCACCAAAGCCGTAGATGAGGGTAAGGTGGTTCACACAGCCTATTTAGATCTTGCCAAGGCGTCCAACGCCATCCCCTACTCTGGAATTATAGATAAATTCACTAAACTAGGTGTAAATCCCTATGTCACAAGATCTGTTGCCAACTGGCTCACTGACAGAACCCACACTGTGAAAGTAGCAGACTCCAAATCCAACTTCAGACCAGTGACAAGTGGAGTAGCACAGGGTTCAGTCCTGGGTCCTCTCCTGTTTGGTATCTACTTCTCTGAAGTACAGGCTAACACAGAAGGTCTTTGGCTAACGAAGTTCGCAGATGACTGCAAACTAGGAGCCATAATCAAAACTCCAAAAGATGTGGACATCCTACAAAAGGGCCTCGCTGAGACAGATGCCTGGTGTCAAAGTCATGGCCTCAAGCTCAATGCCAAAAAGTGCATTGTCATCCCTTTTGGTAAAAACTCTGTACCCATGAACTACCACATAGGCGGTAGTCTACTTAACACCGAAAGTGTGATAAGAGACCTTGGGACACAGGTGGACAGTAGTCTCTCCTTTGATAATCACATTGCCACAGTAGTCAGGAAATCCTTCTACATAGCACACCTCATCACAAAAGGTTTCTCATCCAGGAAAAAAGAGGTCATTGTTCCCCTCTACTCGTCACTCATTAGACCCGTTATAGAGTACAATGCCCCTTTTTGTATGTACCTCACAAGACATCTACAACAATTGGAAAGGCCACAGAAATACCTCAAAAAGAGGATTACTGGCCTCAAACAAATGCCCTATGCAGACCATCTCAAAAAACTGCAGCTTTACTTCGTCGCATATTGCCTACTCAGAGGCAATCTCTACCTAACACACAAAGCTATGTCAAACCCAGAGCTTTTGGACATGCACCACTTAAAGAAATCCCAATCCCTCTGGGCTACACGCTCTAGGGACCTAGACCTTGGCAACACAATAAACAGAACATGCTGGAGGGATAGATTCCTGTGCCAGAGACTTCCCATACTCTGGAACAAACTACCTATCTATATCAAACAAAGCTCCTCATTAGCATTCTTCAAGAAAAATCTTGATGATTGGATGGGAGATAGGAAATTCACCCCGGGGATCACTTCTGTGGCTCTGCTCGACAGTGGCACAGGAAAATAATTTTCTTGGGTGACGAAAGCCAGGGTACCTTTTGGCTAGGCATATATAGGCCCTAGGGCCAATTGCCTAGTTACCTACCTATGAGCCTATGAACTTGTAAGTTATATAACTGGATTGGGTTTGATTTTTGGTAATGGTTGCTGCCCTATAGATTGCTGTTCTCTAAAAATGCTGTCAGTCTTCTAAAGATTCTCACCATGACTTTCCCTGCCATTGTTATTAAACTAACAGACCTGTAGTTCCTTGGAGTTTTTTTCTGCTCTCATGCTTGTACAAGAATTCCAAATGCTTGTTGTCTTCCAGTCCTTTGGCAATTCTGCATTGTCTAGTGATCTGTAGACTACCTCTTTCAAGTGGACACCCAACAAACTTGCCAGTGCGAATTTCACCCCTGAAACATCTATTTAAAATTCACATATCCAAAAATCCCTCACACCCCCTATCATCACCAAGGAACATGTTCAGGTGCTATCAAACGCAAAAAATATGCCCTTCATTGGACCTGACAACATACCCAGGTATTTAATAAATAACACCAAAACATTTCTTCAAATCATTTAACCTAAGCTTAGCCACAGGAATTATGACATACCCTGGGTCTTATAAGCCTGATCTGCAAAGCTGTGAAGTTTAGCATAGCTGACCATACAATAACAGTAATCAGTGATGACCTTTCCCATCTTCTTTTTTCTTCTTTCATACCTATGAGGAAGAATTGCCCATTTTTCAAATCAGTGACATCTGACAAGTTCAGACAAATGGGTCAGAGAAGCAGGTTCAGCAGGTAGGGCCAGATTGTTTGACTCCCTCTGTTAAATGACCTAGTTCACATCCATCAACAGATTAAATTCACTTGTTTTTGCCTGTAGTTTATGATTTAATGGATATTTAGGCACTGCAGCAGTAAATGTGGCACAAAACAGAAAATGTTTTTTTTTTTTCCAATGTTTTTCCTAGTACCAAAAAAGGAGTTAAGGGAGACTGATTGTAGATCTTGAAAATAAGCATAGCTTTATCAAAATGAAAAAGTTCAGGATGACATTTGTCATGATTATGTATGTTTTTTGACAGGGAGAAAAGCTCAGCAAATTACATTGACATGTTAAACAGTAAAATAGAGAGGCATTTCTAATATGACATAGTTGTATGCAATGCATTGCATTCCACACGGTTCACAAACAATTACTTGGGCCTCGTGGAGGACTACTCACATTATTTCAACTCTTTGGCACTTGGCCTTGTTTCTGGAGCCAGCATATTTACCATATCCCTGATTCCAGTTTTTGCTCATCTCAAAGTTGTGGGATTTTACATAGGTTCATAGGTTCATAGGTAGGTACTAGGCTATCGGCCCTGGGGCCTATACAAGGCCAGCCAAAAAGGTACCTTGGCTTTTGCCACCCAAGAAAATTATTTTCCTGTGCCACTGTCGAGCAGAGCCACAGAGGTGATCCCCGGGGTGAATTTCCTATTTCCCATCCAGTCATCAAGATTTTTCTTGAAGAGTGCTGATAAGGAGCTTTGTTTGATATAGATAAGTAGTTTATTCCAGAGTATGGGAAGTCTCTGGGACAGGAATCTATCCCTCTGGCATGTTCTGTTTATTGTGGTGACAAGGTTTAGGTCCCTAGAGCGTGTAGCTCAGAGGGATTGAGATTTCTTTAAGTGGAGCATGTCCAACAGCTATGGGTTTGACATAGCTTTGTATGTTAGGCAGAGATCACCTCTGAGTAGGTGATATGCGACGGAGTAAAGCTGGAGTTTTTTCAGACGGTCTGCGTAGGACATCTGTTTGAGGCCTGTAATCCTCTTTGTGAGGTATTTCTGCGGCCTTTCCAGTTGTTGTAGATGTCTTGTGAGGTACATACCAAAAGGGGCGTTGTACTCTGTAATGGGTCTAATGAGTGATGGGTAGAGGGGAACAATGACCTCTTTTTTCCTGGATGAGAAACCTTTTGTGATGAGGTGTGCCACGTAGAAAGATTTCCTGACTACTGTGGCGATGTGATTATCAAAGGAGAGACTACTGTCCACCTGTGTCCCAAGGTCTGTTATCACACTTTCGGTGTTAAGTATACTACCACCTATGTTGTAGTTCATAGGTGCAGAGTTTTTACCAAAGGGGATGACAATGCACTTTTTGGCACTGAGCTTGAGGCCATGGCTTTGACACCAGGCATCTGTCTCAGTGAGGCCCTTTTGTAGGATGTCCACATCATTAGGAGTTTCGATTATGGCTCCTAGTTTGCAGTCATCTGTGAACTTCATTAGCCAAAGACCTTCTGTGTTGGCCTGTACTTCAGAGAAGTAGATACCAAACAGGAGAGGATGCAGGACTGAACCCTGTGGTACTCCACTTGTCACTGGTCTGAAGTCGGATTTGGAGTCTGCTACTTTCACAGTGTGGGTTCTGTCAGTGAGCCAGTTGGCAACCCATCTTGTGACATAGGGATTTATAGCTAGTTTTGTGAGTTTATCTATAATTCCAGAGTGGGGGATGGTGTCAAAAGCCTTGGCAAGATCTAGATAGGCTGTGTGAACCACCTTACCCTTGTCTACGACTTTGGTGACTGCTTCAAAAAAGTCTATCAGGTTTAGGAGACATGTTCTGCCTTTTACAAACCCAAACTGGGTGGGGTCCAGAGTTTGGAGATCACCAGTGTCTTTGTTTATAAGTTCCATGATGATACGTTCCATGGCCTTGCAGATCAGGCTCATCAGGCTAATGGGGAAGTAGTTCCCGGCATCTGTGGTGGCTCCCCCCTTGTGGAGTGGGATAACCGTCACTGTGCACCATTCAGCAAGCACAAAGCCTGAGGTGAGCTTATGATTGAACATGGTACTTAGGTGGGGTGCCAGTTTGTTCTGCAGTTCGTGTAGAATGCAGCCTGGGGTGTTGTCTGGTCCCATAGATGCTGTGTTCTTGGCTTTGGAGAGTGTGTTTTTTACCTGTGCAGCCGTGATTACAGGAACTTTGCATTCTTCCGGTATAGAGATGGGCTCTTTAGGGGGTGAGAGGGGGGTAAAGTTAGCACTGAACCTATCTGCCAGGATGTTGGCAATATCAGTTGGGTCTGTATATTTAGCGCCATTGTGCTGTAACTCAGAGCAGATCCGAGTGTTGCCATTGAGATTCTTGACATAGCTATATAATGCTTTGTGGTTGTCTTTAGAATCAGTGGTGATTTTGTTTTCATAACTAGCTTTGGAGGATTTTATCAGGGATCGCAGCTTCTTACTGAGTCTGATCAGGTAGCTCCTCCAATCATGGAATTTTACTCTCTTTTGAAACAGTTTCTTCCTTCTGTTGTACAGTTTGTGTATGGCAGGGGACCACCAGATTGGCTTCCTTTTTTTGGAGGATAGCGTCTGGTTCTGTTTGGGATAGCACGATCCATGCACTCATGTAAGTGCTTATAAAGTGCAAATGTGTAGGATTCAGTAGTCGTAACTGTATTGTCCATCTGCATGGGTGTCATGAAGTTCACCACTTCTGTCTTAAAAAGCATGAAGTTGGCTTTGGAGAAATGTTTTACCATGGTTTCCTTAATGGGGAGTGGGGGCATGATGTGGATATCTAGGGTAATTAGCTTATGGTCGGATCGGACCAATGAGGCGTTGACTTCAGATGTGGAACACCGTCACTCATGTTGGTAATGACTAGCTCTAGGATATTGTAGCCCCTGGTGAGGGTGTGGATAAGTTGATCCAGGGCATTGGAGTTAATGAATTCCAGAAAGCATTGAGTGAAGGAGTTGGTACATGAGTAGTTTTCCCAGTTAATCGTGGGGTAGTTGAAATCGCCCATTATTAGGGTGTTTGGTTGAACCCTAATATTTTCCAGTACATCAAGAAAAGAGGAGTGGGAATCCTGGGGCATGGTGGGTGATCTGTAGCAAGCGCAATTTGGATTGCAGTTTTCCCCAGAGTTAGTTGCACTTGGATAACCTCGGCTGCATTATGCTGAGCAACTAGCCTGGAGGTGTGGATATCCTTAATGAATATAGACACACCTCCATCTTTGGTGTTCTGGTCCAGGTTACATGGCTGAAAAGTGTGGTATGAGTTAAAGCCTGGTAGTGCAGGGTTGCTCTCTGGAGCCTTGAACCAGGCAGGTCTCAGTCACTGCACAGATATCTTGGTCTCCATTTTAAGGAGTGCATCGAGTGAGAGCATTTTGAGATTTAGACTTCTATGATTGAGTGGCATCACCCTCAGTTTTTGCTTGCCTGTTCCTGTTACGGTAGTGAATTTGTCATTTGAACCTTGCCTAAAAAAAGGCACTATAGGGGCGGCAAGAACCTTAGCCAGTATCTTGCCTAACTTGCAAAATTGCCTGATAAGACAGGTTTTTTTCAAAACTTGCAACTAGCAGTTCACTCAACTCTGCAGTGTTTCCAGATTCTTGAGTGTTTCCTTGACTTTCTAGAAATTGGACCTTCTTCCTCCCAGATATGGAGAATTTTAGGGGCCACGTTGGATACAGAATTCTCCATAATAACTATGTCTTGAGACAGATTGTAACTGATTGTGGCATTTTCCATGCCTGAAAACAGAAGCATTTGGCTACAAGGATTTTACTCAGTCATGAGTTGCATGTAGTCACCCTTCATCCTCCTGGTTACCAGTTCCAAGCTCCAAATAATGAAGAGACAGTTTTAGCTGCACAAACTTCCCAGTCTAATGAACATGTTCTGTCTTCAACTATTTATTTATTTGACATTTGTTGCCTGGGAAAGTCCAACTGGGCCAGTGCCCCTTTTCAGCAGAGGCCCGGGAAGAAAAGCTCCACAGAAGAAATAAACTTATATAGTTATAATTCATAAATTCCACAAAGAAACAAAAGATGCATAACAATTTAAGTGTAACATCCAATAGCACTATACAGTCAAGGGAAAGCACTCAGTGGCATAATAAAAATATACAATGAGATGAAAGCTTGCAAGCGTATGGACCTGTAGTACAAAATAGGGTTTAATAGTTCATAGTCAGGTATGTTAGTATGAGAGGAAGGAGACAGGTATGTTTTAGCAAGGCCGGTAGGAAGAGAAACACCATAGTACTGTAAGTAGGTTAAGAAATTCAGAGAATTTTAGTAAGCATTCATGGCTATGTGAACAACAAGAGTATTATTGAAAGTAATAAGGAGGGTATGAGAGATACTAGTAAAGTGATAGTGGAAGGCAGATAGACTGGGGAGAGAGATGGAAATTAGGGAGGGTGGTTTGTGTTAGACTTGCTACAGTGACAGGTCCAGGTCTGAAGTAAATGTTTTAATGCTTTTTTGAAATCTTGTGTATGTGATATGCTTCTGATGTGCAATGGTAGTTTGTTCCAGGCTAGGGTTGGTCTGTAGCTATAGAGATTTTGTCCTATGAATTTTTTGGGTTTGTAAATTTCCACCAGTTGGTCAGAATTTTTGAGAGTTCTGGAAGGGGCATAGTGTGAGATAAGTGGGGAGATAGAAGGACAGGCAGAAGGTCTGTTTAAGATGGGATGAATCATAAGTAGTTGGGAGTAGAGAAGTTGTTTGGGGAACTGTAGCGAGTGTAGGAGGTTAAGGGATAGGCAGTGGTGTATCTCTGAGGTATGGCTAGCAGCAAATCTTCCGGCTTTGTTATAGGTGGATTCCAGTTTGGACAGAAGAGAGGCTCAAAGGTTAGTTAGTATTTGTGAACTGTAGAGAAAACTAGGAAGAAGAAAGGAGTGAGAATGTCTAGAGTCTTTAGTGAGAGATTTGCTATTTCTATAAAGCAGCCCCAGTTTTTTGCGTTTTTTGTGCAGTGTTGGACATGGAGGTTGAATATGAGTTATTTATCTATGATGACTCCAAACAGTTTGTTGTGAGTTTCAGCATTAATAACAGTGTTGTCAAAGGATGTAATGGAGAAGGTAAATTTTAGATGTGAGAGAGATTTAGGGAAGAAAAGAAGAAGCTTAGTCCTTTTAGATTAAGGATGAGTTAGTTATTGGAGAGCCATTTTCAATAGAGTTAAAGGAGTTTTGGGTGAGGAGGTGAAGTTCAGAGAGGGAGTCTGAGGTAGAGATGACTGTGGATTTATCTGTGTATTGTATAAGAAAGGAGCCTGGACAGATAGAATGTAAGTAAGTAGTGAAGATATTAAATAATAAGGGACTAAGGACTGCCCCTTGAGGAATGCCAGTTTTGATGGGGAGAAAGGAAGACATTGATGACAGCCATTTAACCAATTGCTGTTGATTAGTGAGATAGCTTGTGAACTAGGAAATATTGGTACTGGATAGGTTTAGGTTTATAGGTTTATAGATTAGTACTACGCTAACTGCCCTTGTGGGCCATTTTAAGCTTAGCCAATTACCCTATGTGAGAATCAAACCCTGCACCTTGTGTCTCCAAGGTAAACACCTTAACCATTATGCCATCCTCCCACCCATCAGGACAGAGAGTTTGGAGAGTAACATAAGATGAGAGACATTATCAAATGCCTTAGATGGGTCAACGAAGAAACAAGAAGTAAGTTTGTTATTGTCTCTGGCAAGTGAGATTGAGTTTGTAAAGGAGATGAGTTCAGTAGTAGTGCCATGGTAAGGACAGAAACCATGTTGTGTGCTTGTAATTAGGTTTTCTTTGAGTAAGTAGCCCAGGAGTTGCATGTGTACACATTTTTCTAGTATTTTGGACAGTGGGGACAGAATTGCTATAGGCCGGAAGTTAGATAGTTCTGTGGAGTTGCCACCATTATGTAGAGGTATTGTATAAAATTGTTTCCAGAGTAAGGGAATGGTGAATTCACTAATAGATTGGTTTATAACAACAGAGCTGAGGTAAGATAAGGAGTTAACTGCTAGTTTGAGGAAGAAAGGATAAAGGTTGTCCACGGAAGGAGAGCAAGGCTTGAGCTTGTGAAGGAGGTGTTTTATATAGCTAGTAGAAACCAGTTGCAAAGAAAAGGAATTATTGTTGTTTGGGGGGGGGGGTGTATGTGGGTGTGGGAGTTCCATCCCCTTAATTTCAGTGGTGGCACAGCCAATACCACCAAAGTGTTCCATTAATTCCTCTGGTAGCAAGCCAGAAAGGCTGTCCCTCATTCTTGGTCGACTTTCAAGTTGGTTTTCTAACCTGAAACACTGCAGATTCTCACAGACAGTACTACAGTAATATAACATATCAATAAGCAGGGGGATGAAGGGATAGCACCCACAACCCTCCTGGACATAGGCTGTCATTATTAAATACAGTCCTGGATATTGACTAGCGTATATATGGTATTACCCTGGGATGAAATGGCTAGGCTTGAAATGACATCTGAATCGATAGCCTAGTAACCTCCTATGATCCTATATCAGTTCGTGACCCCACTGCAGATTGGCCATTGTAATGTGGGCATAGACAGTACAAATGACCCTAACTTCTCAGATGATTTACAGTACAGGAAAAGTACTTTATACAGAGAAATCCTAATCTTTAATCTCCCATGACTGATAACTGGACCAAAATATTTTTCTCATTATGAAAAATACAGGATCATCTGAAGTGGATCTGTGTGTTTCTTACTTCAGTCATCAGCCTTCTTTGTTTTGACAATTCTTTTTCAGTCATTTGGAGACTGGATGCATGTTTTCCTCTAACTCCTCATTTCTTAAACCTACAGCTAAAGGTAAAAAAAGGAAAGTAAATCTCATTCTCAAAGCTCCTTGTTGGCAAAGGCAGCCTTAGTTTTCCATTTTAACACAAATGTGAGTAGCTCAGCCCATGTTGCTGCTTCATATCAACTAAATATTGATAACAGGAGGACAGAATTCTACATCTGAACATCAGGACTCTCAAACTGATGACTTGCAAATCTCATGTCACTTGCAAATAGCAGTCTTTGTTTCCTGCAGGAGTGCTATCTGTTATAAAAGAAGTTAAAGGCCTACCACCAGAAACCAATGGACATGATTTTCCATTAGTGAAAAAGAAAGCTATTTGACCATCTTCCATCTGAGTACTTAAGATTGTGCAGTATCTTTGTGAACTACATACTGCTGGCTTGGGCTTCAGTTTCATTAAGGTGTACTCATCTGTCATACCTGGGTATATTCCTATACATCCTATCACTATCTTCTCAAATGGCTCTCAACCCGTTTTTGAAAGGTATTGTGTTGGGACTTTAACTTTGGAATTATGAAGATAGCTGTGCATCTTTCTGAGTCAAATATATTGGAAAACAGCAGATATCTTTTTTGGAAAACAAAAGGACAAACTGTGGGGTTTGAAGACAAGTGCCTAAAGTGGTTGTGGTGGGTCAGTTAGGCACAGAAGATAAGAGTTAAGGTTGGTGCTGTGATTATTAATAGATAAGTTAAGCTAGAAGTTGGTGCCACTAGTAGTATGATCGGGTTTGGTTGGTAGAATAGGGTGGCAAAAATATGGAACAGAGTAAAGTAGTAACTAAATAGGGATGATGAAGTAATTAATGTTAAATACAATTAGTTTAGCAAAAATGGGAGTATATATAATATCTGTGACATGAGTGGAGAATTAACTCAAAAAAATTTGTTTTAAAAGACAAAAATAGTTTGGTAGCAAGCAATTTTTAATAGCAAAAGCATTTTATACATTCATAGGTTCATAAGTGTGTACTGGGTCAGTGACCACAAGGACCTTTTTAAACCATCCCAAATCTCTGACAAGTTCTGGCATCTTTGATAAGTCAATCAAAAACAAAAGCTAGTAGCACAGGCAGCAAAGGTCTGGTATATAAAACTCAACAGTGCCAAAAATAGGATAAAAATATACCAAGGACCAAACACAGCTGAATAAAAACAGTTTTAATAAAAGGTAGGCGCTTTCGTGCCCAACACTAGGCACTTCATCAGACAAGATACATCTCATAGCAGAGGCAATATATAATACAATCAATAAAACAATCAGTGTATCAGCTTACGTTCTTTCAATATAGGTTTTAAAAGCATATAGCCATTTAAACCTGGAGGCTTATGTGCTTAAACCTGGAGGCTTATGTGCTTGCAAAAGTGAAATCCATCTAGTTTCAACTTTCTCTAACTTATGATTCATATCACCTCCTCTGTTATTCACATACAAACATTGCAATACTAAAAAGCTAAAAGAATGATTATTAAAAGCATTAACATGTCTGTAAAGAGCACTAGAATTGTCCCTATTCCTGATATACCTTTATGTTCAAGTAGGCACTCCCTCAGAGACCTTCAGCTCTTGCCTACATAAAAACAACGACTTAGTCATTGAGGTTGAAATTTATTAAAAGTTATTAAATGTCATCGGCGATATCGAAGTTATTACTGGAGCTGTTTTTCTTTTGGTTGATAAGGAGCGTACAAAGCCATTTATAATAGCCAAAAGCGATTTTTTGATAAGATGCAAGCAATTGAGCTTGGGATCTCATTTACTTGAACTGTCTTTCCCAAGTCTGTTGAATTTTGGATAGTTGGGTTTGTATTCAAGATGAATGGATGGGTGTGTATATGACCATGTATAGAAAGCTTACTGACAAATATTTCTGCATGCTATTAATGTGCATCTGATATAGTCCCTTCCCTATGATGAATTCCCTGAACCTGAAAACGCTGCTCTTTAGGAGTCTGACTTTCAAGGAATTGGCTCAAGATACTAAGGTTCATAGGTTGGTACTAGGCTATCAGCCCTAGGGCCTATACAAGCCTAGCCATAACAATTCCCTGGCTATTTCTTCCCACACTGTTTACTTCCCTGGACCCCTGTCTAGCAGTGGATTTGATGAAAAAACCTTCAGTTCTCCTTGCAGATTATCACTAGTGATAGTAAAACCTTGAAGAACACATTGCTTTGAGAGGATTACAAGGAAGATATTTTCTTTGTAACTTAGTATTCCAAGATAATGAATTTTTATTTGCATGATGTATTGTTGCCCAAGAGCTAAATTTTATTTAGATGATTCTGATTTTTTAAGAAAAGTTGCTTGATATATTTTTTCTTATGATAGAATGCAGTCTAAGGGTCTAATTAAAATTGAATATGAAAGTTTTAGTGTAATTAATCACCATAATGGCATTTTAATAAGCCAGTTATTAAGTGTCTTCTTGGTATTGATTGCCTCTTGGAAATGTGGGTGTGTAAATATGTTTTATTATTTTAATGTAAGAACCTTGTGAAGGCAAATTAGCAATGGAACTAGTTTTACAATTTTGAAAAGGCTGTTTTTGTTTGCTTGGAACTGAATTAAATTTTGGAACTGGTAGCTTTTGTGTGAAAAGTCTAAAATGACTGCAGTACCCCTGAATGCAGTTTTGATTACTTCAGTTGATACTGCAATCAGTTAATTTATTTTTGTGTAGATGCCGATGGGTTTCATTGAAAGGACAAAAAGGTTAAGCCACTGAGATGTTTGATCAGTTGAAATGCCATTTATGAAATAAAAACAGGATTGTTCAATACACAAATGCACTGTCTAAGAGTTGCATCAACATTTTGATTGGGGAAGTTAAGCTTACTGTACCAGGTTAGCAGCTGACATTGCAACCTTCTTTAAAAATATATCTGCTCAGTGTCTGCAGAGCTGTTACTTGGATTTCCATTCGCACATTCTCCAAACAGTACAGACTCAATGCCCTCTAAAAAAAAAAAAAAAAAGAGCATAATAAGTCTTGGCTGCCGTGTGGGAGGTGGGCATGCTGGGGGACCATTCAGGCTTTACTGAAGGCTTGAGGGTACACTGTTTGAAACACTCCCAATCGTTTTATGGGGTTTTTTTGTTAGTGATTTGTGGCCCTCCCCACCCTGACAGTCAAGCCCACTCCCTCTGTTCTAATGATCATTTCTTGCCTTTTACCATGAATTGTGTGCAGTCATATTGCTGCAGGAGCAAGAGCTAATCAGTAGTGGACCATTTATCACAGACAGTTTGGCATTTCTCATATGTTCTTCTCTTTCCTTCTTAGGGGGGTGTCTCAGCAGACAGGCTTTATGGACACCATATATCCTCCAATAAGGTTACTTTCATCAAGTGGCTTTTTTATGATTTTATTTGGTTGCAGTTTTAGAAGCTGAATTGGTATATGCAAGTTAGAGGGTTCTTAAGGGCAAAACAATCCATAAAAACAGATGCACACACACACACATGGCTGCAGAAGTAACATTTTTTTGTGTTTTTTCAAGGTTTTTGAGCCACACTTCTCAATATGTAAAATTCATGAATCATTCTTAGATGAGTTAATGCAACAGAGGTAAACCCAGGGAAAGGCATGGACTGGCGGGATACTGAATACTGTATGCATGACACTGTTTCTATCTCAAGAACTTCTAATTCCATAGGAGGCACCCTCACCAGGTCTGTCAGTCTCCAAAGAAGATTATTTGATGGGATTAACCTGATGAAATAGAAACCCACTCCATTATTCCTAGCCCAGGGTGGCTGAGTTGATAGTGAATGGACATTTTCCATACATTCCGTATCTTCCCATTGCTGGCCATTCCAGTCTATATGTGTCTTAAAGATCTACTGCTATGGTGAGAACTGACGTCTCAGTTACTGGATCTGTAAAGATCTTGGTTCTTACATTGGGATGTGATAATTCAGTTGTGTAGATTGTACAGACACTGACACTGTTTGTCATGTTTAGGGAAAACATGAATTATAGACTATATTTGTTTCATATGGGTCTATTCCCTTTAATGCATTTGTTTATTTTTTCTTCTCACAGGTAACCAACATCGTTTCTGAGAAAAGTGTTCTATTAAGAGGCATACCAGATATTATGGAAGAAGAAATCTTGGCAGATAACCTGGAAATTTACTTTCAAAAGCCTAGCAATGGTGGTGGGGAGGTGGATGCATTCCTTTATATCCCTGCAGGGAGATGTGCCATTGCTGTCTTTGAGCAAGATGTTAAAGAAACAGAATAATGGCTTTGTAACTCGAGAGCATATAAAGTAATACAGTTGAAATGTGTCCATATTATTTCTAAGAAATTAAACTCATGCTTTATTTCTTTATTTCAGTGACATTATAAATAAGAAAAAAAATAAGATGGATCCAAATATTTATAAAAGAATGAATCACCGTTATTTTTGTGAAGAACCTTTGCAAAAAATATAATTAACAGGCTTCTGCTTACTACTGTCAGTAATTTCTCAGCTTGTTTTTTTAAGCAGTCGAATGTCTTCTTGCACAGAGTTAGCATCTTCAGCTTCAGTTAAATCATGCCTTTTTTAAAATCACTATTGCCTCATGTTAACTTCAGTTCTTCCCACTGCTTTATTATAGTCGCTAAACTGCATATTCCATTTATGAGTCATCCTGGTCATTTTGGTTTGCTTCCTAGAAAACACTAGTATTTTGTAAGTTCACTATTTGTCATGCTATGAGTTATTTTTTTCACTGGACAAATATTTATGTGGCATGGAAGTTAGCATTTCCATCTCAGATGCAGATTTTGCTTGATATGTCTTCTTTGTGGAGTTTGCATGTTCACCTAGGTTCATGTAGGTTTCCTTCAGCCTCCTCATTAGTTTTCTACACTCAACAGAAATGTTGGATACAGTAAACTCTCAGTTAACTGGCACCCATGGGGGTTGGTAGATGCCGCATAACTGCAGTTTATGGTTGCTTGAGAGTTACTGCTAAAAATAGGTCTGACTAATGCTGTACCCTACAATGTTTGTTTGGTTTGACTTGTTCTCAGCTTGGGGAGAGAGGGAATTTATTCATATCTTCATTTATAAAACTCTGAAATTCTAAAAACATAAGGTATGTTTCTGCGGGGGGGGGGGGGGCAGAAAGTGCAACACATGAAAATTGTACTATATTTCTTCGATTGATTTTTTTTTCTTTGCCAGTTGCTTGAGTTCCAGTTAACTGAGAATTTACTGTAGTTGATTGATGGTGCTAAGTTGTTTGGTGTGTATGTTTGTGAATGTCTGCCCCTGACCTGCCATCTTGGGCTGATTCCTGACTTGCACCTCTGGACCTCTGGTTTGTCTGAATAGACTGTAGCCCCTACACAATTTACTCATTCTCAGATTTAGTATTAAACTGAATTGTACACAGAAAAAAACTGCATCTAGATTTCAGTAGGGCATCCAGTTGGTTATTCTATTTTATCACAGTAAACATCTATTAAGACAAAATCAACTGCATCAGTCTAAAAAAAATGTACAGAGTTTGCTACATTAAGGTCTGTGGTTCAGAAATGTAAATTTAGCACCATCAAAGCTTTGTTGTGCCCTTTTCTCCATAATAGAAGTGCCTATTACCAAATTGTTGTCATAGGTTCATAGGTACTTATGTACTGTTAATCTCTGAGGATCTTATCAAACCTAAGCTTGCATTCCCATTTCAGTTACTAGCCCTTGTCTTTTGCATTTGAATAACCTAATCATAGGCTGAACAATGATATGTTAGAGTATTTACGTGTCCCCTATCCATGAGGGACATGAGTGCTAAACCAGGGCTGAATCTGCGGTCACCCATCCATTCATCCGAATTACGTTTGAATAGAGTAAAAGAAGTACTTTGCGTTATGAGGAGTAGAAGACGCTTCTGTTGAAATGGTATTCTGTGCGATACATACCTATCCTTCCAACGTATTTTTTTTAATTTTGCAAAAGAGGTTGAGATCTCTTGAGCAGGTGTTTATACCACTGGCCCTGCAAATGTGTAATAGATCTGACAGAATATGGTCTCTTGAGGCTCTATATGCAAACCAGAAGTCGTCTCTCAGTAGATTGTATGATACTGAGAAGGGGACTAAAGCTTTGAGACAGTCTGTATACTTTTTATGAGTCTTTTTCTTAGTGAGAAATTGTTGTCATTCCAGCTGTGACATGTTTTTGCATAGGTACATACTAAATGAGGCATTATACTTAATGACTGGCCTAATGAATGCCACATACATTTATTACATTACAATTATTACATCCATGGACCTGAACACCATACCTTTAGTTATAAATGTTGCAATGAAAAAGGAGGACTTCCTTACAACAGTGGATATGTGGTGATCAAATGACATTTCATTGTCGACATAAGTTCACAGATCCCTCACTGTGGAATCAACTTTTTAGGGGTATGTTATCAATGTGATAGTTACAAGAGGACAGTGACATAGGTAGGGTGGGGGCAAAGGGGACAACTGCCCCAGGTGCAAAGTGTTGTGGGGCATGATCAGCCTCTCAAGATCACTCTTTAATGTATACCAGCTTTTAAAAGATAGTATTGCATTTGCAGTCACACCAGAGTACTGTAGATCTCCATCAGTGGTCTAAATTGTGGAAACTGCTTGCTACATTAGTAGCAAGCAGTTTGCTGCAGTTTAAAAGAGAGAAGTTTTTTTTTTTTTTTTTTGACTAAAACCTGAGCACTGTAATGCTCCATGCAGATTAATACTTTTTTTTTTACTAAAATAATAAGAGGAAGGAGGGTTGGGGCAAGGCACAGAAATGAAACCTGAATGGCTGTAGCAGGAGGTTTTGCTGTTCACTTGAAGAGCTGGGTGTGGAGGCAGATTGAGCGCTGTCTGCAGGAAGCCAGCCACTAATTTGTGCTACCAGCACAGGGAGTTGGTTAAGCCAGCTATGATTCTAAAAGAGGAGTCATACTTGCCGAAGGATATAATTCTACATTTCTTGGCATTTAGTTTCAGTCCATGATTTTGACACCAGGTATTTGTTTGGGTCTGGCTTTCTTTTATATATTGGTGTTCTTTGGAGTATTTATGATGTCACCAAGTTTGTAGTTATCTGCAAACTTGGTCAGCCACAAACCATTAACATTACCTTTGACCTCTTATAACTAAATGCCATAAAGGAGTAGCCGAAGGACTGAACCCTGCAGTACTCTGCTAGTGACAGGCCTTTTGGAAGAGGTAGGACCTCCCACCCTTACTTCCAGCATTCTGTTTGTGAGCCAGCTTGCTTTCCAAGAAGTTACATAGAGATTAGCATTTAGCTAGGAGAGTTTATCTCTAATACCTACATGTGAGATAAACTCCATTGCAAGGTGCAGGTATATAGTGGGCACCGATTTGCCCTTGTCCATTGCTTCAGTAACTAAAAGTCAGCTAGGTTTTAAGTTGGCAGGACCTGCCCTTGATGAATCTATACCAGGTTGGGTCGAGAGTCTATAGGTCACCTATATTTTTATTTATTAAATCAAATGATCCTTTGCATAGCCTTGCAGATGATACTGATCTTGCTTATGAGTCTATAATTATCCAAGTCAATTGAAGCACCACCTTTGTGCAAGGGAATGACAGTTGCTCTCCTCCATTCATCCTGCACAGAGACTCTTTTGACGTTGATATTGAATAGCGTCTGATGGGGGTCTCATAAGTCATATTTTAGGCTAACCAGCAGGCAGCCTGGCTCAATAGATGTAGTCTTTTTGGCCTTAGACTGCACCTTAAGAATTTTTTCTAGGGAGATTTTAGGAAGGTGTAGATGTAGGTATGTGATCCGAAAATATTTGAAAGGAGATTGGGGTGAGGTTTGACCTAAATTTGTACAGTGCTTCCCTTCTGCAATAGTCTGTACTGATACATAACCTTTCAGTTCAGGTGTTAGCATACATCATTCCCAGATACCCCTTCAAGAGTAGGAAAATCAGTGGTTCTGCCTTTACAGTATGTGCACATTTATATAGCTTTATTGTGTTTAATTATGCTTCTTGATCCTGCCTTTTGATTATTCACTGTTGATGTATGGTTCAAGGCTTGTTGTGTGTAACTGTCATTGACATGTACATGTTTGTATGGCTGTGGCTGTAATTAGGACTTTATCCAGTTCGAGTTTTTCCCAAATTTGTGCACGTCAGTCATTATTTCTAATGCCCCTGTACTTTGAATTAAAAATCATATACGAAGCCTGAGAGATGATATCTTCAGATTACTAAAACTTTGGGGAGTTTCATTCTTTTCTGGGCATGCCATGTCTTCCTTACAGCCAAATATCTCTTTTTGCCCCTCTTTTTATACATCTCCTAGCAAGCAGAGGCATAGACGGAGGTTTACTCAATTATAATAAAGAACTGATGCAGGCCCTAGATATGGTAATTTGCTTCCCAAAATAACCATCAGCTAAACAGATTCTTCTCCAGGTTCTCCTGAAAAAGGTCTTGGGTAGTGAATGCCTTCTCCACCCCGTGGAACCAGCGGCTTCTGTATAACTTCTAGCTATCCCTTTAGTGTTTGTAAAAGCAGGAGAAGACAAGACAAAGCTATTCCTGTTAGCTCGCCACTAACCAAGACAATGATATTCCTCCTTACCAGTGCAAATAAGAAGAGAGGACCATCTGATCCTCCTGGCCCATTGCACCCTCCTAGTCCAACAGAGTAAGTCCCTGGGCATGACAAACCTCAGAAACTCCAATGTCAAGTACATGGATGATTTCAGTTTAGTTTGCCTAAGACCCCCCCCCCCCCAAGGAGATGGTGCACATACTACACAAGGCTAGAAGACCAAATACCAGTAAATCACAGATGGCTAACAGGAAAAGATTTTCTGACTACTGTACAAGCAGAAATACAAAACTGGTGTTTTCCTCTAATTTTCTTATCTTGCAGTAACTCTCATAGCTCTTTGCTACACCTCTATTAGGGTACATCTATCTGCTTTCTTGGCTCATTTAGACACAGACCCTCCCTTGTTTCATTGATTGCAACTGTTAATCTATTTCTGAAGGTGATCTTCACCTTAGCTTACACAGGAAAGCATTCTTCCTCCTCCTTCGGACTTAAATTTTGTCATTATCAACTGATTCTCACTCTGTTCTTTTCTTATGGGCCATCACCTCTGTCCAAAGAATCTTACACTTGCAAAACTTCATCTGTAAAGAGCCATACATAGTTTTCCATAAGGATAAATTGACTCTTGGAACCCCTTCCTTCATGCCCCATGTGATCTCAGGGCTATCCTTAAACCAGTCCATTAAGTTATCTCTTTTCTACCCTAAGTCCCACAGTAACGTGGAGAGGATCTTACACACTATGGATGTGTATAGCTCAGGTCTACACTAATAGAACTAGATAGCTCAGGCTATCAGATCAGAAGATCACCTGTTTTATGCTAGGAAGACATATTACACCACTATCTAAAAACACTTTTTAAGTAGTTCACTAACTGCATCACTCTCTGTTATTATTATCATGGGAGAGTGGTGGAGGTTCAGATGCGAGTCCATTTACTAGGACAGTCTTCTTTAAAATGTTACTGTACAGAGCATTTGTGAGGCAGTCACTTGTACCTGCATATGTACTTTCTGCAAATATTACAAAGTTGGACATGCAGTCAGGAACAGTGCTGGTTTTGAATCTGCCATCTCCCAAGGCATGCTGTAATCCTTCTCTTAGGTCAACAGTTTTTTTTTTGTGGTATTTTCTTTTCCAGCTGCTTTTTACTTTATTTGTGTATTTGGAAAATCAATGCAAGCATGATCCTTAGAATTAACAAAGCAGAGTCACTGTAATCATAGATGCTTAAAGAGGGTCTTTGCTACAGCCATACTACTGCTTACTTTGTTGCCTTGTGTTTTCCCATTCTTTCTTGTATCAAAGTCTTTAGTTATGGTGAAGGCAAGAAAACTAACATTATTCTTTGTCTAAGCGGGTGAGGTTTCCTAAGCATTTCAGGCTTACCTGCTGGTGACTTCTTGCTCCAAAAGAACAGAAGATGGCATAGGCTTCCTAAAGATGTGCATAGCATGGGAAGAAGACCAGTTCTGCTATGGAGATATTTAATGGCTCTATAAGTCAGGCCAGAAAAAACGATGCCCATACGCATGTAATCACATATTTATAATATTACTAAAGTAGTGATTCTGTTTTTCTAACATCTCAGCTGTGGTGAATACCTTCACCCTCTGTACTTCACATGTTGCAGTAGAAAAATTGCAGATGGTCTTCAGTCATGCTGTATTTATGGGGGCACATGACGCAGTAGAACAGGATTATGAGAGTGGTATTGCTTTCCCTGTGGAGGTCCTTAATGTACTTGAAAATGTGGGCAATGCTAACTGATGTCAGTGAACTGGTCTGTTTTTTTTATAATAGTACTACTGCAAACATTTCTCCCTCAAATACATACTCCAGTGATGATAACCTTATATGGCTGTACTTTTAAATAGTAATGAAAGCAGCAAAATCTAAAAACTGTTACTTTGTTAGTAATGTGTACTATTTTGTCAGAAACAGTAGCACATATACTTGTAGGATGCCTCTGCAATGGAAATAAAATGTACCATATTATTTACAATAGGGCATTTTCTGCATGGGGTATTTCTTAGTTTTAATGATTTGCTCAATTTATTACAAGCTGTAGCCAGGGACTGCATGCCCATTGAGGAAGACTATGATAGCTACATGGTGGCAAGATCACAAGACCTTATCATGCTGTGATGTGGCCATCTCCCTCTCTCTTTTTTGCAGTTTTTCTAGAACAATTTTCTGATGCAGTCAGGTTTTAAACTATGCATAATACAATCACTTAAAAGTTTTCAAGGATGATCAACTTTGTTGCTAAATCCCTTATATGCTATGAACTGTTTTCACGTCTTCATGACAAAGTCAAAATTTGTTAAAAAAAATTGCTGTAAAATTCCAAGATTTGTAGGAAAATGTTAACTTTATATTAGAGACATAAATCATGTATCATTTTGAAGATCATGGGAGACTAACCAAAAAGGTTGGTTCTTGAACCACTGTTGAGACACAGTGATCACAAAAGAAGAATTATGTCTCCTATGCAGGTCAGTGGGATTTTCTGCCATAGACATTAATGTTACTGTGATAAACAATGAACAGTCATGTGCACATGAATCTGCCTTGTAATACACAGGGCCAGCCTTTGGTCAACTGATGCCCTAGGCAAAAGAGCTCCACAACTCCCCCACCATACCACCTGGTGCCCCCATCCTGGTCTACCTACACTATCCAGTTTACTGGGAAAGTGCCCCTACTGGAGTGGCACCCTAGGTGGACACCTAGTCTAGTTGGTCGTTTACTGGGAAAGTGCCCCTACTGGAGTGGCACCCTAGGTGGACACCTAGTCTAGTTGGTCTATGCCTAAGGCCAGCTATGATAACAGACTTTCAAAATGTGTAGTTTTATAATGGAAGTTTGGAAAGTTAACTAAAATATTTGAATTTGACTAGTTCTAAGTACTTCAGTGTAAACATTATCAAACTATACCATGTCAAAATTGTCTGTATGAAGTACCCATATACTTTTAACTCAGAAGTGACCAATAGTTTATATATTGTTGGAATTTTGAAAGATGCTGTGAATAAAGATACTGTAGAACCTTAGCCAGGGTGTGCAGCACCCCTCAATGCTAAATTGAAGAGAAAAAAAAAAAACAGAAAGCTCTTCTTCTTCTTTCAGTCATTTCAAAACTTAAGGAAATCCCACCATTTGCTACAAATGTAACTAGTGGCTTGATGCAGCTACATACCAGATATGAAGTGCTGAATCCCAGAGTGCCAATACAATAACAGCATTCAGTTCTGAATGCCAGTCTAGTACTACCACCAGACTGGCATCTGCCGATCACAACCCCTAATACCTCGTGCCCAGGGCAGCTGCCTCTTTCACCACACCCTAGTTACACCACTGAGATGCTGTACTGCATTAGAAATAAACATATAGTCAGCATACAAGGCTACAGAAGGTCCCATATGGCAGTAAGCTGCATTCTAGATCTTTATTTCAGGCCACCCTAAAGTGATGATTTCGGAGACACATCTTGGACAGTTTCTCACCTAGCATACACAAAAAATTCTACTTTCAGATGTCTTGTGTTTTTGAGCAACATAAAGTTCTGAAGTTTCATAACAAATAAAATAAATAAGTGGGACTGTATCTTGCACTGTTTTCAGTATGTTTTGCTTGAATGTTTTGATTCTGTTTTCCATTATATACAATGCCTGCTTTCTAGTAGGTAGGTTAGAAACCTCCAGTTCTTGAGTCCCATCTGTATTTTTTAATTGTGTGTAAAAGGTACAATAGCAGATAGACTGAATGCATGTTACTTTTTTCATTGTGGTTTCATTTATTTCTTTGTAGAACTCAGTAAAAAGAAGTTTCCCATTAATTTCAACTGTTTCCAAGCCCTTTTTAAGAGGCCAGTACTTATACAGTGGTTGACATTTTGCCGCATGGTTTGATAGATGCTTTATTCTATGGTACATTTATGAACATAATTTTTTGTACCATCTTAGGAAATGATGCAAAAATTATTACAGTGCAACTAATAGCAAGTGTGTGTTAAATCAGTAAATGAAATATGAATGACTCACAAGTGAGTGAAACCATATGTGACGCAGCAGACTGCTTTGCTCCACTTCCCCTGTCCCAACTTGCCATTAGTGCAGTCTCAACCCTGGGAGGGGTAGTACCAGGGACACTTAAGGATAAATTGTGCCGCTGAGCAGCTGATGATAGCTGGGGGCATGCAAAGAACAGGAACATGTGACAGAAATCAGAATCCTGCAGTTGCATTATATCAGAAGAAAAACTTATCAAAGTAAATATATCAAAAACAACTTAAAAGGAAAAGTAAGAAGATAGTAATGCAGTATTTTCTACCCTTCCCCACATCCTTTAATGTATTGTTATTCTTAGTAAAAACCCTCTTTTCCCAAGATGCTGCATCCTTGGAGTTGTTATAAGAAAAGTAGCAGAGGGTGTGGAAGGCAAAGCTCTGTATATGACGAGGTGCAGCTTCCTACAGAACATGGATTAAAATGCAACTATTTTATATTTCACCCAAGTATAGAAAGTTTTATGATTTGTGATTGCCATTTCTGCAGGATAGCAGTAACTTTGAGAAAAGTAACTGTAGAAAAGAAGTCAAGTGTATTCCAGGAGTGATCTGCATATAATAGAACTCTTCAGTCTCACAAAGAAGGAAATAAAAACTTGTCGGTAGTGGGTATGCCTAGCAGTTTGAAAAAAAAAATCTTAAGTGGGAAATCAAATTAGGCTTGCAAATATATCAGAGCTTTGCAGAGGGTGAGCTGTTTTCATATTACAGCAACAGAGAGAGATTAACTACTAAAGTCAGTTTGTCACTGTCATCCAGCTGAATTTGCAGCAGTTGAAGTCTACAGTGTCATTATTTTAAATACAATGTTGTTTAATTTTCAAGGCTGTCCTGTCAAATAATCACAGACAAGTAAGGTAGTGCAAAAAATGCTATATAAACTTTTTCACAAGCAGTACACCATGTTTGAAAACTACAGCAACATACTGAATTGAAAGTACCATTCTAAATACTTTGTTTTTACAACTGCTTCAGAAAAGTACCTCTTTGGTTAATATTATTACACTAGTTTTTAGCTGAGACATAATAACGTCATTAAGAGAAAAAGTAATTGACTTGTAGAAGATAAGTATATGGATGGTGGACAGGACATTTCTAAGTCGTCTGCGTGTTAACAGTTGTGTATAAGCTTTCGTATGTGTACTAGGGAATTTAAGTGTGTTCCATTAGTGAACTGCCTCATAAGAAGAAAATAAGAAAAGTCTTGTAATCTACCATGCAATACACTGAACTAACCAAAATGCAAGAATTACAGCTTTCCCTCAAGTAGCTTTGAGAGAATTTGAAAAGCCATGCAGACATTAAGTATAATTTCCTACTCTGTTAGATAATTATTTAATTTAGGACAAATAATGTGGCAGTAGCTATAAAATATGAACTAAATGCATTTTCTGGATCCTTTGCAATACTTCGACAACTTATAGTTGCAAACCCAATATGATTTCCCATTTATTTGTTATGTAATTGTTTCACTATGTCATGTAACTATCTATTACGTTTTGCCAGTCACAACTCAAAAATAAGGCAGAAGGGTAACTAAAATTCACAATTGTTTTACAGTAAGTAAACACGTTTGCTGATTTCTATGTACCAACCTGAAATAACCTCTCGCCAGTATACATTGATGAACTAGATTTGCAAACATTAATGGTTACTGTTTGACTGCTGTATGGATCTGTGACAAACAACTGAACATATTTAATTGTGGGGAGATGCACTATCAAATTAGTTTTTGGTGGTTTCAATAGGTACAAGTTTGAACCAATGAGTAGTTAGTTTTAATATCAAATTAACCAATGACAACTAGACTGTTGGTTCTTAATGATGTTCTGTAGTATGCAATTTATTCTGATGAGATTTTGTGATATGGAACAAAAGCGCTTAATCTGTTATTAAAGTTTTAAAGTCATTCCTGTTTCTTTTTATTATTTTTATTGACTTTGGAGTGGGTTCACCTTTACTGGTTTCCATCAGACCTTTTCTGCAACTATACTTCCAAACTTTGGAACACCCTACCAACTTCTCTTGCCTCCATTACCTCATCAAAACAATTCAAATCACTCCTGAAAAATCGCCTTGCAAACTCCTGGCTCTGCCCCTGCATTCCCCAAGGATATACCACACCCTTAACTCTAACTTCACTTTCTTACAATAACTAAATATGCTCTTTCTCTAAACTACCTTTTAACGTGCACGTCCATGACAGCATAAATAAATGATTTCTGTGTATGTAAGTATCTAATGCAAAAGTTACTTGTGAGCTTCATTACTGTAATCACAATGAAATGTCTTGTTCATATAATGCATATTTAATACTTTTTGAATTTGTTGTTTCACTTGCCAATTTGTGTATATGCCATCATTTATTACAACAAATACTTGTCTGATTGTGGATATGTGTAATTTGCCAATGTATTACTTCGAGCTTTTCTCCCCGGGCCTCCACTGAAAATGGGCATATGCCCAGCTGGACCTTCCCGGTTAACAAATGTAAAATAAAATAAATAAATAAATCTGCCACACTGAGGTTTTGGTGTTAGAAGACTGAACAACCACATTATTGAAACCGAGAAGATCAAATATCGGAACATTGAACCAGCTTTTTCTTTATAATTTGGCATCACAAAAAACAGTGTTTTTGCAGGGGAGCAAGCCCACCTGGGCCCCCCCCACACCCCCTGTCTATTATATACCAACTCCCAGATTGCTCCACATTGGGGAAAGGGCAAATACCTTACCCCAGAAAATACCAGCTTCCAGAGAAGAAGCTGATTCAATGTTCCAAGATTCAGTCTTTTCGGTTTCAATAAATGTTTTGCCCATAAAAATGGTATTTAACAAGGAATTCAGTATGGTTGAGAGGTATGGCTTTATTATGTTTAAATCTGCTGACTGACAAAAAAAAGCAATTACTATAAAATGAAACTCAAAATCTAAACCAACTGTATTTGAAGTATTGAATACTGTAAAAAAGGTAAAAGACCTGGAAGAGGGATCTTTAGAAAGGGGAAGAAACAAATTACATAGAAATAAATGTAATTTGTGAGAACAGTACATGCCGATTAATGGGCGGCCATGGTGGTGCAGTGGTTAGCGTTGCTGCCTCACAGCAAGAGGTTCTCTGGTTCGATCCTTGGCTGGGGTGCCTTCTATGCAGAGTCTGCATGTCCTCCCTGTGGTCGCATGGGTTTCCTCTGGGTGCTCCGGTTTCCTCCCATATCCCAAAGACATGCTGGAGGTGGATTGGAGACTCTAAATTGGCCCTAGGCATGAGTGCATACGTGTGTGTGCCTTCTGTGGAAGGTTGGTTGCCAGGCTGGCAACTCGACACCGTAAAAAACTCCACTGCCAATCATAAGTGGACAGGTCATCCCCTGTGGCGACCCCTAACTGAGAAAAAGCCGGAAGAAGAAGAAGAAGAATTGGTCATTCAATCTTCTGACACAGACCCATTTGTATATATGTGCTGACATTACCACTGCTTAGATTTCAGTGCTTCTGCCTTACTGTTTTATAGAATGTGAAGAGTGTTTTTCTATATTTGTTATAATGTCATGTTATTTTTTTATTCAATAATGCCTATAACTTTAATTTGTATACTACAATTAATATATTCTACAAATATTACACCAGCCTGTTTATACTAGGACATGTGTGAAAATATCTTTGGCCTAGTTTACTTGCCAGTTAACAATCAAAATGAATAAATGTGGATCCTCCACATCATTTTTGTCACTCATGAAATCAGTTTCTTACTTATACTTTGACTTTCCTTAAAAAATAAGACTTAATTCCTGAATACAAATGCATCTTGAGGTAAAATTGAGTATGTGAAGCATTCCATGTGTTTTTTGATTATTTAGTAAACTACACAAATAAATTACACAATTTTCTGAAAAGAAATGGGATCCTCCAATTTTTTTGCCAGAGCTATGGAATATGCATAAATGCATAGCATGTTCTAAGTACTTAAAAGTTGTGGTGGCACATAGGTGATGTTTAAGATGTATATTGGGTAAGCAGTATATTAAATTGCCAGTAATTTTCTGTGCCATTCAAACAGACAGAGATGCTAAAGAAAGAATTTACTTTGAGGGACTTTGAACTTTCTAAAAAGAAAGAAATGGGTAGACTGAGATGACATCATGTAGATGATCATGGACAGGACCCATTGTAAAACTGGTGATTATTTTCAAGCTCTAGTGCATATTTTAACTCTGTAACTTCACTGAAGCACTACACAACTACAGTTGTCCATTTCTCTTCTATAGGGTCATAGGTCAGTACTACATTTGGTTATAGATTGGCCTTACCCATCCCATGGTCAATAATTATATATTATCCATAATGAAAATAAATGGGATCATACCACAGATAATTAGAGGTAACCATGCATGGGATAAAGCATTTAGGAGCTGCATCAGAGGGCAGTCCTGGGGATAAAGTTTCTGCTTCCCATCCGTAGAGCTAAGTTGCACTTGAAATTGGACAGGGATGAACTTTGTTTTATGTGGATGGGGAGTTTGTTCCACAGCAGCAGTATCCTCTGCAAAATGTGTCTGTCCCACCAAACTGTTCAGTTGATATTACAGAAGAGGTTTACATCCCTAGACTGAGTATTTCTGATGCCATTTGACTTGCTGACATGCAGTAGATCCATCTGTATGGGTCTGAAGATGCCTTGTATGCCAGACACAGGTCACTTCTTAGCAGTCTGTAGGATACAGAGTATAGTAACATAGTTTTGAGTTGGTCCATGTAGAACAGGTTATTCAGGCGTATCATTTTAGTAAGGTATCTCTAAGGGCCTTCCAGTTTTTCATGTGTCTGGACAGATACATGTGAAAGGGGGTATTATATTCAATGACTGGCCTAGTGAGGACTGCGCAAAGGGGACAATGGTATCTCTAGAGCTAGGCACAAATCCTTTGTTTATAGGCTATGCAGTGCAGGAGGACTTTTTTTACAACAATAGACACATGGTCAAAAGGTAGGTCACTGTGCACACAAGATATCCTTCTATTCATATGTTGCAGTATTCATAACATGAGGGAGTCTGCTGCTGGCTGACTCATATGTCCGACCAGTATACAAAAGTCTGATGCTACTGTAGGATATGTATGACATCACACACAGCTCAGGTCCTATATTGGTCATAAAACAATGTCAGGTATAAAGTAGACATCAACACATACCAAGCCTCAGAACTTTACTGCCACTAGTCAGGTTGTCTTCTCCAGTTGTCGCTCATCAGAGAAGTTGAGGATTCTGATCAGATAAGTGCCTGTTAGGTATTTTTCTTATTGCTTTAATTGCTACTGTTATCGTTGAGGTTACCTGTCAGCTAGAAAGGCAAGTGTCAGTGTGGAAGGCAAATTCTACATAAAGACTTCCACGACCTTTGTTTCTTTTGCCTAGGTCCTGACCACGACAATACCTCATGCTCAATTTGCAAGGCTTTTCTCCCTAAGGCCCTGCAAAGTAATTTAGTTTCCTTTAATTTGTAACTAGAAAAACATCACCTTAAGCACCTAGCACCTGATATGGAAGGTACGTCTGGTCCTTAAGGTGAGTCGCTAATTAAGAAGGCCAAGAAATCAAGGCATGACTTACCCGCTGCTCCTCCAATTCTGGACGTCTCTATCAAGGCCAGTGTTGGCCCAGAGACTGTCTCAGAGTCTGTAGGTGAACCTTCCATGAGTACTGGTGTGGAAGTCGTGAAGAATCCTACTAGCACATCCTCAGGGGATATGCAGGCATCTGCCCTGGATGTAAGGGGGGAACCCAGGCTCATTGTTACTGAAAGCCTGCATGGCATTCTGCAAGTCATTGTTCAAGAGGGTGTCTGTACTAATATCATAGAGTATAGGCCAACATCGGGCCCCTTGTCCTTCCATTGCATGGATGTTCCACATAAGAAGATGTTGAAAACTAAACATGCTTCTCCTGTCTCCCAAGAGCAGCCTGCTGATTGGCAAGCCTTCTCCCAAGGGCTCTTCAACACTTTTATGACCATGAGGCAATCTTTATGTCTGTCTCTCCCCTTCTCCTTCCTTTTCTCTTTCTACTGCACACAAGGATTTCCAGGGAGGTTTCATCATTTGAAGATGATTCATCTGGGGATGAGTTTTTGGCATATTCCTGCCAAATCTCATCACTTTTGATATGCTTCCCCAGAAGAGGAATCAAATGGCACAGATTCCCCAGGAGAGGATATTTCCTTTGCGGAAACCATTGCTAAAATGAGGGAGTTATTTAAGTGGGATTGCTCTCAGGTGTCAGACATCAAAAAAAGGTATTATGACCTTCAGCAAATGGATTCCCCTTCCCCATCTGCCATACCCCCTGTTCTGCCAGCCTTTTTAGATGCTTTCTCAGCAGCTTCTAAGTGTCCTGACTCTCAGCCTTCTGCCCATAAAATGCCAGATGGATTCTATAAGGTGACTGAGGATTCTAAATTCCTGTTTAAATGTCCCTCTGCAAACCCTGCAACAATTTCTGTGTCTGCAGACAAGGCCTCCAAGATGTTGCCCTCCACTTCCCTTCTCACATCTGACAAGGAGAGTAAAGTTATGGAGAGGATGGGGAAGAAAGTTTATACTTCTGCTACTCTGGTATTCACAGCTATAAATTACCAGACCCATATGGCTAAGTATTCCCTGGCCCTTCTCTTGGATGTTTGTAAGTTACTTTCAGAGCTTCCAGATTCTCCTACGAAGGCTCAGTTACCATCCATTCTGAACTCTTCTGCTCAAGTTACACACTATTCCATTAAGTGCAGCTACGATGCTGTGAAGGCATCAGCCAGAGCAGCTGCGTCTAGGTCAGTTCTCAGGAGGTACTCTTGGCTCAGACTACAGCCCTTACCAGACAATATAAAGGATAAAATCCTGGATGCCCCCCTGGACAACAAGGCATTGTTTGCTACCTCTGCTGCAGATCTCTTCAAGTCATTACAAGGAAAGGAAAAAGAGCTACAAGACCTTAAGCACATTTTTGTGTCCCCAGTTCCAAGATCTCAAAGGAACTACCCCTCTAAAACACACTTTGTTAGGAAACCTTCTAGACCCCAGGCTTCCAAGGGTAAAAGAGATACTAGGAAGCAATTTTCATCCAAATCTTCCACATCTACTGCTGCCCAGAAACACCCCTTTCAGGCTAAGCCAGGTAGTCTGTGACTATCTGTCCCCTGGCAGCCAGACTCCACTTTCCCTTCGCATTTCACTTTCTCTCCCTGCTTGGAAACAGATCGCCCAGGACTTGTGGATCCTCTCCATTATCCTCCAGTGATATTTCACGGAGTGGAAAACTCCACCTTCCTTCAGGGGTATACCACAGCCTCCAAAGGAACAGCTGGATTTCTTTACCCAAGTCATTTTCAGTCTTCTCTCTCAGGGTACCATTCAGGAGGTGTCACCTTCCCAAATAGGGAAAGGATTCTACTCCAGGATGTTCCTGGTCCCCTGGAGGTCCATACTAGACTTATCACACCTAAATATTTTCCTGAAGGTTCCCAACTTTTGCATGCTATCCATTCCCACTTTTCTGCTACTCCTCTTTCCTCAGGCCTTCATGGTGTCTCTGGGCATCAAGTATGCTTATCGCCACATTCTCATTCACCCTCGGTTCGGGAAGTATCTTCTATTTGGTATTGCTTCCTCACATTTTCAATTCTCTGCCTTGCCTTTTGGATTGCAAGGGTCTTCACAAGAATGCTTAGCTCCTGTCATAGCCTTTTGCAGAATAAGGGGTATACAAATTTTTCCATACCTGGATGATTTTCTTCTCCAGGCTCAGGCTCCAGACACTCTCCAAGAGAATCTATTCTTCATGGTGTTGCTGCTGGAGAATCCAGGATTCAATATCAGCTGTACTCTGTTGCATACCACCTACTCAGAGGTGATCCCTGCCTGACATACAAGGCCATGTCCAACCCAGAATTGATGGACATGCTCCACCTAAAGAAAACCTTATCCTCTCGAGCCAGACAGGGATCTAAACCTCACCACAACAATAAATAGGACATGCTGGAGGGATGGATTCCTGTCCCAGAGACTTTCCATGCTTTGGAACAAGATTCCAATCTACATTAGGCAGAACTCCTCGCTAACACTCTTCAAAAGAAACCTTGACGAGTGGATAGGAAACAAAGTTTACCCGGCGATCACTTCAGTGGCTCTGCTGGACAGAAGCACAGGGAACTAATCTGAGGGGGTGGCAAAAGCCAACACATTCTGGCTAGGCTTATAAATGCCTTTGGGCAGATAGCCTAGTACCTACCTATGAACTACCAGAAATCTACCCTGGTTCCTTCACAAGACCAAATCTTCCTAGGATGCAGAATTCAGACAGACAGGATGTTGACTTCCTTACCACCTGAAGAGGTTCTGTGTCTCACCCCCTACTTCCAGGCCCTCTTGCCTCTTCCATTCCTGACTGCCAAGGAATTTCTCCACCTCTTGGGCTTCATGGCATCCACTATTCCCATGCTACCTCTAACCAAGTTGCACATGAGGAAATTCTACTGGTACTTCAGGTCAATTTGGGTGAAACACTCCCAACTGCTGGAGTTTGTGATCCCCCTTCTTCCCTTCTTGAAAAAGGAACAAAACTGGTGGATTCATCAGATTTCCTGGAATCCCAGCTTACCCTTACAGCCAACCCTTCCCAATCAGGACCTGTACATGGATGCTTCAGACTTGGAATTGAGAACAACCCTGGCTTCCTGGAAGATAAAAGACTTGTGGTCCCCCTCCCAAACGAGGGAACACATAAGTATAAATGAAATGAGAGTCCTAATTTTCACTGTACAAATCTTGAAATCCTTTCTTCTTCCAGATGCCCTGAAGTGGTTTACAGACAATACCACAGTCCTTTGGTATGTCAACAAGCAGGGGGTGACCAAGTCTTATCCCCTATGCAGCTCCAAGCTTGGGAGTTAGCATCTCAGAGTCAACTTGCCCTCCAAGCTGTTTATATTCCTTCCACCCAAAATGTTGTGACAGACACATTGAGCAGGTCCATGACTCAATCCCACAAATGGATGTTACCCAGGGATATGTTTCTGGACATTGTCCGTCAGTGGGTACACCTCAGATCTATTCACCTTACCCGTGAACAGTCAACTTCCAAAGCTTTGTGCCAGAGCTCCCAGTCCTCTGGCATGGAAGGTGGATGCCCTGTCCTTTTCTTGGATGTGGATGTTTCTATATGCATTCCCCCATTCATACTTCTCCACAAGGTCCTGCTGAAGATTCAACAGGAACAACAAAAAATCTTATTGGGGGCTCCCTTTTGGCCAAGAAAACATTTGTTCTCCCTTCTTCTGCATTTACCCAAGGGCAATCATCACAAGTTACTCCACAGAAAGGACCCATTCACATAAGTGAAGGGATCTCTAATACACCTACAGTTGGCAACACTGCAAATGACTCTGGATTTTGATTCTGTTCAGACAGCCTTTCTCTGAGGACGTGCTGCAAGTTTTGCAGAAGGACAGAAAACCCAATACTAAGAAGTCCTATATTTCCAAATGGAAAAGGTTTTCCATCTTTTGCCTTTCTAAGGACCTGCAACCACTGCTGGTGGATGTTCCAATGGTGTTGTCCTACCTGTGTGAATTATTGAAGAGTGGATTTTCATATTCTTCAGTAAAAGCTCATCTTTCTGCTATCTTAGCATGAACACCTATGACTCCCCCCTTGGCCTCAAGGCTAGAAGTTAAACTTTTCCTTAAAGGCATTCTACATATTAGGCCATCAATAAAACCAGTTCCTCCTCCTTGGGATTTTTACTTTGTTCTAGAAAAACTTACCCTGGCTCCCTTTGAGCCAGCAAGTTCTTCCTCTCTTCAGCATTGCACCCGGAAAACATTTTTTTTTGTGGCCATTACTTTGGATAGAAAGGTTTTTGAACTTCAGGCACTGCTGGCCTCCCCCCTTTACTGTTTCACACAAGGATAGTGTTTCCTTATGCACAAACCCCTCTTTTATGGCCAAGGTGGTAAATGAGTTGTCACTCAATCAGTTCATCAATCTTCCCACCTTTTTCCCTTCTCTGCAGTCCTCCACTGAGAGAATTTTACACACTTTAGATGTGCATAGACAACTAAGATTTTATTTGAACAAAACCAAACCCATTAGGAAATCTGATCATCTTTTTCTTTTTATCTTCTATCATCCAAGGGCCCTGGGCAGGCCTGTTTCCAAGCAGACTATCACCACTAGGATTTTCAAAACCATTTCCTTTTGCTACGTGTCCCATGGGTAAACTTTTGCTTCCCCAGTTAAGACACATTCCACCAGAGCTGTGTCCTACTCAGGTGCCTTTTTCAAGGGTCTAGACACCTGCTCTGTATTAGAAGCAGCTACCTGGTCCTCTGTACACACTTTCACAAAACACTGTACGTTTAATGACATTTCCAGGTCTACAGCTGGTTTTGCAAGGGCTATTCTGCAGGGGGTTGCAGACAGTACTGCCCCTCTGCCCAACTCTTTTCTCAATGAGCTTTGTTATTCTCCCTCATGTTATGAATACTGTAACATATGAGTAGAAGGCCATAGAATAGCTGTATAAAATCTTCCCATAACCATAGATTTCCTTTTCTTTTCTATATGCTGCAGTATTCTCCCTCCCCCTTCCCCCTGATGCTTGCCTGTTTGCTGGTGGTGTGTTTCCTCTCCTTTTGTTCAGGCTGGGGCTCTTCTTGCGGCATTCAGTTCTGAGGCTTGGTAAGTGCTGACGTCCGCTTTATACCTGACGTAGTTTTATGACCGAAATAGGGCCGGAACCATGTGCGATGTCACATGTACCTTACAGTAGCATCAGACTTCTGTATACTGGCCGGACGTACAAGTCAGCTGGCGGTGGACTCCCTCATGTTATAAACACTGCAACATGTAGAAGAGAAGGACATTTATGGTTATGGTAAGATTTTACACAACTATTCTTTCCCAAATCCTGAACAACTGGGTCAACTCTTAGGGACATATTGTCAGTTTGATAGTCCCCTGGGGTAAATGACTTCACAAAGGATACAGTAATGCATTTTTTTGTCATTTAGTTTCAGACCATGATTTTGACACCAGTTATTTATCTGAGACAAACCTTCTTGCAGGATGGTTATGTCCTTTGGGGATTCAATCAATGCTCCTAGCTTGCAGCCATCTGCAGACTTAGTCAGCCAGAGCCCCTTGGTATTAACTTTTACTTCTAAAAGGTAAATGTCTAACAGGAGAGGTCCCAGCACAAAACCCCGGGGGACTCCACTGGTGACTGGTCTCTTTGTGGAGGTAACTTCCCCTATTTTGATTATCTGTGTCCTATCTGTGAGACATTTGGCATGCTCAGCAGGTGACATAGCATTTATTCCTAGTTTATTTAGATTTTCTACTATGCCTGAGTGAGGAATTGTATCAAAAGCTTGGGCCAAAACAGGGTATATGGTGTGTACCTTTTTGCCATCATCCATTGCTTTGTTAACCTTTTCAAAAAAAAAAAAAAAATACCTTGCTGATTAAGCATAGCCTGACCTTGATGAATGCAGACTGAAACAGGTCTAGTGTTTGGAGGTTCCCCATTTCCAGATTGATTAATTCCACGACAAGTCTTTCCATTGCTTTGTATATAAGGCTGGTTAGACTTATGTGTCTGTAATTGGTCAGGTCTGTGGATGATCCTTCCTTATGCACGGGAATGGTGTAGCTGTTCTCCATTTGTTTGGTACAAAACCTGTATGGAGGCTGAGATTGAACAGTTGTTAGGGGTATAACTAAATCATGCTTCATGCTATTTAAGATGCATCCAGGGACAGTGTTTGGACTCGATGCAGTATTTTTAGATTGTGATAGCACTTTTTGGACTTGGTCTTGTCTGACAGCTGGAGGTGTGTCAGTTTTAGGTATATTTTGTTTAACAGACAGAGAGAGGAAAGGGTAAAGTTAGAGTGAAACTTATTGCCCAGTAGGTTAGCTATATCTTCAGTCTCAGTCTAGGTAATGTCGCTAGTCTGGTCAGGATCAAACAAACAAACAGTTGTGGGTTCAGTTCAAGCAACTTTATTATGTATAAACACATCAGGATTGTGGCTTAGTAACTTAAACTTAAATAAACTTATAAACAGACTGACTACTGCACTCATTCATGTTAATACTCTGGCTGTTCTCTCAAAATGTCACTGCTGCCTGCACATGCTCTCTATTTATATGTACTTGCCTTCACTTTGAAATGCTTCTTAAAGTTACAACACACGCTCTGTTCTACATCCTCCCTATTTGAGAAATAAGTCATACACTGAAAATGACAACATTTATTGACATGCAATTGTGCAGAAATGATCATTTGACCTGCAATTCTGCAGAACTAATTCTTTGACATGCAGTCATACAGAACTAAATACAAATAAAACAATCCTGTCCAGGTTGCTGTGTATTTTATACTAGGTCCTGAAATACAACCTGATCGTGTGATATAAAAATTAGAATTGGGTCTAACAATGGTGACTGTCTTTAATGAATGTTCAACATCTGGGACATCATCAGGAATGGGAATAGGTACTGAGACATGTTCAATAAGAACATCATCTGGGTTGCTCTGAGATCTAGAGTCTGTATCACAGGTATGATCCTGCAATATTGATTCAGAAGAAGATGCCTGAGATTCCTTCTGTATTCTATACCCTCAGATTCTACTAAGTAGGATCTTGGCTCAGCACATATAACTCTCACTTGACAAATTCAATCAAAACCTTTCACCGTTTGCATCCTCACTATCTCTTCTTTCAATGAACAAAAAATCTGCTCATTTTATCATAGCTGGACTTCTGAAAGGAAGGCTTTTAAAATAGTTGGGCTTTAATTGCTCTGGTGTTTTTAGCATTAGGCACCAACAAACTGGAATTTTTAGGCAAGGTTGTTCTGGTTTGCCTAACTTGAAGTCTCTGAGCAGGCAAGCCAAGTAAGTTGTCACGGAGTATATTTCTGAAATTAAGCACATTCAAGAAAGCATCACTATTATCATAGCTTGACCTCTCTAGTAATTTCTTTGCACTTTGTACTGCACATTCAGCCAGGCTGTTTGACTGTGGGCACTCCGGACTGCTGGTAATATGGATAAAGTCCCACTCTTTTGCAAATTTCTGAAATAATTCACTAGTAAACTGGACACTGTTGTCAGAAATAACTTTGTGTGGACTGCCATGGACTGAGAAGTGACATTTCAACTTAGTAATAACAGTACTGGATGTTAGGTTAGGTAGCAGATTGATCTCAAACCAGTTCGAATAAGAGTCTACCAACACTAAGTAATCTTGATTGTTCCACTCTAATATGTCAGTGGCTACTGTTGACCAAAGTAGTTCAGGAATCTGGCTTAGCTGAAGTGGCTGTTTTTGCAAATGCAGTTTAGTACTATAACATACTGAACAAGATGAAAGTACTTTTATCAATGGGCTGGATTCACAAAACCTCCATGTAAGAGTTAATATGTCTTACACGGAGGCTGCAGTCTAATGGTATGACGTCAGCATGCCATGCATATTCATGAGGACATGCTGAGTCATACCCTAGGCTAACACGGTCCGTGTAGGAAAGTAGGGGGCGTGTCTGAATGCCGAGTTCTGCAAAGGGACACACCTCCAGAAGAGTCAGAGTCCTGAAAGTAAACACCCACGAGCAAGTCCGTGGAAATGTCAAGGAACACAACACCACACATGCCCTCACAGACTATAAACCCAACTGTAATGCAGAACGTAAAAATGGCAGTTTAATTTTTTTTTTTATAATTTCCAAAATGTTTGCCAGTAGTTGCACTCGTTTGCACAGGTATGCCCTCCGCTCAGCCACAGTTAGCAGACATTGAAAAGCAAATAAGATCTAAATATGCAAATTAGGCCAAGTAGCAATAGCGTAGCGGTAGAGACGCTGGCCAAAGAGGAGGTAGTCACGGTTCGAACCCCCACAACATCATTTTCCATTTTTATTTAAATAAGCATGAAACAATCCCGACATATATATATATATATATATATATATATATATATATATATATATATATATATATATATATATAAAACTATAATTTAAGTAAAATGTAATGAAATGGGCCATGTATTTTTGAAGAAATCCAACATAATAAAATATAAAAAAAGGATCATAATTGCCCATAGCTTAGCAAGGCTTTAGCAAGCTGAATATGGGTGCCCGTAGGTGAGCAGCACTTTAACAAGCTTAATATGAGTGCCCATAGGTGAAAAGCGCTTTAACAAGCTTAATATGAGTGCCCGCAGGCGAGCAGTGGTTTAACAGGTTTAACATGAGTGCCCGGAGTTGAGCAGCACTTTAACATGCTTAAAATGAGTGCCCGTAGTTCAGCAGCACTTCACCCAGCATAATATGAGTGCTCATAGCTAAATAACGTGTTACCCAGCGTAAGCCGTTTGCGCGAAGCTGCGCAGTGTGCCAACCAGCTTACCGTCGGGCAACATTGGGCAAGCTGTATAAAAGCTGCCTTTACACAGACACACCTCCTAGCCTGTCTAGACAGTAGTAAAATAAAAAAAGCAATGCCCAGGGTCGAACCTGGGATACTGTGCACCATAGTCAAAGTACTGAACCACTAAGCCATGACAGTTGTACTGAGAAATGCAGTATTAGCATATATATAGGAATGAATGGAAATAGAAGCATGACAAAGCAGGTTTTCTAAGCTGATAAATATCCAAAACGGCCAATCACAGATAAGTGCGGGAAAACCGGCATATATAAGCCCCATAGGCGGGAATACACAGCATAACTGATTGTGGTACTCATTTGCAATCAGGATGGCAGGTGCAGGAGAGGGAAGTCCCTTTAGAGCACAAAGGTGGGGTGTTGAGGAGTCAAAATATATAGTTTGGCTCCTAATCCATGATTATGAAGCACAACTCATGCAGGGCCAGGTTCACTGGGGTGTGTACAAGGCAGAGGCGTGGAACCAGTTGGCACATGATCTCACCAGTGCCACAGGCATTCCGAGGACTGGTGAACAGGTCTGTCACCACCATGCGGACCTGAAGCGACGGAAGGAGGACCAACTGAACCGTTGGATCCAGGAGGCCCGCCAAATGCTCAACACCCCACTACTGAGTAAGTATCCATGTAATTAAGTATGTAAGAAATGCTATCCTAGCCTATAGTATGGAGACGTATGTTCCAATATTACTTCCTTTATATTACAGCTGCAGGTGTTTGTTCCACGAATCAGCGAGCCTATGCTGATAGGCTGCTGAGGTTGCGCCACCAGGCAGGTTAGTAATTATTTAGCTGGTATTGTCATAGAATATAAGTGAGACAGATTGTAAAAGAGTTCAGTGTTGTAACCCACTAATAAAGGTCAAATAAGCCTAGAAGAAAGATTCTGCTAGTATTGTAAGATTAGATAAGTGATGCAGCCTGGAAAAGAGTGTAATGCAATCCAGTAATAAAGATTAAACAAGTCTCAAATAGAGTTTCCACCTGTATTGTAATATCAGATAACTGCTGCAGCCAGAAAATGAGTGGTAATCAATCAACAAAGGATAGACAAGTGTCAAATACATCCTTGTAAATTCTGCCATATGAAATAAGTGAGTCAGCTGGAAAGGGTTGTTGTAAACTAGTAATAAATGTTAATAAAGCCTAGAATTAAGTACCATTCTGAAATGTAAATATAAAATAATTGAGAGAGTGTGAGAAAGACAGTTTGAAGCTACCAGGAAAGCTGTAATAAGTCTGGAATAAAGGTATACTGCAGTCACTACATAATTAAATGAATGAGACAGCCACAACGAAAGAGTGTAATGTGTTAAATAAAATACAGAACATGGACTGTGTCCATCCCACAAATTGGATATTTTGCTGTACCCTTGCATTATGGAAATAGTATGGTTGTATGAAATGCTGAACATCCACAGTTGTCTAGACCCATATAAATCAAATGTAGCAGGATGCTGTACCTGAACACAGCCAGATATGAATATATATGAATAAAAATGGAATGTATATTAATGTAGCAGTAACATCCCCATCACCAACATTCCTAAGGTTACATACAGGAAACTGTACTAATACATGTAGTGGATATATATATGCATCTACTAGGAATGTACAGTATATGTATAAGTAGTTTTAGTTGTTAATATAAAAATTCTCCACCTTACCCTATTTTCACAAATGATGCCATTCCACACCAAACCGGGTATGTGTATTCACAATTAATTCCCATGGACATTTGTCCTGTTAGTTCATACATATCTGCATGTACGTTGATGCATGCGCCCCATTCACATATCCAAACCTGATGGCCTGTTGTCACCAATCAACCCTGCATGCTGTTGGAATGTGCACTGTTGTTCTAAATATGCATGTGTTATGCTTGCTGCTCAATGTTCGGAATTCATGGGTGTTTGGTTAATGGGAATACTGATGCATGCTGTTACAACTAATTTTGAATGGTGTTGTTTGTTACTAACCCAAAATGCCATAAGATACTGCTAAACATAGGACAATAGGGAAGGCGGGTTCCAGCGGACCCACCTCAGCTGGCGAGTGCACCTGGCACCAGTGGCCAGGCCGGGACCTCCTCCTCCAGTGGCCCTGTGCCACCTTTGGGTGGAAGCGCTGCAGGGGATGGGGCTCATCCCCCCTCTGCAAGAGTGGCTGGAGGAGAGCATCCACTCACCCTCCATAGGGTCCGGTCTGTGGTGCATAGTGAGATCAGGCGTTCTGTGACTGATCCCTTACGCCAGCTTGAGGCGAGGGTGGCGCAACTCATGGGTGTGCCTGCCCGTCCTATCCAGCCCCCAGCACAGCCCCGGCCTGGGCTGTGAAGGCGCAGTGGTAACTGCCTATGGGTGGGGATTTCAGTTCCTCTGATGCCATCTGTTGGCTCATGGGATTGCGATATCCAAACATCCGTCCCTGTTATTTGTGTTTACCCCCACATGTGTCATACTCCGCCCCTGTATGCGTCTCGTTTGTCTTGTCTGTTAACCTCCCCAACCTACCTCCCCAAATATACCTACTTCCTGTACCTCACATTCCACTCTCACCTGAAAAAAAAAAATAAAAAAAGGGCACTCTGTTCCCACAAAAAAATTACGCCCCATACATAGCTGCCCAATTCGCACGCATGTCCACTGGACATGTAAACTGATAATTCTAATTGGCAGTACAACATATTTTGTTGTCCTCACCCCTCTCTCAGGGGTGGAAGGTTTCAAATTTCACACATATGCACAGCTGTTGCTGATAAAGAAATGGACAGCTATGGGCCTTCCCTACATCCTTCCTGCACATCCCGAGCTTGTTTTCCTACTGTCCTACCCTCTTTGTGCCCCATTTTTCACCACTTTCCTATCTCCCCATTTTCTTTTCTTTAAAAGAAATTAGCGCGGGTGTTAGCGGGAGTAAGCACTTTTAAGCAGTAGTCAGTGGGTGTGTGCTTAGCTAAGCGAGTGCACGCATGTGTAAGCATCGTGCAAACCAGCGCAAACCCGCTTACAACTGCTTAAAAGTGCCTTAGTCACTCTGTATGACAAGGCCTGTAGTCTGCTCATCATCAAAATAAAATACCCCTGTCAGTCTCGAACCCCGGACCTTGGAAACACTAGTCTGCATGAATTACCACTGAGCCACGGCAGATATACAAGAACTTGGCGTTGAAAGAAATATATCATGAAATACAAGGAGTGAATGTAAAGGGAATATAGGAAGGCCATTACACAAAGCTTGTTCCCTGAATCCTTACTGGCAATTTTTGTGGAATTGCATTACATTAGTGTGATAAGAGAAACAGTCATGCTAGGAGGTAATAATGTTACAGTAGCACCTTACAAACCCCACACAGTATCAGAGCAGGATAAACACCGCCATATTTGAATAGGTATGAGGCCAGACTTCCCAACTGTGACTGATTTACAGGGATGTCCCTGATTTGCAAAAAAAATGTTACCTGTGCCCCACTGACTCCCTGTGAAATGTACTAACATTAGGCAGAAAGGTGGGGTATCCCACGTAATGGTGACTGTCAATAAGTTAAAGTAGACATTACTTGCATGTCAGAAATGGTGTAGTAATACATATGCTCAAAATACCCCACAATCACAACTGCAGAATATCTGAAATATATCACGGGTGTATCCCACCTTTCCCTGAGGCTGGTCAAATATATACCTGAGAGTATCTGAGGCCTGCAAGTGTCAGAAATACACAGGCATATCAGCCTGTCTACTGTTACACACTCTGCGAATAGCTGTAGAATTACTCCCACAAGCACACCCTCATGTAGGAGTACAACACAGAAATATCAAAGGATGTAGCCATCTAACAAACTAATGACAGTATAGCAGTTTACAAGCACTGCATGTGCCTGATATTCATAATTGTTAGTACAAAATACAAGGCCCTACCTAGTACTGCTCAGCAGCAAAATAAAATACCATTGTAAGTGTCAAACCCCAGACCTTAGGCTCACCAGACTGCATGCAGTGCCACCAAGCCACAGCAAACATATAAGAACTTACTGCCGAAAGAAATATATCATGCAGTACAAGGAGTGAATGTAAATGGAAAATAGGAAAGCCATAGCAACACATTCCAGTAAAGACAAATATCAGGCCTTCAAGGAGTGAATGTAAAGGGAAAATAGTGAAGCCATAGCAACACATTGCAAGAACTACTGTTGTATACCAGTTAATCCACAACTCCCACAGGAAAGTACATACTCCCATGTAAACAGTGTTAGCATTAGCAGGTGTGAGTTAACATACACATTGAGAAGAGTGAACTGGAAAAAGCAACAGTCAGGTTTCAGTACAACATGCATTTCAGTGGCTACAACACAGCCTTAGATATGAGAGACATACCAACCTTCTGACTGACACAACAGTGTCCACAGCAAACTAGCATGGTCCCCACCTTGCAAAACTGAAAGGCCTACGCCTACCTAACCTAACATTTTATAGCAGTGTCCTGAAGTCACAGTGAGAACTGCAATTACCACACAGCAGGCTGCATGCAATTAGTAAATGCTGGCCACTAATTGGCGCAGAGGCCATCACATGCACATGTGCAGATACCTACAAAAGCAGCCTGTACTGCCAGTCCACACATGCAATAACATCACTGCAGCAACTGGAGGGAGAGAGAGAGACAGACCAAAATAAAACAACAAAAAAAGAAAATCCAAGCCAGCCAGCCAGGCAGCCAGCCATCCAGCCACCTAGGCAGCCAGCCACCCAGGCAGCCAGCCATCCATCCAGGCAGCCATCCAGCCACCCAGCCAGCCAGCCAGCCAGCCATCCAGGTGGCCATCCAGGCAGCCAGCCATCCAAGCAGCCATCCAGCCACCCAGGCAGCCAGCCAACCAGCCATCCAGCCAGCCATCCAGCCAGCAATCCAAAAAAAAAGCTGTCAGAGACAAAGGTAATGTAAACTACATAATCTAATAATCTACATACTGTGAACCCTCCATATGTGTTAGCAGTCTGTATCTATATGTATATGAAGATGTGCATAGGGCAAGGGACATACTGCAACTGTTAGTGAAGGCTGGACATACATATGTAGTTGAAGGTTGCTATGTGCACATATCAATGTAGGTTGTAGTGTGTGGCATTGAAAACAGCATGCAGTGCAGGTATATGTCATGTGGTGGTGAACTTCTGTGGGACTGAGCCAGTGAGGCCTACTACAGCTATATGGCTTGAGGACAGCATAATGCATTATGCACAACAGTGTGCAATATCATTACAAAATGGTATGTCTCACAACTGTTGCAGAAGTGATATTCCCACCATGAAAGGTGGGCAGTCCATGTACCTACATGTGCATGTATATGTACAGCAATGGATGTTAAGAAGTGTGTGTGTATATATATATATATATATATATATATATATATATATATATATATATATATATATATATATATATATATATATATATATATATATATATATGTACATAGACAGAGAGGTCTATATAGATACATAGAGATATATGGATAGATAGAGAATATGTATACACATATAGATATAATAGACAAATACATATATAGATATAAATTTAGATACATACATGTATACAGATAGATATGAATGTCTATAGATATGTGTATATATATATATATATATATATGTGGTTATATATAGCGGTGTGTATATAGATATATATATATATATATATATATATACATATATGTAGATATGGATATATATTTACATATATATATATATAAATATATATATTGATATATATATATATATTTATATGTATATATATATATATATATATATATATATATAAATATATATAGATATATATATATAAAGAGAGTGAGAGAGGGGGACATGGGGGCAGATGTACTGCAACAGGTGCCTGGTGACCAAGGCATGGACAGAACACCAGTGTTGATACTGCAGTACCATACCCCATTCCAAAACATGTTACCCACTAACTACCACATAGGTGGTTGCCTGCCTACCACTGGAGGTGTCAGAAGGGAACATGGGACACAGGTGTACAATAGCCTCCCCTTTGATATCCATAGTGGCACACTAGTCTTGTAATCCCTGTACATGGTACATGTCATCACAAAAGGTGTGTCAGCTAGGGAAATATAAGTCAGTGTACCCCTGTACACCTCACAATGTCCTATGCAGTATGTACCTCCCATGAGAACTACAGCAAGTGGAAAGGCCACAGACATACCTAACAAAGACTGATAATGGCCACAAACACATTCCCTATGCAGACTGACTCACAAAACCACAGCTAGAGTGCCTTGCATACTGCCTACACAGAGGTTACCAGTGCTGGACATACAGAGTTATGTCACACCCATACCAGTTGGCCAACCACCATGGCAACACCTCACAATCCGTCCAGCCTACATGACCTAGGGCCCTAATCCCTGTCACCGCACTAAACAGCACATGCTGGAGGTACAGGTTTCTGTACACAAATATGCCATACCCTGGACTAAACCACCCAGCATTAACAAACAAGGCTCCTCAGTAGATGTCATACATACCCCTAATGAATGTCATGGAGATAGGTAATATACCCTGCGAGTCACCTGTGTGTAACCATTTAATAGGAGCAAGTAAAATCACAGTACATGTGTACCAAAGGGCAGGGTAGCATATGGCTAGGCTGCCCTAGGCCCAGGGCCAATAGCATAGTACCTACCTATGACACAATGTGCACACACATGTACTCAGTGCAATACCAGCTATGTGGCATTGAATGAGTGTGACACTGACTGTGTGCAAGGTCTGTAAAGGTGTGATAGCTTAGTGTGAGTTTGTGTCTGTCATGGTAGTTAGTGTCCTTGGTGTGAGGCCAGAGAAAGATGCGTCAGTTATTGGGATGCAAACATAGTAGATTGGCATATGTTGTGCCATAGTTCCCTGTGTATGACTGCGGTGTCCCATCATAGGCAGAAGCAATACATGTATGCTTAGTAAGTGGTACTGCTGTTGAATCCAGCTCACATATGAACTGTTGTACTACCTGATTACAGTATGGTGTATGTTCACATTCTGTGGTAACACTGTTTGGTGTGTTACCTGTAGTCTGCACAGATTACATACCTCATGCATAGGTATCTGTAAGTAGGGGCACACAGTACTATAAGGTACACAGTTAATGCTCATCTGTGTTGTCATACATTTGTGTGTTGTATGTATGTGTAATGTGTTTGTAATGATGCCTGTACCATGGCCGCAATCACATGTGTGTTACAGGGTATGTGTGTGTACCTGGCAGCATGTATACTCTGTGACAGCAGTATGCTGGCTTTAGTAACAACTGTGCACGTATGTCAGGTAGGGGTATGGCATCAAAGACTAGGGTGGATTACCGTAGAAACTGTACATGTGTATTGCATTCATTGCATGGGATGACAATATTCTTCATCCATTAGCTTGATACATACCCCAGTGTGAGGTTGTGCATTGTATCCCAAACTGATATGTGGTATCGAACATGTATATCCCCTGATAGACAGACAGATGCTATATATGGCAGTGAAGTGATATCAGTACATTTGAATATTAAGTCTGCCACATGACTTGCTCACATATTTTTTTTTTCTTTCCTTCCAGGGTGATGGTGCATCAGAGAAACCCACCTTCTGCAGCAGCAGAGGATCAGGAGATCCACCAGAGCCTGGTGCAGAATTACTGTGTGCTGTTTTCCAGGACCAGCCAGAACCAGCATGAGAGGGCTGTACTGTGGCAAGAACTTGTCCGTTGGGTAAATGACATAGGCATGCATAACCGGACATATGAGAAGGTACGCCATCACTGCAGTGATTTAATTAGACATGTCCGGCAGCATGCATCTGATATCCACAGACAACAGCTTGCCACAGGTGATGGGGTACCTATCCATCCCCCCCTGACCAGTGTGGAGGAGCACCTCCTAAGTGTTGTGGCTCCAGGCCAACAACAAGAACATCCGCAAACATGTGTCATCATAGAGGCCGGAGCCACCCAGCATGTTGAAATGGAGTGTGCAGGTAACATGCCATATCTGTAGTTGACTGTTCTCTGTACTGGTAGTCTATGCGTGTGTGAGATGTGTACTGTTTGTGTAGCTGTTAACCTGCCCATTCTTCTGCAAGATTGATATTCTGAGCATAATCTGTACACCTGTGAAAGCCACCTGTTGTACTACTGTACTTTATCATACTCACAGTATCAAAGGCACAGTTGTGGCCACTGGCAATCACTCTCATATGTTTGCAGGTCCCTCTGGAGTGACAGCAAGGCAGCCAATCCATGCTGGTGAGTGTGTAATAACAATACTATTGCTAATGACATGTGCATGTCATATGGAGGTGTAGTGTGTGCACATGTAACACACTTACACATAATGCATGCTGTGCATGTTTGCTGTGAAACTATGCATATCCCATTATTCTCAGTAGCTGCCTCACTCACATGCAATACACACAGAGCATGACACACATGTGTGGCAACACAGTACTGGACATTTTATAGGCATACCAGATACACATGTGTCATATACCCAAACATAGACTGGGAACATTACTCAAGCCCCAACACCCTAGCCCAAAGGTTCCTAGAATTCATAAACTCAAATGCGATGGAACAACTAGTCACCACTCCCACAAGAGGAGATAATATACTAGACCTGATCATCACAAACATGGGGACAAAATGCTCCACATTGGAAGTATACCCCTCATTGGTGAGATCAGACCATAAATTAATCTCACTGGAAATCCACATCCCGCCACCACCCCCTGCACAAAAGACCACAGTGAAGAACTTCTCAAAAGCCGACTTTACACTTCTTAAGACTGAAGTGGTATCCTTCAAGGCCCCTGGGCCAATGGAAACCACAACCCACACCGCTGAATCCTTTATAAATGCCTTCTACAGGCACCTTCAAGAATGCATGGATCATGCAATCCCTAATAAAACCAAGACCCATTCCCCCAAAGGCAGGCGCCCTGTCTGGTGGATCCCAGCCATTAACAAACTTTACAACAGGAGGAGGAAGCTACTACATGACAGAGCAAAATCCCTAAAAGGGAAGGCATCTCTGATCAGTACTAGCAAAAAACTACGATCACTCATAAAATCATCCAAGGCCAACTTTGAGAGAAAATCACAAAGACAATCACAAGGCCTTCTTTAGCTATGTTAGAAACCTGGGTGGAAACTCCCAAATATGCTCAGAGTTAGTCCAAAATGACACAAAATACACTGAACCCACAGACATTGCCAACATTCTGGCAGACAGGTTCAGTGCAAATTTCTCCACCCCTCCCCAAAAGGAGAAATATCTATCCCAGCAGAGTGTAGCCTCCCTAACATCTCAGATGCCCAGGTGAGAGCCGCCTCGCCAAAGCTAAAACACAGCATCAATGGGACCGGAGGGTGTCCCGGCTGCGTGTTACATGAACTCAAGAGGAACTAAACCCACATAAGGCTGCTGTTTAATCTTAGCCTTACTACAGGATACGCACCCAAAGAGTGGCGACAGCAACAGTGGTCCCACTCCACAAAGGCGGTGCTTCTACGGACCCTGAAATTACCGCCCATAAGCTTGACGAGCCTGGTCTGCAAAGCTATGGAAAGGATCATTATGGAACTCATAAACAAAGACATTGGGGACCTACAGACATTGGATCCTACCCAATTTGGCTTTGTCAAGGGCAGATCCTGCCTTTTGAACTTGGTCATCTTTTTTGAAACAGTCACTAAGGCCATTGATGAGGGTAAGGCAGTTCACACAGCCTACCTTGACCTTGCAAAAGCCTTCGACACAATACCCCACTCGGGCATCATAGACAAACTCACCAGCTAAAATGTAAACCCATATGTCACAAGATGGGTTGCAAACTGGCTCAAGGACAGAACCCACAAGATCAGAATTGCTGGAGCCATGTCAGACTCTAAGCCAGTCACAAGCGGTGTCCCACAGGGCTCAGTCCTGGGACCCCTCTTGTTCGGCATTTATTTTTCCGAGGTGCAAGCAAACATAGGAGGATTGTGGCTGACAGAGTTCGCAGATGACTGCAAACTGGGCGCCATAATTGATACTCCAGCAGACACAAGCATCCTTCAGAGAGGCCTCATAGAAACGGATAATTAGTGCCAGAGCCATGGCCTTAAACTGAATGCCAAAAAATGTATAGTCATACCCTTTGGGAAAAACAAGGTACCCACAAATTACCACATAGGTGGTAATCCATTAAGTACGGAAGAGGTAATCAGGGACCTATGGACCCAAGTTGACAGTAACCTCTCATTTGACACTCACATCACCAAGGTGGTTAGGAAGACCTTCTATATTGCCCACCTTATCATGAAGGGATTCACATCTAGATCAAGAGAGGTCATTGTGCCCCTGTACTCTTCTCCTATCAGGCCCATGATTGAGTACAATGCCCCATTTGGGATGTATCTTACCCGACACCTGCAGCATTTGGAAAGACCCCAAAAGTTCCTCACCAAGAGGATGAAGGGTCTCAAACATATGTCATATGCTGCCCGGCTGAAGAAACTCCAGCTCTATTCAGTCGCATACCACCTACTCAGAGGTGATCTATGCCTGATGTACAAGGCCATGTCCAATCTGGAATTAATGGACATGCTCCACCTCAGAAAATCCAAATCCATCAGAGCCACGAGAGCAAGAGATTTGAACCTCAACACAGAAATAAATAGGACATGCTGGAGGGACAGATTCATAACCCAGAGGCTCCCTACACTCTGGAACAGAATCCCAGTCCATGTTAGGCAGAGCCCCTCACTAACTCTCTTCAAGAGAAATCTTGACGAGTGGATGGGAGATCGTAGGTTTACCCCGGGGGTCATCTCTGTGTCACTACTAGACAGAGGCACAGTAAACTAAACCCTAAATGGGCGTAGTATTCTCATCCCAAGGGGTGGTGAAAGCCACACACACTCTGGCTAGGCTTATAAATGCCCTAGGGCAGATAGCCTAGTACGAACCTATGAACATGTACACAACACACACATGTTTGGCATACACACTACACCTTAGCCTGCTACACATGTCCAGTTATGACATCTGCTGTATGGCCAGCCTTCAACATCCCACTTATCTACGCAGCACACATAATATACCTGAGGGGTAGAGGCCTATCATGTCTTTGTGTAACAGTCTGGAACAAATAATACATTCATGTTAGGCAATGCTCACTATTGGCCACCTTACACACCCATGTAACAAGTGGCTGTGTAATTGTGGATGTAGTAATGTTACTGCACTTCAGGTACAGCATGCTAGCTGCCTGTCTGGCACACATTATTATTGTTGACTGACCACAAGAAGTATGTTGATCATGGCTCACGTTACTACACCACATCCAGTTCCACTGACCACAAAAGTACACATAGCTGTTATTGCGTAGCACAGTCATGTGTTTTGTGTGTGTGTGTGTATGTGTGTGTAAATCTATGCACCCACAGCTTGTAACACTTGCACAACATTGTTATGTCCTTGTACACATTGTGTCCCAGGGTGGAGACAATCACTGAACAACTACACACAAGCATCAAGTACATGTATACTGTTATTAACAAGGGCTGTCTACACTTGCACTGCATGTTCCTGTGCAACACATAACCTGTATGCTGACATGTGTGCAGTGATGTTTTTCCTTGTGAAACGGTCACTCACCCTAAAACAGTATTGTGTATGTGTTGGATTGCAGGTGTGTCTGTGTTTGTATCTGCTGTACTGAGGAGTGTGCCTATGTGCATGTGCGCATGTGTGCCTGTGTGCATGTGCGCCTATGTGCATGTGTGCATGTGCGCATGTGTGCTGTGCACCTGTGTGCATGTGTGCACGTGCGGCTGTGTGCATGTGTGCATGTGTGCCAATATCGTGTACACATTTGTAAACTGTGTTTCCTATCTTCCTCTCACAGCTTCTGATGTTGCTCTGGTGGAATGCAGCAGGGAACCTGAAGCCACTGCTGGGGATATTGCTAATGATGATACATGTGTAACAGCACAGGGAGGTGCGACACGGTCTGTCGTTGGTTATCCAATTGACAGTACACAGCAGTCAACCCCATCAATGCGCACAGTCATCCTGCCGATACATCCATTGTCACCAATGTCCTTAGCTGAGGGACAGCATACAGTGGGCATTGACCAGGGTAGTGTGGTATCATTGGCACATGCATCCCCTTACAGCAGCCATGGCCAGATTCCTGACATGGTACCACACAGGCAGATGTCCAGGGGTTCTCGTGGGAGCATCCATGGTCATACTGCCCCTGTCAGACGTGCCCACAGAGGTCTATCAACCTCAGCTATGTTCCGGGCTGTAATGCAGGCACAGGCACATATGGAACGGTACACCAGACAGGGTCTGAGGGAGCTTAGAGCACATCGCACTGCTATGAATGAAACTATGCGTGATGTTGCGTCTGCCATCCGTAACATCAGCGAGGTCATTGATAGACGTTGGAGGGACACATTAGATCTGTTCCACAACTACATGTCCAGGAGCCAGGACAGTGCAGGACGGTTGAGGCGTCGACGTGGACATCTGCCAGCAACATTATCAGCTGCCAGTCGTCGCAAACGACAACAAACCCACAGCCGCTCCCATACTACCAGTATCAGCCCCAGCAATGCTGGGTCTGTGCTGTCATTAGACCGTCCTAGAAGACCACGTGCAGATGGCTCTGGACAGTCCCAGCAGGGACATGTGTCCAGTCAACAACCCACTGCTTCTGATGACAGTACCCAGTCTGGCTTAGTACCTGATACTGTCCGTAGCACCCCTGCCAGGCACAGGTACCATGTCCGTGGCCAGAGACAGTGACCTGTATGACCTGGCAGGTACAGTCTGTGGCTGTCCACAAACACCCGTATATGGCAGCCACATGGTGGAACTGTGTGCATGCATACACACACACATAATGCTAACACCTAGGGCTAACACATACACACACACATCGCAGCAACGTTGCCCCATCTTGTACTGTTGTCCCCCACTAACACACACACACATACATGTCGATTGGATGTGTCAATGGCAGACACTGGCAAACCAAGTACACACCCTGTGCATCTGATGAAACTGTGCCACCTCCTGCCATCTGTAACATTGATGCTGGAACATGATAGCATGGTACTGATGCACAGGGTGACTACATAGCACTGTAGTAATATTATCATGTTGTTAACAGTACAGTGTAATGATATTGTTGTGGGTATTTTCGAGCATGCATGATGCATTAGCTATGTTTGTCATTGCAGTTTTGTATACACCAGTGTTAATTCCCAAAGTGTACTGCCTGCACATGTGCCACATGGCTGTCATGTGTACCTGTGCCTGCATGTGTTGGGGTGTGGACAGTACATGTGTGATGTTTGCATCACCGATTTGCAGGTATACATTTGTGAACATGGTCAGCATGGAACATGACATGGTTTGACAGTATGCTGTGGGTGATATGGTTTCCACATGTCAATGGTCTGCATTCTGGTAGTATACACAGCTTACATAGCCTGACATTTAGTGGTCATTACATGGTATCTCCTCAACTGATACACAGATGTAGGAACCTGGTGTCAGTGATATCCCTGCAGTACTACACTATACCAGTAGCCATTGTTACTGAGCCCCACACATCCCTGGGAACAATACCCTTTAGCATATAGCAGTCTCATGTACATGCCAACACACTATGGATATGTCCATCCATGACTGCAAATACATACAGTGGCCTACAATGCATTCTACACATGACACACCTAACCACCACAAGGGTATCATTCGGACAGATACCTGTTGTCCAAGCCATGGTATATTGCTGTAACACTACTGTGGCATTGTCATCGGCATGTAGTTAACATAGTATTCCAACAGTACCATGTAGGTGGTAGCACCCATCGTGTAGAACGGGTAATGGTGTGTACATGTGGACAGGTGTTATCTTGTCTATCCTGTGATATTCACATTTCCAAAAGTATTCTGCAGTCCCTCTGTGTATCACCTAAGCAAGAAGGTATCTGTATGCATATTGGCAACAGTTGCCATACACCTACACTGGATGGCCATCACTCACAGACTTTGCTGTGTTTTAACATGTCTGACATATACTGCAGACATGAACCGTCACCCTCATTAATCTATCAAAGCTTTCATGGGTGTGTGTCACATAGTTGGCCTAGGACACAGATCACTGCAGTAGCTTGCATTGTCACCAACATACATGTATGGCCTAAGGTCTGGTAAGCTGCGCACATGGGCAAAGGTAACAACTGTATTCATATGGGGCAGGCTTCACACATAGGAACTATTAAAGGTCACAGGTACATATCTGTATGTGGCAAACACATACCTGATGTGTGCATGGCAATTATTGTTATAATAATATGTCATACAATAATGAAAGCAAAACACACAACACATTCACAAACTGTGTGACAAACACACACATGGCATTTGTAGGATTCAAACCCCTACCTAACTAGGTTATGGCACTTGAGAGAGATGCATTAGCACAGCACGCTATTTGCATTACTGGATGATTTCCCTTCTCCTGCTGTATTTATAGGGTGCTGACATCATCAGTCTTTCCAAAGAAGAATGTACATCTTTTAGTGTGTTATCCCAGTCTTCAAAATGGCCATTCCTTTCACAAAGAATTGCAGACATACACACACCCCTGCCCCCCCCCCACACACACAGCGTTTGCAGGATTCAAACCCCTACCTACCTATGTTATGATACTTGAGACAGACGCATTAGCACAGCGCGCTATTCGCATTACTGGATAATTTCCCTTCTCCTGCTGTATTTATAGGGTGCTGACATCATCAGTGTTTCCAAAGAAGAATGTACATCTTTTAGTGTGTTATCCCAGTCTTCAAAATGGCCATTCCTTTCACAAAGAATTGCAGACATACACACACCCCTGCCCCCCCACACACACACAGCATTTGCAGGATTCAAACCCCTACCAAACTATGTTATGATACTTGAGACAGACGCATTAGCACAGCACGCTATTCGCATTACTGGATGATTTCCCTTCTCCTGCTGTATTTATAGGCTGCTGACATCATCAGTCTTTCCAAAGAAGAATGTACATCTTTAACTATCCCTCAGTATGGGGGATAACAATATCTGTGCATTCACAGAAACCTAGTTCAGGGTCACATATGCACACTGGCACTGCCAGGTTATGTTCTATACCATGCTTCGTGACCATAGGACTTGTGACACAGAACACAAGTAGGGGGTGTATTCATATACATCACAGATACACACACCTCTGGGTTGGTCCCACTGCACTAAGCATGACAGGCCATACATATACACCTACCATTGTGCAAAACTGCCTTTTGGTTTAGTGTGTAGTTCAGACCACCCACCCATACCCAGTAACCACACTTGGCTTTCCTGGGAACTGTGTCGGATATGAAGGTCTTCACACACACCATTATAGTGGTTGACTTCAGGTACACAAATATTGACTGGGGATACTACTCAAGCCCTCAACATCACCCTACAGCCACTACAATTTGTGAATCCATGTGCTATGGCACAACCAGTCACCACACCCACTAGGGGGAAAACATATTGGACCTGATCATCACCAACATGGGGACTCTGTGTTCCACACCAGAGGTAGAACTGTCATTGTTAAGATCAGACCATGACCAACTTTCCCTGGACATCCATATCCCGTCCCCACACCCAGCCAAGGAAATCACTGTAAAGAATTTCTCAAAAGCAGACTTTGCACTTGTGAAGACTGGGGTGGAATACTTCAGAGGCCCCATGCTGGAGGTTAATACAGACCAATCTGCAGAATTCTTTACAAACGCATTGTATGAGCAGCTGCAGGTATGCATTGATCATGCTATCCCACATAAAACCATGACTCCTCCAAAACAGGAGACCTGTCTGGTTGACCCCAGCCATATATAAGCTGTACAACAGAAGGAGGAAGCTACTACATAACAGAGCAATATCCCACAGACCCAGATAGATCATAACCTTTCCTTTGCTAATCACATTGACAGAGAGTCATTGCTAAGAACTTTGTATAGCCCTCCTTCTCACATGGGTGTTTGCATGTAGATCATGTGAGGTCATTGTGGCCCTCTACTACTCACTCATCAGGACCATGTTTGACTACAATGCCCCTTTTGGGGTGTACCTTACCCAACACCTGCGGCATCTACAATGAACACAACAGTACCTCCCCAAGAGAATCATGGGCTACACACATATGTCCTATGCAGCTCAGCTAAAGGATCTCCAGCTCTACTCAGTTGCTTAACGCCTACTCAGAGGTAATCTATGCCTGACATACACAGCCATTTCAAACCCAGAAGTAATGGACATGCTCCACCTCATAACATCCAAGACCCTTACAGCTACAAACTCCAGGGACGTAAACCTCAGCACAAACATAAATAGGATATGCTGCAGGGACAGATTCATTACTCACAGGCTCCCCTCACTCTGGAATTGAATCCCAATTAAAGTTAGACATAGCCCCTCACCAACCCTCTTCCAGCAAAGTACAGCCGCATGGATGGGAAATTGCAAATTCACCCCTGGAATCTCCACTGTGTCCCTGCTTGACAGAGGCACAGCAAAGTAGCCTTAAAGGGTGCCTTCTGTGACCTACTTTACAGAGGCACAGTAGGCTACTCTACTGGGGAGGCAGACGCCAAATACACTCTGCCTAGGCTTATGAATTCCCTAGGGCAGACAGCCTAGTATTCACCTCTGCACCTATGTTTATGTTTGGGATGCACAATATTTGTTGCTGCTACTGTTTGCAGGTCTTTATTGCCGTAGCTTTCACAGTTTCTGTGAACAACTTGTGTATCTGCGTAACATGTTTGATCATGACAGGGTTCCGGTATATTAATATATGTGTCTGTTGTCATTTAACTGTGTGCACAGGGTGGATTGCTGGATCGTGGGAGGTTCCTGGCTTAACACATACAACTGACAGATATGTGTGACTGACTGCTATACTCGGACATGGCCAAGTGTGTGAGCATGCCCAGTTCAGGCTTTCCATGGTTTGTTGCCTGACATGTGTCTCATTTATCCTAGTGTGTGAGCATGCTCAGTGTGACCTTTCCATATGTTGTGATCTGAAGTCCACTACATTTGTGGTTGTGTGTGAACATGACCAATACTGACATTAATACTGTGTGTTGGAAGTCATGTTGTGTTCTTACTGCCAGACTCCTTTGTGTCATAACTCAACAGGGATTATGCTGTGCTTGCAGGGTTTCCATGGGATAGTTTGCAAAGACTTGGCAACATTCTCTCATACTGGCTGAACACTGCAATACTGTCATGGTGTAGTGGTTCAGTACTTTCACTATGGTGCACAGTATCATGGGTTTGAGTCCCATCACTGCTGTAAATGCTCATACTGAGCAGACCAGACTAGTTAAGGGCCAGTTGGGCAACTATGAGCATGTTGCATTTTGTTCAGCTATGGCCTACTTAAACCAGGCTTGTCTGACATTGCTGTGTATTCACCAGCTTGGGTGGACATTGGCAAACATTACTCCACAGTGACCACAGTTGTACTACTTGGTGTGTGTGATTCTGTTCATAGGTTCATACTAGGCTATCTGCCCTAGGGCATTTATAATCCTAGCCAGAGTGTGTTTGGCTTTCAACACACATTGTAAGTGGAGTTTGCCATTACATTTTTCATGGTTAGTATACTGTGCCTCTGGCTAACAGTGACATAGAAGTGATACCCAGGGTAAGCCTACAATCTCCCATCCACTCATCAGGATTCCTCTTGAAGAGAGTCAATGAGGGACTCTGGCTAACCTGGAGTGGGAGTTTACTCAAGAGTGGGGGGAGCCTCTGGGTTATGGATCTGTCACTCCAGCATGTCCTATTTATTTCAGTCCTGAGGTTCAGGTCTCTTGAGCGCGTAGCTTGATGGGATTCTGATTTTCCAAGGTGCGGCATGTCCATTGATTCCAGGATGGACATGGCTTTATACATCTGGCACAGATCGCCTCTCGGCAGGCAGTATGCCACTGAGTGGAGCTGCAGTTTCTTTAACCGGGCAGTGAATGGCATGTGTTTGAGCTCTTTGATCCTTCTGTTGAGGTATTTTTGTGGTCTTTCCAGCTGCTGCAGGTGTCTGAAAAGGTACATCCTACAAGGGGCATTGTACTCAATTATGGGCCTGATGAGGGATGAGTTAAGAGGCATAATGACCTCCACTGATGTAGATGTGATTACCTTCATGATTAGGTGGGCTATATGAAATGTTTCGCTGAACACTTTGGCCACATGGTTGTTGAATGTGAGATTGCTATCGACTTGGGTCCCCAGGTCCCTTATCACTTCTTCCATACTTAATGGGTTACCACATATGTAGTAATTTGTGGGCACTTAGTTTTTGACAAAGGGGAGGACTATACACTGTTTTGTGTTTAGCTTGAGGACATGGCTCTGGCACCAGTTGTCTGTTTCTATGAGGCCCTTTTGTAGGATGCTTGTGTCATCTGGAGGGTCAATTATGGTGCCCAGTTTGCAGTCCTCTACAAACTTGTTCACCAACAGTCCTTCTGTGTTGGCCTGTACCTCTGAGAAATATATACCAAACAAGGGAGGTCCCAGGACTGAGCCTTGTGGGATGCCACTTGTAGCTGGTTTGTGGTCTGACATGGCTCCAGCATTTCAGACCATGTGGGTTCTGTCCTTGAGCCAGTTTGCAACCCATCTAGTGACATAGAGGTTTCTATTGAAGCTGGTGATCTTATCTATGATGACCAAGTGGGGTACTGTATGGATGGCTTTTGCAAGGTCCAGGTAGGCTGTGTGGACCACTATCCCCTCGTCAATGGCCTTGGTGAGTGTTTCAAATGACTCAACCAGGTTTAAGAGGCAGGATCTGCCCTTAACAAAGCCAAAATGGGTAGGATCCAGTGTCTGTGTGTCCCCAATATGTTTATTTCTGAGGTCCATGATGATCCTTTCCATAGCTTTGCAGACCAAACTAGTCAGGCTTCTGGGGCGATTGTTTGCAGTATCCGTTGAGGCACCACCTTTGTGGAGAGGGTCCACTGTTGCTGTACACTGCTCTTTGGGTACATATCGTGTGTTAAGGCTGACATTGAACAGTGGTTTTATGTGTGTGTTCAATTCTTCTTGGGGTTCATGTTGGACACAGCCCAGGTCACCGTCTGGTCCCATTGATGCTGTGTGTTTTGCTTTGGAGGGGTTGGCTGTTACCTGAGCATCTGTGATCTCAGGGGGCCAGCACTCTGCTGGGATAGATATTTGCCCTTTTGGTGGGGAGGGGGGGAGAAGTTTGCACTGAACCTGTCAGCTTGGATGTTGGCAATGTCTGTGGGTTTGTTGTATTGTTTGTCATTTTGGACTAATTCTGAACATATCTGGGGATTCCCACACAGGTTCCTACAATAGGTTCCTACAATAAGTAAAGAATGCCCTGTGATTATCCTTGGTGTCCTGTCCAATTTTTATCTCACAGATGGCCTTAGACAATTTTATATGTGGACATTGTTTTTCAATAATACTGGTCAGAGATGGCTTCCCTTTTTGTGATTTGGATCTATCATATAGTAGCTTCCTCCTTGTATTGTATGGCTTGTTTATGGCTGGGGTCCACCAAACAGGATGCCTGCCTTTGGAGGATTGGGTCTTGGTTTTTATTTGGGATTGCATAATCCATGCATTCCTGATGGTGTTCATAGAATGCGTTTATAAAGGGCTATGAGGTCTGGGCCGTATTTTCCACAGACACAGGGGCTGTGAAGGATTCTACCTCAGTTTTGAGGTCTGTGACATATGCTTTAGTGAACATTTTTCACTGTGGTTTTCTGGCCATGGGCTGGGGTGGGGATGTGAATATCCAGTGAGATTACTATCTGGAGTGATCGTACCAGTGAGGGATACACTTCTGGTCTTGGGCATAGAGTCCCCATGTTGGTGATGATCAGGTCCAATATGTTTTCCCCTCTTGTGGGAGTGGTAGCAAGTTGTTCCATAGCATTTTGGTTTATAAATTCTGGGAACCTTTGGCCTAGGATGTTGGAGCTAGGGTAATGCTCCCAGTGTATGTTTGGGTAGTTGAAGCCGCCCAATATAATGGTGTTTGGGGAGATCTTCATATTTTCATGTGTTCTCCAGTTGGCCAAGTGTGGTTCCTGGGTTTAGGAGGGTGGTCTGTAGCAGGCTATGAACTGGAAGTCAGTTTTACCCACTGTTGGTTACACGTGGGTAGTCTATGATGCTTCATGCTGTGCCACCAACCTGGGGGTGTGAGTATCTTTGACAAATATTGATACTCTCCCTCCTTTTGTAGTTTGTTCCATGTTTTGCAGCTGTAAAGCATGGTATGAGATGTACCTGTGAATGCTAGGGTGCTCTTGGGAGCCATGAACCAGGTTTCTGTTACTGCACAGATATCAACATTCTCCATGCTGAGGAGTGTTTGGAGTGCATGCATCTTGCAGTTTAGACTTCTGGCATTGAGTAGCATTACTTATACTTTATTATCCCTTGTGATACCTATGGAGGTGGGTTTGTCTTTTGAGCCTTACCTAGAAAAGGCACTATGGGGGTGACAAGAGCCTTTGGCAATATCCAATAGGCCACAGGTGATAGGTGAAATCCATCCCTAGCAAAGCATCATGTCTTGTCGAGCATCTCATCCCAGGCTGACAGGCATTAAATCCCCTTTCACTGACACCAATACTTAAGCCAATTGTTGTAATTGATCATCTTGTCTTCATATTGTGGCCTCATGTTTGGTGAGGGTAGGATGCTACTGAAGGTCATCAAGTTTGCATATACGACATGGTGGTAAATGCTGTTTAGCACTACCTTACATTTCTTAACACATGGCAATCATGACTCAGGTGGTGCTGCAGGGCTGCCTATGTCGGATGCACATACTGCACTCCCTATACATGTTTGGAAACAGGTAGTGTCAAGTTAGGCATCCCTTTTACTATATGTGCGAGTCAGAGAGAGGTATCATTTCCAGGGTTCCTACTGAGCCAGTGTATGTGCTATGCGTTGCCTCTTTGCCAAGGCCAAGGCATACTGGGCACGCCTCCTTCTGCCTACTGGGGCAGGCTCAGGTTGTTCCTCCTCCGAGTCACGTTCTGCCTGTGATGGCCTTGGCACTGGTGGGGGGCTGTTTGGCCCAAGCCTATGCTGGTCCTGTTGCAGCTGTTTCCACAGGATCATATTATGTAGCATAGCACATACCATGACAATTTGGGTACATGTAGTTGGTGAGTATTGCAAGGCTCCACCAGATGTATCCAGGCACCGGAACCGTGACTTGAGCAACCCAAACACACGCTCGATTACATTTCGTGTTTGTGCGTGTGCCTCATTATGGTGTTCTTGTTCAGGTGTGTGTGTGTTTCTGATGGGTGTCATCAGCCACGGCTCCAGTGCATAGCCAGCATCCCCCACTAAGTGACCAGGTGGGATGTCAGCACTGGAAAATGTCGGGTACAGCTGCGTCAGATGCCAGATATGAGAATCATGGTAGCTTCCAGGGCAGCCAGCACACACATTCATTATTATGCCCTGGGCATCACACACGACCTGGCAGTTGATGGAGGGGAAGCCCTTGCGGTTAATGTTGGCCCTACCCCTCTCACCGGCTGGTGCTTTGATGCATATATGCGTGCAGTCTATTGCACCCACTACCTCAGGGTATTCTGCTATTTGCTGGAAGAGACACATATTGCTGGCCAATACCTCACGGGAATTGGGGAAATATACATGATCACCGACATGTGCTGACATGGCATCCAGGAACTGGTACAGTACCCTGGATGCTGATGCCTGTGATATCCCCATCATATCACCAGTTGGTCTCTGAAAGGTACCTGTTGCTAGTATTCTTAGGCCAACACATACCTTGGTTTCCACTGGGATGGGTTCCCCACTGTTGGTTCTGTGTGTGAGGCATGGCCTGCACAGCTCAACAATTTGCTGCAGGAGGTCTCTGTCCACTCTATAGCGCTCCACTATCTCCAGCTCATGTAAACCCTGGGCCTGTACACTCTTCTCTGTCTCCTCACTGTGGGTTGTCCGGCAGCATTTGCATTGTCACCACCCTCAGCATGTTGCATATGTCATCTTATAACAGCAATGGCAGCCCCTAGCATTTTTTGTCTGAGTGACACTTTTTCAGTTTTCACTTCTAGTAGCATACTCCAGTGTTTCAGTGTCTCTTGTGAGAAACAAACTGCACTGTTGTTTGCAGAGTTTTAAGTGCTGGGCTGGGCTAGGCTAGGGTTCTGCCTGTTATTGCCTGATTCGGGTTGTTTTCACCTGCTAGCTCTACTAGTATCACCTGGTAGCTTCCTGCTATTTGTTGTGCTTCCTTTTTCCTTTCTGTTTCCTGAGGGGGAGCGACGCGCATACAAGTGCAAACATGCTCACAGCAGCTCACACACGGGCATACATGCTTAGACGGACTAAAACTTGCTTATTCGGGCTAAAACACGTGCACACCAGTGCAAACAAGTTTACAAGTCTTCCAACAGCCTTATACATGCTTACTCCGGCTTAAACGCGCGCACTCACACTTCCACGCTCGCACTCTGTCTTACTCAAGTTTACAGGCGCGCACACGTGCGCATACCCGCTCAGCAAGAAACTTTGGTGTTATCCACAGTATACACCTTACATTTCTTGGCTTTCCCTGGCCTACCTGTTGACACACCTCTTTCCATGATGTCTAACTGACACCTAACAGATGCCACTGTCCTCCAATGAGCTGCACTACTCTCATACATACCCCCTTGTGATGTCAGCTATCTCCTACTCTGTTCCTCCCCATATCCTACTCCTACACTCCACTGACTGTACTCATTTGCTATGTAAAAGTGCGATTCACTATCCTAACACTCATTAACATAGGATTGCCTACTAATGCTTGGTTACATGTCTTAGACTGGGCTTCTCCCCTTAGCAACCCCTACTCGGTGGCCATGTTGTCTTCAGCCTGCTATTCCCTTACATTGTAATTTGACAATTTTCATAAATTCCATGTTTGTGGCTTTTATTGCCTTATTTTATGATTTTTATAGCGCACCCCATTTGCACGGCGCTGCGCTATGCTTAAACATCGGAAATCAGCGAAAAAAAAAATTATTTTTATTTTGATTTTGCATCAGGGAAACTTTCCAATGGCCGTATATTTGGCCATTGGCATGCTTCCACAACCATATGCAACCTTTATTTGGAGCTGACAAGGCTACATTGTGCTATTTGCAGAACGGTACTCAGTTGTCAACTGAGTACATTTCTGCAGCTAACACGTCTCCTACTCGGACAGGTTTCTGCTTCCTGGATTGCAAATTTACCTCATTTGCATGCCTTTCGGCTGCAAGTGAGGTAATTTGCATATCACAGCCCTCTCCGTGTAGGAGACGTGTTAGGAGCTCTCTTACACGCCCCTACAGGCTGTTCGTGGATCGCTTGTCGGACATGATGGCTGCATGGGGTCTTACTCTACTCATAGACTCTGTGCAAGCCATCGTGAATCCGGCCCAATGTCTTTCGACAGAGAAGGCCAAAGCTCTAGTCCTCTCACCCTTCTTTTGGTAGCTTCGGAACCTGGGTGGCCACGATGCAAAATCCAGATTTACTCATGTTGTAAGGAAGTAGGAACAATAACTTTAGGACCTTTGAAAATTATATTATCTTCCATCAACATCTCATTTCTGTAAGGAAAATATGGTTGCACTTCTGTTGGTACACAAGATTGTTTTGATGGCCATCCAACACTGATGAAGTGTTTGAGCTTTTGCAAAACAGAATCAGTCTTCTCAAGTGTTGTGGTAGAAAAAAATACTCACCTCCATGACACTGAAGTCAAAATTTTCTGCATCAAGCTTTTATATGGTATTTCTGGGCAATCTGAATAAGGTATCAGACAGATAAAGATGTTTGCCTTTTGTATAGACCATTTTGAATTTATACTTTTGTAATTGGAGCATCATTCTTTGCAGTCTTTCTGGATCTGTATGCATAGGCTTCTTTAAAATAGTGAATTGAGGTTGATGATAAGTCTCGATCTGGATAGCTCGGCCATAAATATAATCATGGAGCTTCGAACATGTGAACACAATTGCCAAAAGTTCCTTCTCAATTTGAGCATACTGCATCTCAGTTTGGGTAAGAGTTCTAGATGCATAAGCTACTGGTCTGCCCTTTTGAACAATAACTGCACCAAGACCGAACTTTGAAACATCACAGGAAAGAATTACTGTTTTGTGGACATCATAGTATCTTAACATAGGTGGACTGGCAATTTTCTGTTTAAGGTCATTAAGTTCTCTCTGGTGGTGTTTCAACCATGACCAGTTAACATTTTTGCATGTCAGCTCTCTTAAGGGTGCTGATAATTTACTGAAGTCTGGTATAAACTTGCCCAAATAGTTAACCATACCAAGGAAACACTGTAAGCCTTGGACATTGTCTAGAGCTGGCATCTCAAGAATGGCTGTTTGTTTGGAAGGGTATGGTTGTAAGCCTGTACTGGTAAATAAATGACCTGCGTAAGTAACTTCTGGTAGCCCGAATTTACATTTCAGAGGACTGAGCTTTAAATTCATTTCACACGCTCTGTCCACAACTTTCCTGAGGTTTCTGTCATGCTCTGCTTCTCCATTATGGCACAGTGGCACAGCAGTAGTGCTTCACCATGGATGGCACAGTGGCACATCAGTAGCATTCTCACCTCAACGCAAGAGGTTGTCTGGTTTGATTCTCAGATTGTGTGCCTTCTGTGCAGAGTTTGCATGTCCTCCTTGCGTTCGTGTGGGTTTTCGCCTGGTGCTCCGGTTTCCTCCCACATTACAAAGACATGCATCTGAAGCATTTCTCCCCTGGCCTTAGCTGGAAATTGGCTTTGTTCCAAGTTGGACTTTCCTGGTTAACAAATGTTAAATAAAATTACCTGCAACTAGTAAATCATCTACTATTATAACATACAGATAACCTGGAAAAATTTGCTCCATTGCACGCTGAAAGACTTCACTGGCAGAATTTATTCAAAAAGGCATTCTGAGAAATCTGTAGCTACCAAATGGGGTACCAAATGTCTTCAGTAGTGAAGATTTGTGATCGAGCATTATTTGCCAAAATGATCTTTGCATCTAAGACAGAAAAAAACAGTGGCATATGGCATGAGGGTAGCAACCTCCTCAACTGCACACATAGGATGATGGGACCTCTTTAATACTTTGTCTCTTGGTTCAATACATATTCTGACTTCATCTGAGCTTTTCTTATGAGCAACTACCATGGAAGACACCCATTCTGTTGGTTCTGTAACTGGACAAATCACACCTTGTTGCACCATTTTATCTAACTGGACCTTGACTTTGTCCTGCATAACTATCAGAATGTTTCTTGCTGGTCTGACTACTGGACTGACCACAGGGTCTAATTTCATGAAGCACACAACTGGAAGTTTGCCTAGCTTGTTTTTGAAAATATCAGCATACTCTGAGAAAACAGCATCTGTGAAACTGGAATTAGGACATGTACTTACATGATGGACTTCTTTGGTAAAAGAAAGCAGTTTCATTCTTAAACTGTCTCAGAGACCTAATAATGACTGCACAGGTCTTCTGACTACATAAAATTGCAGACTGTAACTGTTCTCAGCTGAATAGCATGAAAGTACTACTGAGCCTTTGATTTGAATCTCTTAAACTCCATAAGCAACAAGCTTCACACAACTGGCCAAATTAAGTTGTTCAGCAGCTCTCACTCTAGCAAATGTTTCTGCTGACATAACATTGCACTTTGAACCAGTGTCTACTTTCAGCTCCATGGGCTTACCATTGATCAGGACAGTACAAAACACTTCATTCTTTGCCACCAAATCTCCTGCATTAACCTTTTCACCGACCACTGATGCACCATCTACATAGAAAGTAGAGTTGCAGCTTTCTGTATGATCAGCTAGCTTTTTGAGTGACCTTTTTTAATAAATGAATGAGGCTTGCTTGATTTACAAAACTTTTGAAAGTGGTTCCATTTTTTTACACTTGTGGTATTGCTGACCAAATGCTCAGTACTTCTCTCTTTTAGACTCACGACTGGCACCACAATTGTGGCAGTTATCAGTAAGACTTGACTTGAGTTTTGCTGACACACCTTTGTGCTGCACAGTGCATGTCCATTTTACTGAGATAGTCTTAGAACTTGCTGGAAAGTTACGTGTTCTACCTGGAAATGCCACAGGGGCTGCAGCTGCCATGTGCTTAGGCCTGTTTCTGCTAGCCATGTGCTGCATGCTGTCTACATTTGTTCTAGAAGTTGCTGAAACCATGCTGTTATCACTTGCAAGCATATTTGTGTATCTTTCTGTAAGCTCATGTATTTGACAAACCTCTATAGCTTTGCTCAATGTTAAATCACGGTCACAAAGCAAAATCTTTCTCACTGCAGCATTAACACCACTCACAAGCCTTTTATCAACTCGTCTTTCAAATCACCAAATCTGTACATTTTAGCCTTGTTTCTCAAGTCAGTAATAAAGCTGCAAAAGTTTCTGATGGCTTTTGGTCTCTTGTATGAACTAGGTGCCTCTCCAATGTAACATTTGTCTGGAGGTTACACATCTCTCTCAATTTACATTTCAAGCACTCCAGATCCTCCCTTGACTCAGCTTGTACAACAATATGGCAGTTCTCCCGTTCTGCACATACTGCTGGTGCATACACAAATGAATGCTCTCTCCCAATGGCTTCTGACCCTGCTAAGTTAAGCAAAATAAATGCCCTCGTACGTGCATCTTTACCAGAAAAAGCTGCTTGTATGAAAATATATTCCTGCTCAAATACTCTCCAATTCTCTGCAATATTATGATCAAACACAAGTGGACTGGGTCTGTGAAATGCCTCTGCCAGATCAACACACAGTAATAAAAACTCTTGGAATTATGTATGAACATACACACATATATGTCAGAAATGTATGCCAGAACTTGTAATTATGCGCAATAGACTTTTTGAAATAACTGTACTTTGTGAAATAGTCTCCATAGCACAAGAACTCTTTGAAATCAATATACGTTGTGAAACCACCCCTTATCAGTGTAAGAAACACTTCAAAATGACTGCACTTTGCGAATGAACTGTACACAGCACAAGAAACTTCTTGAAATGGCTGTACTTTGCAAAATAACTCTGTACAGTGTGAGAAACACTTTAAAATGACTGCTCTTTGTAAATAAAATGTACATAGCACAAACTTTTTGAACCTACTGTATTCTGACTGCACTTTGCAAAATAACTGTACTTTGCACACAGTAAATGCTTCAAAATAATTGTACTGTAATAAAGCACACACTAAAATACTTGGAACAACTCTAGTTATACGTTGAATAGCGTTGGTCAATGTGAAATAGTAGCTCATGTCAAAACATGGTTGTTTACTAAAACATGCAGTCGCCTTGCTTTTTTATGCTTATTTTGTCCTTTTATTGTATTCATTATGCCCATTTGACCTCTTATCATGCTCCTTATACTTTTCTTGTGCTCATTTTATTTTTAACGTGCTCGTTATGCAAATCAGAAGCAACTCTGAACCCCTCATAAGTATTTCTATCGAATATCATGATTTCAAATATTTTGTTTAATCAATAATGCATTTTGTGCCTTTCATTTGATTAATAATGCGTTTTGTACTTCTCCTTTGATTAATAATGCTTTTTGTGCTTTATGAATGCTTTGTATCTTTTTCTTTACAAAATAAATTGTTTATGCAAGTTTTGGTTACCTGCAATTAGTTTCTGGCCTTTTTTTAATCATTTGAGCACTGTATCACCCAACCTGCTCAATGTACCTTCACCATTAACGCTGCACCTCATGGCTTGAAGAAGTTGCACTCTCTATCCCAGTCGCTCGTCTGGTCAGGATCAACAGACAAACAGTTGTGGGTATGGTTCAAGCAGCTTTATTATATACAAATACATCAGGATTGAGGCTTAGTAACTTAAGCTTAAACTTATAAACAGATTGACTACTGCACTCATACATATTAACACTCTGGCTGTTCTCTCAAAATGGCACTGCTGCCTGCACATGTTCTCACTTTGAAATCCTTCTTAAAGTTACAAAACATCCTCTGTTTTACAGGTAACATCATTCACAATCAGCTCAGTGCATTGCTGTGTTAGGCTTTTGAGATTACAAACATAACTAACAAAATGTCTTGTGATTGTCTTGAGTTTGGGTAACTATTTTAGCTGCATACTTGGGATTGGTAGATTCTATTAAGCTACTGAGTTTATTTCAGTGACAAGAGCTCTAACATTTTGAGAATTACTATTTTTACCTTTGGTCAAAATTATTTTCCTTTGTTCTTATTATGGCTCCATCACATGGATTTGTTTCTTTTTTATACACAAACACATTTAGAGTGCAGATATATTAAAGTTATTTCACAAGAACTTAATTTTCATATAGATGTTAAAAAAACTTCATTGAAGGAAATAAAACCTACAGCTATAGACTGTTCAATACATATTTTGAGTGGGAATTTTTTATAATGCATCTTTAGTGTCTTAGTTTTGATAATGTGTGTTTTATTTATTCAGGTCACATTCAGCAACCTGCTGGGAATCTTGCTGACCTTACACTGATATACTATTATGTCTGTATTGTTAGATAGATGTATTAGGACTTTGGAGTACTTCAGGAAGAACAATGTTTAAGGTCTATAAATTACAAGTATAGGTCACGGAGTGCTGATGGATTTTTTTTGTTGGTATGCTTTTTTCTCCTCTACCTGACAACCATTGCTCCTCAACTGGTGCTTTTGTTCCTCTTTGTTAGAGATGGATGCAGGCTTCAGCATTAAATCAGCCATTAAGGGTTTTCTTAGTAATGGCCTATTGCCTACCCTGTGTGAGGGATGTGTGACCCACATTACTGCATGGGTCAATACACCTTCTCCATACAAGTGCACAGTTGATCACATCTAGCATGAATGCTAACACTAAGTGGCTTGGTGATGGAGTACTGTTACAAAGCCAAAGGAGGGAATCAGTACAGCAGTGGGTCTAGCTATTTCTGTCCTCCTAGGTTGGCTGGGCTGAGCTGGTGTCAGCCACTTTAGTCCCAGCTTCCCATGCCCTACTCTTCCAATACTGAGTCAGTGGGCAGTAATTAAATTCAAGTCATTTACATCATAGTTAGGGCTTTATTCCTCTATGTCACAGAGCACAACAGTGCTTTCAGAATTTCTAGTAGTGGTCTATGATAAATAGAAGCTATTGTTTACTTTAAAAAATGTTTTAGTCTAAATACTATAGATTATAAGGTAGTTTTGCTTTAGGCTTGTCTATTGCTGTGAAGTAATTGCTGTGGACACTAAACATCCAGCAGGTTTCTTCACTTTTGAAGTATGCCCATATCTAGTTAATATTTTTCTAAGTAATGCTTTGATTGATTTCCTATACTTCATTCTAACAGTTCAACTGTCAAGCACCTCAGGCTGAGATGACTAAAAGACAAGTTTGAGTGTGAAGACCTTTAAAACTTTATTGCCACTGAAGTATATGCCGCTCTGAGGCTTTTGAGGATGGCTCAGTTGGCAGTGCTTTCCTTAGCCAGGTAGATAAGTTTCCTTTGGGGGGAAAACTTCAATTTTCTTATTTTTACTGATGTTTTATTACTTTCATCTTCAGAAAAGTTATGTTAAAGCTAAGATTTTTGTGTTGTAGCAGATTGTCCCAACACTGTAACATATGAAGCACTTGTTGTTTCTGTTAGTTTATAAGTAGCGTTATCTAACTGATAAAATATTTTCTTTGGAGACATTATGTTTATTTTAACATTGTGGGGCTGCCATAGTGTTTGGAAGTGCTTTTTCTGTCAAAAAAAGTAACTTTGGAGGATTAGTAGTTTTACTGGCATTGTTGCTTGTTTTCCACAGAATAGAGGCATAATTTTTGGCTTGACCATGAAACAGATTGTCACTCCCATGGTTGGTCCTTCTTTCAGCCACAAAAAGAAACAGTTAATCAAACAGGCATTGCAACCACAGCAGGCTAGCAATTTGCCTCAGCTGCAGGTGGGTGACTCTTCTGTGGCAATTTGTTATACCTGAGACCACTCAGTTTTTTTTACCCTGGATTCCTCTGGTGTAGCATATGAGAGAAAACACTATACCGGGTACCACACAATAACGTCTTTATTTAAACAAAGTAAAAAGGAGAACCACACAATAACGTCTTTATTTAAACAAAGTAAAAAGGAGAACCACACAATGCTTTTTGTTTATTAGTTTATTTTTATTCCTCTGGTGTAGCACCTACAGCCACTATGGACCAGGGTTAGCCATGCTGTCTTCAGTTGTTTGGGTCCCCCTCAGTGGGCAAGGGAGAACCACTCATGTCAGTCCTGGGATAGGGAACAGGGAAGGTTTCCCTGTTGTGTCAGAATACTGTGCCAACCCTTAGGGAAGCAGAAGCTACCATTAGTAGCACAGTTGGCCCCATTTTTCTTGTCAAAAAGCAACAGAAAAACAAATGTTAGCTACTCTACTAACTTAATCTGAATGCAGGGAGAGATTCAGGGTTTTATCCTCAGATTTTTGATGCAGGTTCAGAGGAGAGGTTACTTTCTGATTCTCCCTGTGGAGGTTTCTCTTTCTCTGACACTATAGCTAAAATATGCCAGTGTTTTCAGTGGGAAAACAGATGTTTCCCAGTTCTTCAAAAGATACTAGGAGTTATTATGGAAGAATTTTCCAGAACCTACACCCATTCCTCCTGTCCTGTCTGCTTTAGAAGATGAATGTCTTGCCACCTGCAGTTTTGTTGATAGTCAGCCAGCTGTCCCTAAAAAGGCAGATAGAATGTATAAAGTTCCTCAGTCTTTTATATTTTTATATATTATTCCCAAACCTGATCCAGCAGCAATAGCCTTAGTTGACTCATAATATGCTAAGCACTTAATTAATTATAATCCTATTCTTTCTAATAAGGATGGAAAATTATTGATACATATGATAAAAAGTATATACTTCTGCAACTTTGAATTTCAGAATTTTAAATTGTCAGGCTCATATATTAAAGTTTATTCTGACTTATTGTGAAAGTATGAGGAATGTTTTAGCTACAGTTTCTTCTTGTGAAGAAAAATCTGCTTTAAATAACATAGTTTCTTCTAGTGCACAGGTCACTACTCATTGTTTGCAGTATTTGCATGACTTTGTTGATACTTGTTCCATGGCTATAGCCACTGGTACAGTTTTAAGGAGGTTTATTTAGCTGCAATCTCAGAGCCCTCTAGATGATGTTAAAAATGAGATTTTAAATTGACCCTTGGATAATGGATTTTGTGTTTCACCCCTCTGCTGCAGAGGTGATCAAAAAGTGTGATGTAAGGGGCAAGCTGATCCTGGGAATTTCTAACATTTTTCAATCCTCCTTTTTCAAATCATCCAAGAAATTTTCTTTCTCCTAATCCAGTTTTGGTAGAAAACAGAGTAAGTAGTTTCAACAGAATTCGGGTAAATAGATATTTAAGAAGAAGTGGCAAGGAGGTTCCAAAAAGAAGTCTAAAACCTACAAAATCCAAGGACAGTCCAACAAGCCTGAATGACTCTGCAAGAGATCTTGCGACCTCTCTCCCACCCTGGTCCTATTTCTCTTCTAGAAAGTCTAAATATCCATTTTTCTATATGGAAACAGATTGTTTCAGACAAATGAGTTCTGAAAATCATGTATCAAGGTTACAGATGGCAATAGGAGGAAATTACTCCTTTCCAGGGGGGTCATTCATCATCTTGCAGATTAGTCTGTTTTGTTCCCACCTGTTCATCACATGCTGTCCCAATGAGTGACAGAACCAGTTCATCCTTCACAGGTGGAGAAGGGTTTTTTTTTTTTCAAGGATATTCCTAGTATCATAGAAAGAAAATACTTAAACACTTAAACACCAGTCCTGGATCTTTCTTTCCTAAACCCATTTGTGATGGTGCCTAAATTCAAAATGATGTCACTTCACAACCTGTTGCCTCTTTTTCCTCTTTTAAGTTGTCTGGTAATGGTAGACTTAAAAGATGCTTATCATCACATTCCTATTCATCCAGTCTTCAGGCATTTCTAAAAGTTTTCTGTGTCTGGATCATATTATCAGTTATCTGCCTTACCCGTTGCACTATCCACTGCACCAAGAGTGTTCACAAAGCATCTGTCCAGTTATAACTTATTGCAGGCTACAGGGTATCCAGATTTTTCCATCTTTAGATGACTTGCTTATCTTTGCAGAGTCTTTTTCAAAATGTCAGGAATCTCTTTTGTGAAAGATTTCTTGCACAAGCTGGGATTCCAAGAGAACATCCAAAAGTCTTTCCTGAGTCCCTCACACATAATTTTGTTCTTGGGATGTCAACTGAACACCTTAGTTCAAACAGCTTTTCTTCTTCAGGAAAAATAGATCTTTATTTAGATATATTTCTAAGGTTTTCCACCCAGACTTCAGTCACTGCAAGGGAATGCCTCAGGATTTTGGGTTTTATGGTATTTATGATTCTCATGATACCCATGGCAAGACTTCACATGAGAAAGATTTAGTGGTATCTGAAATCTCCTTGGTTCCAGCATCAATACCCTTTATCTTTTCAGATTCCAGACCTGGGGTTTGTCAGAAGAGAAATCAGTTGGTGGAGACAACAGATATCCTTAAATCTAGGAACCCCCCCACTCCAAAAGTCACCACAGATGTTTCAGAGTTTGCTTGGGAGTAGTTTCAGGAGAGATAAAAGTGATTCACTTATCGGCCATTTCAGCATATCTACCCATGGATCCTCCTCTTTCAAAGCCGTCACATGGTCAAAATGTTCTTGAAAGGGGTTTGCATAAGAGGTCCCCAAGAAAACCAATGACCCTTCCTTGGGATCTTAATTTTGTGCTAGAGAAACTAACATTTGCTCCATTTCAACCACCTAATCTGGCTGACTTGTGGTTATTAGCATGGAAAACCATTTTATTGATTGCTCTGACCTCTGCAAGAAGGGTATCTGAGTTGCAAGCTCTTATGGTGAGTCATCTTTACCTCATTTTCCACAGAGACAGGGTTTACTTGAGAACTAAACCTTATTTTCCACCTAAAGTGGTATCTGAGTTTACTGTAAGTCAAGTTATCCATTTCCCTGTTTTCTTTCCTGAACCTAAAAATGAGGGAGAAAGGATACTCCATACCTTGGAGTCTACAGACAACTTGGGTACTATCTTGACAGAAATAAATCTTTCAGATAATTGGATCAATTGTTCATGTCTTGTGAAGGTAAGAAGGGACAACCAGTGTCAAAATAAGAAGTTATGTACTCACCATAACATTCCATCTGAGTAGGTATCTTCATTTGTCTGCAACCTTTGGGTATCGGATCCAATCTCGGATCCGAGCCGGCAACTTATTTCACAGCTAATAGATCCGAGCTCCTAGCTCCTCCCCTTACCCATAATCCCCTGCTAACCCTGACTGACCTCAGATCAAGTTTGCCCTTATATAAGCAGCTAACCGGCTAAATACATACTGAAAGGGACTAAGGAAAGGACATCCAGACCTAAAAATTCGTAGGTCAGGGGGGAAGGAGGGGGGGATGGTTGCAGACAAATGAAGATACCTACTCAGATGCAACGTTATGGTGAGTACATAACTTCTTAATCTGAAGTAGGAACTTCATTTGTCAGCAACCTTTGGGATAGAGTCCCCAGCTACCTAGATCTTGGGCGGCCTTCATGGAAGGATGGTCCAAAGCACTGCGGAGCCAAAGGATGCTCTCCCTCTGGAGATAACATCCAGCTTATAATGGTTGATAAAAGTATGGGATGAGGACCAAGTGGCTGCAGAACAAATATCATCCAACAATACTCTAGACCTAAAGGCAACAGAGGTAGATATAGAATGAGTAGAATGTGCACGTACTGCCTGAGGTGCAGGCCTCCCAGAACTTTCATAGGCCAAGAGAATGCACTGTGAGATCCATCATGATAGAGTGACCTTAGAAACAGATTTACCTAAGTTAAATTTGGCAAAGGAGATGAACAACTGGTCGGATTGTCTATGACCAGCCATCCTATGAATGTAGAAGCGCAGTTGTCTATGCACATCTAACGAATGCAGTTTGTATTCTCCTTTGTTTTGATACTTAGGAAAGAAGACAGGCAGGTTAATAGATTGATTGATATTAGCCTCTGAGGCCACCTTGGGAAGAAATGAGGGCTTGGTCCTGAGGTATACTCTATCCTGGTGGAAGGCCAAGTACAGGGGTTTTACACAAAGGGCCTGAAGCTCGGAAACTCTTTTCGCTGAAGTAATAGCAACAAGGAACGCCGTTTTCCAAGATAGGTACTTAAGATCAACCGAAGCAGCAGGTTCAAAAGGGGGAGCTGTCAAGGCCTGTAGGACTAGCGATAAATCCCAAGGGGGTACAATGTCTTTGATAGGGGGTCTGAGCAGGAAGGTACCCTTGAGAAAGATTTTGCACAATTTTGCCGTGATCAAAGGCCCTGATTCATGTCCCACATGATAATGAGAAATAGCTGCTAGTTGAACCTTGACCGTTGAGCAGCTAACCCCCTGATGAAAAAGACCTGTAAGGAACTCCAACACAGTTGGCAATGGTGCTGTGAAGGGATCTAAATTATGATGCTCCGCCCAGATGGAGAAACGCTTCCACTTACTGCGATAGACCCTTCTAGTGGAAGGTTTGTGTGCTGCTACTAGTATGGCTTTAACTGGGGAAGAGATACTGGGAGTCCTGACTAGGAGTGGAACTGGAGCAGCCAAGCTGTCAGCTTTAGGCTGTCCAGATTCGGGATCGGAAGACCTAGTGGGTGAGATATTAGATCCGGTAGGGGATCCAGAATCCAAGGAGGATTCACCAGGTGAGACCACAGGTAAGGGAGCCACGTTTGACGAGGCCAGAATGGGGCAATGAGGATCATTCTGCTCCCCAACCGACTGGCTTTCTGTATGAGTTTCAGCATCAGGGGTAGAGGAGGGTACGCATAAAGCAGACCGGGAGGCCAAGCATGAACCAGAGCGTCTCTCGGGGATTCCCCAAAGGGGGGAATTAGAGCGAAGTAGCTGTTGCATTTCGTATTTGAGGGAGAGGTGAAGAGATCGCAACAGGGTTGCCCCCACACGGCAAAAATCCGCTTCGCTACCTGGGGATTGAGAGACCACTTGTAAGGTGAAAGGATGGTGCGGCTGAGTCTGTCCGCCAGTATGTTGGACCGTCCCGGAATGTGCGTTGCAGTAAGAAAACAGTTGGTGGAGATTGCCCATTTCCACACTCTCATGGCCTCTCAACAGAGAGGATAGGACCTGGTTCCCCTCTGTTTGTTGATGTACCAGACAACTGACATGTTGTCCGTCTGTATCACAATAGTTCCTACAGGAAGAAGGTTGTGAAGTGCCTGCAACGCCAAGAGCACTGCCCTCATCTCCAGAACATTGATATGCAAAGAGGTCTCTGTGTTGTTCCATGTGCCTTGGAACGTCCTGCCTGAGCAATGCCCCCCCACCCGAGGCGAGAGGCGTCCGTGGTCACTGTGGTGAGGGGAAGAGGCATGGAGAAGGGACGTCCCATATGGAGGTCCAGGGAGTGGAGCCACCACAAGAGAGCCCTCCTGCAAGCCCTGCTGAGGGGAATAGGATGGCTTAGGGGGTAGTGTAGAAAGAACCACTGGACTTGAAGGGTCCATTGCAGGACCCTCATGTTTAGAGGAGCCAATGGCAGAAGAGTGATTGCCGCCGCCATGAAGCCTAGAGCCCTCAGGACCAACTCTGCCGGTGGAGCTTCTAATTGGAGGATGGCCCGCACATGAAGCCTCAGGCTTTGTAGTCGTTCTGCAGTCAGGAATGCTAGAAGGTACCTCGTATCTAGCTTGGCCCCTATGAACTCTATCACCTGGGTCGGCGTGAGAGAGGACTTGTCCATGTTGATAGTGATGCCTAGCTGGGGGGCAAGTCGAAGGAAGTAGTCCCTGGCTGAGCAGAGTAGATGCCTTGTCGGGGCGGTCAGGAGCCAGTCGTCCAGGTATGGAAAAACCTGTATTCCCTGGAGTCTCAGGTGGGCCACTATCACTGCTAATACTTTGGTAAACACCCTGGGGGCTGTGGTGAGACCAAAGGGAAGGACCCTGAACTGGTAGTGACTGGCTCCCAACCGGAAGCAGAGAAACCTCCTGGATCGTCCATCCGAATGTGGTAGTACGTATCCTTGAGGTCTATTGAGCACATCCAGTCGTTCTCCCACAGAAGGGGGAGGATGGATTGAAGGGTGACCATCCGGAATTTTTGTTTGGTTACGAACAGGTTCAGAGAAAAAAGGTTGAGAATTGGCCTTAAGTCCCCCGTCTTTTTTGGCACCAAAAAGAACCAGGAGTAAAACCCTAATCCGAGCTGGTCTGCGGGGACGGGTTGGATGGCTCTTTTTTCTAGGAGCTGCTGAATCTCTGCAGCTGGTTTCTGACATTAGGGACATGATACAGGGGAATGTGGTAACCTCTGGATATGATACGAAGCACCCAGCGATCTGTAGTGATGGACTTCCAATCTGCCAGGTGCCTCGAGAAATGCCCCCCGACTGCCTCCAGAGTGGAGCAGTTGGGCCTCCCCTCAGGGTTGCTGCGTGGGCCGGTCAGAGAAGGATTGTCTGGACCCAAAATCTTTCGGGCCCCCTCTGCCTCTAGGGCGGCATCCTCCCTGTCCTCCTCTGCCACGGAAGGACTGGTTGTCCGGAGCAGGTTGGGAATGTTGTGATTTCTGGAACCACATCTTCTTCTGTCCCTTTTGGTTCTTGGAGTAGGACCTCTGGGGAGCAGAGAAGAGGACTGCGACAGCAGACGTCTTCCCGTCCTTTTCACTCTGGACTAAAGTCTCGCAAACGGTCTTGACAAATAAGGCAGAACCATCAAAAGGGGCATTCGCAAATGACGCCTTAAAGGGTTCCGCGAAGTCACAGTGTCGGAGCCAGGCCTGGCGTCTCATGACTAGGCCTGCTCCACTGGCTCTAGCGGCTCCCTCTGTGGCATGGGATAAAAGTCACATAGAGGTATTCGATATTGATCTTAGAGTGGCCATGTGAGTGGAATACAACTGCTTGTCTTCCGCCAACATGGACTCCAGGGGGGAAGCAGCGTACTCTTTGATAAGGTCTTGCTGCATCCTAATGACGTGTGCCATGTAGTTCAGGGACCTTACTGAGAAGGTCGCTGAACTAAAGACCCGCTTCCCTAAGCGATCCATCGAGTGGGACTCTTTGCTCGGTGGATGAACAGAGGGGCTCTCCTGAGCTAATTCCCTCTTGGTGGCTGCCGCCACCAACATGGCATCTACAGGGGGACCCTTGCTCCAGTGGGACCTCTCTGAAGGGGGGCTCAGAATCTTATCGGGGTGCTTGGGAACTGGCTCTACAGTGTCCGGCTCCTTCCATGCCATGGTGGTAATCAGGTCCACCAGGGGGTCAGCCAGAGGGGACACCCAAGAGGTAGACGGGCCTGCTTCAAACGCCTCCAGGAACACGGATTCGTCAGAGGAAGCCTTGGGGGCAGACCACCCCCCGATCCTAAGCATTTCCATGATGTCTCCAAAGGAGACATCTTCGGGGGTGATCTTGGGGACCCTTCCCTCTCATCCAAATCCGTATCTTCTGTTAAGGACTCGGGGGAGTCCACGTGCCTCCTCTTACACTTCCGCTTGTGAGGAACATCCTCGGGGGGGCTTTCCGAGAAAGACTCACCAGCAACGTCCTGTTCCAGTGGAATGACCTGAGACATCAAAGCAGGCTGTCCCTGAGGCCGAGTGACGGAAGCCTGACCCAAATGAGAGGGAGTGTGGGATGGAGCCGTAACAGGGAGCAGGGGCCTGGATGCCCTCAACAGTGCCCTCTCCACCACCTCAAATGCCGAGGGAGAGACGCTCTCAGTGGGATCCGAGAACCGACCCTCACCTGGATCCAAAGGGCGGATCGGAGCCGGCACCGAGACCATCGGATGTGAGACGCCAGTGTGCTCTGACCTGGACGGAGCCGAAGGCACACTAAACCCCCCGGATCCGAAGCTCAGAGCATGGCTCTGAGAGCTCGGATCTGACAAGGATGGATCCGGCAAGCTCAAGGGGAGAGTCAGTGCCGAAGTACCCAACACTGTCGGCACCGACCCGACCCCGGATCCGACGCTGCCCGGCTCCAAATGCTCCGAACCCAGGAAGCGGGTTGGAGAAGGAGCTATCGGGACAAAATAGGGTGTTGAGCTCCCCCCCGGAGGGGGGGAGGCAAGAGCACTCCCATCTGCATTTGGGCCTGGATGAACCTTCTCATCACCCGGTCCAAATCGGCTTCCGACAGGCTGCGTGTTGATCTCGACGAGGCCACCGAGGCTGGCCGGGAGTGCCGCCTCGATGACCTCAATGGAGATCGGGTCTTCCCTTCCTCGGGACCCGGTGAGAAGCATGGAGACCGGGTCTGAGAAGGAGGAGACCTAGACCTGGAAGACCTAGAGGGAGAAGCCCGCTTAGCTGGGGGGGCCGACGCGGAGGCCTCGGCCCTCTGCTTGTGGTGCTTCTCCCTCTTCTTTTCCTTCCTGGCCTCCCCCTCCTCCGGTGCAGAAGCAAGAGTTTGAGTCCCGGCCGGGGGGAGAGAGGCAAGAGTGGCCGCCACCAGAGCCTGGGAGGAGGCCACAGAAGTACCGGAGGCCGAAGCCTAATCCGGGGGTAAAAGTCCTGCTAAGATCAGCTTCGACCTCCGGTCCTTCAGTGCCCTGGGGTTGAACACAGCGCAAATCGCGCAACCAGAGGATAGGTGTTCAATCCCAAGGCACCAGACACACCTAGTGTGGCCATCCGCCGGGGAGAGCTTATGGCCACACTCGGTGCACTTAGAGAAAATCAACTTTGGGGCCTCAGACATGACTACTTAAAATAAACACACTCACACGAAAGGCCCCAAATTACAAGTACATACTCACACACTACAAACCAGCGAAGGGTGGGGAGGAGAACAAAATTTACCACAAAAAACAATTAAATATAGGATATTTAACACTAAGGAACCTAACCACACACACTTTAGGGAGATTTATAGGTAATAAGTAATCAAAACCACTTATCTTAGCAGGAGCTTGTAACCTAGCTGCTGAGTCTAAGCGCGGAAAACTAGATCTGAGGTCAGTCAGGGTTAGCAGGGGGATTATGGGTAAGGGGAGGAGCTAGGAGCTCAGATCTATTAGCTGTGAAATAAGTTGCCGGATCCGATACCCAAAGGTTGCTGAGAAATGAAGTTCCTACTTCAGATTAGGCTATTTTCCAATGGTTGTCTAAGGCTATTACCTTTTGTTATACTCATCATAAAAAATCTATTCCAGGCAGGGTCAAGGCCCAATCTACAAGGACCCTGTTTTTTTCTATGGCCTTTTGGAAAGGGTTGGTTTCTGAAAGTATTCTAGAAACTGCTACTTAGTCCTCTGTACATACATTTGCAAAGCATTATAAGCTGGATTCATTCTGTAGGTCTAGATCATGCTTTGCTAAGACCATTCTCCAAGGGCTCTTGGACCCTTCTCCTTCAACTTTACAAATATAGTTAGCTACCCATATAGACCTTATGTAGCAGTGGTCAATGTAAAGAATATAGCACAGCTGTGTAAGCTGAACTTGCTATAACAATAAATGTTTGAATGATCACTGCTGCAGTAGCTGCTCCCTCCCTCCATCTCCCTTGTTTTTGGTGTGTTTTTTATGATATAATATAGGCATTTACTGATTTTATTTAAAGAAAATTTTATTAATTTAACATATTTACTCTCTCTCTCTCTCTCTATATATATATATATATATATATATACACACACACGAAGAAATTCAACTTCACATATTGTTATACAATGATAAGAATACATTGAATCCTCGATTATAGATCTTACTCTGATCACTTCTTTTTCAGTTTTATATGATATTGTTAAATTTAAAAATTCTTTGAATGTAGGAACTGAGTTCGATTTCCAATGTTTTGTAATAACTTTTCTGGCAACTACCAAGAGACCCAAAATAGTTTTACTCTTTGGCTTTTAAGATACTGGAAATGGAACACTCATTAGTATTACTGATCTAGTTAAAGAACAATTATCAGACCATAACCCCTTAAAAATGTATGCCTTCCCAATATACATTTAGTTTTTTTTCACAATCCACAAATGTGTGTGTGGACAGCTTTTGCATCTTTACTAAATTCACATTAAAAAAAAATCACATAGAAACAAATATTTGTACCTGTTACAATATTACTCAGCAACCACTTTACTACCCCCTCTACACCGTTTCCCCTTCCTTTTTACTCTACCCATCTTCTCCCCTTCACAACCTTTCCACATTCCACTCTCTCCTTTACTTTCTCACACTTACACCCTCCTTCTCCTTTCTATTTATCCCCCACTGAAAGACCTTTCTCCCTCAAAAAAAAGTTGTAAATGAATATAAACAGTATTGCAAATTAAAATTAACAGCATTAACTTATACTGCTGTTTTATTGTCTCCTACGTCTACTATGCCTTTGATGCAAATGTATAATAATTATCTGAATTGAAACATCTTGTGATTCTACATTTCCTAATCTGTTTCTTTACTGCTGTGGAGCTTTTTTCACTGGGCCCCTGCTGAAAATGGGTACCTAACTCAGTCAGACTTTTCCGGTTAACAAATGTCACATAAATAACTAAATAAATACTACATCTTCAACAAACTAAAGAAAGTCCTTTTACTAAAATTAGAGATTTTATAGGGAGTAAAAAACATACTATTTGTGTACTTCCACATAAAAATTTTCAGTATAAACTTGAATAAGTTTCACTAACTGATTCAAGTAACAAAGTTGTATTCTTACCATCTATCAAGTCACTCAATCCAACACTATCTAAAACGTTTCACAATTTTGCATCAAGAATTATTTATAATTAACTTACATAACTTGGACAAGCTTCCCTTGTATGTCAGTCTACCTTTGATAACAGCATTCATTTAATGGGGAATAATGTTCTGTTCCTCTTCACTCATATTATCCACAAATTTATTTAATTTCTTACTGATGGATAATATTAACTTGTTAGCAGATTTAGCCAACTAATATTGTTTCATTAAATATTGTGGGGACTTGGCTTCTTTTTTTATTAAATTCATTTTAGCATTGCTGTGAGTTTCCTTAAATCTAGAGCTATGTGCAATAGGAAACACAAACATTTCTCCATGTTGATATTAATGGAGTTTTAAAAATATATTTCTTAACTGTTTTAATAATTAATTTAATATGTGCAGAGTCCAAAGATTGAAATTAATTTCCTTCTAAGGTAAATTTTGTTAACCAGATGAAAAGATTATTACACATTTCTAATTTATCATCATAAATAAACATATAAGAATTTAGTATAATCTGATCCTGCATGGTTTTCCATTGACTAGTGTAAGTTGAGTCTGTCCAGAGTATAATAGAGTTAAAACTTGCACTAGAATAAGACTTTATATCTGGGAAGCTAATACCACCATACTATCATAGACTTATATGATTTCTGTAATCAGTTTTAGGATACCATAAGAATGAAGTAAATTTTTTTTCCATTTTCTTTAAAAGTTTTTTTTTGTCAGGTATTAGAATGCAGTGTGTGTCCCCTTCAAAATGTCGACCCACAGTTCATTAACTGTCAAAATGGTGAGGTGAAAATGCTATCATTTTACAAGCATGAATTTCTGAAACATTGTAAATCCTCTCCAGGACAGTAACCACTTGGCCACCATGGTGAACTTTGCCTTTACTCAACTGTAGTGTAATCTTGCAGCTGGTATATTTAGTTAGGGGGTGGGGGCAGCCCCCCCCCCACTTGGAGTTTTTTTGTTTGTTTTCCTGTTTGTTGTTTTGTCTTGGTGGTCAAGTGGTTTCTTTCCCAGGGTTTCCTTTTTGTACTTTTGGGGAGTTTAATATAATGAGAGTCAATGAAGCGAGGTTCACTGAAATGGGATTCAATAAAGTAAGTATTCAATAATTTGAAGTAAATCCATATATATATATATATATATATATATATATATATATATATATATATATAAAATTTGGGGTAATATTTTAATAAGCACTAAGCATGACTCAAAAATAAAAAAAAATTAATTCCATTTTTTAATAAGAGGCAATACTTCTTCAATTATTCTTTTTCAAATTTATTATTAATAATCTTACATCTGGATAGATTTTATTCCTAAATATTTTAGTTATTTTACTTATATCTATATTTATCCTTAAACTTACTGTCTAGTAATTGATTCACCATTTAAGTATCATTTCAATTGTTATTAAATTTCAGCAGTGATACTTCTTGAAACTTTTACATTTTCTCATCTGTTTCTTTGATTGAATAATTTAAATCTCCTACAGTTAGTAAAATATGATCTGCAAAAAATGTATTTTGGATTGACAATCTCTGTTAATTGAGAATCCATCAATTTTTCTATTGCTTCTTATGCTATTAGCTAAGGGTTTGATAACTAATGCCAGCAGTAATGGAGACAGGGGACAGCCTTGTGTTGTGCCTTTGTTTAAAGTCAATCCTTGAGAAATGTATGATGAAATTTTAACATATGTTTTGGAGTCTCTATACAGGTTTTTTAACTTTCCAACAAACTATTCTGGAAATGCAGACATGTCTAAGAGTTCCTATCTATGGAATCAAAAGCTATCCTAACATCGAAGCTGATTAGGGTCAATTTCTAGTTCATTCTTTTTTCTAAATCTAAGATAGTTACTACCCTTTTTATTTTATCGTACATTAATCTATTGACTATAAATTCTGTTTGATCTTTATTAATTAGCTTATCTTGTGATGAAAGTGGAAGTAAATATTTAATAGTCTACATTTAATAATGAAATAGGTCTGTAGGAGGAGACTAATTTATTATCCTTTCTTTAAGTGTAGGTGAGATTACAGAAAATTTCCATGATGAAGGAATTATTTTGTCACCCTGAATTATCTTGAAAACGTCACTCAGTAATTCTAAAATATTTAATGGAAACAGATTATATAATTCCATACTTAACCCTGGAACTTTACCATTTTTACCTTTTTTAAAGTTTCTTTAACTTCTGTCAGGTTAATAGGCTTATTCAACTGAGATATTTGTTAATCATTAAGTTTACTAGTAACATTTTTCTTTAAATAATTGTCAATTTTGTAATCATCTGGATTATTATTTTTATCTTTATTAAGATCTTCATGTAATTCTTTTAAAAAATATTCTCCCCTATATCTGAAGTAAGCTTATTAGTGTGAGGATTTTGGATATTATTGATTTGTGCATTTTTGATTAGCATCTTACTTCTGTTAGCTAATCTGTGTAGATTTTTTGAAGTCATCATATAACTATGCACTTTTATTTTTTTTCTAAACCTATCTCCACTTTATGTGTTAAAACTGTTTGATATTTTGTCATTAATTTTTTAATGATTTCATTATTATCTTAGTTCTTCATTTGTTGTTTAAAGCTCATTTTGTATATTTCATCTTGTATTTCTAACAACTCTGTATCCCATTTTTTCATTTTATTACTAGCCATTCTTCTCATTATATCTTTGATATGTATTTTTAAGGAGTCCCATAGTATGACTTTACTAACCTAACTACTATCATTCAAAGGTAAAAAAATCTTCAATTTGTTCCTTAGGATAATTCTTAAACTCTTTTAATGTCATCATATATACTGGGATTCTGTAAATAATCTGAAATGTCCTTATATCCATTACTATATTAAAACTTGGTGCATTATGATCAGATAAAGGACTATGAATAATTTAAAAATAATTAACTTTATTAAATAAATCTATAGAGGCATAAATCCTATTGATACTAGTTTTCATCCCATGTGCATAAGAATAATGAGGGAAGAACAATGGCTTACTTCTGCTTTTACTTGTAAATCAACTAAGCTATTCTTACTAATCTATCTACTTATTGCTTTAGCTAATGCCATTATTTTAGCTATCGTCTCTTCACTTGTATCTTTTATACTAGATATGCAGTTAAAATTCCCTGCTAAAATTAAACTACCATTCCAATGACTCTGTAGTAAGTTTAAGTGATTTTTTGCCTCTCTTGAACTTATTCTAGGGATCCAGTAAAAATATGCTAATGTATAGAATTTGCTAATATATTTACTTTTTACAAATGTATACATTCCTTTACATTATTAAACGATTCCATGACCTTAGGCATTACAGTGGATTTTCTCCAAAGTATAGCAGTTCCTCTCTGCTACTCTTTTTGTTAAAAGAAGCAAATGCTAACATTTCATAATCTAAGTTATTTAAATAATGTATTTCTTTATCTGTCAAGTGAGTTTCTTGCAAGACTATAATGTCTCCTGTATTTAAATTATCTTGCTAATGATTTCCTTTTGTTGTCATTTAGTCCATTTACATTAATAGCTAAAAAACTAGCCATACTGTGTATTTATAAAGATTTATTTTAAAAGATAATATGACATATTTATCCACCATATTAATTTAATTACATATAAGACTAGTACATTCCTCCAACAATATATTAACATTCCAGATTTTTTTAATTCTTCCTTTCTACAAACTAAACTATTAAAATTCAAAAATAACAAAAACAAAGACAAGTCTACAACTCTTATATGCTAATAAAACACACCCTACCGTGGATATCAAAGTTCCTAGTCTGACTATTGAATAGTAAAACTGTTATACTATTGCTCTACCTAGCAAAACTTAAAAATTCATCAAAAAACTATCTAAATGCTACTGTGGCTTGCAAATAATGAATATCATATATATATATATATATATATATATATATATATATATATATATATATATATATATATATATATATACACTTCAAAATAATAAGAGACTATTAATTTACTTATATATTTTGCCATTTAAAATTATTTCTTCCATTACTACATACAAGTTTAATAATCTTCTATTAATCATAGATATTAAATAATCCAACAAATAGTATACTATATATCTATTTATATAATAGTAGTATAAATTATCCATTTAATATTCATGACCAGGTTGAGGTTGCGTGTGCAGGTTACTCGAGTGGAGCTTGACTTGCAGATATGCAGCAGTCCCATCAGGGTGGGGTCTGAGATTGTTTTGTATGACAGACAGAAGTCACCTCTGAGGAGTCAGTAGGAGACTGACTGGAGGGACAAGGCCTTTAGCCTACATGTGTAGGGTAGATGTTTGAGGCCCTAAATTCTCTGGGTGAGGAACCTCTTTGGTCACTCCAGCTGCTGCATGTGCTTTGTGAGGTACATGCCAAAAGGGGCATTGTACTCAATAATGGGTCTTATAAGGGAAGAATACATGGATGTTATGACCACCTTGTCCCTGGAAGAGATACCCTTACTAATGAGGTGAGCCATGTAGAAATCGTTCCATACAACGGAGGCAATATGATGGTCAAAAGTCAGTTTGCTATCAACCTGGGTGCCCAAGTCCCTCATGACTGATTGATAAGTTCCTAAGCACACAATGTGATAATTTGTGGGGATGTCACTCTCCCCAAAGGGGATGATAATGCATTTTTCGGCACTCAGTTTGAGGCCTGGTTTCTGGCACCAGTCATTTGTTTGGGTGAGACCCTCTTGGAAGATATCCACATCACTAGGGAAATTGATGACAGCACCCAGCTTGCAGTCATCTGCAAACTTGGTCAGCCATATCCCACTAGTTTTGGCCTGCACCTCAGAAAACTATATCCCAAACAGTAGAGGCCCCAAGACTGTTCCCTGTGGTACACCACTTGATACAGGTCTACTGCTTGAGGTGGCTGCTACCCATCTGGTAACATATGGATTGATGCCTAATTGAGAGATTTTATGTGTTATATTTGAGTGGAGAGTAGTATCAAAGGCTTTGGCCAGGTCAAGGTAGGCAGTGGGCACAGTCTTCCCCTCATCCATGGCCTTAGTGATTGTCTCAAAGAAGTTGACCAAATCTAACAGGCATGACCTCCCCTTGATGAAACCAAACTGTGTGGGATCAAGTGTCTGGAGGTTTCCAATGTCCTTGTTAATCAGGTCCATGATAATCCACTCCATGGGCTTGCAGATCAGACTAGTTAGACTGATGGGTCTGTAATTTCCTGGATAGGTGGATACTCCACCTTTGTGCAAAGGGATGACAGTGGCTGTCCTCCACTTTGCTTTGATGAAACTGGTACTCAAGGCTTTAATTGAACAGGGTGCCTTATTGTGCTGCAAGTTACTGCCGGAGTTCATGTAGGATGCAGGCTGGGATGTTATTGGGTCCCATGAAGGCTGCATTTTTTGCCTTTGACAGGGCAATGATGATTTGCTCCCGAGAGATAAGGGGAGGGGGGCAGGTACTGGGGATATCCTGTTTTACTGATGAGGACAGAGGGGTGAAGTTTTCACTGAACCTGTCTGCCAGCAGGTTGGCTATATCTACAGCATTTGTGTATGTGGTGTCCATGACCATCAGTTCTGAGCAGATCTAGGTGCTTCCTTTGAGATTGCGGACATATGTGAAGAAGGCTTTATTATTGTCTTTAGTAGATGTGGCCAGTTTGGACTCGAAGTTTGCTTTGGAGGATTTCACTAGTGCTCTTATTTGCTTGTTCAGGCTAAGGAGAGATTGCTTCCAATTAGGCACCTACTCCTTCTTGGTCCTGGACAGCAGTTTTTTTTCCTTTTATTATAGAGTTTATTTATTGCAGATGTCTACCAGACAGGTTTACTCTTCCTTGAGGAGGATGATTTCATCTTGTTGGGTATTCCTGATTCCATGCAGCTACATAAATGCTCATATAGTACTTTGCTGTAGGTTTGGAAATATATGCCAGTTCCTATGGATGGGAAGGGGGGTGTGAAGCTGTTTATACCTTCCCTCAGGAGGTTGTAATCAGCTTTGGAGAAGTTTTTTTGTTTGACCCTAGCTGGGGGAGATGGTGACTTTGAAAGTGACTGCTTTGTGGTTGGATTTCACCAGGGATGATGACACCATAGCAATGCTGCAGTGGTTACTCATGTTGGTTAGTAGCAAGTCCAAGATATTTTCACGTCTTGTGGGCGTGTCGGCCAACTGGTCCAAGGCATTTGCATTGACTAAATCAAGGAATCTCTCGGCATTTGTGTTTTGGTATGATTATTTCTTCCAGTCTATGGTTGGATTGTTAAAGTCACCTAGGATCACTGTAAAGGTTTGAATCTTGATAGATTCGAAGAGGTCCAGATAAGTGGAGTGGGCATCTTGAGTCAAAGTTAGAGGCCTATAGCTAGCTATGATGAATAGGGGTCTTGTCAATTGTTAACTGCACCTTGAGTGTTTCTTGTGCATCATACTGTTTGACCAGCCTGGAGGTGTGTATGTCTTTTATATATATTGAAACTCAACCTCTTTTTCCATTGCTGGCCACAGTTTGGGGTCTGAATGTATGACAGGATGTGTAACCTGGTATGGCTGGGGTGCTCTCCACAGCTTTGAACCAGATTTCTGTGACTGCACAAATGTCAGCATCTTCCAGGGTTAAGAATGCTTGCAATGAGTGCAGTTTCGTGTTTAAACTCCTAGAGTTTAGCAGCATGACCTTTAATTTACCTTTTGATGACATTCTCATGTTGGTAGTTTTGACCTCATGGCATTGCCTAAAAAAGGCACTATGGGGGAGGCAAGAGCCTTTTCAAGGAGCCTGAAGCCCAAGGGAGACAGATGCAGACCATCTCTGGCAAAGCATCAAGGTTTGTCAGTCATGTCATCCCAGGCTGTCAGGTACTGGAGCCCCTTGGAATGACACCAGAAACTAAGCCAATTGTTAAAGTCAATCACTTTCTGTTTGTATTGAGGCATCATTCTGAGTGATGGTAGAATGCTGCTTAGGGCTAGGAACATACCTGCCTGAGACACATATTCAGTGAGCTTGATCATGTCTCTCTTCATATAGTCCAGGGAGGTACGCCTCAAGTCATTCACATCAACAATGGACTATGACAGAGTCATAACAGTACCTGTTGAGAGACTTTGCATGGGTGGTATGGCAGATTCTGGGTCCCAACAAACTTAACTGTGACTTTCTCCTTATCCAGCCTGGTGAGGGGCACATCTGTGTGTCTCACAATGGAGTTTCCTATGACTAATATGCTGGGTTTATGTTTAGGCCTTAGTGGCTGTGAGACACAGGTGTGTGGACTATGTGGTGGGCAGTGGAGTTCTTACTGATACTGCTCTTTTATTAATCTTGCATTGTAGATATTGCATTCCTTGTGTATATGCATACCGTTCGTAATACGTTTACTCTTATTAATTCTAATATTACAAACAATTTTGACTACATATAAAATAATTCCTGATTATTTAATTTGAATATGCATCTTTAGCCATTGTGAACTGCTGTTCTGGTCTAAGCTTTACATGCTGACATCAGGATCTGGCTACAGCATGTGAAAATGACAACTCAGCAAACAGCAGCTGCTAATTTCCTACGCAAGTTTCTCATCCTTATTAGTTCTTTTGAGCTGCTTTAATCAGTAACAAACATCTAACTTTACTTCTTTCAATTAATATGTATAGTTAAAGTTAATAACACTACAGCATAAGCTATTGACATGTAAAATGTAAGCATTACTATAGCTTTTGTCTTACCAATTCTTTGCTTCTAAGAAAAGAAAACAGTTGTTATTTTGAGAAGATTTCTCACATACATACTTGAGAAAAGAAAAAAATAGAAAGTTATTTTTCTTCTTTCACAGACATCAGCGATGAACTTTGACCTAGATCTTCCTCAGAACATCTCAAGGTGGGAAAAAAAAAAACAACATTCTGAAGAAATGGAACATTATTTTGTTCTCAAGCTTTCTTTCTAAATTACTGTTATTTCATAAATGACACGGGAAAGGAATGTGTTGTCCAGGAACAAAGAAAACAATATAATCAGCATTTTAACACTTCTAATTAGCTTATTACTTAGATCTGGCATTCAGTTAACCCAGCAATGCACATACTAAGCAATATTAAATAAATAAAATTCTTAACTTGTATAGTTTTAACATTACCATTTTTATTGTTGATAATATAATGACATTCTCTTACAGAAAGTATTTGTTTAACATTTAGAAACAGACTTATAGGTTTAGTTAAATGAAATAAATATTAAGTCATTTGCCGTAAAAACAGTAAAACAGTAAAACTAACCCTTCATATTCCTCATCATGAAAAAAATGTTTTAGCTTAAAATAGGAATACATGCTTACATATGTTCTGAGGCTTAAAATCCAGTACAAACCTTTTATTTAGAAGGCAAATTGATTGTTTCAGATAATAACCCTGTAATCAGAGAATAAGAGTCACTTGTTTTATGCTTTTTAGATTGAGAAGCAGTTTTCCAAGAATTCAGCTCACTCTGTCTCTTCAGGGATATACTGTTCCACTCCATTTCTTCAGTATTATTAAGGATTTTATTGGGGTCCATGTTTGGCTACCAAAAAAAAAAATATCCACAAACAGCTAAATATCGAATGGAAAACATCAGAATGTAACATTACCAAACATGGATAATTTTGAAATAGCATTCATCGAATGGCCATAGTCAGCCAACAACCAGGAAATAATGAGATATAAAAGGAAAATGAAGGAAACCTTTAAAATGTTCCCTTTTCCCCACTGTAGTGTGATCTCAGAGTTGGTATATATAGTTGGGAGTGTGGGGGGCACAGCATCCCACATTGGGGGTGTGGGGAGTGAAGCCCTCCCACCTTGGTTGGTTGTGATGCTGGCCAACTATGGCCATTCGATGAATGAAAAGTTATCTGCATTCAGTAATGTTACATTTTGATGTTTTAGTTTCACTATTTAGCCTTTTGTATATATTTCTTTTTGCTAACAAAACTTAATGTCTCCTACAGTGTGTTAATTATTTTTTGTTTCTTCAGAAAGGAATAATGTAATCTTTGCAGAAAACACTAAAGTGGCTTTAACATTGTTCTTTTTAAGATCCTTGATCAGTAGTAAACAGGATTTTCTTTTGCTCATTACTTTACTGGAATAGTCATTGTCAAATCTGTCTATGTGTTCACATATTTTGATAGGTGGCCTGTGGCATGCTGCTTTTAATATTTGACTTTTTCTAAGCTAGACATGAGCTTAATTATAATTGAGTGTGTGGTGGTGAGCTTTCCTTCTTAGAAGGTGATTTTAGGGATCTATGTGCTCTTTTAAATCCAAAAGCTAATGTTTCAAATAGATTAAATGTTTTATGTAGCCAGGTAGTTAAGAAGTTTACTATATTGTCTCCCTCATACTTTTCAGGTGTACCATAAATTCTAATGTTATTTTGTCTCAATCATCATTTTTTTCTATGAGCCAGATATTTTGTTTTAAAAGAAATTCAGTCTGAGACTCACCTTCAGTTACTATGCTTTCATGATCATTTGAAGTATCTTCCATATTGTTGGCTTGTGCCACTTGTTTCATAAGAATTTCAAAATGTTCCATCCTCTTTCTGGTCTCTTCTTTGAAACTTTCTGTTTTTGTATCCAATTTGTCTATTTTAAGTACTACATCCTTCATACTAGATAGTATTGACTGGGTGTATTTTATCACAATAATCCTGAGTACTATTTCTTGAGTGACTCATGCTGATGTCTCGTCTCACTTAACGAAACAGTTGAAATTCTGACAGAAAAACCACAGCTTTTGAGGAACGTGAAACTATAAATCATTTCTCTGACTATTAATGAATAAAATTAGCTAACAAGCATCTTCAAATTTTAATTTTTTGATTATATTTCCTGTCAGAGAAACATTTTTAGTCACAGAGCTTTCACCAGGTGCTCCTCTTAGCCATCTTGGCCATGCTCCCTGGGCATTTATTTTTTGTTATTCCTAGCATTGTTCTTTCAGGGTTTAGCCTCCCTCTCCCTGCTGACAGAAACTCTCTGAAGGACTTTGTGCCCAAACTTGTGTTTTGGTCAGCTCAGCTTGAGCTGCTTAACAGTTTGAGTGCATGGAAGTGCCCTGAAGCTTTGGAAGCTAGCCAGCTGTATTATCTTTGATGGAATATAACCCATATAGCTAAGGCTACTGCAGCAGTGATCCTTCAAACATTTACTGTTATGGTAAGTTCAACTAACATAACTGCACTTTCTATGGTACCATCACTGTTTCTTGATATTTGATGCTTTGTAGCCAAACTCTGTGGATCTAGTGGTTAAAAACTGATTTTTTAGGCCATCCAATAAGTTAGTTTGCAGTGTTTTTTGTTTAATCTGGTAGTCATATATTGTAATAGCTATTATTGTTTCATTAATATGTTACCCATTCAGCAGAAACTAATTAAGTAGTTGTAGGTGCATACGAGCAGATTGAAAGTTTCCTCAGTTTTTCCTCTACAATTGTGCAAACTGAAAAATTTAATTCAGAAGCAGTTGCTTGTTTTAGTTTGATTTTGTATGAACACACATTTTTCTCCATTTCAGGTCTCACAATCACGTTGTGAAATGCATCATACTGGTGGTAGTATGGGGAGAGGGAAATAATGTGAAAATAAGGTAGAAATTTAATCTACAGGCAGTAGTAAAACACTCTTGTAGCATGATCAGCCATTATGTACATTAGCCCACAGTAAAAAAATGTGTTTAATATATCTGTATGAGTATGTCCTTCTCTTATTATATGTGTGTAAACATATTTTAACAACCCTTCAAGAACTCAAGGATGTTAGTGTGCGCGTTCGCACACACACACCTGTACTTTAATTAAGTGTTTCATCTCAAAGTATAGACTTAAAAGAAAATGTATCTTTAAGGACCTACATATGCCTTTATAGAAGTCTGTTTTTAGTTTCAGCTTGGTTTATATTGTCTATATTTCATTTTTGTTTTGTAGTAGCCTCTTCAAGTAGGGGTAAGTCTTCTGAAAGATTTTCACAATACACACACACACACACACACACACACACACACACACACACACACACACACACACTGTATGGATTTTCCTAATGCCCTAGTCTTTGCAGTGTAGAAAATAATGTATGTAATTTAAAGAGTCTTAGATAGATAACGAAGTAAATAAAAATGACTCTGAATTGAGTTTTATGCCTCCTGGATGCAACTGTTACAATTGCTTATTTATTTATGCCCTAAGTAGTTTCATAGCATAATGATGTTACCTGCACAAATGAATGAAGGAAAATCATTTTGGTAACTGGTAAATTTTAGTTATTCATGATAAGAAATATTATCCTAAAATTATGAACATAAAATGTTTTACATCTGCATTTTTAATTTATATTGACTAGGATTTGGGTTAAGGTTAAATATGTGTATACTTTTGTTAATGGACCTTATGTGAGTTTTGTTGTACTACAGTATAAAATTTAAACATGCAAAATTATAAATAAGTATGCTGCCATAATCTCTGGCTTGGACTAATTTGGTTTGCACCTGCAGTGTTATGATCCTCTCCAGATTTAGACAGATGTGTGTTACATAATTGCAGTTTATTGTTACAATGTGCATCTGATTTTCTCTGCTCTGCTAATCAGCTCATGATGACCCATATAGCAGCTGCAGCTACAGTCCCCCCAACAGCCAAAAAGTAATTTCCTGACAGCCTATATCCATCAGAAATTTTAGGTCCCACCATTATGAAATATGCAGACTGTGGCAACAGATAGTTAATGCCATAAAGTTACACTGAATAAATAAATAAAATTACTTTTTTACACACTGTCAGCAATCAAGCTCATTGCTGTCAGCCAGTTCCCTTGTAGCCAGAAGGTGATTGCTGATTGCAAGAATCATTATTCAGGCAGCCACTGGGGGGGTCTTTGGTTAACCCTGTTGGGTCCCCAGCACAAGCCCATAGTGTCCAAGGGGTGGTGTGCAATGGGCCTTGTGAGTGACATTCATATCACCACCTACAATATAATTGTGGCCCTATTCCCTTGTAGATAGCACCACTGTGTGAACTCCAGTCTCTATTAGCAGAGTACCATAGTGCATGTGCCCAAACATGCACTCCCCAACCCTCTTCCCCAAGGTGAGGCAAGCAGGCTTAAGCATCATAATTCCTCTCTACTCCCACACCAGCTCCAAAAGGCTCCTGGGCTGATAGTAATTTCGGTCACCTGGATCATAGTCAGGGCTCTTTCTCTCTATGCCAACAGAGCTGCTTACGAAAATACATTTTTAAGAATTATAATAGTGACACTGTCTGTTTTCTAGACTATTGATGAGTCTTTCACCACCTTTAGAATGTATTTAAATGGTCAAACCAGAAATAGTTATTAAATAAAAAGTTTTAAATTAAATGAAATAAGAACAGAAACAGAGTTCATGCATTCTTTAATTTTATGATACCCTCTTTTTCCTCTATAAGGTCATGGGGAGCCAGACTCTGTCACAGCAAACAATAGGCATAAGGCAAAAATTTTGTGCTGGATCAGAACTAGTCCATCACAAGATACCACACACACACGCGCACACACACACTCTCTGCATGTACAGCAACAGGCAGTTTAGAGAGATCAACAGATCACTTACTGGCATATATTTGGGATGTTGGATAAAATCACAGAAAATGGTGAAAATCCATGCAGACACTAAATAGAAGGCACCCCAGCAGGAACCAAACCTAGGAACAAGCACCGTGAGCCAATAAGACTGACTATTCCACCACTGTGCTACCCAGAAATAAGAATTTTAAGTAAACAAAAAAATTCTGCATAGGTGACCTTTTTTAATACACAGGTAGCCATTTGATCTGAAATGTCAAGTTCTGTTTTATATCTGCTTCTAATCTTATAATTCCAGTTCTTAAATCTTCATGAATTTGTGGATGAAAACTAGAGGACTTTCATCTGTGTTTACTAAGCTAACAATCACAAGGGCCTTTTTAAGCCTAGTCAGGCATCCCAAGTCTCTGAAAAGTTCTGATACCCTTGATAAGTATAAGTAGGGGTTTGGGAGATTAAACATTTACAGGTTGCCTGTGTCCATTAGAGACATAGCTGCCAAACTAGGGCTGAATTTCCTGTTCCCCATCCAGTTGTCCAAGTTGCACTTGAATTGGGTTTGGGAGGAACTTTGGTTCACATGGATGGGGGGGGGGCTGTTCCATAGACAGGGTAGTCTCCAGGATACATATCTGTCTCTCCAGCAGATCCTATTTATATCACAGGCAAGGTTTAAGTCTTTGGAACAAGTAATTCTGGTGCTGTTTGTTTTGCGGATATGCAAGAGGTCCATCAGAGTGGGGTCTGACAATGCCCTGTATGCTAGGCATAGATCTCCCCTTAAAAGCCTGTAGGAGACAGAATACAGGGATAGAGCCTTGAGGTGGTCTGCATAGGACATTATACTTACTGTATTCTTTTAGTGAGGAACCTCTGTGCATGTTTGAGTTGTTGGATATGCCTGGGTAGTTACATGCCAAAGGGGCCATTGTACTCAATGATAGGTCTGATGAATGTTGAATACAGTGAAACAATGACTTCCTTGAACTTAGAAGTCATACCTTTATTTATAAGTTGCACAACAAAGAATGATTTCCTCACTACTGTAGACATGTGATGGTCAAAGACTAGATTACTGTCTGTGTGTGTCCTTACGTCCCTGACTTCTGGGTCAGCTCTAAGGGGTGTGTTGTCAATATGATAATTACCAGGGGTGGATGACCTCACAAAGGATACTATTATGCATTTATTGGCATTTAGTTTTAGTCCATGGCTTTGACACCAGTTGTTTTTTTGTGTCAGCCCCTCCTGAAGAATATTTATGTCAGTGTGGGATTCAATGGCAGCTTCTAATTTGCAATCATCTGCAAATTTAGTTAGCTAGAGACCACTGACATTGGCCTTGACTTCAGAGAAGTAAATGCCAAAAAAGAACAGTCCAAGGACTGATTCCTGAGGGACTACACTTGTGACTGTCCTCTTTGTAGAGGTGGACTCCCCAATTCTAACTTCCTGGGTCCTGTCTGAGAGCCAGTTGGCTATCCACAGCAGTCACATAAGAGTTTGTACCTAACCTCTTGAGTTTGTCAACTATGCCTGAGAGAGGTATTGTGTCAAATGCCTTGGCCAGGTCAAGTTAGGTAGTGTGAACCATTTTCCCCTCATCCAACACATTGGTTACCTTCTCAAAGACGTCCACCAGGTTGAGAAGGCATGATCTGGTCTCGATGAAACCAAACTGGGTTGGGTCCAGTGTCTGGAGGTTTACTATATCTCCGCTGATCATTTCCATGATAATTCTTTCCATGGCTTTACATATAAGACTACTGAGACTTATAAATCTGTAGTTTCCAGGGTCTGTAGATGGCCCACCTTTGTGTTGAGGGATGACTGTTGGTGTTCTACATTCATGAGGCATGAAGCCCGTTAGGAGGTTACAGTTAAATAGTAATTCCAGAGGCCCTGATAGGTCATGTTTCATGCTATTTAGAAGGCATCCTGGAATATTGGCTGTCCCATTGATGCAGTGTTCTTGGTCTTAGAGCATTAAGGACTTCTTCCCTAGTGATAGTAAGGGGAGTTATATTTGATGGCATTTCCTAAGGGAAGGTTGAGGGGGAGAGAGGGGTAAAGTCAGAACTGAATTTATCAGCCAAAAGGTTTGCTGTATCTTCTGGCTCAGTATAGGTGGCTCCATTTACAATGAGCTCTGGACACACTTGTGTATTGTCTTTGAGGTTGCAGACAGCTAAAGAATGCTTTGTGGCTGTCATTGGCCTGGAAGGCCAAACTTACCTCAAATTTGGCTTTGGCAGACTTTGTCCTCTAAGTTGTTTGTTTAGTTTGATAAGAGTACTTTTATCTTGCTGGATGCTGCATCTTTTAATTTTTGCCATGATTTTCTTCCTTCTGTTAAACAGCCTATTGATTTTGTGATTCCACCAGGGTGTCTTGTTTTTTTAGTTAGTTCTGTACTTCTTCTTGGTGGGTATAGCTGCCTCAATGCATCTATTAACCTACTTGTACAGGGTTTCTGTGAACAGTTCTGCATAGACAGCAGTGTTCTCAGGGTTTATGAGGACTTGAAATTTTGTCAGGTTATCACTTAGTAGCAGGAGGTTAGCCTTAGAGTAGTTCCTGAATATTCCAGGTTTTAATTTTACTTCAAAAGAGAACATTTTGTGGTCTGACCATACCAGGGAAGACATTACAGTAGGGGATATGCAGCACTCTCCCATATTAGTGAGCACCAGATCCAGTATGGTTGCATCCCTGGTTAGTGTATTGACTATCTGGTCCAAGGAGTTTGTGTTCACAAAATCCAGGCATCTCTGTGCCTGTATGTTTGTTGTCATATAGGATTCCCAGTTAATAGTGGGGTAATTAAAGTCACCCATGAATATGGTATTGGGTTGGATGGTTAATGTTTCTAATAAGTTTAAATACATGGTATGGGTTTCCTGGGTCATAGTGGGGGATCTATAGCTTGCAATGAAGTGGTATTGGATTTTGCCTATGGTGATTTGAAAATGGTGCAGCTCAAGTGCATTGTCCTGTTTGACCAGGCTTGAAGTATATTTATTTTTGATGTAAATAGAGACACCTCCATCTTTACTCCCTGCCTGTGAAGTAGCTGGTCTAAATCTGTGGAAGGCATTATGACCTTGCACTGTTGGTGTGCTCTCTGCGGCTTTAAACCATGTCTTAGTGACCTCACAAACGTCAGCATTCTCTAGGGTAAAAAGAGCTTCTAGGGAGAGGTAGGGAGCTTCCTACTCAGTACTTGCATTTGCAAAAATATGTGCTGCTTCTTATTTTAGTACTGTAAGTGGTGAATTCCCATCTCACAGAATAGTTAGCCTTGCTTGTATAATTACATTGTTCGTGTTAATGACTGCCAGTGGATGTGAAAATGCACCCTTTTCAAATCCAATCACTGCGAGGGAAAAATGCTCCTTTCTTCTGAAGTGCAAACATCTTGTCATTGATTATATTTGTTAAGGGGTATGTGAAGCTTTGCCTCCCTCATGTGAATGCAGGATACAAATATATTCTTGAATTCCCCATATATGTGTCTAAAAGTTAGTAAAAATTTATTTAGTTTAAAAATAATAACTCCCAGGCAGTTGAGTGAGTCGGATAGCCTAAAACACTTAGATAATGTTAATATTGAATCCAAATAATGCCAAACAGCCACAGAAATGCTAAAAAAACACTGGATCCAAGTAGTAGTAAGCAATTTAATGAAAAAACAACTGGTAAGCGCTTTCATCCCACCAATACAGAACTTCATCAGACAAATATCATATAAACTCCAACAATATTTAACTGATTCAAACATAGTCACATGCACAAGATTACATAAAACCACGCCCCCTTAAACACATATAACATTAAAATACTTATCTAATATGTACTTATAATACAATTTAATAGTATAGAAACAATAAATATGTGCATTCTAAAATTATAAATATATAAATATGCATCTAAAAACTGTATAACAAATATAATATATGTAAATATAAGGTATGTAAATATAAAATTTATAATTATAATTATCTAAGCAAGGCTTTTAGTCTCAATAATGAACTAATTGAGATACTTTCATTAAGTCCTGGCCAATTGGCAGCATCTAAAAATAGCTGCCAATACAATTTTTTTCCCTAATAACATAGACCAAGCACATCCTCTTATTTCAATAGAAATATGATCAATAACAAAGAATTTAAAGGAATGTGTCTCATTCTCAACCAAGTGCTTATAAAGTGCATTTGTTTCCTTATTTCATACAAATGTTCATATATACGATTTTTTAGTTTCCTGTCAGTTTTACCAATGTAGAAACTGTTACATTGTTCACACATAGCACAGTAAATAACTCTCTCAGAGTTACAAATATATTTGCCCCTCAGTTTAACCATAAATTTATTAATTTCGAACACGTCCCTCTTTAATATATTTACAAAAATTACAAGACCCACATTTTCCCATATGGGCACCATCAAATTTAATAGTAATGGGGTTCTTCCAAACTAATTTTTCAAATTCATACCCCTCCTAAAAACCATTGTGGGTCCCTCACCAACATATTGTCTCAAACTCTTATCCTGTTTTAAGATAGTCCAATTTTTATTTAAAATATTTCTAAGCTAGAAACTGTCAATAGTGTAAGTAGTAACAAAAGATGTGTTATAATTTCTATTATTACTGTCCTGTTCAGTATTAATAAAACTGAACCTGGTGTCCTGTTGTATTGAACATTCAGCTAACAGTGGAGTAAAAAATTCCTTTCTCTCTTATTCACTACTTCTAAGGCTATCTCAGTAACAAATCTTACAGGATATCCTCTTTTTACAAACATATTTTTCAAAATGTCACACTCAGTGAGTAAATTATCAAAATTAGATGTCATTTGTGATGCACGAACAAGTTGACCTTTCACAGTGGCTTTCGTTTGTTTAAATTGGTGACCACTAGTATAATGCAATAAAGAGTTACAGTATGTCTCTTTCCTGTAAATTTTTAAAATAAATGTATTGTTTATATAATCTTTCATTAATAAAATATCTAAAAATGCTTTCTGTTATAAGTTAGCATTTTGAGTAAACTTAAAAAACTGAGTTGTCAAATTAATATAAACCATAAATTCATTAATTTTCTCATAGGGTCCATCCCATAAAATAAAAATATCATCTAAAAAGTGGCAGTAATATTTAATATTAGAATAAAATATGGAAGGGAATAAGTATTTCCTTTCCCACTGGGTTACCACTATATTAGCATATGTGCCACCACAGGCAGATCCCATGGCAACACCTTCTTGTTGTAAAAATATTTCATTTTCAAAAAAATATATAATTATTCTTTAAAACCATCTCCATAAATTGTAAATATAATAAAATCTTAAAATGATCTACTTTCTTAAATAAATATTCTTCAAACCATTCCAATCCAATTTCATGGGGAATAGTGGAATATAAATATTTAATGTCTATTGTCAAAAACATATAAGAATGCTTAAAAGGAATTTCATTAATAGCTTTTAAAAAACTCCACGAATCTTTTCATATGTGACTTTCACTATATACAAGGTTTTTTTAATTTACTATCTAAATATTTAGCCACAGGTTGGGTAATACTGCCTTTAGAATTTACTATCGGACGTATAGGGTGGTTGCATCATATTTTTATGTAACTTCAGTAGCTCAAAAATTACTGAAAGCTTTGGATGCATAACCATACAGTAATTTAATTCATCAACTGAAATAGATCATTCTATAAATAAATCATGTAATTCATTTTTAATTTTTACATATGCCCCATTTAATTCATTAATAGAAGATTTTATATAATTGTTCCCATTTAAAATGTAAGCCATCTTCTTATTCTAGTCCTTAACATTCATTATAACTGCACCTCCCCTTTTATCTGGTTTCATAATTCTCACTTTATGTAAGAAACTACCAATTTTATTAATAAGTTGCTTTTCTTTCAACTCTTCTCTATTTACACACCTGTACTTGGATGTTGAACTCTGAATATCGAGTTCATACTTTTTTTCAAATAATGAAACCATAGGTACTAGAAATGGTAAGGGGATTCAAAATCTGCTCAGAAAAAGAATTTTGAAATAGCACTTTTAAATTTAATTTTCTAGTAAAAACTTTCAAATCCATAAGTACATTAGCTCGGTCACTATGTTGCTAGGGTATAAACGTAAAACCTTTTGCCAAGATACCACAATAATCAGTATGCCATGTTAGATCTGAAAAATTATATACATTAAAATCTCCTAAAGAGTTAGAAACTATGGAACCAAGGGGGGTAATATATGATCAAAAGAATCCGTTGCTGTGAGTGGCGGAACTACATCATCATGTAATACATGAAAGTTATCATAACTTAATCTCTGTTGTTCCAACCTCTGCTGTAAGGTTGTCTCCCCCTCATATTCATTTTCCCTTCTCTGTTCCACCGATTGCTTGATCATTGTGGTGTTTGATACCCATCCCCTCTCATATTCTCCACTGGGATATTCCTGTTCTTTAGACGTTCTGAACATCTCAATGGGTATTCCTCTTGATCTAAAAAAGTGTAATCATCTTCTATATGTGAGGGCTGTGTTTCAACAGCATTCAAATTATTTCCAAAATGTTTATTAAATTTATTACCCCATTCTTGCGAAGGTGGTAGATTAGGATATGCCACACCTCTACTATACTCCATTTTATCTCTGTTTAGCTTCCTGACCTTACGGGTTCTGATTGCTAAAGCCAGAGAATCGATATTCTTAAAAATCTTTACATGTTCATTTTTAAAATCATTATACAATCTATGTGCACATATTACATTGTCTAACTCGGTTACAGTTTCATCAATTCATTAATTAGTTTATCATTGTGTTTAATAATTAAATTAATGTAATCATAACCATGTTGGTCAAACAACAAAGTAAGTTCAATAAACAAAGCAGAGTCAGCTTTTAATCCTTATTAAACACAATGATAAACTAATTAATGAATTGATTGAAACTGTAACCGAGTTAGACAATGTAATATGTGCACATAGATTGGATAATGATTTTAAAAATGAACATGTAAAGATTTTTAAGAATATTGATTCTCTGGCTTTAGCAATCAGAAGCCATAAGGTCAGGAAGCTAAACAGAGATAAAATGGAGTATAGTAGAGGTGTGGCATATCCTGACCCACCACCTTTGCAAGAATGGGGTAATAAATTTAATAAACATTTTGGAAATAATTTGAATGCTGTTGAAACACAGCCCTCACATAAAGAAGATGAGGAAACTTTTTTAGATCAAGAGGAATACCCCCAATGAGATGTTCAGAACGTCTAAAGAACAGGAATATCCCAATGGAGAATATGAGAGGGGAGGGGTATCAAACACCACAACTATCAAACAATCAGTGAAACAGAGGAGGGAAAATGAATGTGAGGGGGAGACAACCTTACAACAGAGATTAAGTTATGATAACTTTCATGTATTACATGATGATGTAGTTCCGCCACTCACAATGGATTCTTTTGATCATATATTACCCGCTTGTTCCATAGTTTCTAACTCTTTAGGAGATTTTAATGTATATAATTTTTCAGATCTAACATGGCATACTTATTATTGTGATATCTTGGCAAAAGGTTTTATGTTTGTACCCTGGCACCATAGTGACCAAGCTAATGTACTTATGGATTTGAAAGTTTTTACTAGAAAATTAAATTTAAAAGTGCTATTTCAAAATTCTTTTTCTGAGCAGATTTTGAATCCCCTTACCATTTCTAGCTCCTATAACCCCCCATTACACCCTATGGTTTCATTATTTGAAAAAATGTGTGAACTCAATATCCGGAGTTCAACATCCAGGTACAGGTGTGTAAATAGAGAAGAGTTAAAAGAAAAGCAACTTATTAATGAAATTGGTAGTTTCTTACATAAAGTGAGAATTATGAAACCAGATAAAGGGGGAGCTGCAGTTATAATGAATGTTAAGGACTATAATAAGAAGATGGCTTACATTTTAAATGGGAACACTTATGTAAAATCTTCCATTAATGAATTAAATGGGGCATATGTAAAAATTAAAAGTGAATTACATGATTTATTTATAGAAGGATCTCTTTCAATTGATGAATTAAATTACATTACGGTTATGCATCCAAAGCTTTCAGTAATTTTTGGGCTACCGAAGTTACATAAAAGTATGATGCAACCACCTATGCGTCCGATAGTAAATTCTAAAGGCGGTATTACCCAACCTGTGGTTAAATATTTAGATAGTAAATTAAAAAAACTTGTATATAGTGAAAGTCACATATGTAAAGATTTGTGGAGTTTTTTAAATGCTATTAATGAAATTCCTTTTAAGCATTCTTATGTTTTTGACTATAGACATTAAAGATTTATATTCCACTATTCCCCATGAAATTGGATTGGAATGGTTTGAAGAATATTTATTTGCTAAGAAAGTAGATCATTTTAAGGTTTTATTATATTTACAGTTTATGGAGATGGTTTTAAAGAATAATTATATTTTATTTGAAATTGAAATATTTTTACAACAAGAAGGTGTTGCCATGGGATCTGACTATGGTGGCACATATGCTAATATAGTGGTAACCCAATGGGAAAGGAAATACATATTTTATTCTAATATTAAATATTACTGTCGCTTTTTAGATGATATTTTTATTTTATGGGATGGACCCTATGAGAAAATTAATGAATGTATGGTTTATATTAATTCGACAACTCAGTTTTTTAAGTTTACTCATAATGCTAATTTACAGGAGATAGCATTTTTAGATATTTTATTAATGAAAGATTATATAAACAATAAATTTATTTTAAAAATTTACAGGAAAGAGACATACTGTAACTCTTTATTACATTATACTAGTAGTCACCCATTTAAGAAAAAGAAAGCCATTGTGAAAGGTCAACTTGTTCGTTCAGCACGAATGACATCTAATTTTGATGATTTCCTCACTGAGTGTGACATTTTGAAAAATATGTTTGCAAAAAGAGGATATCCTGTAAGATTTGTTACTGAGATAGTCTTAGAAGCAGTGAATAAGAGAGAAAGGAACGTTTTACTCCACTGTTAGCTGAATGTTCAATACAACAGGACACCAGGTTCAGTTTTATTAATACTGAACAGGACAGTACTAATAGAAATTATAACACATCTTTTGTTACTACTTACACTGTTGACAGTTTCGAGCTTAGTCCAATTTTTATTTAAAGTATTTCTATCTTAAAACAGGATAAGAGTTTGGGACAATATGTTGGTGAGGGATCCACACTGGTTTTTAGGAGGGGTATGAATTTGAAAAATTATTTTGAAAGAACACCCATTACTATTAAATTTGATGGTTCCTGTATGGGAAAATGTGGGTCTTGTAATTTTTGTAAATATATTAAAGAGAGGCATGTGTTCGAAATGAATAAATTTATGGTTAAACTGAGGGAAAATATATTTGTAACTCTGAGAGAGTTATTTACTGTGCTATGTGAGAACAATGTAATAGTTTCTATATTGGTAAAACCGTCAGGAAACTAAAGAATCGTATATATGAATGTTTGTATGAAATAAGGAAACAAAAGGAAACAAATGCACTTTATAAGCACTTGGTTGAGAATGAGACACATTCCTTTAAATTCTTCATTATTGACCATATTTCTATTGAAATAAGAGAAGGTGCTTGGTCTATGTTATTAAAGAAAAAAGAATTGTATCTGCAGCTATTTTTAGATGCTGCCAATTGGCCAGGACTTAATGAGAGTATCTCAATTAGTTCATTATTGAGACTAAAAACCTTGCTTAGATAATTATAATTATAAATGTTATATTTACATATCTTATATTTACATATATTTGTTTTACGGTTTTTAGATACATATTTATATATTTATAATTTTAGAATGCACATATTTATTGTTTGCTATACTATTAACTTGTATAATAAGTACATATTAGATAAGTATTTTAGTGTTATATGTGTTTAAGGGGGCGTGGTTTTATGTAATCTTGTGCATGTGACTATGAATCAGTTAAATACTGTTGGAGTTTATATGTTATTTGTCTGATGAAGTTCTGTATTGTTGGGACGAAAGTGCTTACCAGTTTTTTTTTCATTAAATTGCTTGCTACTACTTGGATCCAGTGTTTTTTCAGCATTTCTGTAGCTGTTTGGCATTATGTGGATTCAACATTAACACTAAGTGTTTTGGGCTATCCGACTCACTCGATTGCCTGGGAGTTGTGCAGTTTGTGTTTTTGTTCGTGTTTCCTTTTCTTTCTTAAAAATAATAACACCTGCTGTTCCAGCTTGGCAATAACATACAAATCTGAACATTATAAATACCGTAAAGTTATTTGCCAGTGTACTTTTTGCTTAAACTGGTATAGGATTGCTCATGGATAAGCCCTGATGCCACCAACAAAATGAGAGAGAGAATCTGGATGCATGTTATCAAACCTAACTGGTATATCATAGTACTTGTGTACACATTGCCAACCAAAAATGCAGAACTTTCTAGACCATACCTGGCTGTTAGTATCTACCAAAAAATCCTTTACCTTGCCATTCTTACCTCTTCACTACCCATATATTTGGGCTGCACCAAGATTTTATAAACTAGACCAGTTAGTGTTTAAGTATGTCTCTCCTCCTTCTTATCCTGCAATAATCACTTGATCTACTCCTGTATTTTATCATGATTAAGATCCAACTTTTTGGCCTGCTGCAAGGACTCAACCAACTACGTATGTACCTCATGAAATGCAGGGGGTCAAATGGTATTCTCCCATAATGATACAACCCTCTTTCCCAAGTCATCTACTCCCAGTAATGTAATGCAGGGACATCACAAGATCATCTTCATACTGGGACCTTCCTACATAGAGGGTGTTCAATTGAATAAAGGTCCTAACATGGACTAACTGAATCATAGACTGAAACAATAGAATGGAGAGTGACCTCTTTTGTCTCTCTGTCATATCTATAATGTTGCCTTTACTAAGCCTCTGTATCAAAACGCAATGCTTTTTACCAAGGTTTTCTAACAAGAATAATGAGGATACATCAGACAGTAATAGAGCCATCTAACCAGTTTGACTTTAAAGGAAAGCTTGAAATCTGGATCTCCAAGATGCCCCCAAAATGGTCAATAGCAAGTGTTATATTTCCCCAGGAGACTACAATGTCTCTACCCTGCCCAAAAAAAAAACAGCATGTGTTTTTTTTTTTTTTTCAAAAATGTAAGGGAGGCTTCAACAACAAGACCTAGGCTGAATATAAAATCTGGGAGAACAAAATGGTTTGACAGTCTGCCATTTTTGACCCAACTCCAGTAAAAAAGCATTCAAATTTTTTTAATTATTTATTTATTTACTTTATTTTTTGTTGACCGGGTTAGTCCTACTACTCTAGTAGCTTGGAGAGCCAAGGTGGTATTTATACTACTAATGAAAATTTGGCCACACCATTGGGGGAACTCCCCGTGCTTATCATTGTTGTGAGTGGGAGCCATTTTGGAGGAGCACTTTCTGTTTCCATTTCAGGCACAGACGTGACCTGGAGAAATAGGGAGGCAGATGGAGAGAGAAGGAGATGATAGAGTGGTGAAAGAAATTAAACAGAAAGGAAATACTGAAACTGGAGAATGTGTGCAGGATTCTGAACAAATGTTTAAAAAAAAATGTTTGATGGAAATGAGTCAGCAAATTATGGATAATTTACTTAAAGAAATGGTGGTGCAGAGTGAGACAGAAAATGAAGGACATGTTTCCTGGGAGGAGATTATGGAGAAATTACAAAAGGGGGATGCAAAGGCAATCCTGAAGAATAGCAGTGAGATTAAAAAGAAAACATATGCAGAGAATGCAAAAGAAGGCCAAAGTGGAGTAGCAAAAAAGAAGGAAGAAGGAAATGGAAAACAGAAGTACGTGGTAAGGATTCAAAGTAAAGAAGACAAAGAAATGGACAGGTACAAAGTATGGGACAATTTAATAGCTCATTTAGGTGTAAAAGCACACGAAGTAAGAGCATTTATTCTTATTAGCAAAAAGACATTTTGTGATATTATATTTGAGAGTGTTCTTTCAATGGAAAAATTTCTTGGAGAATATAAAAAAAATGTAACCAATGGAATCTTTATGTGATAAAAGCATTTAAGAGGGAAACAAAGAAGAAGATGTATGTACAATTTTGAACAGAAGTAGAAAGAGAGACTTTGAAAAGACATTTGAAAGCTTTTTGTAAAGAAGTACTGGACAGTGCAAATGTTCATGACAAAAGAGGTTTATGGACTGGTTGCTGGGATTGTAATACTTTGTTAAAAATAGAAAGAGGAAAACATTACCAAATATGATAAATGTGGAGGGGAATATGTGTGTTATACTGGGGACAACCCAAACCATGTTTTTTTTTTTTTTTTTTTGCGGAAAAGAAGGAAATTTGATAATAACTGTGACAAAAGTAATTGCTATATTTATGGGGAAATGTGACATGAAAAAAATGCAAACAGAAATGTTATACATGTAAGAAAATTAGATATATATGGATGGATTGCAAAAATGAAAATCAGAGTAACAAAAAAGAAAAGGAAAGAGAAGAAAATTAACAAAAGGAAGATGTTTTAGAAGTAGTAGAAATAAAAGAAACAATAGTGAAAAAAATAATATAGTGGATACAGAAAAAGGTTCTCAAGTAAGTGATGAAGAAGACATACACTGGGTGGTAGTAAAATGGGTGGTTTATTGGTAAAAGGGTAAAAGAACAAGAAAGAATAAAAGGATAAGTACAAAAGAAAAAAGAAAGGAAATGGGTGAAAAATAATATATATGGTTAATGGTTGTGGTCTGGTTGGAGGTTGGCATAATGGTTAAGGTGTTTGCCTTACAGACACAAGGTACGGAGTTTGATTCTCACAGGGGGTAATTGGCTAGGGCTAAAATGGCCCATAAGGGCAATCAGCCTAGTACTAATCTATGAACCTATGAACCTATGGTATAATGGTTAAGGTGTTTGACTCACAGACAAATGTTACAATGTTTGATTCTCATCTTGTGGAAAGAAATTGGCTAGGCTTAGAAAGGCCTATTAAGAAAGCTAGCCTAGTAATTAGCTATGAACTTATAAAACAATGAATTAAAGGGAAAATGAAAATTTTAGACTGCTTTCTGTAAATTTTAATAGTATTAAGAATATAGTAAGAAGAATATGAATTGTGAAGTGGTGTAATATCTGTGATATGGATGTGATTATATTAGAAGACACAAGATTTCTTTTAAAAATAAAGATTTCAAACAGAGAAACTATAGGGAGAAAAGATAATCTGGAATTTGGGAAATGAGAGATGTTCTGGAATAACTGTATTCTGTAGAAATGCAGTAAAGATATAAGATGTAACTTTCAAAAATGGGAAGATTAACCATTTTAGATTTAAAAAGAAAGACTTTATATATATAGAATTATAACATTATATGCTTATATTAATTATAAAGAAAGGGAAAGCTTATTTCACAAGATTTTAGTCTATGTAGTGATAAATATGAATATTATAATAGCAGGAGACTTGAATTCTGATTTAAGATGCTAGCATAAAAAGAAAGGAAATTATATAAGAAAAATATTACAAGTTATAAGATGTGGAAAGTTAAAATGTTGGGACAAAAATTCAGGGACTTACAAAAGGGGTATGTATAGAATTGAAATACATTTTTTATAATATCAGAAGGTTTGGTTATGGGAGAAGGGATGGTAGTTGAAACAGGGTTTTCTTATCATTTTGCAATATGGCTAAAGATAAAGGAAAAAAGGAATATATAAAAGGCAAATGAATGAATAAAAAAGATAAATGAAATAGCATGGACTGAAGAAGGAAAGAAATTAGTAATACAGTTATGGAAAGATCATATTACTATGAGAACATTTTATAAAAAAATTGGTCTAAATGGTTGATGATATTTAAGGGAAAAAAAAAATATATATATATATATATATATATATATATATATATATATATTTTTTTTTTTTTTTACAGTGGCAATATGATGTGAGAAAAGTAGAGAAAGAAAAATATAAAGGAGCATATCATGATGCACTGGGAGATTTAGAACATAATGATAGAAAGTACTTTGACAAAGAAAACAAATTATATGAAAGAAATCAAGAAAAATGCAATGTTTTTTATATAAGCAAAATATTTTTACAACGAAAAACAGAAGTATAGCATTACTTAAACAGATTTGTAAACGAAGATGGTGTAATGAGAGAAACAAAAAACGTAAAAGTAGAAATAGAAAGAATTCAGGAAAATATTATTAATAGTGTAGTACAATATGTACAATAAATGTTTAAAGACAAAAATAGTGAAAAAAACATGGAAGGTGAAAAATGTTAACAGAAAGAGATAATAAAAAGTTGGAAAAGAATATATTTTAAATAAGCTAAAGTATTAGCACAAGGAAATCTAGATTCAGCAGCAGGGCCAGATGGAATAGGGTACAAAATATATTAAAATTTAAGGGATTGGCAAAAAATATATTTTTAAAGATTTTGAATGAATGGTTAAATGAAGGTTTTATGTATAAAGAATTATGTAGTAGAATACTTAAATTCATAAGGATGACAGAAGACAATTAAAAAACTGGAGGCTGATAGTACTGAATAATGATTACAAGATTTTTATGAAAATAATGCAAAAGAGATTTGAAACTAAAATGGAAATATTATGGAAGATAGCATATATAGTATAAAGGGCAAGGGTTGTCAAGAATTATTAATGGCAGATAAGTTGTGCATAATATTATAAACAGAAAAGAAGAAGCAAAAATCATGATAGGAGACCTTAATAATGCATTTAATACAACTGGACATGAAATCTCATGGGTAATAATGAAATAATATAGCATAAGCAAGAGAGTTAGGAAACTATGTATGTCAACATATAGTAATAATAAAGTAAAAATATTTATAAATGACTGGCTAAGCACATATGAAGAGTGGTGTGAGACAGGGATACCCAATGAGTTGTACACTCTTTGCATTAGTTGTGAATGTGATAGTATGTGAAATATATTACAAAGTAAAGGAGTATATAACACCTGAATGGTTAAGAATTCCAGTTCTGTTAACATATGCAGATGACATTATAATAATTGCAGAAAAAATAAATAAATAAAATCTGGATAAAAGAAGAAATAATTTGCACAAATGTGTCTAGAGATTATAGGGATGGCTTTAAATAAAGACACTAGTAAAGGTTTAGGTGATGCAGTAAAGATCAGGGTATATATTTTACAGTGAATGTAATTTCTGTGTTATATATGTATAAAATTTGGGAGTAAAGATATAAGTAGAACTGAATGGGAAAATGATAGAAGAAATAAAACAAGCCTATCATTTCTAGAGAACATATAAATTATAATTAATAAAAAAGTGTATCTGATAAATTCAGTAAAGATGGGAAAACTAGCACAATTAGCAAGTGTATTTATGCTGCCAATAGTATTTGAAAAGTAATTATTGCAGATAATTGTTTTCATTTATATGGAGTTCTAGATTAAACCCAGTAAAAAAATAGAAGTTTTGTATGTAAATAAAGAAGAAAGAGGTTTAAGGTAAACTTGTACAATGTGTTAAAGTGGATAAATGAAAAGGATGAAAGCTTAGTAGTAAAACTGTATAAATATAAACATGATAAAAAAGAGTAAAAGAGAAAAGAGTGTATAAATGAGGAAATAAAATATTACCAAGAAAAATTATTTTTGTGGAAAATAAAAACTGATAATATAAAATATACAAGAGTATCGTATAAGAATGTAATGATGAAACATTACTATGTAAAACTATAGGAAAATCTAACAGATGAAAAAAAACTCATAAAAAATAAGAAGCAAATGGCATGATCAGAAAAGTAGAATGTGAAGAGTTTGTGTGGAGAATAGTAATAGCTAAGTTGCCAGTAACAGGAAATATGCCATATAAAAATAAAAAATGATTGAATGCGTTTGCATTATCAAGAAGAAGAAACTACAGCACACATGTTTTTGAAATGTAAAAGAGTAAAAAAGTTATGAGGAAAACTTTGTACCGAAGATTTTTGAAGATATGTGGATAAAATAACCATGGATATGATTAAATATGGATATTATAAGAATATAAGTAAAGAATATGTTAAAAGAATTGATAAAAAGTTATTTTATGTTATATGGGTTATATAGAATGTAAGAATAAATGAAATTATGTGTAATAGTAAATGGATTTTAGCAAGAATATTAAGTAAAATCAGATGATGGTTATGGGAAAAAGAGTGAGAGTCTAACAGGGATAAAAATGTATTTTTATTTTATTTATGTATTTATTTAACATTTGTTTACTGGGAAAGTCCGACTGGACACAGGTCCTTTTTTCAGCAGAGGCACAGGTAGAAAAACTCCATAAGTAACAGTAAATTTTAATGCACACATTACAATAACCAATAAAGTATAAAATAAATAAATGTAGTATACATAAAACAATACAAATTTGTTACATCTTGACAACAAAACCTAGGCTTTGAACATAGCTAGTACTGTTTGTAAAGTATAACTTATGTCAAGATATAAGGTTAAGACAGGTTGGTAGAGATAAAGGATTAAACACCAGAGAAGAATTAGGATATGGCTGAGGTATACTGTGATGTATCAGAGCATTTATGAGGGGTTAGTACAGGAACATAGCCACTTATTTTTTAGATAAGCTTTAAGTGATGGCTTAAAGTGGTTAGTGGATGAGATTGAGAGAATGGAGTTAGGAAGGGAGTTCCATATACAAGATATATAGCTGGAAAATAACGATTCTCCTGCAGTGTTGCTGGCCTTGGAGACTGTGAGCAAGTTTGTATTGTTAGAGCAAAGTGATCTGCTGGAACTGTAAGGAAGGATGAGATTTTGTAGTACAGGGGTTCTGGGTGGTTGTGTTACAATTTTGTGAGTTAGAGAGAGTTGGTTGTAAAGAATAATGTTGGGGAACTCAAGCCAGTCTAGTATCTTTAAAGCTGTACAATGATGTGTTCTATATGGGCAGCTAGATGCAAACTTAGCAATTTTATTATAACATGTTTCTAGTTTAGATAAGTCAGTTTTCCCAAGATTGGTTAAATTGGAGAGGCATTTAGTAGAGTGGAGAGCAGATGGGTTTGTGCTAATGTAATTTTGACCATTTTGGTCAGGAACCTTTTGTGCCTGTATAGACTTCCAAGTTTCTTATAGACATTTTTATTGTTAGGGAGACGTGCAAGTCAAATTTTAGGTTATTGTCTATTTCCACTCCAAGAAGCTTTGTATGGGTTGTCGGGGAGATGACAGTATTGTCTTTGGCTATTATGTTAAATGGTGGGCATGAGATAGATGTCTTGTTAGGTTGGAAGAGTAATAATTTAGTTTGGTTTGGGTTCAGGATTAGATGGGGATTGGCTAACCATGTTTCAGCAGAAGTGAAAGATTCCTGTGTTTGAGAATGAAGAAGGAAGTGGTAGCACAGATAAGTGTTGAATCATATGCATACTGTATTACAGAACCATCTGGAGTAGCTGTGTGTAGATTATTGTGAAGAGGAAGAAAAGGAGAGGGCCTAATAAAGATTCTTGGGGGACACCAATGGGGACACCAATGGATAAAGGAAGGCAAGGAGATAGGTCGCCTTGCCATAGAACAGATTATTCATGGCCAGATAAATAGTTATGAAACCAAGTTGTGGCAAATGGTGAGAAGTAGTACATCTATTAGTTGCAAATGGGAGACCATATCAAAAGCTTTTGATAGGTCTAAAAAGATGGCAGATACAAAGTTGTTGTTATTCCTGTGACAGTTTATGGTATTAGTGAGGATAAGAGAGCTGTAGTGGTACTATGTGATGGGCGAAACCCATACTGAGTGTTTGAGAGAAGGTTATTTATTAGTAAGAATTTCATGATATGGTGATGAATACATCTTTCGAGTAGCTTAGAAAGAGGTATAAGAATAGCAATTGGCCAATAGTTTTTCAGTTCTGTGGAAGGTCCTCATTTATGAAGTGGGATTACATGGGACATTTTCCACAGCTGAGGGACCTTGTTCTCAAGAGAGGATCTACTTATAAGGATTGATACTGGGAAGGGTGTAGATTCAGCTGCAACTTTGAGGTGTTCACTGGGTAAGTTATCTACGACAAGTGTAGTAGGTTTTAGCTTCTGGAGTAGTTTTTTTATTGTGGCTGTAGGAACTGGCAAGAAAGAGAATGAGGCATTGCTGGTTGTAGACTTGGCTGGTTTGGTATTAGGAGTAGGAGTTTGCTACTTGGAAAGGGCAATTATAGATTCAGTAAAATGTTTGTTAAAAATAGTAGCTATGCTATCAAAATTGTTGTGGATTGTTTGGGGTTGGTATAGTAGATTTTCCTGGGTGAAGGATTGAGTTTACAGCCAGCCAGAGTTTTGAGGATTTTTTTTGATATGTGTTTTAGATGTTATGATAGAAATGTATTGTATCCTGTTTTATTTGGAGTTTTTTTTAACCTTCTTTCTAAGTTCCTGATACTATTGTTTAGAAACTCCTGTGTTAGTCTTATGCCATAGTTTCCGGGCTTTATCTCTAGTTTTTTTTTTTTTCAGAAAGGCCCTGGTGTCTCTGCTTAGCCAGGGGGGCATAGTTTGATTTTACTCTGATGGTTCTAACAGGGGCATGTGCATTCAGTATATCTAAAAATGATTTATTAAAGAGGTTCACTGCATCATCTAGGTCAAGGTATTTGAGTGGAGACCAATTGCACCTTTGTAGGTCAGCTATGAAGTTGTCAAGATTAAGGTTATATTTCTGTGTTGTTTAAACGTAGTAGGTTTTGGAGGGAATATGTGTTGTCATATAAGAAATGTGGGTAGGTGGTTGCTCAGACCATCAGGAGGGCAACCTGATTGGAATGAGTGAGAGGAGTTATTTAGTAATATCCAATCCAAGGTTGATTGTTTTTTTACTAGCTTTATCTATTCAGGTAGGTTCTTGAATAGGTTGTGTAAAACCATGCACGTTTATGTGATGGATGGAGTGATCTGTATCACATGCAAACCAGTCTAAATTAAACTCACCCAGTATGAATGTCTCCTTACTAAGGGTACTATTTGCCCAGTGCAATAGATATTCTATAACTGGGGCATTATTTCCAGGTGGGATATAACAGCAAATTATATTGTGTTTTTGTTGAATTTATAGTTAGTGTGGTATAGATGATTTCTGCACTGTCAAGTTGTGGGGTTTGGCAGTCAATGAAAGTTAATATGAGATGGTCTGTAAAGAGGATAGCAACTCCACCTCATCTTTTGTTGAGTCTATCCACCCCGTAGTATGGAGTAACCACGGGTAGTAGTTCATTATATTTTATACCTGGTTTTAGTGATGTTTCAGTTATTATTAGTATGCCTGGGGAGTATGTGGCTAGAGTGGCATGAAGGATGTCTAATTTGTTGGGTATACTTCTAATACTAATGTTCATTAGCAATAGGTCTGATTTTTTTCTGCTTAGGATTGGAAGTGTAGGGGTGTTGAGACTAGAGTGACTGGGAGGGTTGGTGGTATCTGAGAGTGGTCCAGGGTTTGGGTGGATGTCACCACTAAGCAGTAGCCTAAAGGTAATATTGGCAAGTAATTTCAATCATTTGATAAGCTTATTGTTGAATAACTGAGGTTTATAGTGACTATCTTTAGTAGGTATTATTCTAAGTGGAAAATATTGGAGGCTAGTAATAATTGACAAGTATAGGAGAGATGGTGAGATATGTACATGGAGTAGTATGGTAAAGTGGGTTTGTGGTGTGATGAAAAGTGGGTGTCTGGAATGTGTTGTGGTGGTAAGTAGTGAGGTGAGATAGTAATATGAGTGTAGTAAAAAGTGATAAGTGAAGCAAAAGCATGTTACAGGTCTAGGAGGAGGAAACAGGATAACAGGAAGTGCATGTAATTGGATGGATAGAGTGAGGGAGTGTCAGCCTAGTGCATAAGAGTAGAAGCACTGGTGTGTGGGATAAGGGGGCAGGGTAGGGGAGCAGAGTGAACCTGAAGGGTGAACAGAGCAGGCAGAGCAAGCCCGAGCAGGAGGGAGTCCAAAAAAAAAAAAGAAAAAACAATCAGAAGCCATGAAATGTAAGTAAGACAATACACTATGTTAGAGCTTTTAATCTTACAGAAAAATGTTGCTAACAGGCTCTTTAAGGATGAGTAGAGTTAAGGGAATTGGGACTGAACTAAAGTTTTGTTTTGGAATAGTTTTAATCTTAGACTCTGGAGCTCACCTGTTTACATACAGAAGGAATAAGGATCTTATACAATTAGTACAGAAAGTTGCTACCTAGTGGCAAACTTCATTAAAGCTCTCCAAGTTGGAAGCAGAACAGAGCTCAATGCAGCTGTGCTCACCTCACAATAATAGTCACAAAGTAAGAGAAAATTGTTCAAAATAAGAGAAAATTGTTAAAAACAATTCAATGACATTCACCTAATGATTAATTGTAAAGTAAGACTTGTGTATAAAAGTTGCGATTTCCCAGGGCTGAGTTGAGCTTTTGCTGAAACTTTGCTTCAGAACTGAAGTGTGTGTGTGTGTGTGGGGGCGATCCTGAGGCTTGTGGTTGACCCAAGCAAACTGAAAAGAGAAAAAATAGTGTGTGAGCAGAAAGTAAATAGTACAGTTCTAGGAGGAATGGAGACAAACTGGGAGAGAGTACAGAATATTAGTCAGAGAGTGATGGAAAGATTATCAGAAGACAGAGAGTGGGTACAACAAATGGTACAGTAAGTAAGTACATAGACAAATGTCCAGGGAAGAGTAAAGAATCACAAAGAATAGGAAACAGTGTCTAGGCAGATCATAATAGACAAATTTAACAATGTACTAAATTAAATTTAGTATGATTATGTAAACATATTGTGTGAACAGATTTGTATATTTATATATTTGTACATTTGTAAATATGTAAATATTTTGTAAATGATTATTTTTGTATATAAAGTACCCCTACTCTACAGTAGTATTTGAAAAGGAATTATTGCATATATATATATATATATATATATATATATATATATATATATATATATATATATATGTATATGGTTACACTTGAAAACATCTAATTTTTAAAAGGTCGAATGTCATATGGTCGAGACCATATGATCGACCTTTCATAAGATCGATGTTTTCAAGTGGAAGAAAAAGGTACGTAAATATGGAAAAAAAAGTAGTGTTTCTGCAGGGCAGTAAGGTGCCCTGCATACTGTGACTGTGAATGTGCCATCTCTGTGATGGTACTGCAGACAGGGCATGGGAAATCTCCCGTTTAGTGCTTCTGCATATAGCGCTAAACAGGAGACTTCCCTTTACCCCACTGTAGTGCGATCTCGGAGTTGGAATATTAAAGTAGGGGGGTGCAGCCCCCCACATAAGGGTGTTCAGGGGGGCTTGCACCCCTGCATACACTTTTTAAACTTTTTTTTTTTTGGTTGCACTTGAAATGTTCAATATTTCAAAATATCGATCATATGGTCTCGACCATATGAAGTTCGATATTTTATAATTTCGATGTTTTCAAGTGGAACCATATATATATATATATATATATATATATATATATATATATATATATATTCCATTTATATGGGATTGTAAATTAAATCCAGTAAAAAGAGTTTTGTATATAAATAAAGAGGAAGGAGGTTTAGTGTTAATTCATCCAGTGGTATATGCTGCTTCATTAAACTTGTACAATGTGTTAAAATAGATAAATGAAAAAATCAGAGATTACTACTAAAACTGTAAAAATATAAGTATGAAAAATGTTGGACAATGGTGAAAAACATTAAAAGAGAAAAAGAGTGTTTAAATGAAGAATCAAAATGTTACCATGCAAAAAATATTTTTTTGTGGAAAATACAAAGTAATGATATAGAAACAGAAAGAAAAGTATAGTATAAGAGAGCAATAACTAAACATTACTATGTAAAACCATGGGAAAGTCTAACGGATGAAAAAAATTAAAGATATAAAAATAAGAACCAAATGGTGTAATAAGAAAATAGAATGTCAAGATTTTTTGTGGAGTCTGGTAGTAGATAAATTGCCAGTAAAAGGAAGTATGCCACATAACATAAAACTGAATGAATATGTTTATAGTCAAGAAGAAGAAACTACTGAACACGTGTTTTTGTTATGTAAAAGAGAAAAAAGTTATGGGAAAAATATGTAAAAAATGTTTTTCAAAGATATAAAAGAGGTGGATAAAATAAACTTGGAAATGATTAAATATGGATATTATAAGAATAGAAGTAAAGAATATGTTCAAAAAATAGACAAAAAATTATTTTATGGTATATGGAATGAAAGAATAAATTAACTTATCTTTAATGGGAAATGGATTTTAGCAACAATATTAAGTAAATTCAGATGGTGGTTATGGAAAAAGAAGTGGATATTTAATAGGGATGAAAGTTTAGTATGATTGTAAGGAAAATCATGAATATGTGTAAATAAATTTGTATATCTATGTATTTGTACATTTTAAATATTTGTGCATATTTTGGAACTAAGAGTTCTTTTCTATATGAATAAAGGACAGAGCATGTTCATACGTTCATGGGTGTTTACTAGTCTAACAACCCCACAGGGGCCTTTTTCAGCCTAGCCATGCATCTCAAATCTTTGACAAGTTCTATTACCCTTGTAAAGTGTAAGCAGGAACTTGGGAGATGAAACATTTACAAGCATGGGCCTTGGAGATGAAATATTTACACTGCCTATGTCTATTAGAGACATAGGTGCCAAACCAGAGATGAATTTCCTGTTCCCCATCCAATTGTCCAAATTACACTTGAATTGGGTTAGGGAAGAACTCTGCTTCACGTGGATGGGAAGCCTGTTCCAGAAAAGGGGTAGTCTGTAGGATACATACCTGTCTCTCCAACAGGTCCTATTTATATCACAGAGAAGGTTTAAGTCTTTAGAACAAGTAATTCTGGTGCTGTTTGTTTTGCGGATATGCAGGAGGTCCAGAGTGGGATCTAACAGTGCCTTGTATACCAGGCATAGATTTCCCCTCAGCAGCCTGTAGGAGACAGAATACAGGGATAGGACCTTGAGGTGGTCTGCATAGGACATGTTACTTACACCCTGTATTCTTTTAGTGAGGAACCTCTGTAGGCAGTCCCATTGTTGGGTATACCTTGTTAGGTACACACCAAAGGGGTCATTGTACTTGATGATAGGTCTTATGAATGCTAAATGCAGTGGAACAATGACTTATTTGGATCTAGATGCTATTGGGTCAACACTAAGGGGTGGGTTGTCAATATGATAGTTACTATTGGTGGATGACTTCCCAAAGATACTATTATGCATATCTTGACATTTAGTTTTAGTTCACCGGTTGATTGAGTGTATTAGCCCTTCTTGGAGAACATTTGTGTTGGTGGGGGATTCAATGACAGCTCCTGATTTGCAATCATCTGCACATTTAGTCAGCCAGATGCTATTGGCATTGGCCTTGACTTCACAGAAGTAAATGCCAAAAAGGAGTGGTTCCAGGACAAATCACTGAGGGACTCAGCTTGAGACTGGCCTCTTTGTAGAGGTGGACTCACCAATTCTCACCTCCTGGGTCCTGTCTATGTGCAAGCTGGCTATCCACCAGGTAACATAAGGGTTTGTACTTAACCTCTTAAATTTGTCAACAATGTCTGAGCAGGGTATTGTGTCAAATACCTTGGCCAGGTCAAGGTAGGCAGTGTTAATACAGTTTGCCCTTTGGTGATCTTCTCAAAAATTCTACCAGGCTGAGTAGGCATGACCTGCCTTTGACCAAACCAAATTGGGTTGGGTCCAGTGTCTGGAGGTTTCCTATGTCATTATTGATCTTTTCCATGGCTTTGCATATTAGACTAGTGAGACTTATGGGTCTGTAGTTTCCAGGGTCTGTAGATGACCCACCTTTGTGCAGAGGGATGACTCTTGCTGTTCTCCATTTATGATGCATGAAGCCTGTCTGGAGGCTACATTTAAATAGCAATTGCAGAGAGTCTGATAAGTAATGTTTCATGCTGTTTAGATGGCATTCTGGGATATTGTCAGGCCCCATTGATGCAGCCTTCTTGGCCTTAGACAGAGCATTGAGGACCTGTTCCTTAGTGATAGTAAGAGGAGTTATATTTGATGGTATTTCCTGAGGGAAGGTTGAGGGGGTGAAAGGTGTATAATTGGAGCCAAATACAGCAGGTAAAATCTGAGATTTTCAATTGTACCACAGAAACTAGAAGGAACAGACTGTATTAATTTTATAAAGGCACAAACAAGCAACTGAACTGGTATGCCACAGCATGAACTCTTAAATAAAAGGGCACACTGTGTGTATGTTCCAAGTCTGGCCATGAGAAAGCAGCCAATACCCATATTAGTAAAGATGCAAAACTACCAGCAGAAAGAGTTGAACCTAACAAAACTGTGGCAAAAGGTAAAAAGTGGAGACAGTAGAGTATTTGTGGAAAATGACTATTCACTGTACACCAGGCAGAAGAGAAACAAATTTATTCCAGTAATCAGGGAATGTCAAGAGAAAGGTGTGACATTAATGCTGCCATACTCAGCCATCTTCAGAATATTTTCCTGGGGGATCAAAATAATTTTTGACGCAGAACAGGCTAAGAAGGAAATACAAAAGTTTGTTCATCAAAAAGTGAACCATTAAGCAGAAGAGGACTCTGCTTCACAGTTTTCTGATAATAAAGCACACAGAGAGACTCTGACAGTGAAATCTTTTCCACTGTTCCAAATAAAAATGCTTGAGAGACAGAGAAAAGCACAGGAGATGACCAGAAGAATTTGGAGTAGCTTGGAATTGAACCAGAATCTGGAGTTGGTAGATGGAGATGAAAAGGAAGAAGACCAGCAACAGGGAAATTAGTGACTACATTTGAGACTGCAAAGCAATAATTGGACTTGTAAAATATGGCTAGATAACAGAAAGTGGAAAGAGTGGATTTTGTTGACTTTGTTATAGTTGTGGGAACTGAAGAGCATTTGTCTCACTTCAGGTCATTAATGTTTGGAAGGAGAGAGGAAGAAGAAGAAGGAAAAAGGTGGCCATAAGTAAAACAATTTCTGTGAAACTTTCCATAATATATATAGCATGTTTTATATTGTATTTTTATTTGTTCTTGCATGTGATAAAGTTACCAATGTAAAAAGAAAAAAAATGGCATTCCAAAGACAAGGAAATCTTAAGCACAGATGCTAAGAAGGAGACCATGCATTTTAAAACAAATAGCAGTGTATCCTGAGAGGAACACATATTCAGCCAATAAATCCAACAAATATCCTATATCTCTTTCTGGGGCAGTAAGTAAACAAAAAGGTAGATCATCAGCAAAGAAAGAAAATGTAAATTCTTTGTTTCAATAATGCTAGACCAGAATATCAACATCTCTAAGAATGCATGCTAAAGTTTCCAAATATAATATAAAGAGAAGACAAGGACAACCTGCCTGGTACCACTTGCTAAGCACAACTATTGTGATAGTGTAAGAGAAATTGTGACTCTAGAAACTCCCTTTAGTACAAGTAAAGTTATCAGGTTGATAAATGCAGACTGCATCTTTTTACAAAAGTTTGTAAAAAGTCTTAAACTTATCAAAGACTTTGGCATCCAGACCTACAGTAAACCAGGGTGATTTTGAACTGATTGCATTTTATACTAAGAGATTAGTTTTAGAAATGTTATCTAATATTTACCTATCCCTGACAAATCCACAATAATCACAGTTATAAATAAACAGAAAGAGTTAGTCTGTTTGATAATAGAGCCATAAAAGTTTGCAATCAAAATGCCCATTCAGTCCTGAATACTAAGTTGATATCTACATTGGGAATTGCTGAAATAATTTATTTCCAGCTTGAAGCAATCTGATTCACCTACAGTACATTGTTCATGACTTGCAACATATACAGTACTAAAGTTGATTCTGCAGGCTGATATTGTTCTGATGACAGTCCATCCACACTCAGTGACTTGCCCATTGGATGTCTCCATATAACTTACAGCAGCTCAGTGTGTGGAATAGCTGAGTCTCCACATTCACTATCATATGTTCTTATATCAGTTTACTCTGTTACCCGATTGTTTCCAGCCCCCTCATAAGACAACTAACAGGGTCTCCACCCTGCCCCCAATCCACCCCCAGTGGTCCTACCTTTATTACACATGTAAACCCCTCCCATCTTTACAACAGCCAACCACGGCACTAAACCCCACACTACCTCCTCCATCTTCCCACTACTATCACTCCTCCTCAGCTAACATGTATAAGCATACAATACCTATGCTCGCTGCATGCACTCTCCTTGCATATCTTACATCCTTCCAAAACTCCATCATTCCCCCACTCAACCACTACCACTGTACTACTACTACTCACACCACCACTCATGTCTCACCCTCACTCAGCTCCCCTCCCACCAACTCAAGAACCATCTCTATGCACTCCCCACATATTTTATCAACTATATTACTCAAACAAAAAGCTTCCCTACAACTTAACATAGCAACCCTCCCACCATACCTATTACTCACAGAGCACAATCATAAGGTTTCCCTAATAAACACATTAAAAAATAAGAAAAATAATAACCTCATGCATATCAAAACTAGCCCTAAGTGGAGACATCCACCCCAACCCTGGCCCCGCCATCTCCAACCCCGCTCCTCATAATCAGACTAGAAACCACAACTTCTTTCAAATCACAGCCAATAGAAAGCCAAGTGACCTCCTTCTACTAAGCCTAAATATTAAAAGCATATCCAACAAGGTCCATGAACTCCATGCCACCATAGACTTGTACTCCCCAAATATAGTCATCCTGACAGAAACCTGGCTAAAAGCTCACATTACCAGTGAGCAAATACTCCCTACCGGTTATGGCATACTGAGAGTGGACCGGCTAAACAAGAAAGGAGGCAGTATAGCTATAATATTTAAACAGCATCACGATGGTGGTGCTGCTGCGGTAGCATTGTCGCCTCACAGTAAGACGCTGTCTGGTTCGATTCTCAGCTAGAGCGTCTTCTCCATGGAGGCATGCATGAATGGGCGTACCTTCGTTGAAGGTTGTGCGCCAGGGCTGGTAACAAGGCATGTAAAAATCAACTACTAATCATTAGCAGGCCAGAGTTCTGCTGTGGTGACCCCTAACCGGGAAAAGCCGAAAGACACAAATCTAAACATCCAGATCTTGAAATCATCAGTTCCACAAATAGGCAATTAAGAAATAATATATACCAATGTCAAAATAAACCAAAATAAAACCATCAACATAATTGGATGCTACTTCCCACCTGGCCAAAACATCCCTCCACTAGAAAACCTCCTCAGCTGGACTACCCACCATCTTCCCCAAGAAACTATAATTATAGGTGATTTCAATATTGACTGGCAATCCTGTTCTGGCAACTATCTAACCCATCATCTAAACCTTCATGGCTTCACCCAACTAGTCCAGTCGCCAACCAGGATAAATAAAAACTCCAACAAGCACACTACCCTGGATTGGATACTAGTCAGTAAGAGCCCCCAATCATATATAGCAGGCTGCTTATTGGATAGCCTCAGTGATCACTCCCCAACTTTCCTACTCAAAAAACACCTATACCAAGTTAAACCTGTCATCTACCATCAAATATGTAAAACATTTAACTTTAACCCACTCACATTCATCTCATCCCTCAAAGAATGTAACTGGCATCCTCTAAAGTACCTCAGTCTTGATGACGCAGTTGAATCTTTTAATACTACCTTCCTGAGCATCCTTAATTACCACGCCCCCATAAGACTTTTCAGAACCAAAGCATAACCCTTACCATGGCTGCAGAAAACCACTAAGTCAGAAATGAAAAACAGGGATAAAGCCTGGGAGCACTGGTGCAAAAACCAAAACCCCCTCAACTAGACAGAAATTCCTAGAACTACACAATAGAGTCAAAAAGCTAATAAAACAGGACAAATTCCAATACTACCAGTCTGCCCTAGACTCCTCCCAACACAACCCCAAACAATTCTGGTCCTCCATAAACTCCATCCACCACCCAGGTAAAGTCAGTACCCTTCCTCCTAACATCCCTCACTCCTCCGAAAATATTGCTACCTCATTCAACACACACTTCACACAAACTATACTATCACTAGCTAGACAACACAACCCCCCTCCCCTCCAACCCACACCTTCAACTAGTAATCTCCCCACTGTCTTCTCTTTTTCTCTGGTTCCTACCTCCAACATAAAAACCTCTTAACTTAACTTAAGCCTACCAAATTAGCAACAGACAACCTCCCAAGTGAATACCTACAAATCGCAGGTAATGCTCTAGCCTACCTAGTATCCATCTTGATTAACCAATCTCTGTCAGAAAGTTACGTTCCCACACTAGGGAAAGTATCACATATAATTCCCCCCCACAAAGGCGGCCCCTCCACAGAACTAACCATTTACCACCCCATAGCTATTCTCTCTCCACTCTCCAAAATACTAGAGAGATGCATTCACTCTCAAGTCTCAGACTACCTCCTTACTAACAACCTCCTTTCCAATACTCAGCATCGTTTCCGACCAAACCATAGCACCACCACTGCCTTACTCTCCTTTACTAACACTATCCTTCAGCATAAAAACAATGGCTATCTCTCCTCTGCTACTTTCCTAGACATATCTAAAGCATTCGATATGGTCCCACACAAACAACTCATCTCTGTCCTCAATAACCTATCCTTCTCTCAATCAGTCACCAACTGGTTTCAGAGTTACCTGTCTGACCGCCAACAATCCATTGTATGGCAGAATGACACATCTCCCCAACTACCTGTCTCTATAGGGGTTCCCCAAGGATCCATCCTTGGACCCCTACTCTTCTCTATTTTCACCAATAATCTAGCCTCTACCATCAAACATGGCACACTCATACAATACGCAGATGACTCAACCATCATCAGCTCAGCCCAGTCCCTACCCAAACTGCAAAAAGTCACACAGGAAGCCTTTTCCTTCTGTTGAAACTTGGTTATCCGATGCCCAATTAATACTCAACCCAAACAAAACTAAACTACTCATCTTTCAACCTACCAAACATACTCAAAACAACTCTCACTTTAACATCACAGCAAAAGAGAACACCACTATACACCCAACAGAACACACCAGCCTGATGCTGATGAGGCCTCACAGCCAATGTGTGTTGAAAAACTATGGGGTTCTTAAAGAATATTCTCTTAAAAAAAAAACACTTGAAATGAATATTTTCTTGGATTTCATCAGTTGCACTTATCCATTTTTTGCAGAAACCACTGATCATTTTTCTCACACTGAGAATGAAGGACTGAAAGCAATTCTTCTTGTGTCTACAAACCTGCCAGTGTCTTACCATCTCCTTTCAGTATGCAACTTAAACTTGTCTAAGTGAGGCCTTCAGTTATCCCACACTGACTAAGCATTTAAGCCTACATCCTTGCCCACAAAATCCAAGAGAATAATTTCCAACCAGTCTTTATATTCCGGAGCCTAACACTAACAATAGTAATTATATCCCCAGTGCCTGTCAGTATTGGTATCTTTGGCCTTAGATGTCAAGTATGTGATCCAGGAGAATACTGAAGAGTCTAGTCTAGTTTCTGAATTGCTTGAGTGCACTGTCTGGGTAAGTGACTTGCCCGGTGTAATACTGTAGGCACGTGGAAGCTGACAGCATTAAACCACGGATTACAGGAATCATAGACTACATTTCCTGTGCTAACTACCCAGCTGTCATACTTAATCCTCTGTGCTAACTGCTGGACTGTATAATTTATGTCACATAATGAGAAAATTTTCACAGGAAATGTCAGAAGAGACTGAAACATATAAAGGTGCTCAACAAGAGCTTTATCCCTTCTCAAAAAAATAATGAGAAACTGGTGAATAACAAGTCTAAACAGTAAGTGCAGATCCTTATGTACCACTATTAAGCCCATTAGCTAACAGAAAAGAATGTGGACTACCCTACACCTGATATGAATCCACAGTGCGGTTACTCAGTAAGATTATAAGACATCTAGATCTTTTCTACATTACCACCTGGATAAGAGAAAAATAAAACTCCTTAAAACCTATTTTAACCAGCTTAGTATGATGTTGATAATTTGAAATTAGTGCCTTTAAGCAATGTGACTTTAGGTGTTAAAATATAGGCAAAACCTTGCAACTTTTTTTACCAGATTATTTAATCTCTCAACATTTCAAGGCATTAATGTAACATAAAACAAGAACCAAAAAATTGTTGGCCTGTACCTAGCTCTGTGATACACAAGGATAGAGCCTTGACTATGACCCAGATGACTAGAGTTTGATTAGCAGCCTGAGTGCTGGAAGATCCAGGTTGGGGGAGCAGGAAAGGTGCAATTATTCAGTGTCCTCATGGGGGGAGGGGGGGTTGGTGGCTTCCCAGCTGTTGGATCTTCTGCTCCAGGGATAGCCACAGCCCGGTCCTGATATTTAAACCATGGTTGTGACAGGGTATGGGAATGGCTACCCAAGAAAGTATCTGAGATTTCTAATAGGACTCATGTAGAACATGCATGCTTCTACTTCAACAACATTGGCAGCCCCCCCCCCCCCCCCCAGTGATGCATGTGCCTACATAAACACCAAAGAGCTGGGTTTAGGAACAAAAATCCCTTCATGACTAATTTGTTAATGGCTATGCCCTGGACCACTTTTCTTCAACTAGAACAAAGTAAAGGCTCTGGTGGCTCTCACTCTGAAGGGAAATGAATGGGCAATGAAGTTCTTACTGCATTGGGGAACAAAGAGGTGACCATGGCTGTGGCAGAAAAAGAATAGAGAGAAAATATACAAGTCTCTAATGTTCCAGCATAAAAAATGTCCAGAGGTCAGTCTTCCACCACAACCTGCCATCAGCAGCATATGGAAACTAAAACCAAATTCAAAGATGAGCAGATCTGCAATAACCCTAAACACTAAAATAACTCGGATGAGAGCAGTCAAAAACACAGAATCATCTTGAATATGTAAAGAGAGTGTTGAAAAGAAAAAGAAAGAAAAGCAGATCTTGCCACAAGACCTCAATTAATAACAAAAGACGTATGCTTCCAATGAGGGAGCTATATGTTCCTATCAGGACAGTGGAGTTAATGTTTCCATGTTACATGCTAAGGGAGGAAATAGACAAGAAAAAAATGACCTCATGTAGTTAGCAGGTATCACCCCCCGCCGATAGCTCCATGTGACCTCAAACTGGGTATAAATTACCTTTAAAAAGTGAAACAACAAATCATCAACCCCTTTTCTACAAGTGGTTGGGGTGTCATGTTAACTGTCGCCACCTCTCTTGATTCAAAGCCACACTCCTACCTTCTTTGACACTCATGCCCGATTGTTGCCGATCTTCTCCCACACAATCCATCCAACTCTTTGATGGAAGCCTTTGTTTCCTTTTACCTTCTTCCTGTCTATCCCAAATCTTCTTCACTAGATTGTCTTCATGTTTTTCTGCTCATGTGTCCAAACCACCGTAATCTGTTTTCTTTGATCTTTTCTGCATTTGGAGCTACTTTGTCTTATGCTCTTATGTTCTCATTTCATCTGTCCCATTGTGTGCATCTTACCAACCTTTTTAGGCACTTCATTTCCATCACCTCTAGCTTCCTCATTTGCTTTCCCTTTACTGCCCATATTTCTGTACTATGCAGTTGTACTGGTTGCATCACTGTTTTGTACACCTTACTTTGCAGCTTCTTTGGCATTCTTCTGTCATACACTACCCCTGACACTTCTGTGCCATTTGGCTGCAGACCTTCTGATTCTAGTTTGGACCTCTTCATTCAGACCCCCCCCCCCCAATACCTGAAGATAGTAACCTGTTCCACTTTCTTACCTTCTATCTCAATTCTCAGCTTCTTCGTTTTGCATTCCATTCCCCTATCCTTTACTAAAGTTCTTTCTCGGAGTCTGCCTATAATGCCACCTCATCTGCATACAGCAACTTTGTTGATCTGTCCCCTCTGACCTGTTTGCTAATGTAGTCCATCAGCAGTATGCACAGCAGTGGGCTCAGAGCTGAACTCAGATGCACATCCACTCTTCATTGTTCCTTCCATATCCACCCTCTCCTGCCTCAATATTCGTCTTCGTATTTTGCCCATTGGATGCACTCTTACCTTCCATCCTACACTCTAGCGTCTACCCCGTACCATACACTGTACAGTTCCCCACAAAAACAGCTCTCCAACCGGACAACCATTATAAATGGTTAGTAGCATTTTAACAGACATAACACCAATACATTACTCCACATACTGTAGCTCTACTGAAACCCTTGTTTGACTAAATTTTAATAAACATTCGTATTACTGAAACCCTGTTGCACTGCGTTAACTACAAACGAGAATAAATGCTACACAGAGGGCCAAGATGGAAGCTTCGCAAAAGATGCCTAAGTTTGTTTTATAACAAGGTGATAAATCTGAGCAAAATTTATCTTCTAGCTAGCAACAGTTTACGCTAAAGCTACAAAACCGTTGTTATTTATGCTTCACTTAAGGAATAAAACGAGATTATTTTACCATTGACTAACCCGGATGAATTGTGCTACTGAGGAACGAAAATAAAATCTTATTTGAAGATGTCTCGGCTGGGAGTTAACAAATGTACAACTGAAAACACACCCGCTTCATAATTTTGGGAGATGTATAGCTCCGTAACGGGGCGGGAGCAATTAGGTTCCTACTACCCAACTTTCACTTTCGATTTATATAATTTTGGATTGTTTTACGTCCTTTTCCACAAAAGAAAAAAATAGAGCACAGGAGTACTGAGTCTATGTCCACTTGACGTAGGACTACCTCTCAGCATAACAAAAATAGTAACTTTAAGTCTCGTTGCCAGCGGCGCTGCAGGCCACGATTAGATGCTATCTCACACAGTGCCGTTAGCTGTCCTTGATTCGTACGTCTCAGTGCCGCCCCCGGTTTTAACAGGTAGGCTGCAACCGGCGTATAGTATCTCAGGTATCAGTGGGTTCGCGAAACAGCATGTCAGGTTTTAGATAGTGTTTCCCGTGCAGCTCTTCCCTGTACCAAGTACTTGTGTTGAGTAGTGTAAAACAAAGTATGCCAACTTTTAAACTGCGATACAATGCACAGTGTAAGCCCAATTTATTTTGCAGTCGTTTATGGGCTGTAGTGGCTTTTGTAGTGTAAATGCATGACGGCATACCATGTTGATATTCTGTAAATGTACATCAAACAAGGGGTCTGTGTGACACTGTTTGTTATGGTCAGGTGCAATCTCTTTTGTTCTCACTAAATTCAATCTGCGTTACTAGGCCGACTACTAATGTTATTGACGCAGAAGTAGCAGTGTTGTTGTGTATGGTCGTAAAACCTGGTTACTGCTCGAATTTTTTTCTTTTAGTAGTTACTTAAAAGCAGTTGCATTCTGAAATCTTGGTATGTTTATAAACCAGTTTCCATAGTAGCACATACCAGTTTCTATGTTAGTTCTTTCCTGTAGAACGTGCTTATTATTAGCACGATACTTCTGTAAGTCAGGGAAAAAAATGAGATAAAAGTTTCCCCCATAGATCCTAAGTCGATGGGTTTATTATTTACAGTTATATGCATTATTTATAGGTGTTGTATACTTTCAGAACAATTGCATGTAATACATATTTTAGAAACTAAAATAAAGCCTCTGGAACTGTAATTGGTGGAGCTCTCAACAAAGTTAATGAAGGTCAGAGCAGAATGGAAACTGTCCAACGTATTTGATTTATACATTATGTTTTGATGCATTTTTTTCTACAGCTCGAGTAGACATCAGCATCACCTTGTAGTTTCTGAGAAATGGAAATGTGCGTGAAGAGAAGGCTGAAATGTATTAACAGGTCTAGTGTTAGCATTTTGGAGGCCCCCAGCAAGTGTCTGGTTGGGGGCCCCCTGGACACTTCCAGTCTCAGCATCACCCTGTTATTTCTACCCACTCCTGAGCAAGTTGTTAGTTCATGCTGCATTTTTAGGAGTAGTAGGTACAGACCGAGTTGCAGCAACAATGCTCTTATATAATGACAGGACTGTGTACCACACCCTGTTGGCTCTTCTTGTAGACTGACCTTCACTGTGGCTGGCATTTAGTTGCAACAATGATACCTTACAGCACCTCTACGTATAGGCCTGGTATGCTGTTTTACCACCCCCCCCCCCGACACACACATTCTTCAGTGGTCACCTCTATTTTCCCCCATCCCAAGCTCCCTACATCATTTGCATAACTTTGTTCTGTTTTTTCCACACATTTTGTCATACTCCAGCATTTTCACAAAACCATGTTTTTCTGTATGCTCTGTGTATTTTAAAGATTTTTTATTTTTACACAACTCTTTCATTTGAAGGTGGCTTGAACTGGGTTTAAAATTATGATCAAGGAAAGAAATTCAGTTTTGCAGTTCAGCTTTGGTTGTCTTTGCATCCGTTCAGCACACCTTATCTGGCCAAGATATCACAGCAATAACTATTAAGAAATAACACAGTTAAACCAGGGCCCCTGAAGCCATAAGGTTACAGATGCACTGAGGTGTTTTAGAGCATTTTCCCAACCTTTTAATACAGCGGTGATGTGAACAAAAATCATGAGTAAGAAAATAATTTCAGTCTTATTTTCTTTCAAGGAAAACATAAGTTGTGCCCAAGACTTAATGTTGAAAACTAAAATTATACCACTCGCCCATCTTTATACAGGACAGTCTCTATTTGTGTTCTGCAAAGAGACTTGAAAAATAGTGAGTGTCCTGAGAGTTTAGGACTGAAAATATTTCGTAAGTTTCCTTTAATAGTTGCATAAAGCAATTGTTTTGTATATGAAAGACCTAAATATTCTGAGAAACAACATAAACAAATAAAACTGTACAAGAATGAGTTTTTAATTTTGCAAAAAAAAAAAAAAAAGTCTAGTCCTTTGCAGTGTTTGTGGGTATGGTGCAAAAATGTTATGTTTCTGTAAAAAAAAAAAAATAAAGCCCCACTTTGGACAATTGAAAAGGTGGTAACCCTAGTTCAAAACTGCCAAAAAAGCAGCGTGCAATAAACAGGACAATTTTTTGTGAGAATACACACATTCTATCTGGGAGTACTGCCTGCCTCCCTACCCCCCTTAGCTGGCCTTAGGCATAGGCTAACTAGATGGCCACCTAGGACACTGCTCTAGCAGGGGCGTTTCTCCAGTATTTATTTGTTTATTTTTTGTGTAAATAAATGGTTTCTTTAAAACATTTTGAATGAATAATGAATACAGGAAAATCTAGACAGTAAGACAAACTGAGAAAAAGGGAGAAAAATGTAATCTGGATGATGTAGGTAGACTAAGATGGGGGCACTGGGTGGTGTGGGGGGTGCTGTAGAGCCCTTTTGCCTAGGACACTAGTTGAACAAAACCTGGCCCTGCCCCCCCCCCAAAAAAAAAAAGACCGTCTTTCTCTGTATTCCTCCTGTACTAGATTGGGATGAAAGCAAAGGTTCAAAAGGTCACAATCCTGTATTTCAGCTGACTGCTATCATACATATACACAGTACGCCTCCTCACTCTTCACCCCTTCAACCAAGGTAGCCACCTGTACACGTGTCTGATTTGTTATTGTTAGGAAAATGAAAAAATAATGACTACAGTTCTGTATTCTACTTTGTTGCTGCTAGACAGTATACTGCCCCTACAAACTGTAATACATGACTATGACATAAGATAAGCAAAGATTACAAATGCATTATATAGGCATATTAAAGAGTATGACCATAATTTCAAATTTTCAGTTGTTAACCAATCTGTAATGGATTCCCAAGGGAAAATAGTTGAATTGCATTTAGATGTTAAGGAATTGAGGTGGCAGCTGAAACTAGATGCCTCAGAGCCTGCGAACATAACCTGTATTTTGAAATTAAAGCAAATTATGGGGTAAATGGGCATGTTTGTATGGGACTCAATGTAGACTGATGTTATATTGTTGGGTAATTTGTATGTAGTTTTTACACTTTGATACACTGTTTTTAATGTAATTTAATAAATAGACATTTTAATTATTAAAATTAATTTTTTTTAAGTTTATTTAATTTTTAAAATATAATTTAAACATACATGTTTGTGTTGTTGTTGGTGTTATTGTAAGTAAGGTTATTGTGCAACCATTGCTTTAACAAACTGTTCTTCAATCAAGTAATTATATGATGACATCACTAATTTGTACCATGGGTATATATGGGCTGGGTTTTTCTTGTATTAATTGTTCTGAAGAAGTCCCTACCAAGGGAAGAAAGTGCTTAACCTGAAATAAATTAATTCTTTACCTGTGGCTGGTGTCCGAGTGCTGGTTCTAAATGTCCAAAAGGTCACAATCCTGTATTTCAGCTGACTGCTATCATACAGATACACAGTATGCCTCCTCACTCTTCACCCCTTCCACCAAGGTAGCCACCTGTACACGTGTCTGATTTGGGATCGTTAGGAAAATGTTCTGTATTCTACTTTGTTGCTGCTAGACAGTATACTGCCCTTACAAACTGTAATACATTTCTTTGTACATCTCTGAATTCTGTGAGCAAAACCCGATCGTGATCAAATGGAGTTTTAGACAGCGTAATGGATCAGGGATCCCACCAGCAACCATTCTAGTGTCTCATTGCTTAGTTGTCTCCTACTCACTTACCATAAACATTGTTCAAATCTCAGTGTGCATTATGTTTTCTTTACTTTTACAATGCTCGCATAGACTTGGTTTAAAACCTGCATTTCAGCTTTTGCAGCACAAACCCTGGTGGCTTTTTGCTAAAGATATCAAAACAAAATAGTTTCACATTGAAGACCGTCTTAAAATGAGCAACAGTAAACTTCTCTTCCCTTGAAATGCACGTTCATTGAAAATGCTTCTGGCCAGTGGTGGATTATGTGTACATTTATATCTACAGACATCCATCAAACCCAGCGATTATAGCACCATTGTTGACTACATTATTCTCAGATGTCTGTGACAAGAAATTAACAGCAGTGCTAATGATGTCACATATTTCAAATTTGTTTCACACAGACACTGTAGCCAAAGTATTCCATCTTAATTCTCTCTCTCTCTCACACACACACACACACACACACACACACACACACACACACACACACACACACACACACACACACATCCTAATCCTGCAAAAACAGATTGTTTAAAATGACCAGGTAGGCGCATAAGGTACTTTCATCTACAGAGATCCCCCACAACTGTAGCCATCTCTTGCTGTGAGGCGACAATATCAGCTACCTCCTAATACATGCTAAGCATACCTCTCAATGGGGGACAAAGGTCCAAAAATAGAGAGACACTTTTTAAATATTGCTGTTACAGACTTAGAAAGTTGATAGAATAACAGGTTTTGCATTGGTATGAATTTTTTTAAAGGATATTAAGTCTGAAAATCACGTCTGCCATTATTTTCTGATTTCAGTCCTCAATGATTTGCCAGAAAACTTTAGTTTTATGAGAAATAGACCAAAAAATATGAGTAAAAAAATCTGTGCATTCTGCAAAAATCTCGACAGTTGAAAGCTATGATGCTAAGTCAATATACACAGTCTCTGCAGAAGTTAGCCATCTGAATAATTTCAAATTAAAGAGAGCCATTCTAATGCAGAGGTTGCTTCTGGCAAACACCTTTTGTATTGAAGTTGCCAACAGCAGCATGAATATAATCAGTGTTTTTAATAATAGTGGCATTGTTGTGTTTTAAAAACTGTAGAACATTGTTAACTTCATAAAAATGTGGTATAGGGTCATCATAAGAAAGCTGCCTTTAGTTTTTCTTACAAGGCATCTCTTCCCTGGCTGCTGGCTGCCGCAACCAATCAGCTCCTTGCATCAATGAAGCAGACCTGATGGAGTGCAGCTTTTAGCTGACATTACAGGCCACTACAGTCAAGGAGGAAAAAAAAAATGAAACCCTTTGATGTGTGAATCACGCCACAGGCAGCAGCAAGGAGGAAGAAGAAACATGCGTGCGAGTTGGCTGCACTATTGGGGGCCCTTGTAAGCAGGGAGATAATTGGGAGCCCCCCTGTGGCGAAGGGTTTGGCAAGTGTCTATCGCCGACTGTGACATTAATAGAAATGAGTATGCCTCAGCATCTATTCAGAACATAACTGTGCACACACACGTTACGATGCCACCCCCAGTTTTAACAGGTAGGCAGTAATAGGCGTTTAGACAATGTATCAGGTTCCAGCTGTTGCATGTAAGTTTTTTGGTTGGTGTCTCCCACGTGGCTTTTGTCTGTACAGGTGCCTGCATTGAGTGGTATAAAACAAATTAATTAGGTGCTTATTAATTTGAGCTTTTATTGGCTTAAATGTCATAACCCTAGTTTTGAGAAAGGCAAGTCCTATGGGATCATAGGAAATTTACTAGGTTAATGGCCCGGGGGTCCTTACAAGCCTAGCCAAATTTATCCTTGTTACCATGATCAGCATCTATTGCCCCTGTCCAAGATGGACACAGGTGGAACCCCCGGGGTGAATTTACGGTTACCCATTCAGTCAGCCAGGTTGCGTTTGAAGAGGGCCACTGAGGTGCTCTGTTTGACGTAAAGTTGGAGTCTATTCCAAAGGTGTGGTGACCTCTGGAAGACAAATCTGTCCCTCCAGCAGGTTCTATTGATGTTGCATACCAGGTTTAGGTCCTTAAGAGTAATCCATGTGCCATTTGACTTGTGGATATGCAGCATTTCCAATAAAGCAGGGTTAGAGATCACCTTATATGCAAGGGAGAGATCACCTCTGAGTGGTCTGTATGAAACAGAATAAAGTGACAGTAATTTCAGCTGATCCACATGGAATAGCTGCTGAAGGCCGTGAATTTTCCTTGTGAGGAGCCTTGGTCTTTCCAATTGCTGCAAGTGCTTTGAAGATACATACCAAATGGGGCATTGTATTCAGTCATTGACCTAATGAGTGAAGAGTACAGGGAATTGATAACTTCTCCTCATAAGTAAGGACATTGTCTCAAGAAAAGATGAGCCATATAGAATGCCCTTCTTACCACTGTGGAAACATGATGATCAAAGGCAAGGTTGCTGTCAACCTGAGTGCCCAGATTTCTCACCACTGAATGCATACTTGGAGGTATTGCCATTGATGTGGCAGTTTGCAGGAACATTGCTCTTACTGAAAGGGATGATGATGCATTTTTTTGCTTTGAGTTTGAGGCCATCACGTTGGCACCAGTCATTTGTTTTTGTAAGACCACCTTGAAGGATGTTGATATCATTTGGAGATTCTGTGACAGCACCCAGTTTGCACTCATCAGCAAACTTTGTCAGCCACAGTCCCTTAGTTTTAGCTTTTTCTTTCGAGAAATAGATCCTGAATAGTAGAGGTCTCGGGATCGATCCCTGTGGAACGTCACTGGTTATGAGTCTGCTGTTAGAGGTGGACTCCCCTATTTTGACTGTATGGGTACTATCAGTGAGCCAGTTCGCAACTCGCTTTATGATATAAGGGTTGATATCTAGCTGAGAGAGTTTTTGATGCCTGAGTGAGGGATAGTGTCAAATGACTTGGCTAGGTCTAGGTAGGCTGTGTGTGCAGAGTTCCCCTCATTCAGGGCCCTGGTGACTCTCGAAGTCCACCAGGTTTAACAGGCATGATCTCCCCTTGACAAATCCAGACTGGATAGGATCTAATGTTTGGAGATTACCTGCATCTCTATGCCTTTGTTGATAAGGTCCATGATGATTCTCTCCATGGCCTTGCAGATAAGGATAGTCTGGCTAATAGGTTTATAGTTCCCAGGGTCAATAGAAACCCCCATATTTGTGCAAGGGGATAACAGTGGCCGTTTCCCATTCAGCTGGGACAAAGCCAGTGGTTAGACTGTGATTGAAAAGAGTATCCAATGGTGCTGCTAATTCTTGTTTGAGCCCATGTGGGATACAGCCTGAGATTTTATCAGGTCCCATTGATGCTGTGTTTTTGACCTTGGAGATGGCATTTATGACTTGCTCTTCAGAGATGCAAGGTAGGAGACAGGTGGCAGGGATGTCATGAGGTATGTGTAGTGGAGACGGGAGTGAAGTTTTCACCAAACCTGTCAGCTAATGAGTTAGCTATGTCCATCGGCTCATTACATGTTTTACCATTAACTACCAGTTTGGCACAAATCTGGGCCTTACCTTTTAGGTTACGGCTGTAACTAAAGACTGCCTTATGGTTGTCCTTTGCTGAGGAAGTTAATTTGGATTCGAAGCTTGCTTTGGAGGACTACACAAGAAATCTTATTTGCTTATTTAAGCTGAGGAGGGAGTGTCTCCAGTTTAAAGCCTGCTCTTTCTTACTGTTAGACAGCAGTTTCTTCCTGTAAAGCCTGTTAGTGGTGGTTGTCCACCAGGCAGGTTTGCTGTACCTTGAAGAGCTTGTTTTGGTCCTAACAGGTACTGCCGAGTCAGTGCAGTTATACAGGTAACCCAAAAATCCACAAAACAGAACTCAATACAAAATGAAAATCAACTCCACAGCAGGTGGAATCCAATAGCAGTTTATTGTTCCACACAGGTTTCCACACAGTTAAGCGCTTTCTTCCCTGAATCAGGACTTCAGAACAAATTACAAACTAAAATCCAGTCCTTATAAAGGATAACCACACCCTTCACTCAATAAGCATCATAGATACAGTCAGTTGAAAATTAAAACCAATAAATTGATTAAAATTATAAAGCACCAGTAAAATGTAACATTGTCATAAGGAAAACTGAATCATTTAAAACAGTAAAAAACAGAACTCAAAAAAATGTTTTCACTGTGTGGAAACCTGTGTGGAGCAGTTATACAGGTGCTTGTATGGGGCATTGTTGAGCTTGGCATAGTTACCAGTTCCGTTTGAGGGGGAAGATTCAATGAAACTATTTATACCATTCTGTAAGCAGTTATAATCTGTTTTGGAGAAGTTTTTTTAGTCTAGTTGCTGTGGGAGGGGGTCAGGTGTGATAGTTGCTTTAAATGGGACTGATTTGTGGTTGTATCTCACCAAAGATGAACTCACAGTTGGGGGCTATATTAGTCTGCCATATTTTGTAAACACCAGATCGAAGATGTTGGCTCTCCTAGTGGGGTTGTTAACCAGCTGGTCCAGGGCATTGGAGTTGACAAAGTCAAGAAACCTTTGGGCAGGTGAGTTTGAGCATGAGTAATTCACCCAGTCAATGCTAGGGTAGTTAAAGTTGCCCAAAACCATGGTGTTCGGATGTATCTTGATGGACACAAATTGATCCAAATAGGCAGAGTGGGTGTCCTTATTCATGGAGGGGATTCTGTAACTGGTAATGACTTGAATAGGTGTCCCACCAACAGTTAATTGCAACTGAATCTCTAGGGTGTCATACAGTTTAACCAATCTGAAGGTGTATTTATCTTTGATTACTATTGATACACCACCTCCTTTAGTTTTCCTGCCTTCTGTTTGTAGTCTGAATGTGTGGAAGGAGGTGAAACCTGGTATGGCTGGGCTGCTGTCCACACCCTTGAACCAAGTCTGTGTGACTGCACAAATGTCTGCGTCCTCCAGGGAGAAAACTGCTTCCAGTGAGTGCAGTTTCATGTTAAGACTCCTAGCTTTTATCACCATGACCTTGAGGTTACTTTTGGTTGGTATTTTAAAATCGGGAGTTTTGTCCTTGTGACACTGCCTAAAAAGGCACTATGGGGGTGGCAAGAGCCTTAGCCAGTTGCCGAAGTCCCAGGGGTGACAGATGAAGACCATCTCTTGCAAAGCATCCAGGTCTGTTGATCATGTCATCCCAAGCTGACAGGTACTGGATCCCCTTAGAATGACACCAAAAACTAAACTGATTATTGAAGTCAATCATTTTCTGTTTTTATTGAGGAATCATTCTAGGTGAAGGGAAAATGCTGCTTAAAACTAGGGACATACCTGCCCAAGACACACAATCTGAGAGATTAGTCATATCTCTTTTCATATAGCCCAGTGAGGTACGTCTCAAGTCAATCCAGAATTTCAAAATGTTTTATTTTGTTTTACTTTCATGTAATCTATCTATAGCTATGCTTTTTTTCCTGGCTATTCATATTTAAAAGGATTTCTGGAGCCCAGCGTTGGTCGCTGAATTGCCAATCTGAGGACTAAATTGCACTTCATAGGCTCCAGGCAGCTTTTCTCTTACTCTCTCCTGTTCATTCAGCAGTGTAATTTGTATCTTTATGTAGAAGCCTTCTGTGTGGAGTCTGCATGTCCTCCCCATGGTTAGGTAGCGTTCTAAAGACATGTGTGCGTAAATGGGTGTGCCTTCGTTGAAGGTTGGGCGTCGAGCTGGCACCACGGCATTTCGTAAAAATCTACTGCCAGTCATTAGCGGACCGGAGTTGCGCTGTGGCAACCCCTTACCGGGTAAAGCCGAAAGACAAAGTCACTAGCACATGCTAAAGAGTGTGTTTATCTGCTGTGGACTGGATTAGCTTCTGAGCCTGGGAGCAGTCAATGATTGTGCAATTTTAAAATTCAAGGTATAATTGCTGTAGTTTCCACTAGCAAGAAGTTACAGTTTTCAGTTACAGATGATATATGTCTGTGTGTATTTTTTTCATTCACAGAAAAAGGTGATAGTTTCAAACACATTTTCCTGATAAAGAAAAACATAAATATTGCAGAGTGAATTACATGTTTCAATTTACCTGCATGCATGTCTTCCACAATTTTAGTTATGCTCACGTACATGTTACTTTCTGACTCCAAAAACAGCATATTTAAATATAAACTTTGTAGGGAAAGTGTCTGTCCCCCATTCTTATAAACTGGAGCAGTGATATGACAGCACTTTATATAACTGCCCACATCATTTGTGTGTAGCACCCCTACTGAGCAGACATGGGACATCTGTATGGGCTGGTACTATGATTGGCAATTATTTATTTATTTGTTTGTTTGTTTGCAGTTTGTTAACCAGGAAAGTCCATTGGGCCAAGATGAGCCCTTTTTCAGTGGAGAACCAGGGAGAAAAGCTCCATATTATCTTCTTCTTTTTCTTTCGGCTGTTCCCATTAGGGGTCACCAAAGCAAATCATCTGTTTCCATTTCTTTCCTGTCCTCTGCATCTTGCTCTGTCACACCAACCACCTGCATGTCCTCTCTCACCACATCCATAAACCTTATCTTAGGCCTTCCTCTTTTCCTCTTACCTGGCAGCTTCATCCTTGGCATCCTTTTCCCAATATACCCAGCATCCCTCCTCAGCACATGTCCAAACCAGCGCAATATCTCCTCTCTGGCTTTGTCTCCAAACCGTCAAACCTGGGCTGAGCTTCTAATATACTTATTCCTAATCCTGTCTACCCTCGTCACACCCAGTGCAAATCTTTAACTCTGCCACATCCAGCTCTGACACCTGCCTTTTTGTCAATGCCGCTGTCTCCAACCCATGTAACATATCTGGTCTTACTACCCTCTTGTAGACGTTCCCTTTCACTCTTGCCAGTACTCATCTGTCACAAATCACTCCTGACACACTCTTCTCCACCCTGCTTGTACTCTCTTCTTCACCTCTCTTCCACACTCACCATTACTCTGAACTGTTGATCCCAAGTATTTAAACTCATCCACCTTCACCAGCTCTACTCCCTGCATCCTCACCATTCCTCTATCCTCCTTCTCATTCACATACACATATTCTGTTTTATTCCTGCTGACCTTCATTCCTGTCCTCCTAGAGCATATCTCCACCTCTCCAAGGTCCCCTCAACCTGTTCCCTACTCTCACTACAAAGCTCCATAGTATTTGCATGCAAAAAATTTCAGCAAGGAGTAATACACTAGAGTTAATACAGTATATTACAAAAACAACTCAGCAGTAGATAATATAAAATGTTATACAAATTAATAGAAACCAGTTGATTAGTTACGGTAGTGGTGGTGCTGCGGTAGCATTGTCGCCTCACAGTAAGACGCTGTCCTGTTCGATTCTCAGCTAGAGCGTTTTTTGTGTGGAGGCATGCGTGAATGGGCGTACCTTCGTTGAAGGTTGTGCGTCAGGGCCGGCAACTCGGCACGTAAAAATCTACTGCCAATCATTAGCAGACCGGAGTTCCGCTGAGGCGACCCCTAACCGGGAAAAGCCAAAAGACACAACAAAGTAGCAATGAGATTTTTTGGTATGTAATAAAGTAGTACAGAACCATAAAAGAGAATAAGCATTATATCTTATGTGATAGGCAAATACCAACACAAACTGGGGTATTAAAGGGAATAAAGAAAATAGGGAAGAGAGAGAACAGGTGAGCTTTAGGTAGAATTTACAGGGAGGTAGGGAAGAGAGAGAACAGGTGAGCTTTAGGTAGAAGTTACAGGGAGGTAGGTTGAAGGAAGTGGGAGGGGGAGTGGCAGTAGGAGTAATAGGGTGGAAGTTAGGAGGGGTGAGAGCAGGAGCACTCCCAGCTAGTAGAGAGATATGAATGGAGCAAATTCTTAAAAGTGGAGAGGTTCTGGGTATTTCGGATATGGGGAGGAAGTGAGCTCCATTTTCTTGCGAGGGAGAAAGACAAAAGAAGTTGCCCAGGGGTACGTGGTGGTTTGTGTATTTCAAGGAGGTTTTGATTATTAGATCTAAGGGTTCAATCGGGAAGGTGCATAGTAAGGATGGAGGAGAGGGAGGGGCATTGAGATGGGTTGAAAATTAGTTTATGAGCAGTGCAGAGTTGAATATAAGAGAGAGAATTCGGGAGCTCCAGCCAGTTCAGGGAGTATAAGGAGTCACAGTGGTGGGATGAGGATTTAGAGCTGGTAGCAGACTTGGAAATTTTATTGTAACAGGATGCCAGTTTAGTTTTGAGGGTGGCTTGAAGATTGGTAAGGAGAGGTGCTCTGTACATGAGAGAGGGAAGGAGGTATGTGGTAGAGAGGGTAAGCTTAGTCGAAGAGGTGAGGTAGCAATTGTGCCGGTAAAGTATTCTGAGTTTCTGGAGAGTTTTTTTTTTTATGTTGGTTTGAAGGGGGAATGTCAAATTTTAGTTGTTCATTGATAAGGACACCTAGAAGCTTAGTTTGGGAGACTATTTTAATAGGAGTCTTATTTTGGCTTACCATAGAGAAGGAGTTCTTGCCTACATTGGTGTTTTTAGAAGGGGTAAAGGTTATGATTTTGGTTTTGGATACATTGAGAGCTAAGTGATTATTTAGCAGCCATATCTCAGTGCTGTTGAAGGCCGCTTGTGTTATTTGCATGAGTTAGGGAGGGATTCAGCAGAGCCGATAATGGTAGAGTTGTCTGCGCATTGGACAAATTTGGCATTAGGGATGTAATGATGGACATAGTTAATGAAGATATTAAATAGAAGAGGGCCCAGGATAGAAACTTGGGGGACACCAATCAGAGTGTCGAGGTAGGAGGTGGTGCAGTTATTCCATTTGATGGCTTGCTGTCAATTTGAGAGGTAACTGGAAAACCAGTTTAGAGAGGAGGAGGAGGAGAAATTAAGATAAAAGAGCTTAGATAATAGTAGGCTATGGGAAACTGCATCAAAGGCCTTAGCTAGGTCTAAGAGAAGGGAAGATTGCCAGAATTGCGGTCACAGTTAATATTATATAGAAAGGGTAGTAGGGCTGCAGTGGTACTGTGTCCAGATCTAAATCCATGTTGTCTTGGGATTAGCAGGTGATTTTATAATGGGTAGGGTAAAAGTTGAAGTTGGGCACATTTTCCAAGAATTTTAGAGATTTGGGGGGGGGGGGGTTGGCTACCAGAAATTAGTTGCATGTACAAACTACATTTTATCTCTCACCCATAGGTATATGTAGGGCAGGCAGACTGATCTGCTTTCCTTCCAAATGCTGCTGTTACCACTGTTAATGATTACCAGTACATATGTATTGCAGCAGAGTTTTATAACATGCCAGTCTATGTATCTTCTAGATAATCTGTTCATGATTTATGGTATTCCAATAGATGTGTATGTAATGCAGGAGATGTAACATGCTTCATTGTCTAATGACACTCTTTTTATGGCTATGCATGTAGCAGTGACTGTAATGTAAAGGTTCCAGCTGCAACTAATTTCTGATATGTAAGTATAGATTTGTCTGTACATGGATGTCTCTGGTTTTCATTGCAAGAACGTGTTGATGTAAAATTATAAACTGCTTCTAGACACTATATGTTTGAGGCTGCATTCACTTGCAGGAATTCTTATGACACACATGCCTGCATGACCTTTAGCTGTTAACATTAAAGGTGTTTTGCATGAATAGTAGCATTGTTTTTCTGATTAGTAGTGCAGTACTGTATCATTTACCATATTTCAATACTTCATTTGGATGTGTTCTGAGCAGCAGTACTCCCTGTGGTTCTGTAAATGCTGATGTTCATTTTCATGGTGGAAGAGAAGAGGTAATTAACAAAAAATATGCCAGTCATAGTGGCCAGAAAAATGGAGTTGATCTGTCATTGATAGAGGAGGGGATCCTAAAAGAGCATAAAGCTGAGGTAGGCAATGGATATTATATAATCTTCAGGGTTAACTCTCTTATATGCTTTTTTTCTTCCTTTGTGTGTGTTGACCATCAAACCTCCCCTGTCAGCCAAGCCCATTCATTCTCTTGTCCCGAGTATTCCCCAGTGACAGTGAGAGCTGTCTGGAGTAGGCTGTCACATAGGCAACCTCAAACCTCCCCTGTCAGCCAAGCCCATTCATTCCCCTGTCCCGAGTATTCCCCAGTGACAGTGAGAGCTGTCTGGAGTAGGCTGTCACATAGGCAGCCTTTAGTGGTGATTTCTGCCCTTGCAAGCATCCCAGCAATGACAACATTTTTCTAATGTGAGCCTTAACCCTTCTAGTGAGCAGGGAACATGTGTCCTGCTTTGCTACAGAAGCCACTGCATCTCTTTGATGAGGGCTACAGTGCTTGTAGCTTGTTGGACAAATACTTTTCCCTCTTATTGGGTGCTAGGAGAGGTTTAAACTCCCCCTCCCATGACCCTGCATTGGATTAAGATGGTAATTGGAGAGTGAGTGAGTGAATGAATGGAGGAAGGATATTAGCCGAAGGATAACTTTAGCGAGCATACACCATTGTTGGAAATATAATTTCAACCCAACTTCTTGCTTGATGATTTGAGTTTTTTTTTTTTTTTTCAGAAGCACTGTCTCATTGATGTATCCTGCCCTGTAGCCCTGAGGCTTCAGTTTAAATTTGCACCTGTTCTTAAGCTGACAGTGAACTGCATTGCCTAAGTTCTTCAAATTTCCTTTTCCAGGTCCACAAGTTGCCCTTTTGTCAGTTGAGAATGCCATTTCCAAGACTGGTATTTCTTGAGTAGACCCAGGAATGAGACCCACCCTTGCATGTGGCTAAAGGCAAGGAATTCCTGTTTACATGTGTATAAGTCCCCTATTAATAATGTACCCCTTTTTGCCATCGTAAAGCTGTAGTAATTTTTCCCCCCAATAGTGAAAGTTCTTTTGTATACTGCCTACATACAGACCATCCTGCAGTTTCCAGTCTTTGCTGTGTTTCTCATTGCTTTCTGGCTTTCTTGTTTACATATATGTTGCCTTCTATCTGTCTTGTTTATATGCATGTTCTGTCGCTATGCTGCCTTATTTTCTACTGAAAGCTCCACTTCCTCTTTTCTGCCCTTTCTGTTTTAGACACAGTATTCAAGTATTTTTTTTTTTGTTTTTTTTTTTGCATTTCAAAGCCTGACATGACCATCTGGCCTGCACAGCCTCCTGTTTACCCTTTTTCCTCCTGTAACATTTGGACTTTTATCAAAGACATTGCTTGCCTGTTTGAGGTGTTGTACTCATATTGCTTCTAGAAATTCTGCCACTTCCTTAGAACAATAGGTAATTATCTTATTTTAGTCATTGCAGCATCTGGCCACGACTTTTCTGAAAGTCTGTTTTAATACGGCAGTAGTGGTTGTGGCAATTGTAGTTTCTATTCTTTCTTGTGTTCTGTTTATAACACTGTTTTAAATTTCTCATAAACAACATACTCTTGAATAAATTCATACCTCTCAAACTCTCAGCAAAAGTAATGTGGGCAAAGCTTGACAAAATGGGGGGGGGGGGGTCAAAGGCCCAGAAATGGGGACATATTTTAAATATTACTCTTATAAACTCAGAAAGTTGTTAGGGTAACTGGGTTTGTTTATTTTCTGAAGGATTTGAACTGTTATTTGGTGACTTCAGTCCTAAGATAACCCCAGTGATTTGCCAGAAAACCATAAATTTTATGAGGAACAGACCAAAAATATAAGCCAAAAATCTGGACATTCTGCAAAAATCTGTACAGTTGAGAGGTGTGATTTAATACGGGACAGGACCTTGGTTTAGCTTCTTGACTGACTTCAGATTCAGGTGGTGAACTTTCCTGTTCGTGTGTTGTGTGTGTTTCTTTACTGTTTGTCCACCGTGTAGTTCTGATAGGTCTTCTGCAGTCTGTTATACTATGTCCAAAGCCAGTTTTCCTGTTTTGTTTGCAAGTGTTTGTTTATGTCCAGGATAACTTTATCAGCCTTGTTTCTGCAATCGTCTGTTATACTAGCATTTCTGCCTCTGATCACTTTTCCTAGCATTTCTCGTTTTACTTTGTATTGATTTTTCAGACATCCGTAGGGTAGTCAAAGTAGGTATTTCACTTTACAGCCTTCTGATTATTTGTGACTATTTATGCGAGATGGATCCGCGGTGGTGCAGCGGTAGCATTGTTGTCCCACAGCAAGAGGTTCTCCCATTCGATTCTCAGCTAGTGTGCAGGGAGTGCCTTCTGTGTGGAATCTGCATGTCCTTCCCGTGGGTTGATTGGCGTTCTGAAAGACATGCGTGAATGGGTGTGCCTTCGTTGAAGGTTGGGCGAGCTGGCAACTCGGCACAATGAAAATCTATTGCCAATCATTAGCGGACCGGAGTTCCACTGGTGGCGACCCCTAACCGGGAAAAGCCGAAAGACAACAACAACATGCGAGATGGAGCCTTAACATGGCGTATTCCTGGATTCCAAAATTATTAAATGATAGTCCTTGTAACTTTTGCTGCTGCTCTGTTTTATCAAATGTTTTCATTGCTTGAATAGTTCTCTCTGTTCATATTAGGTTACAGACAGTATGGAATGGATTTTATGAGTTCTCACTCTTGGTAAATCTTTTGAGCTTCTGATTTTGCTGTTATTTACCATTAACAGATAACAGTATTTAGTAATCCTAGCATATCTGAGCTTGTGCCTGATACTAATTATTTAATGGAAATTGGAATAATGTGTCAACTTCATGACTGATGTGGTACTAGTTCTTTTCCTCATTTCATTGGATTGTTATGATATGAACTATATATGGCACACCTCTATGCTACTATATGAATTTGCATTTCAGGTCAGTACCTTGTCTCCTTGTGTTTTTTTTTTCAGTATATTACTTGATAGGATTCCTTGTTTCATTTCAGCCTTTTGTATTCTCAGTTGATTGAGGACCCTTTTTTCAGCTTTAAAAGTAAACCTTGAAAACAATTTTTTTTACCTTCTTAAAAGTTTGGATTTTTCTTAGTTTCTTTTGTTTAAGGCAGCCTTTTATTATGGCTTCTTGCAGATTTTCAGAATTGTATTACTGTTCCTTGCATCATTTATAATTGTGGTATTGACCAAAGAATAGCTAGTTTTTCTTTGAACAATTCTTGCCTCTCTGGCTGTGCTCAGCACATTTTATGTGTAGGTGCTGGCTGGTGTTTCACTTTTGGATCATACTTCCGTAGGTTTTCAACATCTGTGCTTTCTAAGGGTTAATGGATTGTTTTAATGCAATATTCTGTAAATGTGGTTAGGTAATTTCTAGCATTAGTAATCTTTTGTGTCTTTTGGCTTTTCCCGGTTAGGGGTCGCCACAGCGGAACTCCGGTCTGCTAATGATTGGTAGTTTATTTTTACGTGCCGAGTTACCAGCCCTGACGCACAACCTTTAACGAAGGTACGCCCATTCACGCATGTCTCCACGCAGAAGATGCTCTAGCTGAGAATCGAACCGTACAGTGTCTTACTGTGAGGTGACAACGCTACAATTCCTGTTGCATCTGTTTCTCTTGCATCTGTAAATGCATTTAACCCATAGGCAACTGTTCTGGTTTAGGATCTCAGTAGCTATATGATTCTGACTTGCATCTACTGGCAACAAAGTTGGCTTAGTCTCTTTGTAGTGTTTTAACACTGGTGCTTTTTTTAACTAGATTTTAAGCATTATAAACTATTTTTCCTCATAGTGCCATTATCAGATTACAGCTTGGTTTAACAGCTTTCTTTTAGGCAGAGTTTTCTCAAACATATTAGGTACTAATTTTCCAAAATACTTTATTATCCTTAAAAATGCTTACTTGTCTTTTGGCATTGGCATTTGTATTTTTGTTCTGACCTTTTTCTGTATAAAGCTTCAGTCCTTCTGATTTTAGAATATAGACCAAGACTATTGGAGTTGTTGCTCTTTTTTTTCTTATTAAAGTTCGTTATGCTGTCTTAATATATTCAGCCAGCAGTCTCTTGTTTTGTTCTTCTAGTGTCCAACTACACGTTAATAGATCATTTGTTATGCTTACAGCAGGTTCTAAGACTTTGATTACTTGTGCAGTAGCTTTTTGAAATGCCTGTAGTCTCTGGCAAAGTATCAAACAAATATTAAAGAATTTTTGGTACTTTTCCATTATCGGGGCAACAGCTGTAGTCAGCATTTAGAATGTTAGCCCACGCAGGGCTCTGGGTTTTCCCTTACCTGGACAACTAGCTCATAGTAACCCCAGTGATGGACACTACCATTGCCAGGAAATTTATCTTTCAGCTTTTCTAGTTCTGGGTATAGTCTAGATAACCAAAACGTACCGTATATTTAAACCAGTAACCATCTGCTTGCGACAAGGCATATTCTGCTATTCTTTATTTAAAGCGATAACCATCTGCTTGCAACAAGACATATTCTGCTATTCTTTCTTGATAATTACATTTCTCACAGAAATAGTTGAACACTTCTATTATACCTAACACCAAAAAGTACCAAATACAGTATATATGTCAGAAGCAGTTGGACGAACCAGACAGCTTAAAATGTTTACCCTGAAAGAAAAAAATGTGGTGTTGGGTATAATAGAAGTGTTCAACTGTTTCTATGAGAAATAATTCTCAAGAAAGGTTACTTTTTTGTTATGGGGGCAACAGATATCATAACCGCTTGGAATGTTACCATGCTGTTGCATCTGACAGTCAAGAAAAAGTCGCATCAAAATGCATCTTGTACAGATTTTCAGATGCACCAGCGTGGTAACATTCCAACTGCTCATTTAAAAAAATAAAATCGGTGACAGTCTGCAAGGGAAGTATAAACATCAGTGACAGCAGTGTGAGCTTTGCGACCGCGGGCTAACATTCCAAATGCTGATTACAGCTGTTGCCCCAGCAATGGAAAAGTATCCATTTTTTTTTTCTTTCTAATGACATTTTAATTGTAAAAAGTTTAGAACTTTATTCCTAAAACTTTATCTTCCAGAATCTTTAGTATGCATCTAATACAAAAATAATACTGAGATCAGTATATCAAAGCAATGGGTAGTGAATCCACTTGTTTAATCACTTAGAGCAGTTGTGAATTGACTGTTGCCTTGCAACAGTAGCCATACTACTCACTCATTCTTTTGGGTTGGACTGCTTGTTAATGACACCGCTTTTGGCATTTCATGGTTTGGGGTCGCCATGTTGGATCACTGATCCACTTATGATTGGCAGTGGATTTTTACAGTGCTGAGTTGCCAGCGCAGCACTCAACCGTCAGAGAAGGCACACAGACTTGCGCACCTGCCTGCTAGTCTAAGGATTCCATTTGCTTTATTTCCTGCTCAACTCTACTCCTGAAAGATACTGATGCTTTTATTGTATTTTTGATTTATTTTTATTTTTTTGCAGGTTATATGACTAGTGTAGTTTTAAGATTTTAGAGTATGATTTTTCTTCTGGCAAAACGTCTGAGCTTGTAAACAAGTCAGGATTTATATGTTTTTTTTTTCTTGGCAAACTTTCTAAACTTGTAAACAAGGCAGCACAACCATAAATTTAGTATGGTTCTGTACAGTATTCAGGAAGTATTTGCAGGTGAATTATTCAAGAAGTCTTTGTAAGTGAGTGGCTTTCTGAATGTGTACAGGAACACTTTCTCTGGGCTTTTACACATTTTATTATTCATAGCATCTCACAGTCCAAGCAATCTAAATGCTGGGATTTACTTATTTAACTGCAGTGATTTAAAACTATCTTCTCTTTCCTATTTTTTTATTTTATTAGTAATTTCTGACCCAGTGGCATTTCTTGGTGCCTGGAGTAAGTCAGTGGTGTATACATGGCCATTTTTTTGTGCCCTTTAACCCAAGACACGCACACACATTATAGATTATATTGTACGTACTTGAAATTCAGAAATGTATGATGTGATGTTGTCAACTTCATTCCATCCTTGACACAAGGGTGCAGCTCTGTTATTGGAACTAACTTGGCTGTTACTAGAGCTTGTGCCAGCCAAAAACTCTCTAGCTTTGTCACTACCCAAAATCCCTTTCTCTCGATTACCCCAGATCATGTTTGCCACTTTCCGAAACTGTCCCGTTTAGCTGATACTCTCAAGCGTTTGTGGGATTAGGTAAAATTTTTGTCTTCTCCTTTCAAATTTCCTTCAAATCTCTCTTCCATCTCCTTTGTTACAATTTGTGTAATCTCTGTATCATCCTTGATGCTGTCTTCCCTTATACTTTCATGTAATCCCAACTATTGTCATTGATAGTTCCTCTCTCTCTCTTTCTCTCAGCAATCTTTCCCGTGTATACCTTTGTGTACCTCTCAACTATCATCGTTGATAGTCGTTTCCCTTTTTCTCCTCTTCCTGCCATAAAAAAAATCTTTATATAGCTATATTTTTTCTTTACTTTCTGTAAGACCCCTTCTGGCTTCAAAAGTGTGGTTATAAAATTCTCTCTTCCAACTATCATTCTTTGTGTATTGTCTTGGCCCTGTCCATTTGCAAGAAGATTGTAGTACCTGTCATGCCTTCAGTTATAGGGCCCTAGCCGAGAGGCACAACAAGTTAATTTTAAAAGGTCTCCCATCACCAGCCTTTGTTTCTGCACCGATTACAAATTATGAGTCCTTCAGTGCAAGAATTGGATTCTACATCTCAGACTAAGACTTCGGTGCCTAGAACAACTTATTCTCCTTCGGGCAATTTCCCTGCAAAGGGATCTAATTAAGTGTTTTTGCAGAGGCCTAAGTCTCCTTCTACTTTGTCGGTCCGCTCCACTAAAAGCCTTGCAAAACTGGACATGTAGAGGCAGATGAGTAAGATTTTGTAGGCTAGAGGGCTTTTAGGGCCATGTTTGGTACTAATTCCTTCTGGTCTTGGTACCAAAATATCATCTTTCACCTCGTTGCCTACTCCTCCACTAACCTCCTTGGAGGTCTTTGAGTCTTCTGCTCCGGTTCTCTAGGCACTGACTGTGTCTGCTTTGGAGTTGCTTCTACAGAGCCAACAGTAGTTACCCTTAGCTCTTTAATTCTCTTTGAATCCGAGACCTCACAGAGCCTCAGCTGCCCTGTCGGTTCCAGGGAGTGAGTTTTGACTCCAGGTTTTTCGGAGCTGGCCCTGCTCCTTGGAGCTTCAGCTTGAGTTAGTTTGGCTCCAGCTTTAGTCTCGATGGTTGGCTTTTCTGAGCGGGGAGGAACCCCTGTCCTGAGGCAGTCTTTCTCATTTCCGGGTTCCCTTCCCTGTTCAGGGGGACTGGCCTTCAAGGCTATGCAGTGGGCGGCCATTTCTGGAGCAGTGATTCAGTTAGTTCCTACCCCATTGGAACAGGCTCCCCCCTCTAGTTCTACTATTCCACCTGTCTCTCCACAGGGACGGCGGGTGCTGAAGCCTCAGGTTTCACAGCCACAGGTACTGTCATCCTCTAATACTTTCCCAGATTATCCCCCTGAGAGGTCCCTCACAAAAAGAAGTGCAAGAAGAAGCACTTAGATTCCCCCCAGGAATCGGTCACCGAAGATGCAGATTTCTATGAGGGGGAGAGGTTCCCATGGTCACCCCATGAGAGACATCTTGGGAATTCTTAAACAGAGGGGTGGCTGGAAGTTCCAAAATCCTGCCACTGAGGAGTGTGTTTATCTGTAGGCATTCAGCACCTGCCCATCTATCTCTTGGGTGACTCCACCTGCTGATGAACTCATTCAGTTGATTTCATGGTTGGCATCCTCAAGCCCATCCCCAAGAGACCAGACAAGATACTTTCCACACCCAAAGACAAACAGTTTTAGGCCAAAAGGTCTTATAGTTGATGCTGTGGTCATGTTGGCCACCACTAAAAAGGAACTGGCTGAGGAGAGTTCCTCTGTCCATCCAACAGTGTGTCCCGGGCTATGGACAGATTCGGAAAGTGGGTCTGCGCTTCATTGAATTACACCATAAGGTTCTTGAACTACTTGGCACATTTCACCAGACTCCAGTGGGATCTGATCAAGGAATTATCAGACACCCTGGCAGGCGCTGTAGCTGAGGGAGTCCAAGAGAAAGTGGCTTCCCAGTTCGCCACCTTAGAGTCTGTGTCCAGTTCGTGCATGAGGCCGATAGCACATACAGCTGAAGGGATATCTAGAGCAGCGGGTACAGGGGTAGCCATTAGGAGACATGCCTGGATGTGCCTTTGTGATTTTGCAGAACAATTCAACTAGTCTTTCGTCAATGCTCCATTTGGCAGAACATCCTTGTTGGCCCAGAAGTGAAATAAACTTTGTCCAGGTGTGAGAAAGATGGTAAGACCATTTCTGCTGCGGGCATATGTTTTTCCACCCCCCCCCCCCCCAGAGGTCTTTCTGCAGGGATCAGAGAAGCGGTGGTAAAATGTAGTTCAAGAAAGGGTTTTTCCAAGACACTTGTAGAGGCAGTTCTGTCAGGGGCAGAGGGGGAATCAAAATGGAAGACATCGCCCTCACTCAGAGGTGGTCCGCAAAACCAGAGCTTCAGGGATTCCTTCCCAGGTAAGTCCTTTCAGCGCTCCTGAAGGGAGGCCCGATTTGTCTTCCTCTGGAGGCAGTCTGTGGATGCGTATCCTTGCACCTAAATGCCTGGTGAGACATAACAGATTCCTGGGTGCAACGGATTGTATCCAGAGTCTATACCATTCCCTTTTCTCAACCTCTCCCTTGTCAAAAGAAAATTCCCAATGTTCCATCCAGTCAGAAGGATGCAGCAATACAAGAAATTAAAAAAATGCTGGAACAAAGGGTCACCCAAAAAGGATCCAGAACTTAGGATTCTTTTTAGTGCCAAAAAAGACAGGGGACTAGAGACCAATTATGGTTCGTGGTGTACTGAAGAAATCTGTTCAACATATAAAGTTCCAGATGGTCACTGTACAGTCTGTTGTTCCCTTCTTGAAGAAATATGACTGGATGTGCTCAATAGACCTTCAGGATGCATATTACCATGTAAAAATGGACAAATGGTCTAGAAGGTTCTTCCAATTCCATTTGGGAGCCAGTCATTACCAAGTCAGAGTACTGCCATTTGGACTCACCACAGCCCCCAGGGTGTTTACCAAATGCATGGCAGTAGTAACAGCTCACTCGAGACTACAAGGATTGTGTGTGTTTCCATATCTGGACGACTGGCTCATAACCGCTTCGACCAAGCATCAGTTGATAACAGCCAGGGACTACACCCTCAACATTTATGCCCATCTGGGGACAACAGTAAATTTAGAAAAGTCACATTTAACCCCAGCACAAAACTTAGCATTCATTGGGGCAGTATTGAATACTCAGACAATGATATCATCTCTTCCTCCAGAACGTCACCAGAGAATTATAGTTCAGGTTTAAAAGTTAACCCTTAGGAAGAAGGTTCCAGCACATTAGTCTTACAAGTTCTAGGATCCATGGCAGCTTCTATAACTCTAGTGCTGCTAGCCAGGTTTCACATTAGAATTCTACAATGGCTACTAGCTTCCCAGTGGTCCATACTTCATCACCTGTTGTTAAAAGTCCTGATCACCAACAGTTGGAAAACAGATCTTCTTTGGTGGATGTACTCCGATCATATTCTTTATGGTCGTCCTTTTGTTCTTCCGGAGCCCACGGGTGCTTCCAGATGGGTGGGGGGGCATGATCGGGGCAAGGCAGTCCAAGGCAATTGGTCTCCAATAGAGGCCAACTTTCACATCCATGTCCTAGAGATAAGAACAGTGCTTCTTGTGCTGCAGGCCTTTCAGACAGCTATTCCTCAGGGGACTATTGCAGTTCAAATGGACAACATGTCAGTAGTTTGGTACATGAACAAACAGGGAGGAACCAATTCTTACCCCGTTTATCAAGAAGTCCTCCGAGTGTAGCAGTGGGAGATTTTTTCCGGTCACTTTGTAATAGCAACACACATACCGGGGAGTTCCAGTGTGATAAGCTGAACAGATGCATCCTTCAGCCTCATGAGTGGTCTGTCAATTAAAAGTGGTGAAAATGATTTTCAGCCTTTTGAGGTCAACTTTGCCGCAGTCTGTTTGCATCTCCCCTAAACGCCTAATGCAGCAACTACTTTGCTCTGATTTCCCCCTCCGGAAAAGTCAAAAAGAGACACTCTTCTCCACGATTGGCCCCGGTCTCCTATATGCCTTTCCACTGATGCCTCTAATTCACGAACTTTTACAGAAAGCACTCAGGTTAAAGAGTACAGTAATCCTAATTGCTCCCTTCTGGCCTCAACAGGTTTGGTTCCCCTTTCTTTGGCCTTACCTAACTTGACAGCCCTTGATTCTGGACCCAGTGCCAAAGCTCCTGTCCCATCCAGATGGTCTTGTTCACCAAAACATTTTGAGCCTCAAGCTAACTACGTGGTTCTTCCAGACCAATAATTGCCAGGTGTCCATATATTTCCTCCCCAGTATGCCACATTCTTTTATCGTCTCTCAACCCTTCCACTAGAATGTTGTGCACCAGTAAATTGAAGACATTCACTATTTGAGCCCTTGAAAAGCAAATAGGTCCTTATTCAGCTTCCATAAAACATGTTTTAGATTTTTTGGCTACTCTGTTTAATGCTGGAGCCTCTCCTTCCAGTATCAGAATACAATTAGCTGCTGTATCCAATTTTCATAATGGCTTGGATGAATGTTCTTTAGCCTGTCATAGGCTTTGTACATTGTTTCTAAGAGGCACTATCCTGTTAAAGCCCCCATTCAAAGGCCCGACCTCCTTGGGACTTGAGCCTAGTTCTTCAGGCAGTGATACATTCTCCCTTCGAACCCTCTATGGAATGTGATCTTACGTTTTTGTATTGGAAGACGCTCTTTGGTAGCTATTACCTCTGCGAGATGGATTTCAGAGATCCAGGCTTTTATCATCTGAACCTCCTTACATTGGTGTCCACAAGGATGGGTTATCCTTACAAATGAACCCTCCTCCTTACACAAGTTTTTATCAGAGACTAATGTTAACCAGACCATTAATTTACCAGTTTTCTTCCCTAACTACTCTAATAAAGAAGAAGTACGCCTTGCACTTGTTAGATGTCCATAGACAACTATATTTCTATATTTGCAGGACCAAAAACATAAGATAATCTAGTCAGTCTGTTTCTTTCTCTGGTACAAAGTTGGGCAAGGCATTCAGCAAGATTACTCTCTCCAAGTGGCTGAAAGACTGCATTTCATTCATTTATGACCAGAGTAATTTAACCTTGACTAAACCAGTCAAAGCACATTCTACATTGTCTATAGCTACTTCAGCCATGTTTCAGTCCAGAGCTTCATTGGATGACATATGTGCAGCAGCTACCTGGGCTACTCCCCATGCCTTTATTACTAATTACAAATTGAATTGAACCTGGTCTCTAGGGGACGATCGTCCTTTGGCTTGATGGTGCTTGGGAATATCCTTCAGTGACTCCACCTAAGATTTTAGATGGCTGGGGACTCTGTCCCATCTGTCATAGATGGAATGAAGATTGACAAAATTGGATAAAAAAGTTATGTACTTACCATAATTTTCCATCTCTGTTGTCAAATATTTTTCATCCTCGACTCCCCCCCTCCATCCCCCATCCTCTGATTTTTGGTGGAGCAGATCAGACTCGTTTATACTGTTATCTAGTCAAGCACAGTAGATAAGGCTTACTCCTGTGTCTTTCTTACGTGTGTGTGTGAGATTTATATGTTTCCATGTCCTTTCTGCAAACTCAATCTGAGGTAAACGAGAGAGAGGGATTCTGGGTAGAGGTAAAGCTTGAGAGGTTTTGGCTGGTGTGAGCCATAGTAACAGCTGAGTTGGTTCTGATATCGGAACCGAACCCATCTGTCAAAGATGAATGGAGATTTGACAACACAGATGGAATGTTATGGTAAGTACATAACTTCTTTTTTTCAGGTGTTAAGAAACACAACCCCATCTGCAAACACCTTAAATTCTCATCGTTTATTGTAGTCTGATGCTGTTGTCTCAGTGCCTGCCCTTTCAGATTTAACTGTGTTGCTTTTACTTCCGTAGTGCCAACAAGTAGCTTGTTTAGCCATTTAGGTGTTTTTGTTGAACAAATATGCAAATGCATTGAACACATTTATCTTTCCTTTTACATGTTTCTCACAAATATTTTTTCAAGAACAACTTCAGTAGAACTGATTAACACATAGGACAATGCCTCATCACTGTTATTTTAACTCTTGGGGTGTGAGGTGTGGATTTCAACTGTGCCATACTACTTTCTACCTCATGTGTCTGCTTGTCTAATTACCTTTATTGTTACAGGGCAAACTCACTTTTTCCTCATTTCACCTTTTTGCTTGAGTCACAGCTTGTCTTGCACATCCTTTTCCTCAGTTATTTTAAGCTATATTTGTGCATTTTCTTTTGCTGAGTATGGATCACAGTTTTTGCAGAATCAGGTCTGCTTCTCTTAATGATGTTCTGTTGGTTTGATTATTTCTTTTAACACAGACTAGTCTTTTTTTCTTCTTAATAAATTGTGTAACTTGCCAAATTTGCAATTTGGGGCTTGATTCTTCAGGTCAGTAACCTAAGCATATGCAGTCTCTGTATATCCATATGCCATTTTAAGAATGAATAGTGAATAAATGACAGGCTCCTTGTTGGCTCATAGTAATTCCGAATTTGTGATTGCTGCTGTTTTATCTTTCTCATCTTCTGAAATGGCAAAATTAAGCCTTTTTCTATGACTTTCAGAAATGTAGTAAGATGTTTATGGCTAGTCTACTCTACTCCCATTGAGGATTAAGTCAGTTTTCTTGATGCGTAGCTTCCAGGATTCATTTAAATTGCCTTACAGCAAGAGAATTCAAGGTGGTTGCAGATGGAGCTGTACTACTCTGTAACATTTGATGTCAGTCACAAGCAACACCAGTAATGTGGATGTGTTACTAGCCTCCAAGAGGATGTTTACCTGGACTGCTTCTAGTAACTGTATCACATGACCTGCAGTTTCTGTAGCTAGTCATCAATATGTTTAAATATGTACAGCTTTGCTTACAGTACCTTAGACATCACTGTTTAGGTGGGTTTTCCTTTTTCGGTGGAAATATCCTTAGTAATCATACCTTTTGATTAGGTGATGGAAAACAAGTTTTGTTGGCTGGCCATTATTTTATGCTATCTCAAATTTTTGTTTTGCCATATTATTCTTCACTTCTGATAGTTGGCAGGCACAAAACAGGTCATCTTTGCTTGGTTGACCTTTAACTCCAGTACCCTAGCTGGGTACCCTAGCACCTCCCTGATCCCTTGTGCATGGAGCTACAGACACTCTATCAACCAGTTGTTGCTCTTGTTGAGGGACTGCTGCCCCCTTCCCTCCGCCAAAATGGATGAACTAACTTTGTCTCGCTCCCAGAGTGACATAGTTCTTATATTGTTTTGATTCAGCCAGCTGGTTGGTTTGTTCAACTTTTATCTCTGTTAACAGAACCTATCACTGGTAATGCATTCAAGGCACCACACTTCTGTGCTGTGGTGTATGTTTAGGTTTAGGTTTCAGTTACTGTTTTTTCTGTATCGTGTGTTTTTACTACCATGGTGTCAAGGCATTGTTTTACCATCATTGTCATTAGACCAGGTAATATTTTCGCTCAGACTGTTAACACAGGTACTTATTACCTTCCATTTTATTCTCATTTTCAATTATCCTTCTGCATTTTGTTGTGTTTTATTCCCATTAACTACTCACTGTCCACTGTACTGTTGGCTTGGTTCATTAACATACCTGTCAACCTGGAATCATCAAAAATCTGGACAAAGGCCCATGAAAAGTAGGTACATCTGGCCAAAAATCTAGATGTGTATTAACATAAAATTTACATACATAATTATGAAAACCCACCACTCCTGTGGAATTGTGAGATACTAACATTCAAAACACAAACTGAAGAACAGACAAAATATTAAAAACAAAATAAAACCAGAATAAGTGTTTTATTTGTATTAATATTTGAACTTGTATCAAACTTTGAACTTGTATAAAACTGAAACGCAATTAATTTTCTTTTATAAAAATAAAACTAACTCCTACACTAAAAGTAAATAACACTGCTAAATATAACAAAATTACAAAATATTTAATTATCCAGCATTCATCTGCCAGTCCAGCACTAACAACATTTTACACAATTATGTTCCCAGTTGGTCAGTGCAATCCAATGACCAAAAACTTCTGTCTGTCTACAATCTTAACTATTCTGGTGGGATTCTGTACATGTACATACATATATATATATATATATATATATATATATATATATATATGCGCATATATATATTTATATGTACACAAACGCACTCATTTATACATGTATTATGAACAGCTTAGACTCACCAATTTTCCAAGATTATTTTAGGAAGAGGGAGGAAACTTATACATGTGAGGAAAAACTCAAAACAGAGAAGGCATCTAGGCTCCACACAGGTCATGAGCAGCGATTAGAAGTAAATCCTGGAAATGTGGGACACCGATCTTACCACCCAGTTAAACATGTTGCCAATTGAGTTGTTATAGTTTAGTTTACACGTTTCACTTACACTATTTTGTATTTCAGTTAAGGGAGACAGTGTCTCATTATAAACCCCTTGTAACTGAGTGAGTGATGAAAACACGCTGCATGATGTAAAGTTGTCTTGTTACTAGTATTGAAGATATTCAAGATTCGTCCTGTAATCTGTATAGTTGTAAGGGCAAGCTGAGTGGACCAGTAGCAGATGACATGACAGGATGGAAAGAAGCAAGCAATTTAGTGTCAAAGACGTACATAGTTTGGGAAAGACGTGTGCTCAGTTCTTAGACATTCCAGACTCCAGATTTGAACTCTGTTCAGGTCATAACTAATATGGATAGAAAAGAAAAGGAATATACTGCAATAACTGGCATACCTATTTCCTCCATATTACTTCCGTACAATTTTGATAAAGTAGGCCACTGTGGTGCAGCTGTTAGCGTTGTCGCATCACAGCAAGAGGTTCTCCCGTTCGATTCTTGGCTGGAGCGCCATCTGTGTAGAGTCTGCATGTCCTCCCCACAGTCGAGTGACATTAAAGACATGCAGGTAGGTGCAAGCGTGAATGGGTGTGCCTTCTTTGAAGGTTGGGTGTCGGGCTGGCAACTTGGCACCATAAAAATCCATGGCCAGTCATGAGTGGACCGGAGTTCCGCTGTGGCGACCCCTAACCAGGAAAAGCCGAAATACATTACTTTTACAGACACACAATAAGGAAAACTTTCAACTGTAAATTTATAACTGCTTTTATTTTGGTTTCTTGACTACATGTTAGTATTTCATGTCTGGTAATGATGCATTTAAAAATGTTTGCTGCAGCCTGCAGTGCTGTTCAGAATGTCTGTACCTGATTTAAAAAAAAAAAATGAAGCCATGCTATATTACTGTACCAGTCCTTTCATTTCCGAAGCATCTATTTGGTGTTTCATTTTGTGCCTTTTTGGTTATAATTCAAAATACAGACAAAATGGTTTGCCCTATGACAAAAAATTAAAAAATATTTCAGCCACTATCACGTGGAAAAACTATCATCCTGTCTAGCTTCCACTATAGTTAAAAGTTACAGTGTGTGCTGTTACTCTGATTTCAGGAAGACAATATATAAAATCTTAATGCCCCCAAGTTCTTGTACATTCAGGATGGCACACACAATCTATGATACTGTAGTACACATAGAGATCAAAGGGAGAAAAAACAGTTTTGTGGGTCTCAGCAGCATGAAAGACTGTAGACTACAGGTTGCTAGTTCTTGTAGAATTATATAGCAAATTCACTTACAAGGACTATAAATGCTGATTTTTGATGCAAAATAGCCATGCATTTGAATATAACAAAGATCTCTGCCAGTAAAGGAGACCAGATAAAACAATATGATACATAACCTATGTGTTCCAAACTCGAAGAACAGTTATTAAAACAAGCAATTTTAACAAGCTTTTGACACAATGTGCTCTTCAATTTTGTTCTTTTTTGTATAACAATTCATTCTTTTTTGTAAAACAATTCAACTTGATTTCAAAAGAAAATTGTAATAGATATAGCACAACCTCGGGCATCGTGTGCATCAGTTTACCAGGCACTGTAACTCTGATGATATAGTATAGTACTAAAGGCACTACCTATTACCAGTTGTTACAAAATGCATCCTGCATGAAGGATAGCACTGACTGATGCTCAAGAAATATGGAACCTGTTCCTGTTTACATAAAAACAGGACAAAACAGTGTCTTTGTCATTACTCAAAAGATAAGTAAATTCGTCACTAAACACTTGTTAAATCTAAGTCTGATAAGATGGGCAGGTAAGATTCTAAAGTAAAAAATCAAATACAGTAGTTGACTCATGCTGTGCACCTGCTGCTGTGAAGTGTGAACCGATGGCTAAAATTAATGTTTTTAGTTTGCATTGCTAGTCTAAACTATCGGCACTTGGCAGACACAGTTTCTATTAGGATAGAGGCAAAAAGGCACATTTCTTTTTATCTTTCTCTTTTTTTGCTTACCTGCCAGAGACAGTAAATTTTCACATCCTGAATCCTGGCTGGGACTAGGAGTGTGTGCGGAACACGAGTGGGCGCTGAGCAGACTGGACATACTCTGCACTGCAGAGTGCAGAACTTGAAGTACATACTTGGCAGCAGAATTTAAGTAAAATTAAATTGTGAACAGTGAAACACCAAACAGCTCTGCAAGCTCCACTCATTGCTACGCAGCTGCTGCTAATATTTTTCCCTTCATTCCAATTCCAAATTTCCAAACAGGCGGGCAGTCTGCCTCACAAAGCTGACGTCATCACGCATGCCCCTGCACGTTGATGATGTTGCAGCAATGCATAATGATGTCAGCGACAACTTCTAATTGTAAATAAAAAAAAAAGTTAAAAAAAATCAGGAAATCAAGGGGTCACTCAGGAATTAGTGACATCCCATTATTTTGCGCTCAAAACTGATAAATACCAAGGAATTCCGTATGGTTTAGAGGTATGTTCATTAACTGTGCAGATATTTTGAGAGTGGAGGTCAGGATTTTTGGATGTATTAATATGCTCTGAACCACTTCCCTAGATTCAGTGCTTGCTAATGAAATCCCTTAAGACCTGTCATGTGGAATCATGGTTTCCATTTGGACAGATGCAGATGATCATAACCAGAATAAGCCTGCATCCTTCCAAGTGAAACCCTAGTCCCCAGCTCTGTAACCTTTGTTCAGCTATTAGCCTCCTTCCCCTGGCTTGTGAAGTACTACAAGCAGCAGTAGAGTATGTATCTTTCCTACTGACCCTCACAGTTTCTTCAAACCATTTCTGTTCTTGTTTCTTTTCTGCGTAGGTCATTTGTCCCTAAGGAGACCATGACAACTTGATTTCTACTCTGTACAACTTTTCTGTGACCTGAAGACTTACCCCTAGTCCCTCTCAGCCAACATTCCTGGCTTAGGTTCATAGGTAGGTACTAGGCTATCGGCCCAAGGGCCTACGTAAGCCTAGCCAACAAAGTTCCCTGGCTTACGCCAACCCAAGAACGTTAATTTCCTGTGCTCCTGTCAGGCAGAGCCACAGAAGTGATCCCCGGGGTGTATTTCCTAATTCCCATCCACTCATCCAATATTTTTCTTGAGTGTTAATGAGGAACTTTGCTTGACATAGATGGGTAGCTTGTTCCAGAGTATGGGAAGTCTCTGGGACAGGAATGTATCCCTCCAGCAAGTCCTGTTTATTGTGGTGACAAGGTTTAGGTCCCTAGAGCATGGGATTTCTTTAGGTGTAGCATGTCCAACAGCTCTGGGTTTGACATAGCTTTATATGTTAGGCAGAAATCACCTCGGAGTTGGCGATATGCTACAGAGTAAAGCTGGAGTTTTTTGAGATGATCAGTGTAGAGCATCTGAGGTCAGTAATTCTCTTTGTGAGGTACTTCTTTGGCCTTTCCAGCTGCTGCAGATGTCTTCTGAGGTACATTCCAAAAGGGGCGTTGTACTCTATAATGGGTCCAATGAGTGTCGAGTAGAGGGGAACAATTACCTCTTTTTTTCATGGATGAGAACCCTTTTGTAATGAGGTGTGCTATGTAGAAGGATTTCCTGACTACTGTGGCAATGTGATTATCAAAAGAGAGACTACTGTCCACCTGGGCCCAAGGTCTCTTATCACACATTCGATGTTAAGAAGACTGCCGCCTATGTGGTAGTTCATGGGTTCAGAGTTTTTACCAAAGGGGATAACAATGCAGTTTTTAGCATTGAGCTTGAGGCCATGGCTCTGACACCAGGCATCTGTCTCAGTGAGGCCCTTCTGTAGGATGTCCACATCATTTGGGGACTTAACTATAGCTCCTAGTTTGCAGTCATCTGCGAACTTCGTTAGCCAGAGGCCTTCTGTGTTAGCCTGTACTTCAGAGAAGTAGATACCAAATAGGAGAGGTCCCAGGACTGAACCCTGTGGTACTCCACTTGTCACTGGTTTGAAGTCAGATTTGGAGTCTGCAACGTTTACAGTGTGGGTTCTGTCAGTGAGCCAGTTAGCAACCCATCTTGTGACATAGGGATTTATACCTAGTTTAGTGAGTTTAGCTATAATTCCAGAATGGGGGATGGTGTTGAAAGCCTTGGCGAGGTCAAGATAGGCTGTGTGAACCACCTAACCCTTGTCTACGACTTTGGTGACTGCCTCAAAGAAGTCGACCAGGTTCAGGAGGCAAGATCTGCCTTTCACAAACCCAAACTGGGTGGGATCCAGAGTTTGGAGGTTACCAATGTCTTTGTTTATGAATTCCATGATGATACGTTCCATGGCCTTGCAGACGAGGCTCGTCAGGCTAATAGGGCGAGTAGTTCCCAGGATCAGTGGTGGCTCCCCCTTTGTGGAGTGGGATAACTGCTGCTGTGTGCCATTCAGTGGGCACAAAGCCTGACGAGAGGCTATGATTGAACATGGTGCTTAGGTGGGGGGCCAGTTCGTTCTGAAGTTCGTGTAAAACGCAGCCTGGGATGTTGTCCGATCCCATGGATGCTGTGTTTTTGGCTTTAGAGAGTGCTGATTTTACCTGTGAAGTTGATTACAGGTACTCTGCATTCTTCCTGTATAGATATGGGCCTTTTAGGAGGTGGGGGGGGGGGTAAAGTTAGCACTGAACCTATCTGCCAGGATGTTGGCAATATCAGTTGGTTCTGTAATTTTTGTGCCATTGTGCTGTATCTCAGAGCAGATCTGCGTGTTGCCATTGAGATTCTTGACATAGTTATAGAATGCTTTGTGGTTTTCCTTAGAATCAGTGGCAATCTTGTTTTCATAGCTAGCTTTGGAGGATCTTATAAGGGATTTCAGCTTCTTGTTAAGGCTGACCAGGGAGCTTCTCCACTCATGGGATTTTACTCTCTTTTGCAACAATTTCTTCCTTCTGTTGTAGAGTTTGTTTATGGCAGGGGACCACCAGATTGGCTTCCTTTTTTTGGAGGATAGTGTCTTGGTTCTGTTTGGGGTAGCACGATCCATGCACTCGTGTAAGTGCTTATAGAGTGCATTTGTGTAGGATTCAGCAGTTGTAACTGTATTCTCCATCTACATGGGTGTCGTGAAGTTCACCAATTCTGTCTTAAGAAGCATGAAGTTGGCTTTGGAGAAATTTTTTTACCATGGTTTCCTTAATGGGGGGTGGGGGCGGGATGTGGATATCAAGGGTGATTAGCTTATCGTCAGATCTGACCAACGACGAGTTGAATTCAGGTATGGAACACCAGTCACTCATGCTGGTAATGACTAGGTCTAGGATATTGTTGCCCCTGCTGGGGGTGTGGATAAGTTGATCCAGGGCATTGGAATTTATGAATTCCAGAAAGCGCTGAGCGAAATAGTTGGTACATGAGTAGTTTTCCCATTTAATGGTGGGGTAGTTGAAATCGCCCAATACTAGGGTGTTTGCCTGAACCCTAATATTTTCCAGTATATCAAGAAAAGAGGAGTGGGAATCCTGGGGCATGGTGGGGGATCTGTAGTAAGCTACAATTTGGATTGCAGTTTTGCCCAGAGTTAATTGCACTTGGATAACTTCGGCTGCATTATGCTGAGCAACTAGACTGGAGGTGTGGATATCCTTAATGAATATGGATACACCTCCACCTTTGGTGTTCTGGTCCAGGTTAGATGGCCGAAAAGTGTGGTATGAGTTATAGTCTGGTAATGCAGGGGTGCTCTCTGGAGCCTTGAACCAGGTCTCAGTCACTGCACAGGCATCGATATTCTCCATTTTAAGGAGTGCCTCGAGTGGGTGCATTTTGAGATTTAGACTTCTAGCATTGAGTAGCATTACTCTCAGTTTTTGCTTGCCTGTTCCTGTTATGGTGGTGAATTGGTCATTTGAATCTTGCCTATAAAAGGCACTATAGGGGCGGCAAGAGCCTTTGCCGGTATCCTGAATCCCAGGGGTGACAGGTGTAGGCCATCTCTGCCAAAGCATCGTGGTCTGCCAACCATGTCTTCCCAGGCAGACAGATACTGGATCCCCTTAGAATGACACCAGAAGCTTAGCTAATTGTTGAAGTCAAATCATTTTGTCCGTGTACTGCGGTATCATTCTGGGTGATGGTAGGATGCTACTCAGGGCTAGGGTCATACCTGCCTGGGCTACAAGATCGAAGAGTTCTTGCATGTCTCTCTCCATGTATTCCAGGGAGGTAAGTCTCCGGTCGTTCACACCAACATGGGCAATCACAGTCTCATATTTGTACTTGTGGAGTGACCTGAGTGCAAGGGTTATGTGGCAGATCCTGGCACAGACAGGCACCCGACAGTGACCTTCTCCTCGTGGTGAGTGGGACATCAGTGTGCCTCACTATAGAGTCACCTATGACTAGTGTGTTAGGTACGTTGTTTTGCCTTATGGGCTGTGGTTGAGTGGCGCACTGAGTCTGTGGGCTATGTGTCATTTGGGTTGTGTTGGGGGGTGGAGGTTGCTTGCGTTTCTGCTTTGGAGGTCTCTGTTGCTTGAGCAGATTATTCTTGAGAGTCTCCGCGAATGTTTTTGTGTTTCTATGTGTGGATTTTGGTGGTGTAGGTTTAGTGGGACTACGTGATGAGTGTGGTGTGGTGCAAGTGTTTACCTTCTCCTCTTGACTATCAAGTTCAGTCTTGGTTGGGGAGAGCTTTACCTCCAGTTTGGCTAGATAAGTGCATCTCTCACAGGTTGTAGTGTTGGGTGGTAGGAGGAGAGGGTTGTCTGTGTACATTGCCCCAAGATGCCCAGATTAATCAGATAGACAGGAGAGAACACTGGGAGCTGACCCTTGGACATACTTGAATAAAAAAATATTTTCTTCTAGACAAGTGAGGAAACTTGAGTGCAAGAGCTGTTTTTCTCTAAGCAAGTGAGGAAAGTAAGTACCAAAACTATTTTCCTCTAGGTAATGAGGAAGGGTGAGTGCTGTAGTAATTTTTAGTTTACTTAGTGCTTACAACAGTTCTGAACAAGTGCTGAGCACGGATAAGCAAATTCAAGGTCTCAGTCACTGCACAGACATCGATATTCTCCATTTTTAAGGAGTGCCTCGAGTGGGTGCTGGTGTATCTGGATCTTGTTGTAGATAGGCTACCTAGTGCTTACCACTCCCGCTGATAAGCTAGAAAGCTTCCCTCCAGCACAAAAAGGCAGAAAACTAGCTTGGAATATATAATATATATATATATATATATATATATATATATATATATATATATATATATATATGTTGTGTCTTTTGGCTTTTCACGGTTAGGGGTCGCCAGAACGGAACTCCGGTCCGCTAATGATTGGCAGTAGATTTTTACATGCCGAGTTGCCGGCCATGACGCACAGCCTTCAACGAAGGTATGCCCATTCACGCATGTCTCCACACAGAAGACGCTCTAGCTGAGAATCGAACAGGACAACGTCTTACTGTGAGGCGACAACGCTACCGCAGCACCACCACCGCAGTATATATATATATATATATATATATATATATATATATATATATATATATATAAATATATATATATTTTTTTATAGTTGTGGGTTGGCTTTCTCAAAAAGTTCTCTCTAATGACAGTAGCAAAAACGCTTTAAATGCAGTACAAGCTAGCGCACTTGAGTGTGTAGCAAAATTGAGGCAAATACAGTTTAAATAAATGCAGATAAGTTAAAAATGACAAACAAGTTTATGAAAAATAAAATAAGAGCACTTGAACACTTAGCACACAGAACAGCAAATTAAGGTAGAAGACAGTTATGTAAGAGCAGCTCAAAAACTATTTAGTAATTGTTTATTTATTTATTTTTGTGGAGAGGGAGGGAACAGAGCAGCTTAAAATGCTATAGGGGATGTCCTTCCCAAGTGCTCTCTCTGTACACAGCAGAGGAGATGGGACTGGTAGGAGTGTCTGAAATGAAAATATGATCTCTCTGTACTCAGTTGAGTGAGCAGATGAGATGGGCCCAGTAGGAGTGTCCAAAAACAGATTTACAGCAGGGGCGGGCAATTCCAAAGCCACCAAGATTAATACCACAACAGGGAGGGGGAGTTGGGAGACTAACTGCAGCTAGAGACAGGGAGTATTATCTTCCCTGTGTTATATTATATATAACAATTATCTACAAATTTCTAATCTTAAATAAGTGCAGAGAAAAGTATACATAAATCAGCTTTTGTCAGTTAATTTATGCAGGTGAATCTCAGCAGCCGACCACTCGGAAGATGAGCAAAATGATTAAAAAATGTGACCAGCACAGATTATAATGCAAACAGAAACCCCCAGGCTAAGTTAACACAGGATTTCAAAAGCAGTTTAACAACTGTCTATGTATTCAGATGGCTACACTTTTTCACACTTCAGGCAACTAACTGCAGCTAGAGGCAGGGAGTATTATCTCCCTGTATTATATTATATATAACAATTGTCTACAAATTTCTAATCAGTTGATTTATGCAGGTGAATCTCAGTAGCCAACCACTCAGAAGATGAGCAAAATGATTCTTGCACCTTACTTCCCCATTTCTCCCATCCTAGAGCTATTCTTCTAATTAAATTCCACCCATAGCACATGCTTTCTGCACCCCTGAGAATTGATGCCACTGTACCTTGGTTCTTTTCTGTAAAAAGCTTAGAATAATGCTGTGAGTATTGCCATACCCAGATTAGTATTCCATCATGTTGCTTTCATAGGAGAGCTGCAGCAGCACACTGTATGAACTTTGGCATAGCTCATTTAAGAGATGTTCAGTGCTGTCACTTTGTCAGAGACCATTGAAAACCAATTGGCCAGTTTTTAATAATGTTTTGATTTTAGTGATTAACATTCATGATTACTGTGTGGGAGAGGCAACATCATGTGTTTTAGCATTGAATTGTCTTTCTTTTAATGCTAGTTTAGAGTCTTAAAAAGGGGGCAACTAGCATCCCAGGAGGTTTTACTGAAGATGATTCTCCACAGTAAAGTGATGTACTATTCCCAGTTGCTGTCATAGGTTCATGGGTAGGTACTAGGCTATCTGCCTGAAGGCATTTTATAAGCCTAGCCAGAATGTGTTGGCTTTCGCCACTCCCTTAGATTAGTTCCCTGTGCCTGTGTCCAGCAGAGTCACTGAAGTGATCCCTGGGGTAAACTTTCTGTTTCCCATCCACTTGTCAAGGTTTCTGTTGAAGAGTGTTAGCGAGGAACTCTACCTAATGTAGACTGGAATCTTGTTCCAAAGCATGGGAAGTCTCTGGGACAGGAATCTATCCCTCCAGCACGTCCTATTTATTGTTGTGGTGAGGTTTAGATCCCTAGAGCATGTGGCTTGAGGGGATATGGTTTTCTTTAGGTGAAGCATGTCCATCAATTCTGGGTTGGATATGGCCTTGTATGTCAGGCAGAGATCACCTCTGAGTAGGCAGTATGCAACCAAGTACAGCTGGAATTTCTTCAGTCAAGCTGCATAGGGCATCTGTTTGAGGCCAGTGATCCTCTTGGTAAGGTACTTCTGTGATCTTTCCAGATGTTGCAGGTGTCTTGTAAAGTACATCCCAAATGGGGCGTTGTACTCTTTGAAGGGTCTGATGAGTGATGAGTAGAGGGGCACAATGACCTCTTTTGAGCTGGATATGAACCCTTTTGTGATTAGGTGGGCCACATAGAAGGATTTTCTAACCACTTTGGCAATATGATTATCAAAGGAGAGATTACGATCTACTTGGATCCTCAGATCCCTTATTATGTCTTCCGTATTTAGGAGACTACCACCTATGTGGTAGTTCGTGGGTATTTTGTTTTTTCCAAAGGGGATGACTTTGCACTTTTTGGCATTTAGCTTGAGGCCATGATTTTGACACCAGGTATCAGTCTCAGTGAGACCCTTTTGGAGGATGTCTGTGTCAGCCAGAGAGTCAATTATAGCCCCTTAGTTTGCAGTTGTCTGCGAACTTGGTCAGCCATAGTCCTCCTGTGCTTGCGTATACCCCTGAGAAGTATATGCCGAGCAGGAGGGGTCCTAGGACTGAGCTCTGGGGAATGCCACTTGTAACCGGTTTAGAGTTGGACCTAGCTCCTGCAACTCTCACCATGTGGGATCTGTCCGTGAGCCAGTTGGGAACCCATCTTGTGATGTAGGGGTCTATGTTCAGGCTGGTGAGCTTGTCTATAATACCAGAATGGGCAATGGTGTCGAATGCCTTTGCGAGGTCTAGGTAGGCTGTGTGTACCACCTTTCCCTTGTATATAGCCTTGGTAACTGTCTCAAAGAAGTCCACCAGGTTTAGGAGGCATGATCTGCCCTTAAAGCCGAACTGGGTAGGGTCCAGTGTTTGGAGGTTCCCAATGTCTCTGTTAATGAGTTTCATGATGATGCTGTCCATAGCCTTGAAGACCAAGCTAGTCAGGCTTATAGGGTGATAGTTCCCGGGGTCTGTTGTGGCTCCGCCTTTGTGGAGAGGAATAACCAATTCTGTGCGCCACTCTATGGGTACGTAGCCCGTGGAGAGGCTGAGTTTGAACAGTGTGTTTAGGTGAGGGGTTAGTTCGTCTTTGAGCTTGTGTAGGACGCAGCCTGGGACACCGTCTGGTCTCATTGATGATGTGTTTTTGTCTTTGGAGAGGGCTGTTTTAACCTGAGTGTCTATGATTTCAGGGGCTCTACATTCTTCTGGTATGGTTATGGGCCCTTTTGGGGTTGAGAGGGGGGTGGAATATGCAGTGAACCTGTCTGTCGGGATGTTGGCGATATCGGTTGGTTCAGTGTATTTTGTGCCATTCTGCACTAAACTCCGAGCAGATCTGAGCATTGCCACTTAGATTCTTGACATAGCTAAGTAATGCCTTGTGGTTATCTTTGGAGTCCTTGGCAATTTTTCTTTCAAAGCTCACTTTGGATGATTTTATGAGGGATCATAGTTTTTTGCTAATACTGATCAGGGATATCTTCCCTTCTTGGGATTTTACTCTTTTTCTGTACTACTTTCCTCCTCCTATTGTATAGTTTGTTTATGGCAGCAGTCCACTAGACTGGTTTCCTTTTCTTGGAGAAGTGAGTCTTGGTTTTGCTTGGGATAGCATGATCCATGATTTCTTGTAGGTGCCCGTAGAATGCATTAGTAAAGGATTTTGCAGCTTGGACAGAGTTATCCTTTAGTATGGGGGCTTTAAAACTTTCCACCTTGGTCTTAAGTAATGTGAAGTTTGCTTTTGAAAAGTTTTTCACTGTGTTTTCCTTGTTCGAGGGTGGGGGTGGAATGTGGATATCCAAAGTGATTTGTTTATGGTCAGATCTAACCAGCAAGGGGTTGACCTCCAGTGTGGAACACCGGTCGCCCATGTTGGTGATGACCAGGTCCAATATGTTGTCACCTCTGGTGGGAGTGTTGAATTTATAAATTCTAGGAAATGGGCAAGGGAGTTAGTACTTGAGTAGTTCTCCCAGTTCATGTTTGGGTAATTGAAATCACCCAATAATTAGGGTGTTTGGTAGGACCTTTATGTTTCCCAGTGTTTCCAGAAATGCAGAATGGGGGTCCTGGGACATGGTTGGTGATCTGTAGCAAGCTACAATTTGAATTGCAGTTTTGCCCATTGTTAATTGCACTTGGATGATCTCTGAAACATGTAGCAAGCTACAATTTGAATTGCAGTTTTGCCCATTGTTAGTTGCACTTGAATGATCTCTGAAGCATCGTTATGTGCCACTAACCTGGAGGTGTGGGTATCCTTGATGAATATGGATACGCCCCCACCTTTTGTATTTCGGTCCGGGTTGTGTGGCCAAAATGTATGGTATGAGTTGTAGCCTGGTAGTGCTGCGGTGCTCTCTGGAGTCTTAAAGCAGGTTTCTGTTACTGCACATATATCGATTTTCTCCATACTGAGGAGTGCCTCAAGTGCGTGCATTTTGAGGTTTAGAGTTCTGGCATGGAGTAGCATTACCCTCAGTTTTTTGTTACTTGTGCTATTTACGTGGGTGGGTTTGTCTTTTGAGCCTTGCCTAAAAAAGGCACTATGGGGGGGCAAGAGCCTTGGCCAGTATTCGAAAGCCTAAGGGTGACAGGTGCAAGCCGTCTCTAGCAAAGCAGCTTGGCTTGTCGAGCATGTCATCCCAGGTAGACAGACACTGGATCCCCTTTGAATAACACCAGAAACTTAGCCAATTGTTGAAATTTATATTTTTTCTTTATACTGTGGTATCATTCTTGGTTTGGGCAGGATGCTACTCAGGGTCCGGGTCATACTGGCCTGGGCTACATGATCAGAGAGCTCTGCCATGTCTCTTTTCATGTAGTCCAGGGAGGTATGGCTCAGGTCATTCACACCAACATGGGCAATGACAGAGTTGTATTTGTACTTGTTCTGGACCTGAGTGCTTGTGTTATGTGGCGGATCCTGGCACCCGACAGGCAGCTAACAGTAACCTTCTCCTTATTCAGCCTAGTGAGTGGGATGTCAGTTTACCTGACTATAGAGTCACCTATTACTAGTATGTTGGGTATGTTATTTTGCCTTAAGGGCTGTAATTGTGTGGCACACTGGTTTTGTGAAGTATGTGTTTCATGGTTTGTGTTTGAGGGTGGAGGTTGCTTGGATGTCTGCTTTGGAGGTCTCTGTTGCTTTTGCAGATTTTTATTTAGAGCCTCCGAGTATGTTTTCATGTATTTGTATTTTTTTGCCGGTGCTGGTTTAATGGGTCAGTGTGAGACTGGTGGTGTAATGCAAGTATTTCCCTTCTCTTCTTGACTGTCTGATCCAGTCTTGGGTTGAGAGAGCTTAGCCTCCAGTTTGGCTGTATAATTGCATCTCTCGCATGTATTCGTGTTTTTGGTGGTAGGAGGAGAGGGTTGTCTGTGTACATGAAGCAGTTGTAACATTGCCCAGATTCACCAGTTGGACTGGAGAGTACACCTGAAACTGCCCTTTAGACATGCCTGGATAGGTACCGTGACCTGTTTTACTGAATAGCTGGTAAGTTTGAATAGAGAGTCTTGCCCTTTTGTACAGTATAAGGGGGGTCTAGTGCTAGGGTTTATAAGTGCTTGCTATGAGTTTTGAGCAAGTGCCGGGCTGAGAAATTAATGGCTTGAATGCTTAAGTTGAAAGTTTGTCTAGTTCCAAGGGAAAAACTGGAGAGGAGACTTTGTGGAGCTGGGACTCGTTATACCCTAGCTAACTGGCGCTGCCCAGCATGCAAAACCGGGCAAATGCGTTTTTTATAGCAGAGAAATGAAAGAGAAATTAGCCTGAAATGCCCAATAAACTACTAATTTCTGGGTTGAAACCACTCCACTCCCCAGGGACAGATGGGCTGCTCAAAGCTCCCCTCTCTCACAGGTGAACAGAGAAACTTCCTTCTATCAAAGTAAGGTATGGGCAAACACAGATTTGTAACACAGCCCTGAATTCAGCACTAACCTGAAAACTGGACTGTACTAGCTTAGTAAGGCGGGGAACGAGTGTGTATCTGCTTTATTTTCTGAATAAAAAACAATCAAAAAAACACTTTAAATGCACAGAAAAGGATACTTATTGTTATATATCTCAGATCAGAGTTGTAGTAAATGCCCCTAGTAGTAAAGTAGGAAGAAACACAAATACGGTAAAAGCAGATGAATAAAGTGTATATGTATGTATGTATGTATGTATATATATATATATATATATATATATATATATATATATATATATAAAACAATAGAAAACGAACAAACTGATTTAAACAAGTTACCCAATTAACCAAAAAAAAGCTCAAAACTGAGCCCTTTTCCAGCAGTCTTCAGATAAGTTCCAACTGCACACTCCTGCCACTAGGGTGCAGGGGAACCTTCTCCAAAATAATGGCCTGGATCAGTGCTCAAGTTATGCAAACAAAGCTAGATTCAGCAGGCCAGAATCTGGTTTATGCTACAGCAACAAGGCGCACCAATTTCAGAAAGAAACAGTTCAAATAAGCAGGCACAGTAAGCCTGTGACCAGAAATTCCCAGCTCAGAAGGGCAGAATCCAGCCTCTCCTCCCAGAAGAGTGCAAACCACAAACCTTCTTAATGTAGAATAACTGGCCTGAAGTCCAAGTGCTTAAACCAGAACTAATACACTTTTAGAATAGCAGACACTGAGCCTTCAGTCAGCAATTCCCAACTTAGAAGGATGTAAGCTACCTGTCCTGCCACAGCAGTGCAGACCGCAAACCTTCTTAATGTAAAACAACTGGTATGAAGCCCAAGTGCTTAAACCAAAAGACTTAGAATAACAGTTAAAATTTAATCAGGCTACTACCAAGCAGTAATAAATGCAGAAGAATAAATGAAATTGAGTACTTTTAAGAAGAGGCAAAAGCAAAATAAAGTAGGAGGAAACACAAATACATTAAAAGCAGATGAATGAAGTGCAATTTTTTTTTCTCCCCCCCCCCTTAGGTTCTTCCTTCCTCTTTCCTTGCACTGTACTAAGTGGGTTGGCCTTCTCAAATCTTCTCTCTATATGAAGTAACACTAGACTCAGGATATGATCTCACTGTACTCGGTTAAGTGTGCAAATGAAATGGACCCAGGAGGAGTGTTCAAATACAGATTTACAGGAGGGGTGGGCAATTCCAGAGCCACCAACATGTCGACCAAGGACAGAAATGTGGTATACAGGAACATGAGCAGGAAGGAGTGTATAAATATTTAGGAATTGATGAAGGGTCAGCAATAAATAGCCTCGCTACGTTCGCCCTTGCTACGCTTGGGCTCTCTTTGCTCCCCTCCCTGTCCCCAATTACCTCCTGCCCCCATACCTCTAAATTTAAAGTACTATAGCTACTCCCCCACTTTCTAAATCCTATCTGCTTTCATCTGGGATAATTCCTCCCACCCTCGTTCTTCTACCTACATTTTAATAGCACCTATTAGCTTTCATCTGGCATTCTCCCATCCCCCTTCCAGTACCTTTACCTCACCACTCTATCTTCTGGTGTTGCATCACCAGGTAAAACAGTTCCTTAACTCACTAGCTGAATCACAAATAATGATATACTCCTCTTGACTACCCCTCTTGTTCGCACCATACCTCCTTACCTTGTATGAAAACCAGTTTCTCACGGGATTTCAGGTGCCGAAAGGCCATACTATCACCCCAGCTGTAAAACCTCCCACCTTCAACCATACTTACAGTACCAGGTCCTGTCCAACATCTTGTTCAGTCTATCAACATCTCATCCCCAGGCACATTAGCTCTAGATCCAAACACTACCACAAACTAATAAATTCCTGAAATTCATCACCAAGTATAGACTTAACCTAATACTTGGTGGTGATATTCACCCCAACCCTGGCCCACCCACTTCAGATACACATACCCCCTCTACTTACAATCTAAGCTACAAACCTACAATTAATAGGCAAACTAACTCTCTCCTAGCCTGTCATCTCAATATTAGAAGCATAAACAACAAGGTACATGAATCGCATGCACTTCTGGATGTCCACTCCCCTGAGATTCTCTGTTTATCTGAAACCTGGTTAAAACCTAACACTACAGACAATGAAGTGTTACCACCTGGGTACAACATACACAGGCTGGATCGTGCTTGCAGGAAGGGGGGGTGGGGTAGCTGTACTCTATAAATCTGAGTTGAATGTCACCATAGATGTAATACAACCACCTCAGATTAATAACTCAGAGATTCTTGCCACCAAATTGCAACTTAATAAAAATGAATGCATTAATATCATCTGTATGTACATTCCCCCAGGTAAAAATATATGTACACTTGAAGATATCCTGCACTGGCTATCATGTCACCATCCCCAAGAAACCCTACTACTTGGATACTTTAACATAAACTGGGGCACCTGTTCCTCAGAATCCCCAACCACCCATATTAACCTGCATGCATTTACACAAATCATATCCACCCCTACCAGGATAGGTAAACCCAACCAAAAAGAAAGCATACTTGACTGGGTAATCATAGTCACCCTCAACTGTACACCTCTGGTACCCTCCCTGATGGCCTAAGCGATCACCTTCTCACATATGTAATTAAGCACATTAATTCCCAACACCCCTTACTCAGAAAGGTTAGAAACAATAAAAACTTTGACCCTGCCAAATTCCAACAAGAACTAAACTCATGTAATTGGTCTATTCTAAAACACCTCCCCTTAGAGGAAGCAGTAGCATACTTTAACAACAAATTCCTTGAGATCCTTGATTTGCATGCACCTGTTCGTTCAAAGAGAACCAAGGCAAACACTGCGCCATGGCTTTCTAAAGAGTCTAAACTCAAAATTACCTTTAGAAACAAAGCATGGGCTTTATGGCGTTCTTCTAAAGACCCCCAAGATCACATTAAATACAGGCAATCCAGGAACGAAACTAAAAAATCCATTTTACAAGACAAAAAACAATACTACTGTAATTTACAGACAGTAAATCAAAATAACCCTCAGACGTTTTGGGCAGGTTTAAATAATCTACTACATCCTGGACAAACGTCAACCCCAATCCCTGCTGCTACTATTGATAAAACCCCTGAAGATGTTTCTGACAGTTTTAACCAATTCTTTACTGAAACAATTCAAGCCCTAGCTAGCCCAGCTACCTCCTAGCTCCCCTGGTCCTGAAAGTACCACCCCTAGAAACCTACTCGTGTTCAGCTTCCAACCAGTCGCCACTTCACTTATCCGTACCTTGATCAAAAAATTAAAACCCACTACACTTTCTGCTGATCAACTCCCTGCTGAGTACCTACAAAAATCAGCTGATGCTATTGCTTACACCATCTCAATACTAATCAATCGAACCATAGTAGAAGCTAAAATTCCCACCATCTGGAAAATATCCTATGTAATCCCACTTCACAAAGGAGGCAGCTCTATTGAATTCTCCAATTATAGGCCAAGGAGGCAGCTCTATTGAATTCTCCAATTATAGGCCAATAGCTATACTCTCTCCACTTGCAAAGATTATGGAAATATGTCTCATGCACCACCTAATCCAGAATCACCTTATGGCAGACAATCAGCATGCCTTATGTCCTCATCACAGCAGTATTTCAGCCCTCCTAGCCTTTACCAACACCATAAACTATAATTGCAACAATAATTATATATCCTCAGCCCTCTTCTTGGATGTTTCCAAGGCATTCGATATGGTTGATCACCAACTTTTAATCCACACCCTGCAAACATTCTGTCTAGATACTAGAGCCCTTCAGTGGTTTCAATCCTACCTGAATGGTCAACAGCAGGCTGTCCTCTGGCAGAACAAACTCTCTAATCTCTATACTAGGGCCCTTACTGTTCTCCATCTTCATTAACGACTGTTATACTGTCATCCCAAAAGTCAGCTGTATCCAATATGCTGATGACTCTACTCTGATTTGCTCAGCCACATCTCCAGTAGAGTTATGGTCAGCTACCCAGACCACCTTTAATACAATAGAAAATTGGCTTTCTGAATGTCGTCTGATCATAAATCCCAAAAAAACTGAAATGTTGTTATTTTCACCAACACGTAGGTCTGCCGCTTTCACCTTTACCATAAATTCAAATGATGGCACAATAATCCCCCCTGACCCCTCTACAAAACTATTAGGTGCCATCCTAGATGATCTAAAATTTGACCTACATATTAACCAAACTGTCAAAACCATCAATAAAAAATGAGGGTCACTTTACAGAATAAAACCCTTCCTTCTTTGAAACCACCTGTATACATCCCCTCTACTCTTGAATTTAAACAAGACTGTCCTTAACAAACTCTCAATTTGCTACAACCACATTGCCAGGTTTGCCACTGGGCTTCCTTTTAGGACACATCATTGCATCAATCTAAATCGGCTTGGGTGGCTTGAACTACCCAGCCTAATCCAGTATAACCAACTGATTATGGCCTATAAAATCCTCTATAATCTGGACAATACTCCTGCACTTAAAAATATTATCACCACCCTATAACAATCCTAGACCGCTTCGATCCTCTAACAAACTACTAATTCAGACTAGCAAAATTAATAACAGAGCCGGTGACTCTCTCTTTGCAAACTCTGTAAGTAGACCCTGGAACTCTCTTCCAGCTGATATTACCTTACTTTCTACCTTAGGTCAATTTAAAACTAGGCTCAAACAACATTTGGCACTTAACTGGCTATGTCAATGTATCAAGCCTGGCTAACTCTCTCTAGAATGTGTAAAAATCTGTTAACCAGTTTACTGTGTAATTTAATTCAATCCTGACTTACGCTCGGGATTAACTCTAACCTGTGGAACTTGTTTAACTTGCTTACTTATGTAATCACTGTAAATAGTCTGTTTGTAATATGTAATGCTGGTATTATGTAATGCTGTATCTGCTTTCCCTTGGAGCTTTTCTCCCCTGGCCTGTGCTGAAAATGGACATGCATCCAGTCGGACTATCCTGGTCAGCAAATGTAAAATAAAATAAAAAAAAAATAAAACGGAAACAAATGTGAATAAAACTCAGAAAGCAATACTTCAGAAGACTAAAAGTAATGGTGAAAACAGCCTTGGCATCTAGGAATTAAGTCCAAACTATAAACCAGTTTGCTCTTCCTGTTTTAACTTATGGTTTTGGTGTTTTTGACTGGCCCAAAACGGTACTAGATCAGTTAGAAAGAAAAACAAGAAAAATGCTTCACACTTATTAAATGATATATAAAAGTCAGTGTATACCAAGATTATGTATTCCATGCTCTGAAGAGATATGGACCGCTATGAAATTGATTACATGTATAGATCTGCAGTCGTAGGAGTGCATGCATATCTACTGACCTCATCAGATACAAACATAGTGAAAGTTTTACAACATGAGGAGAGGAAGTCTAAGATGACTTCTCTGCTTAGTTTAGTAGAAGCATTCAGGTGGCTAGCGGGAATGGAAATCAAACCAGAAGTACTGTAACCTAAGATGGTGGCACCTTATGTGGCAGTGGCCTCTCCAGCTCTGGTTGTGCACTTTTTGTGGTTGTGTTTTGTACTTGCGCATTTTATTAATGTGTGGATTCGTTTGCTTGGTCGAGTTTGTCCAGTGTCCTCTTTGTCTGCAGTCATGGTGTCCCCGATATGAGTTTTTTGCTTTTTGGGGGGATCTAACTTGAAGTAGGCCTTCAGTGGCGAGTTGCCAGATGCGGAAGTGGAGGCCGAAATCTGTCTGCCAGTGCAATGTTGGAAATGGATTTTGGGTTGGACAGAGAACTGGAAAGGATTTTTTGGAACTGATGATGGTGGATGGGGTTGATGATGGAGGAGGAGGAAAGATCGTTGAGTGGTTGTGGCCATTTGGGTCTGCGAATGGTGGTTGTGAGGCCTGCAGAGTTTGATGATTCGGTCTTGGAACTTGGGTTTGTTGATATTTGAGTGGAGATGTGATGGTTTGAAGATTCTGAGCCTTTGGTTGGACTGGGACTTTGATACTTCTGATACTGGAGTGGTGATGTGGCGATTGAAACTTATTTGCTTGTGGTTGGACTGGGACTTAGTTGTAGTTGGTGCTGGAATGAAAGATGCTGTGGTTGAAACTTCTCTACCTTTGGTGGTTCATTTCTGATGTTATTTATTGTTCTATGTTGCTGTGTAAATGTTTGTGTTTATGTTGAGCTTGGAGGAACGTAATTTTGTTCAACTGTGCATTTGTGTGTGTGGTTGAATGACAAAGTTATTTCTGTTAAGTACACACAAATCAGACAGCAACTGAATATGCAAAAAAAATGAAAGTATGTAAGGAGAAGGATCAGATGAGAAAGAAAGAAATGTGGAAAAACCATAAATGTATTGGCAAGTATAGTGATCTTCTAGAACAAACTCATGTTGGTCAGGATGTAATGCAGGAATGGTTAAGGAGAGGTGAGTGGAAAAACCATAAATGTATTGGCAAGTATAGTGATCTTCTAGAACAAACTCATGTTGGTCAGGATGTAATGCAGGAATGGTTAAGGAGAGGTGAGTTGACACCAAAGAATGAAAGGTTAATAATAGCAGCCCAGGATAATGGACTCTGTGCATGTTGGTTTATAAAGTCCATTGAACATGTAGGAGAAACAGACAAATGTAGGTATTTTAAAAAAGAAAAAAAAATTGGAAACAGTCGCACACCATGTTGCTGGGTGTGATACACTCATGGCAGAGAGCCTGTACTGAAAGGCACAATACTGTGGCAAGATTGTTATTTTGGGGATTGTGCAAACAGTTCAGTAGAGAAGTCGCTAGCATTGAAACATGAACCAGAAAGCATTATAGAGAATGCTGAAGTGTACATCATATGGGATCACCCATTACCAACAATTCAGAAAAATAGATGCAAACCAGACATAGTACTCCATGAAAAAAATAGTAGTGTTGATAATTGAAATTTCTACACCTAGTGGTTGCAGTGTGCGTTATAAGGATTTGCAGGCAGAAATAAGAGAAATGTGGAAGAATGATACCCAGACAGTTCCAGTAGTAGTAGTAGGAGCAACAGGTCTTTTAAAAATAATTTACATCTGTGCTTAGATATGCTACCAGTACATGTGACTTGATATAAATTGCAGAAGGAGTCAATGCTAGGCACACTTCATGTGCGACAAACAGCACTTTTGGCTAAAATCAAAGATTGAAACAATACTAATTTCATTCACTTTAATAGTACCCTAACTTAGTTATGGGGTACATTCCTGTCATAGTTTTAGAAACCCAGAAGACTTGGAGAAATATTAAACTGTGATTAATAGGAAACCCATTCATCAGGGATAAGAGACAGCTTTTGTAGGTGCTTCTTTGAAGGCTGTACTTGCCAACAATCAGGAAACTTTTATAATTTTATCTAGGTTTCACCTTACAGTAGCAGTCCTGCATTTCAATAGAGGGAGAGTTGAGAAGAAAGGGAGGAAAGTATACCCTTTCTAGTCTAAAATGTGAAACATAGGAACACTGCTGTAATTCATTTGGCCACCTTTCTATCACTTTTTTCTTTAAGCAGTGCCCCACCAGGAAGTATTGTAATCCAGTAAGAGGCATTTTCTTTGTGAATTGTTCAGGAGAGAGGCGATCTCAAACATTTCGGTACTTGCACCCAGTATAAGAAAAGAATGCTAAAATTCACATTTATAAGATATAACCAACAGGGATTGGCTAACCTTAATTTTAGGTAAGGTAATGCCGGTGTGTGCTAATTTGGGACAATCGTTTCTATCAGCAGGATTAAATTTAATTATTTGAAGATCTACTTAGTTTTGTGTGATTGTTTTAAGGTATTTTATGTAAGTCATGCTTTTATTTCTCATTCTGTCATTTCTGCATTTAGTAGTAAGGTAAATGCCTAACAGTCATTAGTCCCAGCACACTTCAGAAAATGACCTTTCTTCTTGGAAGGCTGTGATTCGGAATCTTTACTTGAGTCTGGGGACAATGATCATACAATGAAGAGGGATGCATTTTATTTGAAGACTTTGTTTCATTGGCAAGAAAAAATAAACTGTTTGATAAGGGGGAAGCAAACCTGTTTATGGGAAATTGTTAAATGTGTGCTTGTTAGCTATTATCAGTTGTTACCTGATTAACAGTACTTTGACTATTCAAGATGGAACAGTAATTAAGAGGTGCTGATCAGAGACAGTCTGCATGATGTTATGAAGTGTAGTTTAAAAAAAGAGAAACAAGTGCACCCACTCCTGTACTTTTGTGTTTTCATTCTTCACTTCATGTAACACTTGCAATGATCAAGTATATCTATGATGTATTTGTATTCTTTTGTAAACAGAATGAATGCTCAGAAGTGTAGCATACATAATTGCTTATGATATTAGATCTAGTTTGGCCATGCTTGGGGACTTCCAAAATGGAAGCACAGTGATCATCAGCTTAATTTTGGCTCTCTAGTGTGAAAAAAGAAGCCAAGAGGTAAGGATCAGTAACTCTGACAGGTTTAGTGCATTCAGTTACTGGCTAGTAAATAGACTGCCTGGATGCCAGCAAATAAGAAACTAGGAAAGCCTGAAAGAAAATCAAGTAGAAAAGGCCGAGAGAAAACACTGACTGGGAAGACTCCTGCAGCTGTTCAGCAAAGATCAGTTCAAGCTCCAGCTTTGGTGTAAGACATGGCTTTCAGTAATATAGAGGCAAACATAAATCAAATGTGCTCAGACCTGATTAAAATAAACAAAGTATTAAAGAAGTATTTTCAACTCTAATACTAATAGGCTAAAAAAAGGGAAGAAACTGTGAATGTTTATTCAGATGAACTGATAAAACTGAAAAAATCTGAGGTCTAAATGAAGACAAGGCTGGCTGAGTATGAGACTGCTCAAGAAGAACTGTTTAAAAAATAGTAAAGTTAGAGGCCAGAGCTCACAGGGAAAACCTGAGATTTTCATCTGCACCAGAGAAACTGGAAGGAACAGACTGTACTAATTTTATGAAAGCACAAGTAAGCAGCTGGACTAGTATTCTGCAGCAGCATTTGTTAATTGAAAGGGCACATCGTGTATGCTCCAAACCTGACCATGAGAAAGCAACCAAGACTTGTGTAAAGATACAATCATACCAGCAGAAAGAATTAATCCTGACAAAACTGTGGCAGAAGGACAAAGTAGTAAAAATTGGGAGACAGTAGGATGTTTGTTAGAAATGATTCACTATACACCAGGCAGAAGAAAAGCAACTTTATCCCAGCATTCAGGGAATTTTGAGAGGTGCATGTGAGCTTCATGCTTCTGTATCAAGCTGCCTTCAAAATATTTTTTCCTGAAGGATGAGTCATTTTTATGCAGAGTAGATTAAGGAGAAAATACAAACGTTTGTTCAACAAACAGAAGGGGACTGTGCTTCTCATTCTTCTGATAATAATAAAGCTTACAGAGAGACATTGCCACTGAAAGCTTTTCCAATATTACAAAGGAAAACTGCTTAAGAGAAAGCACAGGCGGTAACTAGAAGACTCAGGAATACATTGGACTTGAACTGGAATCTGCGGTTGGGAGATGTTGCATTTGTGAAATATGGCTTTAAAAGAAAAAAGTGGAAATATTGGACTTTTGTTGACTTTGTTAAACTTGTGGAGGACTGAAAAGGATATACCTGACTTCATGTCATTAATGTTTAAGTAACTTATTGTAAAATATTTTAACAGTATTTATGTAAAATGGTTCATGATATAAATTGCATGTTATATAGTAAAGCATTTTCAGTTGTTGTTGTATGTGATAAAGATACTTAGTTAAACAAGTGCCTTTTTCCATCTTTTTTAATTTTAAGAAGTGCAGGCATTACGGTGTAAAAAGGGAAGAAAGGCTGAACAAAAGCATGTTTAAGTCAATATGTTGTAGTCTTGGGTTGTGGAGGTAGGAGATGGGGTGTGAAAGTGCATAGATTATAATATATGTAGAGTTCTATATGTCTTCTCTTAATTTTGCATAGGCAAATGTCTGTATTAAGGCTTTTGGATTAATATAATAAGTATTTTTGGTAGGCAAGTAAATAAGAAAACACTGAATGTAATGAAAAGTTTTCCTTCAACAAATAAATGTTCAATGTGATTTGAGAAGTTGGCAGCTGAGGGCAGATGCACATTTCGTTGTTGTATTTCCACGAATACAAGCTGACTACAGGGGTAGGCAGTAAAAGCCAGAATACTTAAATTACTAAAAGTTAATGTTATTTGAAAGCATACACTCTGCTTTTCACATCTGGGAGGGAAATAAAGGTAAGACCAGGACAGACAGTAATTGGTATACGTAGGAGCACAGGATGTAACATGTGTCTTAGCGTGGATAACTTTAATTGTAGTTTAGGTAATGCCTGGATGTGCAACTGTCTGTTTGGGACAATTGTTTGTATTGGCAGGCTTAATCTTAATTATTTGAATATGTACATAGTTTTGTATGTTTGATTCAAGTTAATAATATATGGGGGTGTTCTGGGTTGTTTGTTTTTAAACAAAATGTCTTGTAAAATGTGGCACAAGTTCAAATGGAGGTGACAAGAAACAACTGCATAAAGTATCAACTTGCCAAAGATTAATGGATGCATATAACAAAAGCAGGAAATAGACATTTAAAAAACCTGTCATATGTAATAGGTGGAAATAACTTATCATAATGGCAACACTATCCATATTTTGAAATGCTGAACAAATGAACAAAAAACACTAACCACTGAAGACTGCAGTGTAAAATAATGACTGAAGATTAAACACAAGCACTGCAATATCACCATGAAGAGAGTGTAGACTGTGTGTTCAACAGATAAAATAAAAATAAAACCAGCACAATTTAATAAAGAACAAATAAAATCCTTCAACAGGATGTAAATCCTCACAAACAAACAGGATGAGTGCTTTTGGCTATGCCTTCATCAGATCCTGTTCACATTCAAACCCCTCCCTTTTTATATATTGTTGGTAATCCAATCAAGTCAAGTCATCTCCTGAGCTTCCAGCTTTTCAATATAGATTTTAAAGTTACCACTCCATTAAGACCAGGGTTCCTGTCTGCCTGTAAATCAGCTATCCAGTGTGTTTCCAAGACTTCAGTTTTATTTGATAGTTCTCTGCCTCTTTTATGTTATATAGCACTATTTCCAAGGCTAGGAAGGAGAATTATGTCCAGGATACTTTTGAATATACTGTGACAAAGCATTAGTCTGTACATTGTCTGATATCGCCAAGATGGCGCAGAATCGTCTCCTTAAAAGCCTATTGGTTTTCCCAACATAAAATCCTGGGCAGCTATCACAAGTAGCTGCATATACTATGTTCCTAGAACTACAATCCACCTACATCTTTAATTTGTATGTCCAACCAATTACAGGATGGTTGAAACAATTTCTTGTATCTGCATAAATACATGCTTTGCAACTTTTACATGGAAAAGTGTCCATCTTAAGGCTATGTGGAACAGTATCTTGTTTGTGACATAATCTCTTTAGATTCAACTTATTCTTAAAAGTGAATCTGGGGACATCACCAACAATATGTCTTAGGCTATCATCTGAAGTTAAAATCTTCCAATTCTTCCTAATAATTTCACAAATGGCTGATATGTTGCTACTGTGTGTTAGTAAACATCTCATGCCACTCAGTTCTGTGTTTTGTTTTTCCATGTCATCCTTTTTTCTGACTGAGAAATAAGGTCTCCCTCTATCATTTCTCTGTGACTTTGTCTTCATGGTTCCCTGTCGAATTTCAAAATCTTTATAGCCTTGGATCAATAAATCATTCTGTAATCATTCTAATTTATGTTGGTGCACTTCATCATCAATGCGAAGCCTAGATATACGTAGCATCTGGCCATTTATTTGTGGATATATGTTTGGGGTGCATACTTGTTCCATGCAACGTATGATTTCTCCAACATTCTTTTCTATAGAGACATGTATTAAGTTGGCCGTCTTCGTCCAAAGCATCTGAAGAGGTACAAAAAACACTGACTCAGTAAAATGAGTGACACAAACATTGTTATCCAGGTTAGAGTTGAAAAAGGAAGCCAATCTGGTGGTCCCCTGCCATATACAAACTCTACAACAGAAGGAAGAAACTGTTGCAAAAGAGAGTAAAATCCCATGAGTGGAGGAGCTCCCTGGTCAACCTCAGTATGAAGCTGAGATCCCTTATAAGATCCTCCAAAGCTAGCTATGAAAACAGAATTTCCATTGATTCTAAGGGCAACCACAAAGCATTCTATAGCTGTGTCAATCTCAATGGCAACACCCAGATCTGCTCTGAGTTACAGCACAACAGCACGAAAATTACAGAACCAACTGATATTGCCAACATCCTGGCAGATAGGTTCAGTGCTAACTTTACCCCCCTCTCACCCCTTAAAGGGTCCATATAGGAAGAATGCAGAGTCCCTGTAATCACAGCTATGCAGGTTAAAGCTGCACTCTCTCTAAAACCAGAAACACAACATCCATGGGACCGGACAACATCCCAGGCTGCATTTTACATGAACAGTCAGAATGAACTGGCTCCCCACCTAAGCACCATGTTCAATCATAGTCTCACATCAGGCTTTGTGCCCACTGAATGGCGCCAAGCAACAAAACCTAGATATTTTTGAAAAGCATAAAAAAGAAATATGGACATGGGGAAGAAAGAGATTTGATGTTGTTTGTTGTTTGTCTTTCGGCTTTTCCCGGGTAGGGGTCGCCACAGCAGAACTCCGGTCCACTAATGATTGGCAGATTTTCACGAACGCCGAGGTGCCAGCTTGACGTCCAACCTTCAACGAAGGAACGCCCATTTACGCATGTCTTTTGAAAGCCACCCAACCGCGGGGAGGACATGCAGACTCCACACAGAAGGCACTCCCCGCACTTCAGCCGAGAATTGAATGGGAGAACCTCTTGGTGTGAGGCAACAATGCTACCGCTGCACCACTGTGGCATAAGGAAAAGAGATTTGATATGGTGCAATATTTATGCAAAGGCAAAAGCCAGATTAATCAACATAAAGAAGGCAGCCCAAAAGATATTTGAAGAGAAATACAGGGAAAGGAATCCAGATATGGAAAATTTCACAATAAATACAATATTACAAAGAGGGACTGTAGAAAAGAAGATTAGTAAAGTAGCAGTTAAAATAGAGGTTGAAGTTATGAAATACCTGCAAAGTGATGGATTTGATGTAGAAGGTCTGACACAGGTTGCATCACAGCATGATGGAACAAGTCTTCAAAGTAAGGCGAAACAGGAAGATCAGGAGACATCTGAAGAAGAAATATGGACATGGGAAAGAAAAAGAGATTTAATATCATATAATGTTTATGCAAAGGGAAAGCAAAACTAATCAATACAAAAAGAGCAGCATCAAAGATATTTGAAGAGAAATACATGCAAAGGACTCCAGACATGGAAAACTTTACAATACAAAAAATAAGACCACCAAGGAAAAGTTAAAGAAATAGAAACTGAGGTCATGAAGTACCTCCAAAGTGACGGACTCTGTGTAGAAAATCTAATTCAGAAAGCACCACAACAGGATAGAGCAATGGAACTCCAAATTAAGGGGAAACCAATGGAATGGGAAGCAGTTGGTCAGGTGCCATATGAAGATATTTTAGAGCCTTCCTCCGAAAACCAGTATAAACATCCACTTGAAGCTGGACAGCAAGAGAAGGAACAGAAAACTGGAAACTCTGATGCAGTTAATGTTGAGGAGTGATAGGCAAGTGGGTTCTTATATGACAGAGCAACGGATGGCACAGGATGAAATTTAAAGAGAATGTACGACAGGAAGATGTATTAGAACTTTCTCTAGAATGCCCCCAGGAAATGGAAAAACAAAAAATGCACCTCAGTTTAGAAGAAACCGAGCTAAGATAAGAGTTGTTTGACTTAATAGAGATAGACATATTAAGATCAATGAAAGAACTAGACTGCAGAAGATCAATAAAATCCAAAAAGTCAGAAGTTTGATAAAGCAAATTAACATAGTTATTAGGACTGTCCATAGAGATTCATGCGATATAGCAGAAGTAAACAGGATATACTACAGTGCAGCTAAATTAATAATTGATAAAGTTCTATCACAAGAACACAGGGTAGTGAAGGAGAGAGAGGGTAGAAATCGAATACCATCATGGAAGTATTGAATAGAGAAAACCATAAAGCAACTAAGACAAGAAGTGTCACTATTAGAATTGTATAGAAGAGGGAACAGATCAACAAAAATACTCAGAAAGATAGACGTGATAAAAGCAGTGTGCAATATTGGAACAGATCAGGATCTATCATGCACTATTGCAAATAATAATCTAAAAATCTCAGCACAGGTGGAAAAACTTAGAAGATACGTAGACAAATATAAAGGAAAAGTACAAAATAAACAATTTATTGATGACCCAAAAAAGTTTTATAGAGAATTGGGAAATAAGGTAAAAGGAATTGAAAGATGACCAAAAACAGAAGAAATAGATACATTTTGAGAAGTATGTATATCCTGTGGAACATAAAGATGCTAACTGGATAGAAGTAGTAAAAGAAGGAATAAGAAGTTTTAAAGGTACAGGATATGAAATGGGATGAAGTAACAACCAGAGAGATTGAAACAAAGTTAAGAAAAGCCTCTAACTGGAAACCCTCAGGCCAGAGGCAGTCTCTAACTTCTAGTTAAAAGTATTAACATCTTTGCACAAAGATTTAGTCATGGGTAAGAATTATTTATATGCACACCCCGAACAGACACCAACCTAGCTAAGAACAGGAAAAACAGTGCTCTTACTTAAGAGTGAACCTGCAAACAACCCTAAAAATTATAGACCAATAACTTGCCTTCCGACGACCTATAAACTATACACTGGAATTTATGCCGACTGAGTTTATAGTCATTTAGAAGAAAACTCTATTATGACAGCAGAACAAAAGGGCAATAAAAGAAAGTCATACGGAACAAAGGATCATTTGTTAAATAAAGTCATAGTGGAGAATTGTAAAAAGGGGGAAGAACTTAAGTATGCCTGGATTGAATACAAAAAAGCATTTGATAGTATCCCACATTCATAGATAAGAGTGTTTAAAATATATAAGATACACACTGATTGATTACATTACAGTCACCATGAAACAATGGCAGACCACTTTGCAATTAAGCCATGATGAAGGATAGCTTATTATTCCAGGGATTAAAAATCTAAAGGGGGATATTCCAGGGTGACTCTCACCATTGCTATTCTGCCTTGCCCTTAATACATTAAGCTGTCTACTTAACAGCTTAGGTCATGGCTATAATTTGGCTCCTAGAAAACAACAAAGTGCAAAGACTTCTCATATTCTCTTTGTCAACAATTTGAAACTGTATAGCTCATCAGATGAGGAACTGAAAGCACAACTGCAAGCTGTCAAAACTTTTTCAGATGATGTAAGAATGTCATTTGTTATTTATAAATGTGCAAAAGTAACCTTTAAAGCAGGAAAGCTGCAGCACCAAAAAACATCAGTTTGGGACAACTTGAGCAAGAGGGAATGTATAAATATTTGAGAATTGATGAAGGATCAACAATAAAACATGAACAAATGTGAATACAACTTGGTAAGGAGTACTTCAGAAGACTTAAATTAATCCTGAAAACAGTGTTGACATCTAGTAACAGAATCCAAGCTATAAACCAATTTGCTGTTCCTGTTCTAACTTAAAGTTTTGGAGTGATTGACTGGCCCCAAACATGCTGGATAGATTAGAGAGGAAAACAAGAAGGATGCTTCATGCTCACCAAATCTTCTTCTTTTTCTTTTGGCTGTTCCCATTAGGGGTCGCCACAGCGGATCTATCTGTTTCCATTTCTTCCTGTCCTCTGCATCTTGCTCTGTCACACCCAACCACCTGCATGTCCTCTCTCACCACATCCATAAACCTTATCTTAGGCTTCCTCTTTTCCTCTTACCTGGCAGCTTCATCATTGGCATCCTTTTCCCAATAGACCCAGCATCCCTCCTCAGCACATGTCCAAACCAACGCAATCTCGCTTCTCTGGCTTTGTCTCTAAACCGTCCAACCTGGGCTGACCCTCTGATATACTTATTCCTAATCCTGTCTATTCTCATCACACCCAGTGCAAGTATTAACATCTTTAACTCTGCCACATCCAGCTCTGGCACCTGCCTTTTTGTCAATGCCACTGTCTCCAACCCATATAACATAGCTGGTCTCACTACCCTCTTGTAAACCTTCCCTTTTACTCTTACTGGTTCTCGTCTGTCACAAATCACTCCTGATAGTTTTCTCCACCCTGCCTGTACTCTCTTCTTCACCTCTCTTCCACACTCGCCATTACTCTGAATTGTTGATCCCATGTATTTAAACTCATCCACCTTCGCCAACTCTACTCCCTGCATCCTCACCATTCTTCTATCATCTCATTCACACACACATTCTGTCTTGGTCACCAAATAATTTATAAAAATCAGTGCATACCAAGATTATATATTCCCTGTTTTGAAGGAAGGATGGGCCTCCTTGAAATTGATTACATGTATAGATCTGCAATCATGGGACTGCACACACATCTGCTGACCTCGTAAGACCCAAATACAGTGAAAGTTTTGAAACATGAGGAGAGTAATTCTAAGATGACTTCCTTGCTTAGGCTAGCAGAAGCATATCGGCGTCAAGCAGGAATGGAAATCAAACCAGAAGTAGATAAAAATCAGGCAGCAAATGAATGTGCCAAAAAACAAGAGAGAGAATATAAAGTGAAGGACCTGATGCGTGGAAAATGTGGAAAATGCGTAAATCTAGTTCCAAGTATAGAAAACTTCTGGAAGAACCTCATGTTGATCAGGAACAAACGTAGGAATGGTTAATGAGAGGTGAATTTAAACCATGAGATGAAAGGTTAATATTGGTGGCCCAAGATAGTGGGCTTCGTGCATGTTGGTTTATAAAGTGCATTGAACACGTGGGAGAAACAGACAAATGTAGGTTTTGTAAAACATAATTGGAAACACTTGCACACCTCGTTGCTGGTTGTGACATACTAATGGCAGAAGGACTGTATACTGAAAAGGCATAATAATGTGGCGAAACTGTTACATTAGGGGATTGTGCAAACATTATGGTATTGAAGTGGCTGAAAAACATTGTAAATATGAGTCACAAAGCATCAATGAAAATGATGGTCTATATCACATGGGATCACCTGTTGCCAACAGTTCAAAAGATAGACACTAGAAAACCAGATATAGTGGTACATACCTTTTTTTTTTTGTTTTACTAAAAGTAGTATTGATCCTTGAAATCACTACAACCACTGACTGCAGTGTTCTGCGTACAAAGAGAGACACAAAGCCATAAAATGTCATGATTTGCAAGCAGAAATGAGAGCAATGTGGAAGAAAGACACACAGTTCCAATAGTAGGAGCAACAGGTCTTATAAAATGAGTCTACAATCCTATTTCGATACGCTACCAAGTCATGTAACTCCATATGAATTGCAGGAGGAGTCCTTACTGGGCATATTAAAGGTGCTGCAAAGAGCACTGTTGGCTGGCATCAAAGAGTGAAACCAAGCTAATTTCATGAACTTTAATCGTACTTTGACTTAGGAATGGGGTCCATTCCTGTCATGGTATTAAAAACCCCCAAAATTTGTAGAAACAAAAAAAAAAGGTATGTAGTGGAAACTGAATGAAAACATAATTATTTGGAAGGAGAAAGGGATTTAAGCATTGGATATATTTAGAGCTTACAGTATAGAGGGATAAAATTTTGACTACAGTCCAACCAACCAAGGTTCAGTTAGTAGCTTGGGCAACTGACAGTGACAGTGGAGGGACGGGTGTGGCCTTTCTGGGGATTGTGATTATGTGGGAGCTCCTCATGTCAATCCCTGGTGGAGGCTGAGGTGTCTTTTTCTGGAAGCATGTCCAAAGCGGGGAAAAGGGTGGTGGGCCTGAGTTGGCTTGGAGGGAGAACACTACCTTGCATGACCCCATTCAATGGTCACCCCTTGGACACAACCACTATGTTGTAGTTGGGGGAGTAAAAGCGTAGACCCGTAAGTAATCCTACCACTGGGCTGAACAGGGCGGCACAGTGATGCAGGGGTTAACATTGTTGCCTCACAGCAAGAGGTTCTCCAGTTCGATTCTCAGCTGGGTGCCTTCTGTGCAGAGTTTGCATGTTCTTCCTGTGTTCACGTGGGTTTCCTCTAGGTACTCCGGTTTCCTCCCGCAATCCAAAGACATGTGTCTGGAGTGTTTCTTCCCGGGCCTCCGCTGAAAATAGGCTCTGCCTTAATTGGACTTTCCCGGTCAACAAATGATAAATAAAATAAAAATAAAATAAAGATGGTGGCCAAGACCTCAAGGGGATGTCCTTAGAGTCTATGACTTACTTCAGATAAAAATTGGAGTTGGTGCAGAGGCTACAGAGAAGCTGGCAGACCTGATACGGACATGGGGCACTGAGTAGGAAGGCTGTAGGATGATATACAGGAGCAAAAAAGTGTTAAATAAATGTCTTTAGAATGGCAGTACATTTTGGATATGACAAATATTTTAATATATGTTGTGACGACCCACCACTGGACCATTAATCAAGGCGCCTCAATCATCACCACTGGCAACAGTGGAGGACGTACACTGGGCGGATGACAGGTACACACACACTATTTCCAGATGCAGCTTTCTGCATCAAGTGCAATTTCTCTTAAGAGCACGCAGAGACCACAGTCAGTCAGGGGCTGGTTTCTCCCTCTTTCTCCAGAACCCCAGTAAGACTTTTCACTGGCACTGCTATAGAGTTGAGGTCTGAGCTGAGTGGCCATGCCAGAACCTCCAGCACCCTCTTTGTCCAGCCAGTGCTTCGTGTCCTTGCCCAAGTAGCTGACACACACACTGACACTATTTACATACACATACCCCCCCCCCCCGGAAAGGCTGGCGCAGGTTTTGCCTGGACTATAAGGTAGTTTTCACTGCCACCAGCCAACTCTCAGCTACTTTAAGGCCCTTAACAATGGGTGTCCAATCTTTACTGTGTACTATTAGTATTAATACAAATGGGTAATTTGACCATGAGCAAGGCTATTAGGAGTGGCCCACGGTGTCCCCAAATAAATATGCAAGTACTTTCAAAACTTAAATAACTCTACACAGATCAGCCACAATGAAAGGTTTAAATATATTTAATAAATAATAAAAGAACAAGAAAATACTCTGTATGTATTCACAGTGACATTAGCGTTCAAAACCACAGGAAATATTTAAAAACAACATTGCAAGACCGTCTCAAATAAACACATCTAAACTATGCTTCACTGTATTTCTGACTGAATCTAAGAAAATTACTATACCCTAGTTAACTTATTTAAGAACAAGGCAGATGTAGTGAATGGATCTTCTAGTTGCTGTCCGGTCAAAGACAGAATATAGAATGCTGTCTGTCTCTAGGAGACCTCTCAAATATTACTTCTGGGATAGCTTGCAGAATGACATCATTTTTTGTCATCTGACTGTATCCCAGGGAAGCACTCACTGCTAGAAGCCAGCAGTGTTTAGCATCTACCTGTGAAAATGCATAGACCTCAGATCTTTGGCAGATGCTGGAAGTCATAAAATAATTGTAGTAATTAGTTCACTCCGAAGACAATACAGAAATCTTCACGACTCAGACATTGTCTGTAGCTGCCATAAAGTAATTTAATTTCAGCTATTTATCTGAAGTAGTTTTTTTTTTTTTCAAAAAACTTTTTATTTTTGTTTCATAAGAAGTAACAACAGTAGGGTGAATAGCCAGTAATGAGTTGTTGATATATAAGGAAATATATGCTGAACACATAAAATTAACAGAAAACACTGTTGAGACTTATAACCTCATAACCAATTATGTACAATATAAACAAATTATACAAAATTGCTAACCAAGATGCTACCCATAAGAAAATATTTATATACTCGACATAGAAAGTAAGATAGGTCCCATTACTTAAATTAGAGAACTTAGATTAACCTTCAGTGAGAATGAGGGCATTAACCCTTTCCCAGACTTTTATAAAGAGGGCAACTTTTTTGGGACTTTTTATGATGAGTTTTTGTGCTGCAATGTATGAATGAGCCATTACCTTTAAATTATTCCAACATAATTTAGTACGGTCCATCCAGTTTTTAAAGATATAAAACTTCATGAGTGAGCATAAAAAAAACAGGACATGTGTGTCAAATTTAGAGAGATTGCATGTAGGGATATAAAGGATGGCCAATTCCCAGGAGAGGGTCGATTTATGGTAACCCATTTTCTGGAGGCGGATTTTTAGCGAGGTCCAGAGTTTATGTGAGTAATTGCAGGACCATAGTACATGCATCAGGTCTGCGTATGGGGATGAGCAGCAGGGGCAAGAGGAGGATTTCTTTGAATCAAACTTGGATAATATAGAGGGAGTATAATATGCATTATTATTGATCATTAGTTGTGTGTAAAAGAGTTTTTTAAAAGGGGAAAAATCTAGGGTGTTTTTTATGGCGGAGAGTTTCTGATTTTTCGACAGTTGAGAGTTGTATTTATCCCAGTAGTTAGAGAAAAGGCAGTCTGAATCGTGGATTATGGAAGATATGAGTTTGTATGAATTAGAGAGCATTTTCCTTGGTAAAGTCAGGGTTTGAATTACAATCTCTAGCTTGGTGAGGTCTTGACTTTTGTCTAAAAGTTGGATGAATTTTGATGCAACAAGATCTCGCATCTGTCGAAGGATAGTTAAATATTTCTTGTTAACTTTAAGGATTTTGCAGAAGTTGGTAAGTGTTTCATTATTGTGTTTGAGTATATCCCAGACAGTGAAGTTTTTAATCAGAGGGAAGTTGGAAAGATTGACTGGCAGGTTGTTAATTTTAATGTTGGGATTTAAATGGAGAGGTTGGAGCAAAGGAAGAGCTTTGTCTAGATTCATAAGTTTTAGCATGTTTTGAAAGGATCTAACCTTTTGTTTTATGTTAGCTGATAAGTTAATACTGTCTATGGTATCCAAAGAGAGAAAAGGGAGAGCAGCCGGATTAATTTTAGTGCCTAGGATCTGTTGATACCATAGTTTGGACTAGGTAGGGTAAGAATTGTACTTTTTATTAATAAGCTTCGAGATGAATAACAGCCTATTGGCAGATATGATTGTATAGTACAGATGAAGGTTCGGGAGGCCAAGGCCTCCTTTGGTTTTGGGATAGAGTTAATTTGAAATATGAAATTCTCACTGACTTAGGATACCATATAGATTTGGCTAGTTCTTTACTGATCCTACATAGAAATGATTTAGACACTATCTGATCTGTGGAGTTAAATTGATAGAGGAGTCTGGGGAGAATGTTCATTTTAATTATTGCTGATTTAGATAGAAGAGAGAGCTTCAACCATTCCCATCTGTGAAGATCAAGAGATATTTTGGACCAAGCTCTAAGCAAGTTATTTTGAAACATAGACAACTGGTTGTGCTCAAAGTGGATCCCTAAGTACTTAATATCAAATATTGTCTTAAAGGGAGAAGCAGGGAAGTATTTTGGTTTATGACCTAGAGGGTTTATAGGGAAGATATGTGACTTCTTAAAGTTAACCTGGTAATCTGAGGCTTTTGAGAACACATTAATAGAATTAACAATCTTATTTAGGTCAGTATTAGGAAGTTGAAAATAGATGATTAGATCATCTGCGAAGGCTGAGAGTAGTATTTTGGTATTCAGTATTTTGGGAATTGTATGAAATGTATTTTGTCCTATGTAAAGGAATAATGGTTCTATGAATATGTTGAAGAGAAAGGGGGATAAAGGGCACCCCTGTCTTGTACCATTGGTTAGCTTTAAGGGTTTGGAGATATTCTTGTTAATCCGTAGATAGGTAGAAGAATTTTTATATAAAACATTAATCATATCTATAAAGGGGGGGGGTATGTTAAAGTGGGACATAGTTTGGAAAAGAAAATCCCAATTTACCATATCAAAGGCTTTGGCCGCATCTAGTGTTAAGGCATAAATCGGGTTTTTCTCTTTTTTAGACAAGTACATTAAGGAGTCCAACGTCAGGGTGTTATCCCACGTATGTCTATGCGACATAAATCCTGCTTGTTCCGTGGAGATTATAAAGGGTAAAACTTTTTTTAGTCTGTTAGCTAGTAGCGAAGCTAGAATCTTAATGTCTATATTTGTCAGCGAGATGGGACGATAGTTATGAGGGTCTGTTTTATCTTTATTATTTTTCAGAATTAGAATAGTTTTCGAGGTGTTCCAATGTAAGTCAGATATGCCATAATTTATTATATAGTTAAATATCTTTAGTAAAATAGGGGAGATTACTGAGATGAAAGTTTTGAAGAATTCGGCTGTGAAGCCATCTGGACCAGGGGACTTACTTACTTTAAGATTTGAAATGATTGTCTTAATTTCTTGGAGGCTTAAGGGAGCTGAGAGCATGTCACATTGAGATTTATTTAAGGAAGGAAAATTAATAGAATTCAGAAAACTATTCATGTGTTGGTTAATGGCAGGATCTATATATTTTTTGGAAATGTATAAGCGAAATTCTAGGAGGATCTTGGCTGTTTTGAATTATTTTTGCTAATAACTTGGACGGGACCTGTGCCCATTCTGAATAAGACGCAATCGTTTTTTGCTCAAATAGAGTTAGATTTTGTTGATGTAGATGTAGCAATTGATTTTGGGAATCGATTATTTCTTTATCTCTATTAGGGTCCGGGTTAAGTCTTTGTTGTTTTTCTAATTCGAAAATCTTACTTGTAAGTTTAGCTTCCTTGCTCTTATCGATTTTTTTAAGGTAAGAAGCTTTATTAATTATAATACCTCTGATGCAAGCTTTACATGCAGCCCATTGTATATCCATAGAGATACTGGTGCTGTCAAGCTTGGAGCTAAGGTTAAGTAATGATTCTGTGATTTCTTGAATAATATCTTTATTGCAAAGCAGGTTATTATTAAGTGTACAGTTATTATAGTTGAGTGGAGAAGCTACACTTGGGGCAGGATTAATATTGAGAGAGATTTTTGAGTGATCAGATAGGAATCTGGGTTTTAGAGAGAAGTTAATTTTAAAGTGAGATAGGGAGTCAGAGATTAGGAAAAAGTCTAGTCTTGACCAGGTATTGTAGCATTTCGAGTAGTATGTGAATAATTCATCTTTAGCTAAATGGTCCTTGTAAGAGATGGGATCGATAAGGTTAAGATCATACATTAATTCTTCTATAGCCAAAGATGATTGAAGGTTATAAAAGGGAGATTTACTGGTTCGATCTGAGTTAGGGTTTATTACAGCATTCCAATCTCCACCAGCAACAATATAGTGGTTCTTGAACAGTGAAAGAATGTTGTGTATTTCTATAATAAAGGTATGTTGTTGGGAACATGGGCCTTAAACGTTGAAGAATAGGACTGGTTTGTTAAGGTTGGATAAACGTGAGGTAAACAGGCACCATCTGCCATTTTCATCATACCTCTTCCCAATAATATTACCTTGAAAATTATTTTTGATTATAATAGCCACCCCTTTGGAATTAGAGCTATTCCCCGCAGAGATGGCTTTTATCCACTTTTTTTCCCCTCTTTGACCCAATCCTTTTTGTGTGTATGTGTTTCCTGGAGATAGCATATATTAGCCTGAGACTTAAATAACGGATGAAAAAGGAGCGATTTTTTTGGTTTATTATGAAGCCCTCTAACATTCCATGAATCAATATGTAATGTCATAGGCTACTAGAGAAATTATATTGATAATTTGAAGGTTGTTGATTAATAGGGTTAAGGGACTAGATAATTTTAGAGACCATACTGGGAAAAAATCATGTGTAACACGGGGACTTGTATAGTATGTAAAAACAGTAGATAAGGTAGCAAAGTATTCCTTTAAGACTCCCCCGGTGCCTACTCACCCCCCTTCACTAGCAGAAGGAATACATAAGCAATATTGAAAGGACCATTTAGTTTTGGTTAGCAAAACAAGTCTTATAAAGAAAACTAATATATATAAATTTCTAAAAAGGACTAATCTAACAGTAAGTAAGTATATACATATATACAAAACAATCTGTTTCCATAACCAGGTCATACTAGGACCCTAAAGCATAAGCCTCCATGAGCTCTAAACTAGGTCCAGTAATAGCCAAGTGGAGAATTATAGATATAAAGAACCAAGAGTATAAGAGAGCTATAAGAGACTTTGATTTAACAGGTGTAGTAGATATTTAATAAAATAGTCGTAACTAGGAAAGAGTCAAAATGCAATAATAGAGAATAGCATAGGATAAAAACGTAAGAAAAGAGAAGAGATAGGGCTAAAGTTGTTATTATAGCCAGGATTTAGGTATGTGCTGACACACTTAACTAATATGAGCATTATGCGCAATTGTCTAGAAGATTGGCAGAATGCCGACCAAAGGTTGAGATACATTTATATAATCTGGCTGGCATCATTATACATATATAAAATAAATGGAACTGGGGAGACAGCATCACAAGCAGTGCATCTCAACCATGCACATAATTTTAGCTGACAGAATAGTTATATTTTTAATACAAGCGGAGAGTATCACCTGAACTAGTAAGAAAAAGAGAAATACTGACAGGATATAATAAGTAATTTTAGATAGTATAGCGAGAAGCATTAGATTGTGAAACAACTTGCGTTAGTATTGATTAGAAGTACACATCTTAGCCATAGTATAACACATCACGTTTACTGCCATGTTTATAATTGCTCACGCTACTTTGAGACTACCTATGAGTGAGCGTTAAGCTCTGAAAATTGAACCTATTCTACAGAACTAGTAACATTGCACAAGATCTTACTATGAAGTGCAATGTAATTGAATAGAACAGGTGAATCCCAAACTGTCCAGTAGGCATGGCAAAAGATTGACAGAACACTTTCACAAAGGTTTATAAGTTCGATCGCGTGCTAGGCAAAACTGCACAGCTATCTCCTGTAATTAAAATTGGTGTCCAAATGTAAGTAGATACACATACAAGACAAATTAATCACATTATATGAAGCATCGATACAAAGTGCGACATGAGCGTCACAGGAAGGGCATCACTTTAAAAGCCCGTCGAAAGTCTTCCAGTCTGAGTGATCCGCAGGATTCCACAGCTGAGAACAATAAGGTTCCTATTCAGATTTGGTATTCAGGGATACCATAACGGAAGGTCAGTTATAAAGGCAAAAATAACTGATACTAATTATTATAGTCAAAAACAGTCACTCAAGCAAATTTGAGAAAGGCATGGATGCCTAATGAGATCAGGCAGATGTAACATGGTGTAATTTTACATCATTAATTCTGACGAAGGAATAGAGAGAAGTACTCACAGATACCACAATTTAAAGAGCAGGATGGGAGTTGAAGGCTTTGATAAAAGCCTCTTTTGCTTCCGATGGAGTGATGGCTGTGTATTTTTTTTCGTTGTAGGAAAATTGCAGAGTATTTGGATAGCGCATCTGGAACTTCACACTTCTCTTGATCAGATCAGCGCAATACAGGGCTAGCTTTTGTCTATTTACTTTGATTTGATGAGGCAGATCTTGGGTAAATGTGAGCTTGTGACTGTTCCATGTAAAATTTCTTTGTTTTTTGGCTGACATCAACATTTTTTGCGCATCTTGGAAGTTTAATATTTTGGTGTATATTTGACGTGCAGTTGCTGAATCCTGGCGGTAATGGGAAGCTCTGTGAGCTCTCTCTATCACTAGGTTCTCAGAGGTATTTTCCGATCCCAGGAAAGCAAGGAATATCTGCCTGCATATTATCAATAAGTTCTGATTATCATAGGACTCTGGTAAGCCTTTAATTAGTATATTATTACGGCGACTTCTAGCCTCCAGATCCGTTATCTTAGACTGTAGCTCAGAAAGCAGGGATGCTTTATCTCTCATATCATCCGATATGGATTGTATCAGTAGTTCGTTGGTTTGCGCTTTGTGTTCAAGAGTGTCCACTCTTTGTAATAACTGATTTATGGACTTTCCAAAATCAGTAAGTTGTTCGGAGAAACCCTGTATGGCAGTATGGATGGGCTGTAGCGCTGATTTGAGTTCATCAAGATGGAAGTTGGCATCAGTTTTTCCTTTTGGATTTGTTTTATTGTTGTCAGCTGGTAGTCTAGTAATTCTTTGCCTTTTGGAAGCTGTATCTTTTTCCGGAGATAAGACTGAAGAGATTTTTGCTTTTGTAGATTGGGTTTCCATATTTTCTGCAATGTCCGACATGGTTAATAGGTAGCGTTTGTTGTAATGCAGTAAATTGTCCCAAGGGCCTCTCGAATGCACGTGGCAGGGATCCCAGGAGCTAAGTTGGATATAAATTGCTTGTTTAAGTTTTAGATAAGCAGTATACTTCCGATTCCTTTATAGGAGAGTTAAGTTAATTAGTCCAAGAATGCGACTGCCGATAAATAGCTTTTCAATGCACTTTAAGGCTGAGAAAGTTATAAATTACAGTAGGAGCTCCATGGATAGGGTGCACACTAACCGACCACCATTTTGGAAATAATTTATCTGAAGTAGTTAATCTCCTGTATTCCTGTTTCCACTGTTAAAATATACATTTAAACAGTTACAATAGTGCATGTACATTTCTATTTTCTTCCACTAGAGCACACTGTGGATCCATTGCAAATACTCTTTTCAACACATGTTTGTACAAATAAGTTTGATATACACATGACCTAGAGTTCTAATACATTTGTAACACAAACAGTTATATAGGTCATGTTGGTATTCACAAATGACATATAATTATTTACAATATTCTGATAGCTGTCCTGGCAGTATCTCCCTTTATCACACTTCTTCCCCCCTCGAAGACTCAAGATAGTTTTTCAAGTGACCCTTGAGAAATGTTGCCTGAGAGGGATGAGCCTGTCTGGGAATACATTACCCCATACGCTGTCTTGAGATGACAGCTGCCTTTGCATTGCTGACCCCAGTACACTGCTGCTCTGTCATATCATATGCCTGCAATCCTAGGCTCCACCATAGTAATTTGAGATTTTGCTGGCTGGCTCCCTACAGCCATAGATCCTCCTCAGACTTCTCCTGCCTTCTATTGCAAACATTTAGCACCAGGGCCTCCCTATCATGGTAAGGTTTCATCATGTTAACATGGTATAGATTGTGCCCTTGCCTCCTACCTAGCAGTTCTACCATGTAGTTAACATCAGTGACTTTCTTTACCACATTGAAAGGTCCCTCCCAAGGTGCCTGCAGCTTGTTGTGTCTGGCAGGAATGAGAACCATAACCTGGTGCCCCACAGCATACTATCTAGCTCATGCATTCCTGTCATACCACACCTTTTTCTGCTGTTGGGCTTCTGCCAGGTTCTCCTGGGCCAAGCCCATGAGTTCCATGAGGTTTAGGACATATGGCACAACAATCTTCTTGTTAGATTCATATTCACCCTCCCACTCATGAATCAAATCTAGAGGTCCCCTCACACTATGCCCATACAGCAACTCAAAGGGTGAAAAACCTGTGTGTCCCTTGGCACTTCTCTGTAAACAAACAGATGGGGCAAATATTTGTCACACTCCCTCTTAAACTGGTTTGCAAATGCCCGTAGCATGGTCTTAGAGTTTAACCTGTCCACCAGACCATTAGTCTGGGGTGGTATGGGGTGGTCTTTAGGTGCTTCACCCCACAGCACTCCCAGAAACAAGCCAGCAGGTCTGACATGGAATTGGCACCTCTGTCAGTATTTCTTTTGGGAAACCTACCCTACTGAAAATCTCTAACAAAGCATTTGCCACCTTTTCTGCCTCAGTGGTGGACAGGACCACTGCCTCAGGGTATCTGGTAGTATAATGTACTACCACTAGGATATACTTCTTTCTTGTGGAACTTGGGGTACTCAGGCCCCACAGTAACCATAGCTACACTCTGAAACAGCTCCTCAGTCACAGACAAAGGCACCAAAGGAGCTTTGACCTTGTCTTCTGCCTTGCCTACCTTTTGGCACTGCTCACAGGTACTGCAGTAGTCTGTTACATCCCTGGAAATCCCAGGCCAATAAAAGTTCCCTGTAATATGTCTCTCTGTATGCTTTATGCCCATATGAGCTGCAAAAGGAATGTCATGGTCTATGTGTAGAAGTGCCAGATGATAGGCTCTGGGCACTACCAACTGCTGTATTCTCTCACCCTCTAGCCCTCCCTCAGGGGTCTACTGTCTGTACAGTAACACTTTATCCCAGTATACAGATTCCTTTTTTCCTTGAGAATTGGGTGCCTCTCTGGCTAAATCCCTCAAGCCTTGTAGTGCAGGGTCTGAGAGCTGAGCCTGTCTCAACCCTCTCTTTGTAACCCTTCCCAGCTCCCCTTCCACAGGAAGTCTGGTATCCTCTGACAGCGGTGCCTCAATGTCAGCCTTGGTATTACTATTCACCTCTGCCCTTGCAGTCACTCTGTCCAAGGGAACATCAGCACCCACAAGCAGCTGTGGCTAAACTTCAGTCTCACTGCTACAGGGCAGCTTCCTCCCTGAAGTAGCCACCTCACCAGTCCTGGCTTCAAGTGTGCGGTCTGTCTGGGTGCCCCAGTCTACCAGACCCACATGCTTGTCTTCAAGCCTGACTGCATGTAACTGCATACACATAATCATTCCCTATTAGGACATCTACAGGGATATCTTCAAACACACCTACTTGCTTGCTTCCTTTTCCACCCTCCCAGTCATGGTAAACCCCGTAGCCAAACGTATTTGGAATGGGGTCCCTCCTAAAGCTCTGACTGGTGTAGACTGCTCAAGCAAGTATTGCTCCTCTTTAACCATTGCAGGCTTCACAATGGTTAGGTGAGCGACTGTCTCTCGCTCTCTCTCTCTCTCTTAGCAGTGACCTGTTTTCCATCTACTAAGATAGGATATAATATCTTGTGGTAATTTGGTACCCTTGCTGTCTCCAGACAACTTACTGCTGGCATTCTGTCATTCCCACTTACTGGCTGTCCCACTTTTTGTTCCTTACCTTGTTTCCATGTGACTATCTATATGCTTCATGGCTGCACTGGTTAGATTTAAAACATTTAACCCTTGATCCTGGCCATGTACCTGAACTAGTGGCTTCCCCTGTTACTGGCAGACTCTGTTGGGGTGGTTTAGGCTGCCCACTATGGGTTCCCTCAGACCCATGTACAGCACTGGGTAACTCTGTATAGGTCTCTCCTTTCCCTAACTCATGTGTGGTATTACATTCTCTATCTGCTAACCAGGTTCTCATGTCCTCAGGCAAAGTGCTAAGGGCTTGTTCCCTCACCAAAAGGTCTGCCAGCACTTCTAAAGTGGTGACCTAACACCACTTCACCCACCTATGAAAATAAGTGCTTAAATCAGCAATATATTCACTCACACTTTCATCTGCCTTGCGCCTGTGCTCACAAAACTCTTTTCCTATAAGCTTCAGGTGTTAAAACACTAAACTATTTATTTTAACAGTATTATAATGTAAGCAATCAATATCAGACAATTTAGAAATGTCAGTTACAGCTTTACCATGGAGTAAGGGGGTCAGGAACCGTACCCAGAGCAATTAATCAACATTATACTGTTTACATACCCTTTCAAGCATATGAGTAAAACTATCAAAATTATCACTCTCTGAATTGTGGAAGACATTTACTGACCTTTGTTGCTTCTGGGGTTCGGTTACTTCCTTCCACATTACCTCCATGACCCTGGTGAAGAGTCAGTATCTCCTTTTCATGTTGCCTCTGCCTCTCATTTTCTGCAGCTTCCAGACATGTCAGTCTCTCTGCTGCTTCTAATTCCATTTGTTTCTCTTGACACAGTCTCTCTCTCTCTCTCTCTGCTGATCTTAGTTCCAAACCTTTTGCCTCCAGTTCAAGTCTCTTTAAATCCAGATGGATTTTTAAGTCCTCTGAGGCAAAGTTGAACTGTCTATTTACTGAGAGTTGTACATCCCTAAGGCCAGTCTGGTTGTTGGTCTGTCATGCAGCCGTGACTAAGGATGCAATAATTTCTGCTTTAGTTGGGTTGGCATGCACCAATCCTTTGTCTTGGCACATTTCAGCCAACTGGCTCCTTGTCAGTTTGCCATACTCCTCTGCTGACATCCCTGCCTGCTCTCCCTGACTAAGCTAACACACAAAAATTAAATAAATAAATAAAACTATTGTGATACAAAATTCTGAATATCTACCATGTGACTGCTTGAGAGTACAGAGACCTTCTTTAGTGGCAGCTGTTTACAGGCTACAGGAGTTCAACATCCACACCACTGAATCCCAATCTGTGGATATTCCGCCACTGCCAACCAATAAATATGACGACCCACCAATGGACCAGTAATCAAGGAGCCTCAATCCTCACCACTAGCAGCAGTGGGAGATGTACACTAGGAGGATGACAGGTGTACACATGCAGCATTTCCAGATGGAGTTCTCTGCATCAAATGCAATTTCCCTTAAGAGCACACAGAGACCACAGTCAGACCGGGGCTGGTTTCTCCCTCTTTCTCCATAGCCCCAATAAGACTCCCCACTGGCACAGCTATAGAGTTGAGTTCTCAGCTGACTGGACAAGCCAAGACCTCCAGCGCCCTCTGTCCAACCAGTGGTTTGTGCCTCTGCCCAATTAGCTGACACACACACATACACACACACACACACACTTGGGAAAGGCTGGCATAGGTTTTCTAGCTATGCCCCCCCCCGTTTTGCCTCATACTATAAGGTAGTTATCACTGCCACTAGCCAACTGTTATCAGCTACTTTAAGGCCCTTAACAAAGGGTGTCCAATCTTTACTGTGTAATATTAATATTAATGCAAATGGTAGTTTGACCAAGAGCAAGGCTATTAGGAGTGGCCCACAATGTCACCAGATAAATATGCAAGTACTCTCAAAACTTAAATATCTATACACAGATCAGCCACAATGAAAGGTTTAAATATATTTAATAATAAATAATAAAAGAATAAGAAAATAGTCAGTATTCACAGTGACATCCGAGTTCAAAACCACAGGAAATATTTAAAACAACATTGCAGGACAGTCTCAAAAAAAAAAAACATCTAAACTGTGCTTCACTATATTCCTGACTGAATCTAAGAGAATTACTGTACCCTAGTTAACTAATTTTAGAGCAAGTGAGATGTGGTGAATGGATCTCAAATATTACTGCTGGGATTTATTTTATTTACTTATTTATTTTATTTAACATTTGTTAACTGGGAAAGTCCGACTTTGAACAAAGCCAATTTTCAGCAGAGGCCTGGGGAGAAAGGTTCCAGATGCATGTCTTTGCAATGTGGGAGGAAACTGGAGCAAACGGAGGAAACCCACACGAACGCAGGGAGGACATGAAGACTCCACACAGAAGGCACCCCAGCCGAGAATCGAACCGGAGAACCTCTTGCTGTGATGCTACCACTGCACCACTGCGGGATAGCTTGCAGAATGATGTAACTTCTTGTCATCTGACTCTATCCCAGGTGAAATCCCCACTGCTGGAAGCTAGCAGTATTTAGCATCTACTTGTGAAAATGCACAGACCTCAGATCTTTGGCAGATGCTGGAAGTCATAAAACAATTGTAGTAATTAGTTCACTCTGAAGACAATACAGAAAGCTTCTCGGCACTGACATTGTGTCTGTAGCTGCCATAAAGTAATTTAATTTCAGCTATTTTTCTGAAGTTTTGCTGGACTGAAGTTAACCTCCTGTATCCCAGTTTCCACTGTTAAAATATACATTTACAGTTACAATAGTGCATGTACATTTATGTTCTCTTCCAGTAGTGCACACTGTGGATCCATTGCAAATACCCTTTTCAACACACGTCTTTACAAACAAGTTTGATATACACATGACATGCAGTTCTAATACATTTGTAACACAAACATCTTATATAGATCATGTTGATATTCACAAATGATCTATAATTATTTACAAAATTCCAGATAGTTGTGCTGGCAGTATCTCCCTTTGTCACATATGTGATAAAAGAATGTAGTCTAAATCTGTATACATATTCTAGATAGAGATGACTTGTGGACGTTGATAAGAATTCTTTGGGGGGCATGCTAGACGACAGGGTCTTTGGAAGGGAAGGAATGATAAATGTCAGATAAATCATCAAGAGAAAGGAAGGGATGGATTAGGAAGAGCAGGGAAGAAAAAAAATAAATAAATAACTAGAGACTCGGGGGGGGGGGAAGCAGGATCAGACAAGGGGATGTGATTAGAAGTGGAGAATAAAGGTAAACAGGTGAGAAATAAGGATGTCTGGAAGACAGCATAAGTAGTGGGAAGAATGGAGGTAAAAAGGAGAAAGGGAGAGTTATTTTTTCTGTAAATTGGGGCCCAGAGATTCAGTGCATAATAACTAAAGTGGTAAAATTTGAAAACTGACTTGAACTTTTTTTTTTTCATTTGTCACAGCATTTGTACAGCAGATTCTCTGGTAAGGGCATGGTTTAGTGAAAAGATGTCAAAATGGTTGAGTTGTTTGCATGCAAATTTTAAATGGACAGTGGAGACAAGAGGTTGTTACTTGAGCCATCTTGGAAAAGGATAGCAAGACTGGTGAGAATGACGGAGGAAGTTGAGAGTAATTAGTGAGGTTAGTGGTAAACTTTACATTTCATTAAATTGAGCATTAACTGCATACAGTGAGCACTGCTGCTTAGTCTTGGCTAAAGCCCTTTGAGACAGTTTTTATCTAGAGTCACTACTGTTCAACCTGTTTAAAATGGATTGGTTTACATTTTTAGCAGAAGTTGTGGTGTGAAAACATCCAATTATAGTGTCCAGTCTTTTTTTTTTCTCACCAGTATTCCAACATTACAAAGAATATAAACTTGGTTGCACTGCTGTGATCAGTTTTTCATTTCTGGCAGCTAAACTGTGAGGAGTTTGTATCCCAACTAAACTCTATAGATTGTTATGAATTTTATTCCAGACTTAATTAGGTCTTGTAAAGGATGCTTACTTCAAATGCTGTAGAACTGTGAGCTCAAGTTAGTTCATTTCTAACCCCACTTCACACCTAGTAGAGCACCACTAGATGTACCTATGACTTTATACTTCTCAAGCCTTTTTCTCTTTCTTCACATTGTCTTATTTATGTTAAGGCTAAAAAGAATCACTTTAAAGGCTCATAAGCACATTTGAAAGGATGACTGTCTTTCTCTGTTATGTTGATGAACAGTTATAATATTTCTGTGCTACTGTAGTTTACCACTGCTACTGTGTTGGTTATATTTATATATATATATATGTATACTGCAGTATACAGTATTTCTGTACATTAAGTTGGTAAACAAATTAAAATAAGTAATAAAACTTGGCAGTTTTATTATTATAGCATCAAGTCTGTAATATATGATGAAGAATTAGTAAATGTGTAGACAATCTGAGTGTGACAGCGGTGAGGTCTGCGGTGGGAGTGACGGATGCGTTTAAGGTGGAGGTGGGATTACATCAAGGATCAGCTCTGAGCCCTTTCTTATTTGCAATGATGGACAGGTTGACAGACGAGATCAGACAGGAGTCCCTGTGGACTATGATGTTTGCAGATGACATTGTGATCTGTAGTGAGAGTAGGGAACAGGTGGAGGAGACCCTAGAGAGGTGGAGATATGCTCTAGAGAGAAGAGGAATGAAGGTCAGCAGGACTAAGACAGAATATATGTGTGAGAATGAGAGGGAGGATACTGGAATGGTGAGGATGCAGTGATTAGAGGTGGCGAAGATGAATGAGTTTAAGTACTTGGGATCAACGGTTCAGAGTAATGGTGAGTGTGGAAGAGAGGTGAAGAAGAGAGTACAGGCGGGATGGAGTGGGTGGAGAAGAGTGTCAGGAGTGATTTGTGACAGACAAGTACCAGTAAGAGTGAAAGGGAAGGTCTACAAGAGGGTAGTGAGACCAGCTATGTTATACGATTTGGAGACAGTGGCATTGACAAAAAGGCAGGATTCAGAGCTTGACGTGGCAGAGTTGAAGATGTTAAGATTTGCACTGGGTGTGACGAGGATGGACAGGATTAGGAATAAGTATATTAGAGGGTTAGCCCAGGTTGGAAGGTTTGGAGACAAAGCCAGAGAGGCAAGATTACGTTGGTTTGGACATGTGCTGAGGAGGGATGCAGAATATATTGAGAAAAAGATGCTAAGGATGAAGCTGCCAGGTAACAGGAAAAGAGGAAGGCCTAAGATAAGGTTTATGGATGTGGTGAGAGAGGACATGCTGGAGGTTGGTGTGACAGAGCAAGATGCAGAGGACAGGAAGAAATGGAAACAGTTGATCTTCTGTGGCGACCCCTAACAGGAGCAGCTGAAAGAAGAAGAAGTAGACAATCTGAGTGTAGAAGTTGGGTGGAGCAATTTAAATGTGGAGGATAAAAGAACCTTAAATATATGAACAGATTTAGTTTATTAGTGAAGAGGAGCATAGTTTGAGCACTTTTGACCTTTGTTTCTCTATATGTGCAAGATGTGGCTGTATACCATAAACACACTTTCTGGCTGGATTTGATAGTAGCTCTGGTGTGGAAATCAAAACTTAAAAGTAATCCTAACATTATATTTTTTTTTAAATAAGACCGCTATTTGTTGATCAGAACAACACAACTTTTACAATAAAGTAATATAAGTAATTGAATAAAACTGACATATATCCAAAGTATTTACTAAAATAACAGCACAATCTTGTCATCAGCGTGTGCGATGGCAGTAACCTATTCATTTTCCATCATTCACTTTGTCATTTTCAACATATAATTACCAACCTTTTTCTTAAGTATACACCATCACTACTTACCTGTTTGTTATATTTGTGCCTTCTCATTTATCCTCTGCCCATAATTGTATAATCTAAAAAAAAAGGTCATCATTAGTAATATAACTACAGTCTCTCAGATCTTCAGCTGTAGCCAAACACTTTTTTCAGTTGTCATGATATTAAGTACCATATATTTTCGACCAGTTTACTTTGAAACATTGATGCTTACCATTTTGGACCAAGATACAAACGTACCAAACTTTGTCTTTTTAGCTTTCACACACATTTTCTGTTGCAGAATGTATTTAAATGCATGTGTTACACAACAAAATTTATAATTTTAAGTTAATTCAGTAATTTACTTACAATACCTACATTTCTATACATTGCACCTCACTTCACCCTTCCCCACCCACTACTCCCCTCCCCAGTCTTTTGCACTCATACAAACCTCCTCCAGTCACACCCTCAACACTCTCTTGCAACACTCTCTTCTTAACTTCCATTATGTTCCTTCCTCACATCCCCTCTTCTCCCCCTCCTCACATCCTCTCTTCTACTACTACTCTCCAACTTCATCACATAGTACACTTTGCTAATCCTACATCCCTGTTCCCCAACTTCCTCTCACTACACTGCACACTCGTATACTCATTACTCCTCTCCCATTTCATCCACACTTTTTTCCTGTACTGAACTCACTCTCCCCAAAATTAAACCACCTCGTATGTTCTCTTCACTACACAGAACCAAACAAAAAATTCTCCTTTTCTATCCCTTTATCACATTTCTCCTGCACCCCTTCAACACTCTCCAACTCTCAGGTGGCATTCATCCCAACCCCGGCCCTAATATTAAGCCATCAGCTTCAGACTCTCCAACCCCTTTGCATACACATGACTTTAACCCCAAACATCTGTCCCTTTACTCCATTAATATTAATCATATCCTTAGTAAGGCAATTGAATTCCACTTTTGGATAGCCAGATTTTCTCCTAACATAGCCACACTCCCTGAAACATGGCTAAAACCACACAACACAGACCATGAATTTCTTCCCCCAGGATAACAACATTCTACACCACTGCCAAATACATAAAAAGGTGGAGGTGTTGCCATTGTTTACTCAGACCTCTTGACCTTAACTCCTCCATCCTCCAATCCTCTACCTTCTTTCTACCCAGCAGAACTCATTATGGCAAATTATAAACCCAACATCCACAAAACCCTAACAGTTGCCATCCATATACCCCCAGGAGATAACATACCATTATTAGAACAGATTCTCCACTTGATATCTGACTATATAACCAATGAGACCATAATTCTCGTTTATGTCAACATTAATTGGCTAACCCTCTGTTCCAACTCCCCTACTGCTGGTATAAATCTATATGGATTCACTCAACTTATCTCTTCCCCCACTTTTCATCATAAGCCCACTAATTCGAGCTCCATCATCGATTTGGGTTCTTATTTCTGATCCTCCCCTCTACCACTACCCTGAATCCGTACCGGATTCCATAAGTGACCACAGCCTAATATTCATCCAAAGAGTCTCCCCCCATCATTCTCGACCTCTAACAAATTTAAAGAATGCTGAAAGCTAAGTAACTTTGACCCTGAGACTTTTAACAACTCTCTCCTTGCTATAGACTGGTTGTTTCTTTCAACCCTACCTCTAGATGAAGCAGTACTTCAATTTAACTCCATCTTCCGTAACGCACTTGACTTTCTTGCCCTGCCCAGAATGGTCAGAGTCAAATCTTGGTGCTCTCCTTGGCTCACTAACTCTACTAGGTCTGTAATATATAAAAAGAGATGATACGTGGAAACTTGGGACCAAAACCAAATCTTCTGACAGCTTCCAAAAATATAGGGAACTCCGTAATCTGACTAAAAAGCATATTATCTATGATGAAAAGAACTTCTACCATACACCCCAAACTACTACACCCAATATTCCAAAACTTTTTAAGGGTTCTATCAGTCGGATTCTCCACCCAGGCAATCCCTCTACACCCAACCCCTCCCCCAATAACACACCCCTAGAAACTGAAACTCTCCAACTCGTACTTCATTGAGTCCATCATTTCAATTATGCAGACTTCCAACCCACCTGGTCTTTCACCCCCCTACCACCCCTCATCTACGCAACTCCCCCTTTTCACTGAAACCATTTCCTACCGCTATATTAAAAAAATTCTCCTTAAACTAAAACCACGTTCCCCATCAGCTGATAAATTAACACCTCTCTTGCTGCCAGATCTATAGCATACCCAGTCTCCAACCTTGTAAGTCACTCCAGTAGGGAATCTACTGTCCCTGTTATCTGGAAAAAATTCCACATAATACCAATCTACAAAGGAGGGAATTCCATAGAACTCTCTAATTTTCATCCTCTAGCCATATTCTCTCCTACCCTCCCCAAATTGCTTGAACACTGTGTTCACAGACAGTTCTTAGCCTATCTTACTCATTAAAATCTGATCACCCCTACTCTGTATGGCTTCCACCCCCACCGTAGTACCACTACTGCTCTCATCTCCTTTACTAACTCCATCTCCCTTGCCAGAGTTAACAATAAACTAGTGTATTGTCTCTCTTTAGACCTCTCTAAAGCCTTTGACACTGTCTCCCACCCCCTCTTCCTCTCCAAACTGTCCCAAATCAACCTGTCTACAGAAACTTTCTCTTGCTTTAACAGCTACCGTACAGACAGGCAGCAATCTGTCAAATGGCTGTCTGCCTTCTCTCCCTTTCTTCCCATCAAAATGGGTGTCCCTCAGGGCTTAATTTTAGGTCCCCTTCTCTTTAACATCTTTACCAACCAACTACACCAATCCTGTCCCCAGTCCTCCAGTATCATCTCCATTGCTGACAAACCCTACTGACTTGACTTGCTCACTGTCGCACAGAAATCCTTCAACCTCACTGAATCCTAGCTTACTAACAACCATCTCATACTCAACCTCAAAAACAAAACTCCTCCTCTTCATCTTTAATTCCCTTTGCCACCTTAAATCATCTTTTACTATCTCTACAGTGAATAACACTATCATCACCCCTGAAACACACACAAAGCTCCTTGGGGTGACCATTGATGCCCAGCTCAAATTTGATCTGCATGTACATCACTGTATTAAGATAACCCTCCAAAAGCTTGGCCTACTATATAGAAACAAGATTCCTTACCCCTGACTCTAGAATCTCACTCACACATGCTTACCTGCTCCCCAACCTCTTCTGTGGTTCTCAAATTCTTAATAACTTTACAGTCTTTACGTTTCTCCAAATTAAAAATCACCTACAACAAAGTAGCCAGATTTGCTGCTAATCTACCTTCGAAATTTCACCACTGCCATGCTCTGAGAACCCTCCACTGGCTAGAGCTTCCTAACCAACTCTTATTTATTCAAATTCTCCTCATCTACTCTGTCCTGAGCAAATCATCCTCCTGCCCTAGTATCTCTACACTAATCTCCCTCTATAACCCCACCAATCCCTCAGAAGCTCCGGCCAATGTCTATTGCAGGTTTACAAACCAAAAAACGAATCGTAGAAAATCGTTATAGCTATTCTCCTGCCATCCAATGGAACAAGCTTCTCATGCCCCCTCAGAAATATTGCCAATGTCCATGAGTTCAAGAAAGCACTCAACATCTAAACCCCTACTCCATTACTGCTTTCTCCGTAATCACTCTACCCCCCAGCTCCCTCCCTTAAGTCAAATTTCTCTTAAACACGACTTTTGCTGTTTTTCTTTTTTCTCTACTGTTACCTGTTATCCTCACTCTCTGTATGTTTCTTATTTTTTTTAATTTTCTTTTCTTTATTTATAGATGTTACCAATCTTTTCTTATTTGCATTATATTATCAATTTTCTTGTGCTGTTGTAATATGGAGCTTTTCTAATGTACATTACTTTTGCATGTCAATTTTCCTGTATTGTTGTAATCTGGAGCTTTTCTCCCCGGACCTCCTCTGAAAAAAGGCACTTGCCCAGTCGGACTTTCAACAGCAGCTTATATCACAACTATGCAAGTGTGTCCTGTGGCATTTCCTGTTCCATTCCTTCCATATAGACAGGGGCTACAATTCATGGATCTGCTGCAATGCCCACCAATAATTAAATATTATAATCTAAAAAACAACTTGTCATACAGATTAAAGAATATGCAAGATACAAGTATGAATCACTAAGCAAGTTCATAATTGAATCTTGGTCACAAGAACATGCAGGAAATATGCATTGTTGCTCTGGGCATGAGCACCCATCATCCATGCCCAAGAATAGGCTTCACACTGAACACGTCAATAAGCAGAGTCTTTGGCCAAGCATCCAATCCCCTTTCTGACCACTTTTTGTCTAAGTTTCAATGCCTTCCAGTGTTCACTTACCCATTTGTAACTGTACTTTAAATAACCTACACTTTAATTTCCAAAGATATCTGATAACTGAAACACTGGAAAACATTGTATTATCTGTCCCCACTTGCGGTAGTAAACTGACACAACTAAAGGTTACCAGGCTGGGAACCTCCCAGTTACTGTTTCACTCTTGTTAATAAGCCAAATAATTGTAAACACAAATGATAGTATGTCTCTAATCAATATGGCCAGTTAGTGGTGGATGCCAATAACTTTTCAGAATTTAACAATAAATACTGTCTTATCAGTTAATGAATAAGTAAGCAGATGACTATGCACAAACTTTTTGAAAAGTGAATAAATACAAATACTAGTAAACAACATGTTAAGCAGTGTAGTTAAATATACAGCAACATATGAACATGTCCATGGAAACTGTAATCTTGAATACAAAAAATAAAATACGTGTTTATAGATATGTTATTGTGCAACTATTCTTATTTCAAAGAATTGCTGAATATTAAGATAAACTGTCTGAATTTCCAGTGAGAAGTGCCGAAACAAATCAGTCACAAGCTGCTGAGTCATTCTACTCTTTCCTTCCTTCTCAACCGTTTAGTGTCCATCTTTTCATATAAACTGCAGATGCTTTTGAGCAAAGTTTCACACTTTATACATTAATGATCTTGTTTACGTTTGCTTAACAAAATCTCCTTATTAATTTAGTTTAATTTAATAAAATCTCCTTAACAGAATTGTTTAGTTGCTCTCTTATGACCCTTTAGGTTCCTGCGCTATGAATAGTCACAGTTCATGTAATCAAATAGCAGGACAGTTCCACTCCCTGGTTCGGAAATCTCACCATTTGACATCTGTATGTAATTGCCGTGTTCCCTAACAGAAGGAGATTACGACTTCAGTTACAAACTCCATATCTTTTTTAACATCGTTGTTAAATTATCACTTAAGACACAAGCGCACACATTAATAAAAAAGAAAACAATCCATATTAACATTTTTCATTCACATACATTATATATTATACATTATATATTGCTATATATTTTTTCTTTACAACTCTCATTTAGTCCATTACATAAATTGTGAAATTTCTACCTTTTTTTAAAACTCACTCCTCCTTCTCTTGAATTTATTTTGCATGTATTATTCCCACAAATCCCATTTATTTCTATGCAATTTGCTTCTTCCCTTTTCTAAATATCCCATTTCCAGTTTTTTTATCTCTTTTTTTTCCCAGTGTTCAGTACTTCAATCACTGTTTGTTTAGACTTTAATTTCCATTTTCTAGTAATTGTTTTTGGTACCTAATAAAATGAAATTTAATAAGGCCTTACTATGTCTAGACAATGTAGATCCTGTGTCTCAGCTCAAAAAATAATTTCCTGAGTTACAGCCATTAGCCATTTGCTTCCTCTGATATTTTTTTTTTCTTATAACTTCCTGTAAGACATTCACATATCTTTCCATGCAACTGGAAAATGCACATTGCTGTTAAGCATTGTATAGAATTAAGTCACACATTGCAGATTAAATTGTGTAGTTTTAGTTTATTTGTTGAAGTTTTTAAGGCTTCAGAGCAGCTCACATATCTATTTGGTTCTGACTCTGGGGAAAAATGACTTATTTATTCTCGGACGTTACACAAGCAGAACCAAAAAGCAAAATTTCTTACCAGACAAAAAAACACAAATTACCATCCTATAAATTACAGGCATGTTTACACCTGAAGTATTGTTTAGGGCAATGAGTATAAATAAAATGGGAGTGAGTTGAATCAATTTCCAACCACCACCAGCTGCTCACAAGTATAAAGTTTAAGCCCAAAGAATTTCGTTTAAACAGCATTTCATGCATTTTAGTTGAGCAACCAATATTGACTCAATGCAGTATAACATTGTGAAACTTACAAATAAGTCTTGTGTCATACCAAAATGCTGAGGCCTCTCAAAAACAGCAACAGAACAGTAGGCAGTTAATTCAGTTACATGCCCTACATACCCAGAACCATAACTGTCTGTAACAGACAAAAGCATTGACTCACAAATGTACAGGTCCTTTTAGAACACTATACTTTAAGTAGTGGCCATTTCTTACAAATGAGCTCCCCTTTTAGCTAGTTAGACACATTTCATCCTTAGGGCTGTTTCAGTGCACATAAAATAAGGCAAAATTTTGTTGCTATATATATCCAAATCTGCAAGAACTCTTGTATTTAACAGTTTTTACCCAGCAAATAGCCACTATCCGATATATACTCACCTTTATATACACACACTTACATTTTGCCCCAAAGCAGGGACTAGTAGTATGAAATGAGCAGCCATTTTAACCAGTTGAATATGTTCACCAGGACGCTTTCAGTGTAATGAACTGTGTGCAGACTGGAACAATTAAAATAAAATTCTACTGCATACAGTAATGAACTCAGTATAGTTTAAGCTACAGAAAAAATATTTTCATAAGTAATACAACACAGTAGCAAGTAGTCAGCCAGACACTTCATGGAAAATACACATATAGTACCATATTATGTTATTAATGCAGATTTAAAGGCACTGTATGTGGGAAAACCTCTGGTGTTGCAGGCTGTCATTGAAAAGCTTAAGCTGCATATTCCAAGCAAGAACAAAGCAGGTTTTCATTATAGCTGTGGCCATGGTTGGCAAATTTAGTTTTACAATAGTTAAAAGTTTCCTGAAGTGGAAATTGAATGTGGCAGACACCTGCCAGTTTGTGGAGAAGGCAAGTGACAGAATTGACAAGTGTGAATGTGCATTTGGAAGAGCAGACGCTTGACATTTTTGAGGAAAAAGAAAAGGCAAAATGTTTCAAGTGCCCTACAGGTTCCAGAGTGATCTGCTTGCAGATGGCAAGCAAGTGAGAGAGAGGTGTGGGTAGAGAAAAGTACAAATGTGCAATGTGAAGAACAGTAGGGAAGTTGGTATGTACCCCTTGTACCTGGGAGACCAACCGTATCATTTCTTTTGCAGTGGACCTAAAATTTGATTTACTGAAAGGAATAGCCACAGGATATATATTGACATAATATAACACCGTATCGATATCCATTGTTGGACTTAACCATCAGCCCTGTAGTGTCCATTGCAGTTCTTTCAAAACTGTTCTTTGATTATTAGCATTAGTATCAGGGGAATCTTAGGTGTGAGGTTGCTATCTGACAATTGGGATTAATAGAACAGTAGTTTTTCAATATCCTTCATTATACTGGGCCAGTAGAACATGGACAAGGACACTCATAGTAATCTCGTCCATGTCTGGATGGTTCCTGAATACATGGCTGTAAGCCCTCTTTAAACTCTGTCCCTGAAGGACTTTCCTACTAGCACCTGTCTTGTAACTTCCCCTTGTCTTTTACTACCTAGTATTGTAAGTTGTTTTGTATCTGTAAGTATGGGTAAGTTGGAAGTCTTAACAAAGGAATCCTCTGTACCCTGGGTATACACTCCCTGGCCTTGCTTAGTCTCTCATCTCAGCAAGCAGTTCTCACAGGCAACAACGTAAAGATAGTAGATGTCTGGTGCTGAAAAACAAACAGCTGGGTCTCAACTCGGACTGATAATTTTATTTGAATATCACAAAATGAAACACACATTAAGCGCTTTCATCTGTCAAGCAGACTTCTTCAGAATAATATAAACTGTTACTGCACTCTTTAAATAACAAGATTTGGCGCCAACACACACACATAATTAAGCATTTAAACACATATTACACCATTATATGAATGTATAAGTATTCAAAATGACCACAATTGCAAAAATTACATAGAAATAAAATGCAGGTTGCAGTCACTATAATGCAAGGGTTGTAAGGGTTATAGCATTCAATATATATGGAGGTAAACAAATCATGAAGTTACACAGTCATGTTGGTATGTTGTACACAGAATATACTTGGACAGTAACATTGCATTATAGTGACTTTATAGGGATTTAAGCACTGTTTTTAAACTGACTACATATATTTGTGTGTGTGTGTGCGTATATATGTGTGTGTGTGTATATATATATATATATATATATATATATATATATATATATATATATATATATATATATATATATATATATATATGTATATATATATATATATATATATATATATATAAAATACGTACAGATTTTATATATATATATATATATATATATATATATATATATATATGTATATTGTGTGTGTGTGATATATATGTATATATATATATATATATATATATATACATATATATATATATATATATATAATTTATTCTCTGGGGTAGAGGACTGATCTCCATGGACCTTTTTCAGACTCCGTCTAGGAGCAGTGTCTGGTTAAGTAACTTGCTTGGAGTCACACAGGCAATGAAGACTGAGGGTATTGCCATTTAGACCTGAGTTTTTGTCGGCCCTGAACTCGGTGATCCATTTATATTTATATAATTCTCTTAAATTCATTACATCTCCATTCCTGATGTTTTGTGATAAACCTGATGTATGCTAAATAGAAATTCATAATCATTTCCATATTCTGACATGTTTGCCTAGAGCATTTGTTGCCACTTCCTTCTTAATCACAGAATAGTGTTTACATACATTCTTTAAGTCATTTGGTACATTTACCTACATTAGAACGCCGTACATGATCTGCAGTGTGATAAATTATTCTGTATTCCCAAGCTCTCATATATGTTGCTGTTGCATATTTTCTTAGTTACTGGATGTATGAACTTTACTTTGTTATATTATACGTACACTGTGAGCAAGGTCCTACAAGGGAATACTCCTTTCCTCCTTCGTTAGTACCCATTTTTTGTATCATTTAATGTTTGCGTCAGGTTTTCTGATGTTATACATAGAATTAAGTCTTTTATCTGTGATAACCTTTCAGTCCTTCAAATGATATGCTCCAGTGTCTGTTAATCTCATCTATTGCCCTTGTGCATTTATTTTGCGAAATGCAATATTTAACTGTTTTCCTTCTTTTTTTTTTTTTTATATAGGTTCATAGTACTAGGCTATCTGCCCTAGGGCATCTATAAGCCCAGCCAGAATGTGTTGGCCTTCGCCTCCCTTTTAGACTAGATTCCTGAGCCTCTGTCCAGCAGGGCCATAGAAGTGATCCCAGGAGCAAATTTATGATTTCCCATCCACTCATCAAGATTTCTCTTGAAGAGGGTCAGCGAGGGGCTCTGCCTAACATGGACTGGGATTCTATTCCAGAGCGCGGGAAGCCTTTGGGATATGAATCTATCCCTCCAGCATGTCCTATTTATTGTTGTGCTAAGGTTTAATTCCCTGGAGTGTGTAGCTCTAATGGATCTGGTTTTCTTGAGGTGGAGCATGTTCAACAATTCTGGGTTAGACATGGCCTTGTATGTCAGGCAGAGGTCACCTCTGAGTAGGCGGTAAGCAACTGAGTAGAGCTGGAGTTTCTTTAGTCGAGCTGCATAGGGCATCTGTTTGAGGCCCACAATCCTCTTGGTGAGGTATTTTTGAGGTGTCTCCAGCTGTTGCAGGTGTCGGGTAAGGTACATCCCAAATGGGGCATTGTACTCAATTATGGGCCTGATGAGCGATGAGTAGAGGGGCACAATGACCTCTCTTGATCTAGATGAGAACCATTTCGTGATTAGGTGGGCTATATAGAAGGTTTTTCTAACCACTTTGGCAATGTGATTGTCAAAGGAGAGGTTACTATCTACTTGGGTCCCCAGATCCCTGATTACTTCTTCCATAATTAGTGGATTACCTCCTATATGGTAGTTTGTGGGCACTTTGTTTTTCCCAAAGGGGATGACTATGCATTTTTTTGCATTTAGCTTGAGGCCATGGTTCTGACGCTAGGTATCAGTCTTCGTAAGGCCCTTCTGGAGGATGCTTGTGTCAGCCGGAGAGTCGATTATGGCTCCCAGTTTGCAATCATCTGTGAACTTGGTCAGCCACAGTCCTCCCGTGTTTGCCTGTACCTCAGAGAAGTATATACCAAACAAGAGGGGTTCCAGGACTGATCTCTGTGGGATGCCACTTGTAACTGGTTTAGAGTTGGACATGGCACCCGCGACTCTGACCATGTGAGTTCTATCCCTGAGCCAGTTTGCAACCCATCTTGTGACATATGGGTTGATATTTAAGCTAGTAAGCTTATTTATGATACCAGAGTGTGGTATTGTGTCGAAGGCCTTTGCGAGGTCTAGGTAGGCTGTGGGACTACCTTTCCCTCATCTAAGGCTTTGGTAACTGTTTCGAAGAAATCAACTAGGTTTAAGAGGCAAGATCTGCCCTTAACAAAGCCGAATTGGGTAGGGTCCAGTGTTTTTGTTTATGAGATCCATGATGATGCGCTCCATAGCATTGCAGACCAGGCTAGTCAGGCTTATAAGGCGATGGTTCCTGGGATACGTTGTGGCGCCACCTTTGTGGAGCAGGATCACTGTTGCTGTACGCCATTCTTTGAGTACATTACCTGTGGTAAGGCTGAGTTGGAACAGTGAATTCATGTGAGAGTTTAGTTAGTTTTGGAGTTCGTGTAAGACACATCCTGGGATACCATCTGGTCCCATTGATGCTGTGTTTTTTATTTTGGAGAGGGCTGCTTTCACCTGTGTGTCTGTGATGTCTGGGGGACTGCATTCTTCTGGGATAGACACAGGCCCTTTTGGGGGGAAGGGGGGTGAAGTTTGCACTGAACCTGTCCGTTAGGATGTTGGCAATGTCTGTGGGTTCAGTGTATTTTGTGCCATTTTGCACCAGCTCAGAGCAGATCTGAGAGCTGCCACCCAGATTTTTGATGTAGCTAAAGAACGCCTTGTGATTATCTTTAGAGTCTTTGGCGATTTTTCTTTAGAAGCTGGCCTTTGATTATTTTATGAGAGATCGAAGATTCTTGCTAGTAGTGATCAAGGATGCCTTCCTTTTTTGGGATTTTGCCTTGTCATGTAATAGTTTCCTCCTTCTGTTGTATAGCTTATTTATGGCCGGGATCCACCAGACTGGTCTCCTGTTCTTGGGAGGAGTGAGTCTTGGTTTTACTTGGGATGGCACGATCCATGCATTCCTGTAGGTGCTCATAGAGTGCATTTGTAAAGGATTCTGCGGTTTGTGTAGCATTTTCCATTAGCCCGGGGGCTTTGAAACTGTCTTGAGAAGTGTGAAGTTTGCTTTTGAGAAATTTTTCACAGTGGTTTCCTTGGCTGGGGGTGGGGTCGGGATGTGGATGTCCATTGTGATAAGTTTATGGTCTGATCTTACCAACGAGGGATTTACCTCTGGTGTGGAACATTGAGCCCCCATGTTGGTGATGACCAAGTCCAATATGTTGTCCCCTCTTGTGGGATTGGTGACCAGTTCTTCCATGGCATTTGAGTTTATAAACTCCAGGAACCATTGGGCAAAAGATTTGCGACTTGAGTAGTTTTCCCAGTCAATTTTTGGGTAGTTGAAATCCCCCAATGTCATGGTGTTTGGTGAGACCTTCATATTCTCCACTGGTCTCATAAATGCCAAGTGGGGATCCTGAGACAGGGTGGGTGATCTGTAGCAGGCTATGAACTGAAAAGCAGTTTTACCTACTGTTAGTTGCACATGGATGGTCTCCGCTGCCTCCTAGGTATCCTTGATGAAAATGGATACTCCCCCACCTTTAGTATTCTGGTCCGAGTTCTGGGGCCAAAAGGAATGGTATGAGTTGAATCCTGGTAGTGCTGGGGTGCTCTCTGGAGCCTTGAACCAGGTTTTTGTTACTGCAAAGATATCGATTTTCTCCATACTGAGGAGTGTCTCAAGTGCGTGCATCTTGAGGTTTAGACTTCTGGCATTGAGTAGCATTATCCTTAGTTTTTTGTTTCTGGTATTGTCTGTGGAGGTGGGTTTGTCTTTTGAGCCTTGCCTAAAAAAGGCACTATGGGGGTGGCAAGAGCCTTAGCCAGTATTCGAAAGCCTAAGGGTGACAAGGTGCAAGCCGTCCCTGGCGAAGCAACGTGGCTTGTCTAGCATGTCATCCCAGGCTGACAGACACTGGATCCCCTTTGAATGACACCAATAGCTTAGCCAATTGTTAAAATTGATCATTTTGTCTTTATACTGCGGCATCATTCTTGGTGAGGACAATATGCTACTCGGGGTCAGGGTCATACCGACCTGAGCTACATGATCAGAGAGCTCCTCTATGTCTCTTTTTCATGTAGTCCAGGGAGGTACTTCTCCGGTCATTCACACCAACATGGACAATGACAGAGTCATATTTGTACCTGCTGTGGAGTGACCTGAGTGCCTGTGTTATGTGGCGGATCCTGGCTCCTGACAGGCAGCTTACAGTGACCCTCTCCTTGTTCAGTCTGGTGAGTGGGATGTCAGTGTGCCTGACAATAGAGTCTCCAATTACTAGTGTATTAGGTGTGTTATTTAGCCTTAGGGGCTGCGACTGTGTGGCACACTGACTTCGTGAAGTATGTGATATGTGTAAGTTGTTGTGGGGTAGCGGTTGCTTGGATGTCTGCTTTGGAGGTCTCTGCTACTTTGGCAGATTTTTATTTAGAGCCTCTGAGTATGTTTTTGTGAGTTTGTGTCTTGTTTGTTGGTGCATTTGGTCTATGTGAGACTGGTTGTGTGGTGTGAGTGGTTTCCTTCTCCTCCTGCCTGACTGTGCCAGTCTTGGGTTGAGAAAGCTCGGCCTCCAGTTTGGCTGTATAGTTGCATCTCTCACAAATATCTGAGTTTGTTGGAAGAAGGAGAGGGTTGTCTGTGTACATAAGGCAATTGTAACATTGCCTCAAGATTCCCAGATTCACCAGCTGGACTGGAGAGTATACCTGAAACTGCGCTTTGGACATGCCTGGATAGTTTAAAGAACTGGTTTATTGACTGACTGGAATGGACGAATAGGGAACCTTGTACTTCTGGATAGTATAAGGGGGTGTAGTGCTAAAGTTTGTTAGTGCTTACTGAGAAATTTGAGCAAGTGCTGGGCTGTAGAATGAAGGTTGAGTGCTTGCTGTGAGAGTTTGACTAGTTCTAAGGGAAAAATTGAAGAGCAGACTTTGTGGAGCCGGAAATTGTTAAAAACTGCTAAAACGGCGTTGCGCGATGCGCAAAATCTCGCAAAACTGCGCTAAAGTGGGTTTTAAGGCAGGGAGTTTGAAAGAGATAGGAAATGGCGCAAAACGGCCAATAAGCAACTAGTTACTGGGCTGAGACCACTTCTCCAGGGACAGATAGGCTGCTCAGAGCTCCCCACTCTCACTGGTGAACAAAGAAGCTTCCTCCTACCCAAGTAAGGATATGAGCAACACAGGAACTATGACACAGCCTAGAATTCAGCAATACCTGAAAACTGGACTAGTCTAGTTCAGAAAAGGTGGGAAACAAGGATTTTTTTTCTTTTTTTTACTTAAACCACAGAAATTAGGCACAGGAATACAGTAAATGCTTTAGATTGGCTAGTGCACTTGAGTGTGTAGCCTACAACAATTAAACAAGGCAAAAATAACTTTTAAAGTGCAAATCACAAAAAAATGCAGACAAATGCAGAAAAACAAACTTTGCAGAACTCAGGAGCCATAATCAAAACTCCTAACGATGTGGACATCCTACAAAAGGGCCTCACTGAGACAGATGCCTGGTGTCAAAGCCATGGCCTCAAGTTCAATGCCAAAAAGTCCATTGTCATCCCCTTTGGTAAAAACTCTGTACCCATGAACTACATCATAGGCGGTAGTATACTTAACACTGAAAGTGTGATAAGAGACCTTGGGACACAGGTGGACAGTAGTCTCTCCTTTGATAATCACATCGCCACAGTAGTCAGAAAATCCTTCTACATGGCACACCTCATCACAAAAGCTTTCTTATCCAGAAAGATCATTGTTCCCCTCTACTCATCACTCATTAGACCCATTATAGAGTACAATGCCCCTTTTGGTATGTACCTCACAAGACATCTACAACAACTGGAAAGGCCACAGAAATACCTCACAAAGAACATTACCGACATCAAACAGATGCCCTATGCAGACCATCTCAAAAAACTCCAGCTTTACTCTGTCACATATCGCCTACTCAGAGGTGATCTCTGCCTAACATACAACGCTATGTCAAACCCAGAGATGTTGGACATGCTCCACTTAAAGAAATCCCAATCCCTCTGAGCTACATGCTCTAGGGACCTAAATCTTGTCACCACATTAAACAGAACATGCCAGAGGGATAAATTCTTGTCCCAGAGACTTCCCATACTCTGGAATAAACTACCTATCTGTATCAAACAAAGCTCCTCATTAGCACTCTTCAATAAAAATCTTGATGATTGGATGGGAAATAGGAAATTCACCCCAGGGATCACCTCTGTGGCTCTGCTCGACAGTGGCACAGGAAAATAATTTTCTTGGGTGGCAAAAGCCAGAGTACCTTTTTGGTTGGGCTTGTATAGGCTCCAGGGCCAATAGCCTAGTACCTACCTATGAACCTATGAAAACTCACTTTTCGGCGAGACTAAACAGTCACTGGTAGGAAAGCAGAAAAAAATACTTATAATCTGTTAAAGTCCCTCTTTCGCTCACTGCTGCTTGTAGAACTCTGCATGACACCATGAGGAGCTGTGCTGAGTCTGTTATAAGTGCAAAACTGCACTAAAGCGGGTTTTAAGGCAGGGAGTTTGAAAGAGATGGGAAATGGCCCAAAATGGCCAATAAGCAACTAGTTACTGGGCTGAGACTACTCCAGGGACAGATAGGCTGCTCAGAGCTCCCCACTCTCACTGGTGAACAAAGAAGCTTCCTCCTATCCAAGTAAGGATATGGGCAACACAGGAACTATGACACAGCCTAGAATTCAGCAATACCTGAAAACTTGACTAATCTAGTTCAGAAAAGGCGGGAAACAAGGATTTTTTTTTTCACTTAAACCACAGAAATTAGGCACAGGAATACAGTAAATGCTTTAGATCGGCTAGTGCACTTGAGTGTGTAGCCTACAACAATTGAACAAGGCAAAAACAACTGTTAAAGTGCAAAACACAAAAAAATGCAGAAAAACAAACTTTGCAGAACTCAGATAGTTAGAAAACTTGCTTTTCGGCGAGTCTAAACAGTCGCTGGTAGGAAAGCAGAAAAAATCTGTCTTGATATCCATTCTACCAGGAGCCTCATGAAGGACTAGCTGTTCCATAGTCATTTTCTTACTCTACGCTTTCCATTGCTTTTCCCTGAAATTTCTTCCTGATGGGCTCTGTTAGTTCAGTTCTTTGCTTAACCTCTCTAAGCTTTTGTCTAATTACTTTTTGTCAGTAGTTCATTCGTCTTCTGATGTTGGCTGTGGTCTTAAAAAATGAATCTTGAATGTATGCACTTACAATGCAGGTAGCTATTAACTCAAACATCCTTCCTATAAATACTGGTGACCATCTGCCCATTTTCTTCTAAGTATAACATATATATATATATATATATAGATATATATATCTGTGTGTGTGTGTGTGTGTGTGTATATATATATATATATATATATATATATATATATATATATATATATATATATATACACATATACACACACAGTTATCACATATCTTATGATTTAACTTGAAAAAGTGGTAGGAGAGGTTAAAAATAGTTCATAATGTCCAGCCCCCCCACTAATATCTTGACATAATGTCTTCAACAAAATGAACAGAAAAAGTGGATGCTTGGAAATGAAGAGTGAAAGGCTTTGGTCTGACATGCCATATGAGGCATCCTTTCCTGGAAGCTGGTGCACAGTCTACAGTCCCCCACCCCTCACACCTTTGTAGAAGAGTATTCATTCATTGCCTGCTGGTTGCCTACCAACTCACTGCTTGTACAGCAGATTTCACAAAAATTCATTGTTGCTGAGGTGGCCATTTCAGTCATTAAAACGTTGGTTAAAATGATACCTGAAGAGAAAGTTTCTAGTGCTGTGAAAAGTTGTTCTCCCATGCTGAACACCAGGCCTTGATATCTGAGCTAACGTAAAGTCTTTCTGTACTTTCAGTAAGTCTCTGTGTGATTTACAAGTTTCAGTTTCTCCTCTTACCAAGTTTGCTGTTTTTAGTGCATGCCTGGGTGCCAGGAGGCAGACACCCAAGGAAGGCCTGTCTTTTTTATGAGGATTAAATGTAACTTCAGGCATGCAAGTGGAAGCTCCTGCTCAAAATTACCAGAATTAATAAATAAGAATTGGCTTGAACAGCTGGTAACTAAACCTACCAGTAGGCACACAATTCTTGACCTGAATCTTACAAATATGGCAACCTCTTGCACTTCTCTGATATCTACTTCCCCAGTGGGACCATGTACTTGTGATCTCCTTTAAACTCACTGAATTTAAGGACTACAAACATGCCACCCACGACCCACTGACAAGAATATCAAAATTCACTTATGACTGTGCCTTCCCAGACCTAAATAAGGCAAACAAGCTTCACTAAGGAATTCTAAACTCTCTTAGAAATATGTATAGAGCGAGCAGTCCATATCAGAACTGAGCATCAAGGGAAATTCAGAAGGGATCTTAGTGGTTCACAACTGTAAATAAACTATACGACAAAGGAAAGAAACTGCTTAAATCATTTAGTAGCTCCAAAAAGTAATCTTCTCAAGGACAGTATCAACAGCATAAAACAAAAGAAAACTGAAGAACAGTATCTGGTCTACTAAAAAAGGCCATGAAGCCAAAGATAATTATAAATTGTTTTTAACTGTGTTAGAAAACTAAGAAAAAAGAATGCCCTATTTTTCTCAGAACTCATTCATTATGAGGTCTTTTATTCTGACTTGTATTGCCAGCAGCCATGCAAACAAATTTGGTGCCAGTTGTACTTTGGAGATTTCTATTCAAGCCCCGAAATATCTGAATACCTCACTCCCACAATAAAATCTAAAGGTCATTTACTGAAAGTGCTAACTAACCAAGACCAAAATTACTTCTCCCATGAGACTTGACAATATACCTGGTTGCTTAATTCATTTATTCTCCCATGGGACTTGACAATATACCTGGTTGCTTAATTGTGTTAAACTTACCTTTGCAGACACGTTCCCCAAGCTGTGTGTTTTGCCCTTGATGAGTGGCACACAGCAGTGGTGATGCCTCTCCATAAGGGTGGCCTTACAACTGATCCAGGTAATTATAGGCCTTAGAAACCTTGTCTGCAAAGCCATGGGATTTATTATAACTGACTTTATAAACTGTGATATCAAGAATCTTGTTAAACTTGACCCACAACAGTTTGGTTTGTGAATTGTAGATCCTGTGTGTCTAATATGGTAAACTTCTTCAAAACTGTTGCAAAGGATGTAAATGGTAGCCGTGCAGTGCACGTGGCATATCTTGACCTGGTTAAGGTCTTTGACACTGTCCTGCATGCTAGCATTGTATAACGTTAAATGATTTAAACATTGACCAGTATGTGTTAAGATGGAAAGCAAATTGGCTGAAAGAGAGAACCCATGCAGTATGAGTCGCAGGTGATTCATCAGAAAGCATAAAAATGACCTGAAGTATCCTGTAGGGCTCTGTGCTGGGATCTCTCATTTTTGGCATTTTCTTCTCAGATCTCCAGACAGTGAGCCAAGATGTTTGCAGACAATGGCAAACTGTGTGTGTGTGTGTGTGTGTGTGTGTGTGTGTGTGTGTGTGTGTGTGTGTGTGTGTGTGTGTGTGTGTGTGTAGGGGGGGGTTTAAGTCACTCTTAACACCCAAACCCTCCATAATAAACTTGCCCTAACAATCTGTTGACCTACTAAAAATGGGCTCAAACTAAATGCTAAAAAGGGTAGTTTCATCACTTTTGACAAGACGCATCCTGTCTTGACAACACACCCCTGCAAAACAAAAATGTAGTTATGGACCTAGATACTTTGATTGGCTTGGTAGATCCTCCTGTATTGACCATCATGTAACAGTTGTCAGGAGATCCTTGTATTTAGCCCAGCTAATTGCCAAAGAAATATCAAGTTTAAGAAGAAAATTGCTTTCTTATATTCTACATTGACTGGGCCACTTATAGAGTACAACTCTGCCTTTGGGATGGTATCTCCCTAAACATATCAAACAGTCCCCAAAGGTTTCTAACCAAAAACGATCAAGGGCTTAGTCCCTGAGCTCAGAAGAGAGGCTGGAAGGTCTGTCTACTTATTCAATATGTTATCTCTGGGAGATCTCTATCTTGCATACTGCATCATTAAGGATATGATTGTCCTAGATCTCATGTTTCTCCAAGTCCAGTATCACCACCAGTACTAGAACAAGGACCTAAATCTTCACCAACAGATCAGTAAAACACAATGGAGGGACAGGTTTATAACCCAGTACCTCCCAAACTTCAGGAATAAATGTCTCCTGCATTGTGTTTTTCAGCTACTTCGATACCATAATGTTTGCACAATCCCCAGCGCAACAGTATCGCCACATTATTATACCTTTCAGTATACAGTCCTTCTGCCATTAGTGTGTCGCAACAAGGTGTGTGACTGTTTCCAATTCGGTTTTACAATACCTAAATTTGTCTGTTTCTCCCACATGTTCAATGGACTTTGTAAACCAGCGTGTACGTAGCCCATTATCTTGGGCTGCCAATATTAACATTTCATTTCTTGGTTTGAATTTGCTTCTCCTTAACCATTCCTGCATTCGTTCTTGATCAACATGAGGCTCTTCCAGAAGTTTTCTATACTTGCAACTATATATTTGTTTTTTCCACATTTCTTGCCTTCTCATCTGGTCCTTCATCTTATATTCTTTCTTTTGTTTTTTTGGCACATTCAGTTGCTGCCTGGTTTTTATCTACTTCTGGTTTGATTTCCATTCCTGCTTGATGTTGATATTCTTCTGCTAAATTAAGCAGAGAAGTCATCTTATATTTATTCTCCTCATGTTTCAAAACTTTCACTACATTTGGATCTTATGAGGTCAGTAGATATGTGTGGAGTCCCACAATTGCAGATCTATACATGTAATCAATTTCAAGGAGGCCCATCCCTCCTTCGGAATAGGGAATCTATAATCTTGGTATACACTGATTTTTATAAATCATTTGATGAGCAGGAAGCATCCTTCTTGTTTTAATATCTAATCTGTCCCAACATTTTTTGGGGCCAGTCAATCAATCCAAAACTTAGTTAGGACAGGAAGAGCAAATTGTTTTACAGCTTGGATCTTGTTCCTAGATGTCAGTGCTGTTCTCAGGATTAATTGAAGTCTTCTAAAGTATTCCTTACTGAGTTTTATTCACATTTGTTCATGTTTTATTGCTGATCGTTCATCGATTCCCAAGTATTTATACACTCCCTCTTGCTCAAGTTCTTTTGTATCACATTCTTCTTTCATGGTGCTGCAGTTTTCCTGCTTTAAAGGCTGCTTTTGCACATTTATCAAGACAAAATGACATTCTAATATCATCTGAAAAAGTTAAGACAAACTGCATCTGTGCTTTCAGTTCCTCATCTGACGAGCTATACAGTTTTAAATCATCGACCAAGAGAAAATGAGAAGTCATTAGACTTTGTTGTTTTCTAGGAGCCAAATTGTGGCCATGGCCTAAGCTGTTAAGCAAATAGCTTAATGTATTAATGGTAGGGCAGAAAAGCAACGGCGACAGAGAGTCACCCTGGATTATCGCCCTTTGCATTTTTATCACTGGGATGTCCTTTATCATGGCTTAATTGCAAAGTGGTCTGCCATTGTTTCATGGTTACTGTAATGTAGTCAATCAGTGTAGAGTGTATCTTATACATTATTAAGCACTCTTTTAATCATGAGTGTGGGATACTGCCAAATGCTTTTTTGTAGTCAATCCATGCCATACTTAGATTCTTCCCCTTTTTACAATTCTCCACTATAACTTTAACAACAAATGATCCTTTGTTCCATATGACTTTCTTTTATTGCCCTTTTGTTCTACTGCTGTAATTGAGTTTTCTTCTAAGACTATAAACTCTGTCAGCATCCGTTCCTGTGTTTAGTTTATATGTCGTCGGAAGTCAAGTTATCGGCCTATAATTTTTAGGGTAGCTTGCAGGCTCACTCTTAAGAACATTGTTTTGCCTGTTGTTAGCCAGTGTGGTGTCTGTTCGGAGTGCGCATATAAATAGTTATTATTCATGGCTAAATCCTCATGCAAAGATGTTAATACTTTTAACCAAAAGTTAGGTACTGCATCTGGGTCTGGGGTTTTGCAGTTAGAGGCTTTTCTCAACTTTGTTTCAATCTCTCTGGCTGTTACTTAATCCCATTTCATACCCTGTCCTTTTAAACTTCTTATTCTTTCTTTTACTACTTCTGTCTATTTAGCATCTTTATGTTCCACAGGATCTTCATAGATACTTCTCCAAAATATATCTACTTCCTCTTTTTTTTTGGCAGTCTTTCAATTCCTTTTACTTTATTTCCCAATTCTCTCTCAAACTTTTTTGGGTCATCAATAAATTGCTTATTTTGTACTTTTCTCTTATATCTATTTGTGTATCTTCTAAGTTTTTCTGCCTGTGCTGAAATTTTTAGTTTATTTGTGATCGTGCATAATAGATCGTGGTCTGTTCTAATACTGTGCATAGCTTTAATCATATCTATCTTAGTAATTTTGTTGATCTATTCCCTCTTCTATAATCTTCTAACAGTGACACTTCTTGTCTTAATTGCTTTATAGTTTTCTCTATTCGATACTTCCATGATGGTATTCAATTTCTCGCCTTCCTTTCCCTCACTACTCTGTGATCTTGTGGTAGAACTTTATCAGTTATTAACTTAGCAGCACAGTAGTATATCCTGTTTACTTCTGCTGTATCGCATACATCTCTATGGACAGTCCTAATTACTGCATTCATTTGTTTTATCAGACTTCTTACTTTTGGGGTGTTATTGACCTTCTGCACTCTATTTCTTTCATTGATCTTAATATATCTTTCCATGTCCATTAAATCAAGCAACTCTTCTCTTAGCTCATTTTCTTCGAAAAGGGATGTGCCCTCAGTTTGGGTTTCCTGCAGGCATTCTATGGAAAGTTCTATAGCATCTTCCTGTGGCACATTCTCCTCAATTTCATTGTGTGTCATCTGTTGCTCTGTCATATGGAAACTCACTGTCCTATCACTCCTCAACATTGACTGCATCAGAGTTTCCACACTTTCCTCTTCATTTCCTTACCATCTAGCTTCAAGTGAACGTTTATACTGCTTTCCTGTGGAAGGCTCCAAAATATCTTGATAATGGCACCTGACCAATTCCTTCCTGTTCCACTGGTTTCGCTTTAGTTTGGATATCCATTGCTCTATCCTGTTGTGGTGCTTTTTGCATTTGATTTTCTACACTGACTCTTTCTCTTTGCAGCTGCTCCATAACCTCAATTTCTATTTCTTTGACTTTTCCATTACTTGTCTGTTTTTCTACTTTTCCTCTTAGTTTTCTTATTTTTTGTATTGTAAAGGTTTCCATATCTTGATTCCTTTGCCTGTATTTCTCTTCAAATATCTTTGGTGCTGCTCTTTTTGTATTTGTTAGTATCGTTTTCTCCTTTGCATAAATATTACACTATATTAAATCCCTTTGCCTTTTCCATGTCCATATTTCTTCTTCACATCTCCTGATGATCTTGCTTTTCCTTATTCTGGGGACTCACTCCATCATGCTGTGATATATAGTCTCTGTTAGACCTTCTACATTAAATTTTCACTTCATAAGCACTCCATAACTTCAACTTCTGTTTCTTTAACTTCTGCTTTACTAATCTTCTTTTCCACATTACATCTTTGTGATATTATTTTTTTTATTGTGAAATTTTCCATATCTGGATGCCTTTGCCTGTATTTCTCTCTGAATATCTGTGAGACTGCCTTCTGTATATTAGGTAACTTGGCTTTCTCCTTTGCATAAGTATTGCACCATATCAAATCTTTTTCCCATGTCCAGATTTCTTTTTTATATTTTTCAAATACCTGTATGTTTTGTTGTTTATATTTTCGCACTTCCTCAGATGCTTCTTTTTCCAAACAGAGCAAAGTTTCTTGATCTGTATACTGTTTTTCAAAAATCTGTTTTATTAATGAACGCAAATTTTGTATTTGAAGCTTCTGACAGTTTTCCTGCGGAAGTATTTTTCTTTCCTCTAATTTTTCTCATAATCGTTCTGTATTTCTTGTGTCTGGAAATTCTGGTCTTTTTACATAATAGTGACAAGACATAATTTCTTTCTTATCCTCTAGTCCACTCTTATCGTATTTATGGCTCTTCTTTGGCCAATCAGTTTTTGTCGACTGCTACTTCCTTCTATAACAGGGGGGGGGGCATCCTCCCCCTGGGCCTGACCTGGCCCCATTGTAGGAATGTTTCCATATTTTGAGGATTCTACATGGCCATTTTTTCCAGTCCTGGCACCAGTGTGCCTACCAGGATTGGTCACGTTTTTATCCTGGGCCTTGTGCACCCAGCTATCTTTTTTTTGTTTTTGACTTACTTCTGTCCATGATATATGCTATATAAATACAGTCTATATATCAGTGTCACCTTGGTGAGACTTTGTAAAAAAAACAGGGTCCATCTCGCTAAGGTACTCGCCAAGACTTGATGATAAATTTAGTTTCAGCACTACTGCTCTCCTTTGCTTGCTGAATTTTCATCTCTCCATTAGGAGTATTGTTGCTATACTCCTTAAAGCTCTGCAAGAAAATCCCACTCTCCTTATTTCTTGAAGCTCCCCCCCACCCGCTTCATCATCATCATCATCATCTCTTTCAGTCTTGAATTAAATCCTTCTGCTTGTATTATGTATATGTGGCTTAACTGTGCAACTATAAAATATCCCTTCAAATCAGGTAATCCTAAACCAGTTTGTTTTATTGAAAGGATCCACTCATCCCACTTGACTCTTTTCCACTTGCCATATTCCCCTCCTAGATAAAGTCCTTCAACTCTTTATTAATTATTGTCCACAACTTCTGCTCCGGTTGATAAAAATATGCCTGACCCATATACAAAATTAAAGGGCTAAAAGCATTTTCAGTGCTTGTATCTTGCTATCCATGTATACCAAAAATACTTGAAATTGTCTCAAAATGTTCCATAGCACTAAGATGCCCTTTTCTGAATTTATCAAGTACAAAACGAATGAAGCCAACTTTCCTTGATTAACATACCAATTATATTTTTGCATTTCTGAGTTCCTTATTTTCTTTCCCAATGGCTCTAAATATAAAGCAAATAAAAAAGGTGGAAAGAGGACATCCCTGACTGGTTCATCTGGTCAAACTCAGCTTAGAGAGGAACCCATCCACTTTAATTCTTGCTTCTGATCGTCTGTGTAATTAACTTTATTATTGTATGCAGGAATGCAAGTATTTCCATTGCCTTACTCATAAAATCCCAGTTTCCTCTATTTAATGCTTTCTTTGCATCAGGACCCACCAACAAGAGCAGTATTTTCTTACATTCTGCTCCCCTCTGGGTCATCATTCTTCTACTAATGTTGCCAAATGTTTGCTTCCCCTCCATAAAAACCACATTGATCCATGTCTATCAATTCTGGCTATACCTTTGCCATTCTTTTAGCTAGTAGAGAGACAAAAACTTTCTATTCTTGGTTTAAAATTGAAATGGGTGTGTATGAAATTGGGTCTGATGAGTCTTTACCATCCTTAGGTAATACAGCCACCACAGCTTTCTTCCAAGATATTGCTGCTTCCCTTCCTTTTAAAATATTGTTAAACAACATCTTCCAGATCTTTTTCACTTTCTTCCCTCCTGACTTCCAAATTTCCACAGGAATACTGTCTGTTCCGAGATTTTCCTGAAGATTGATAATACATCAGTTTTATCTCGTCCTCTCCTATCTTAACTGTTGGCCTCATCTACCTCTAACTTTGGCATAATTATGTTCCGTAAATATTTCCATTTGTGCTATTTCTTGATTGTCAAAATTCTTTGCTTTATACAAAATTTCATAAAATTTCCAAAATTAATTTCAAACCTCTACAGGATCTCATGTTATTTTTTTGTCAGCACCTCTAAGTAATTCGTATTACTTCTTAGCTGTATCTCTTTCTCCTTTATTTCTGCCTTGTTTTAAAGTCCTTTTTCATTTTATCCCACTCACAAGCCATAACTTCTGAAGATATTTCTATCTGCCCTAACTCTTGAGTAATTTCCTCTACCCCTTCCTTAAATTCCTCTTTAACAGTTAAAAAGAAAATGAAAAGCGTCTTTGTTCAAAGTAATCCCGCTGTATTCCCTTGGGTATTTTTGCAGGTGGACAGCTAACAGGAGTAGAATGTACATGTTCTCAAAATCAAGTAATAAAAACCAAAGACTCCTTCTTTAAGCTTTACGTTGTCCAGTTTATTCAAAGTAGTGAGCACTTCCATTTGTCAGACATCATTCAGTACAATCATCATTTTTTTAATACGCATGTGGGAAAGTGCAGTTTCTCATTTTTACTTCATTACCCTGCATTTTTATCTTGTTTTTTAATTGTTGCATAATCTGAAGCAGTTATTGGATGCGTGTTGAAGCTTTCAGTTAAATGCAAATGTTCCTGTGAAATATAATTTCTGTGTAGTGTAGTCCAGTTAATGTACCTTGGGGAATAATATGTAAATTCTGTTAGTTTCCATCACTGAATTCATATCTTCTATACCAAATATTTTTTTATAAACTTTTTTCAAAAATGTACCCACTTTGTTATATTCTCCCTTGTAGGTGCCCCTGATACATCCTCACTATTGCAAATCAAGTTTCCATCCCCACCTATAAGGAATATTCTCCACTGAAGGCTAATTATTTCTCCTAAAATTTTCTTAAGTTCCATAATAGCAGTTTTCGGTTTGAATATAAATATGTGCCAGCATAATCTTCCTCCCTTGTCAGTAGCCTCTTAGTATCACAAATCTACCAGTATTGTCTTTTTTCCTCCTCTTTCATTATTTGAGTCCCTCTAGCAGTTAGTATAATTACTCCCCTTCTCCTTTGTCCGTGGTATTCTGCTGAATAGCTGTCCATTAGTCCTTTCTTTGTCAAATTCACATACTCATTTCTTTCCAAATATGTCTCCTGCAGCATTGCTATTTGGTATCTGGGTTTCTTAATATAATTCGGTACTCTTTCCTTTTTTCTATACCTGTAAGACCATTTATGTTTTAAGATAGTGTCAGTAGAATAGCCATTATGGCAAAGAGCTATTGTTCAAACCTGTTATAGTTTTTTTTTTTTTTAAATGTGTATTGACAACTTTTTGTGTTACAGTCATACACTAACTTATGGCAGACTGATCTTTTATACAGTTGATCTGAACTTATGGATCTGACTCAGATGCATTATCCAGCTTTGGATCCAAGCTCCTCCCCTACCCATAATACTCCTGTCTCCCACCTCCCCCAGATCTCGTTTGCCGATTGTGAAATCAGGAACCAGACAGGCAACACTGGTTTAAGGGATCTCTGGTTGATGCCATGGTGGTTGTGGCGGCGGCCACCAAGAAAGAGCTTGATCAGGAGAGCTCTATGATCTATCCGCTGGACCAAGAGTCATAGACCATTTCGGGAAGTGGACTTGAGCTTCAGCTACATTTACCTTACGTGCACTGAATTACATGTAGCTCCAAGTTTTCCTCAGGGTTAAACTTTTTTTTTTGTGAGTAAATCTTCCCATTTACTTTCTAAACTTTGGTAGTTGTGACCATCTTTCCTTACCTACCCAATCCCTGTGCTCTAGTGCATCAGTTGTTTAAAAAAAAAAATAAAAAAGGTCCTCTCTCTATCTCTCCCTTACTGCCTTTCTCTCTCTCTCTTTATTGTGTGTGAGCATGTGTATGTTTCCTATAACCATGGCAGAGCCTTCCAAGCCAGGCTTCAGGAAGTGTGCTGAGTGTGGCCACAAGCTGCCCCCCTTTGATGGTCACACTCTGTGTGCTTAGAGGTTCAGCACATGGAGACCTCCTGTTAGATTTGTGCGGGCTTCAACCCCAGCACATTGATTAACAGGAAGAACAAGTTAATTCTGAAAGGCCTCCTTCCTTCAGAGGCTGCTGTCCCATCTACTTCTTCCGCCCAGGCTTCTGGAACTCAACCTCCCTCGAAGAAGTCTGGGGATGGGAAGAAGTCTCATCCTGAAAACCGGGACAGGCCTAAAAAGTCGTCTTCTGACCATGCTTCCCTCGAAGAACCTCCGGCCAAGTCTCGGCCAGATTTGACCCGAGGCTCACCTCAACTCCGTTCTCCACATTTTTTATCAGAGCTGGAGATTTCCCGAGGCTGTTCACCCCTTTCTGCCTCCCCTCGGCACCACTCCAGGCCTGGGTCGGTGGCTTCCTCCACTTGTCTTTCCGAAGCAGAGGTGGACAGGATGATGCAGAGGTTTATCCGGACCCGATCCTGATGGGAGTCTTGCCTGCCCCGACCCCCTCTGGGGCTCGGTGCATGCACTATACTTTCCTTCCCATTGCTCCTTCTCCAATCTGACCCCTGGTTTCAGAGTAGTCTGGTCTGAGGTTTCTTAGTGTTGGGGGGGTCGGCACCGATGGTCCCAGGTACCTCAATGCTGACCATTGCCCTGAGTAGCTTGGCTCTGACCCTTTTGGAGCTGTAGTCTTGGCATCGGATCTGAGAGGATGGCATTGGCTTCGAGGTTTTTGGAGTCAGCCCTTCCACTCAAGAGTCTTGGTGCCTGGAGGCTTGGATCCGGCTCTCCCTTCAGTGCAGAGGGCAGCAGGTCCAGTTTTACTCTCCTCTGCTACCAAGTTTCACTCACCCTCTGCTTTTGATATGGTGGAGAAAGTTCTTTCAGCCCTGTAGAGACTCTTGATGCTGTCCTCCTTGGAGTCCATCCTGGCTCCCTCTCTTTCTGGCCCAGTATCTGCTATCCTGACCCTCAGGGACAGCCTGTCACCACTCTGCCCCAGGGCGTTTCCCCAGGGAACTTCCTGAGGTTTCCGACTCCTCCCTAGGGACCCCCTCTGAGGAGCACCCTTGGAAACATGTGCAAAAGGAGGCACTTGGCTTCTCCTCCGGAGTCCCTCACAGAAGACACTGACTTAGAAGAAGGGGAGGGTCCCCTCGGTCACCCTTGATGATGTTTCCTTCAGAGACATCAGAGACATCATGGAAATCCTGCGCCAGCATGGGCGTTGTCTACCCAAAAACCCAACCTAGATGAGTCTGTGTTCCTGGAGGCATTTGGCACAGAACTCTCTACCACCTGGGTGTCCCCTCCTGCAGATCCTCTTGTGGACTTAATTTTATCCAGGACATGGAAGGAACCGGACAGGCGGCCACCAAGAAAGAGCTTGATCAGGAGAGCTCTGTGATCTATCCGCTGGACCAAGAGTCATAGACCATTTCGCGAACTGGACTTAAGCTTCAGCCACATTTACCTTACGTGCACTGAATTACATGGCACATGTCATTAGGCTGCAGCGGGACCTGGTTAAAGAGGTCACTGAGTCTGCCCCAGGTTCTCCTCCCGTATGGCCACCCTAACTTCAATATCCAACACTTCATGAGACTTCTGTCACACACTACTGAAGGTGCTTCTAGGGCAGCTGGAACAGACGTAGCTGTCCGGCGTTATGTTTGGCTCTGGCTCTGTGCTTTCCTGGAGCCCTTCAAGGCATTGTTTATGAATGCCCCCTATGACGGTTCCAGTCTTTTTGGTAAGACTGTTCAAGACACCTTAGTCCAGAGTGAGAAAGATGGGAAGACCTTGTCTGTTGTCAGGATTCACTTCTCAACTCCACAACAATCCTTTTCCCCGGAATCAGCGTGGGGTGAAGAAGATTTGCTTCTGAAAGTCTCAGGGTTTTTCCCATGATGCTCAAGACTCGCCTTCTCCCAGAGGTAGAGGGGGATGTGATAGACACCATCCTCATGGGAGAGGAGTCTGAGGAACCAAGGGTCTCGGGATTCTTTCCTGGACAGACCCTTGCAGCAGCCCTGAAGAGTTACCCAAATGCTCATCTCTGGAGGCAGTCTGAGGACATCTTTCTCTGCACCCAACAGCCTGGGAGTTGATCACAGACTATCGTTTGATGTTGCAGATAATGTCCAGAGGATACTCCATCCCCTTCTTCAACTCCCAGTCCCTTCCAAACACCTCCTAGACGTCCCACCTGCGCAGTGGGAGGAGCAGGAGGAGGCAGCAGTGGAACTTCCCAAGCCGCTCGAAAAGCGACTCCTCCAGCTTGTCCCCCCAGACCAATCCAATCAGGCATCTTTTCTGGGTTCTTTTTAGTGCCAAAGAAAATGGTGGACTTGAGACCCATCCTGAATCTTTCAACCCTAAACCTGTCAGTTGACAAGACAAAATTCAAGAAGGTCACTCTCCAATCCATTCTGCCCTTTCTGCAGATAAACAACTGGATGTGCTCGGTGGAACTCCGACATGTACTGTCACATCAAGATGAATAGGTGCTCCCAGAGGTTCCTCCACTTTCAGCTGGGATCCAATCATTATCAGTTCAGAGCGCTTCTCTTTGGGCTCACCACTGCACCCAGGGTGTTCACCAAAGTGATGGCAGTTGTGGCAGTTCACCTGCAACTGCAGGAGTTCGAGGTCTTTCCCTACTTGGATCATTGGCTCCTTTCCACTCCCTCCAGGCAGTGACTCTGTCAAGCCAGGGATCTTCTTCTCAAGAATGCTCACCATCTAGGCATAACCATAAATCTCAACAAGTCCCAGTTGGAACCAGTACAGGTTCTTAATTCATTGGGGCTCACTTAGATACCATTCAAAGCAGGGTATTTTTAACTCTGGACAGGCTTCTATCCCTCCAATGTCATCTTTCTTGCATTGTTCAAGCCCAGTGTCCCCCAGTGCAGTCAGTTCTTTGGGTGTTGGGGTCCATGGCAGCGATGATCACCCTTAACCCTATGGCTCGTTTTCATATGAGAGTCCTCCAATGGACTCTGGCGGTTCAGTGGTCATTGCTAGACCTGCGGTTATCTCATATGTTTTGGTTATCTCGAGCTTGCAAGGATTCACTCCTCTGGTAGCTTCTATCCCTGGATCATCTTCTTGGTCATCCATTCATGCTTCCCGCCCCGGTGATCACGGTGACCACAGACACCTCCCTGCTCAGATGGGTGGGGGCATTGCATGGGAAGGACAGTCCAAGGCACGTGTCTTCCCTGGAGACCCATCTGCATATCAGTGTCCTGGAGATGAGGGCAGTGCTGTTGGTGTTGCAAGCTCTTTATATGGCCATCTTCCTCAATGGATGATTGCCATACAGACAGGCAACATATCTGTAGTCTGGTTCATCAATAAATAGGGGGGACCAGGTCTTACCCCCTTTTTCGTGAAGCCATGAGATTGTGGGAGTGGATGATCTCTGAATCCTTCAGTAGCAGAATAGATCTTTCTAAAGTGGGGTCAGCCTTGCTGCAATCTCTTTGTCTCTCCTTCCAGTGCGAAGTGCAGCTAGTATTTCTGTCTGAACCTCCTTCCAGGGGAGACGCTCTGGTTAATGCTTGGCCCTCCGGTCTACTGTATATTTATCCTCCACTCCCTCTAATCCTGAAATTTATTCAGAAAGCTCGATGGCTGGGGAGCTTAGTGACCCTCATTTGCCCCCTTCTGGCCTCGCCAAGTTTGGTTCCCCTCTATTTGGTCTCATGCAGTGTGTCTTCCTTGGACACATGATCCGGCTCCGGATCTGATCACATATCCCTCAGGAATCCCTCATCCAGATTTAGTCAGTCTGAAACTCATGGCTTGGCTGCTTCAATTCCAGTGATAGTTAGGACTCCCGGCCTGTCTTCTCCTCTCAAGAAGATTTTGGTAGCTGCTCACAAGTCTTCCACCAGGAAAGTTTAGTTCAGTAAGTGGAAATGTTTCTCTATTTGGGCTTCTCTGCATGATGTGGACCCTTTTACTGCTCCAGTCCCCACCATTTTGGAGTTTTTGGTGGATATTTTTAATCATGGTGTTAGTTTTTCTACGGTGAAGGTACAATTGGCAGCGATCTCCAATTTTCACATAGGAGAGCATTTTGCTTCTTTGGCTTCCTCCAAGCTTTGTAAAGCCTTTTTGAAAGGTATCTTTTTGTTTAGGCCACCAGTCAAGAATGCAATGCCCCCTTGGGATCTTACTCTAGTTCTACAAGCTTTGGTTTCTCCCCCATTTGAACTTGTGGCTACAGTTGACTTGCAGTTCCTGTCTTGGAAAACAGCCTTTCTGGTCACTGTTACCTCGGCTAAGAGAGTATTGGAGAACCAGGCCTTATCAGTCAAGCCCCTTTATATGGTGTTTCATAAAGACAGGGTTTCCCTCAGTATGAATCCATCATTCCAACCAAAAGTGGCATCTGAGTCTAACATTAATCAGGTCATCAGTCTCCCTGTTTTCTTTCCGAACTTCCAGAATAAGGGAGAGTATAAATTCCACTTGCTTGATGTTCACAGGCAGCTGCAGTTTTGTTTGTATAGAACAAAACCCTTGCACAAGTCTGATCAGCTTTTTGTTTCCATTTCTAAGCCTTTCTTAGGAAAACCTGTATCAAAAGGAACAGTGCTGTCCTACAGCTTCTTCTTCCTCACAGCCATCACATACTGATGCAGAGGATGACTGAGTAACACTGAGGACACACCATAAAGCTGTACATTTAATGACTCATGACGCCACCCTTTCATATGTGTCTCTGTATTTACATACATACAAATATTTCAGGCACAGGCATTAATGCCCTTCTAGACTACCAATGTACCAAAACAATTGTACCCATAATGTGTCCAGGCTGCTCTTAAAAATATCTAAACGAGTGCTTGCTTTAATGTAATTTGGTAGTCTATTCCATGCATCAGCTGCTTTCTCAGAGAACCCGTTAATACACTTCTCATTCCTGTAGAATCTATCTTCACCCTTCTCTCTCACCCCTTTGTACTGTTCACTATTCCTTAGGCCGATGGATATAAATGGCATGTTATGGCATTTTCAGTCTGCCATTAGTTTGCTAAAGAATAAAACCTACATCTTCCATTGGCTAAGTAGGGTATCACTGTCCCTTCAGAGGTGTGCTTTTGACATGCGTGAAGTAGGATTTCCTTGATGGGGTCTAGAGATAATGATCAGTTCTATAAACCTAATTTTTATCTGGGCAACGGTTCGTATCTAGCTTTACGTGAAACTCGTTCCGTCAGTTTTTGTAAGTGTTTTTCTTATGCCTATGTATCTCTAAGCTCTCTTCTGTTTTATCAGTTGCAGTGGTCAGCAGTTGTGCAAGGTCTGGCAGTGAGCAACTGTAGTATGCCTTGCTAAATGACATTTCAGGTGTTATTGCAAAATGCAGTGAGTGAGTGACTTGCACCTCAATGTACACCCAGTTAACTTGTGATTTCTCTTGGAGCATGTCTCATGTAGTAGGTATAAAAGATTATTTCCGTAGCTATTGCATACGTTTTGCCAGGCAACATATTTATAATAGTCATTCCTAGGTATTCTTAAAGTCATGATAAAAAGTTGATATAATAATCACATTTTGCTGCTCTTCGTAAATCATCTGCATGCTAGAGTCAAACTTTGCTTCAACTCTGCTTTTTTGTTTAGCTCACAGAGTTTACACCTTGTGCCATTGAAAAAGCTAGGTTAACAGGTGGATTTTCTCCATTGAGTACTGTCCATAGTGCTGATGGCCACACATCTCTGCTAAGCCTGTTTGTGCTATACAAGGCACACCAAATGTAGTGTTTCACTGTTTCCTTCAACAGAGAACTCTGCTCACAGCATACCATTGTGCAAATGGAGAAGCCAAGCACACTTCATTTCTGATTTGAGCTTTGGAGCTAACATTGAAAGTTATAATAAAGCATTCAGAGCATATGTATGTAGTGTGAAGATAAAACTGATCTGTTGTAAATGTAATCAGAATCTCAACATTTCCTCTGTTATTTATGCAAAGGTTGCCAGGGAGCACCACTGAACACCACTAAACAGTGGTGCTTCATAGTCCCAGTTAAACACATCAAAGTCTGCCCACACATATGCTACCACTTTGCCAACTTCTATGCAAATATATTTCTCAGCAATGTGATTTAGGAAGAGATTTGGTACAATAATAAGTATTGGTCCTGGATTATACTACTTCATTACATGGAACTGTTTAATGTACTCTTGTGAAAAGCAGTGAACGGTTAATTGTCCACTTCATACCTCTCAATCTCTCAGTGCAAGAAACCTGGACAAAGCCAGAAATAGTGGGGAACAAATGCCCAAAAATAGGGACATATTTTAAATATTGCTCCTATATACTTGGAGAGTTGTTAAAATAACAGGGTTTGCATTATGATGTATTTTCTGAAGGATATGAAATCTGAAACTCAAATGTCTGTTATTATTTAGTGAGTTCAATCCTCAGTGATTTGCCAGAAAAAAGCAAATTTTATGAGGAATAGACCAAAAATGTAAGACAGAAATTTGGACATTCTGCGAAAATCTGGACAGTTGAAAGGTATGGCCCACTTCATTCTGGACAGTTGGGTCTCCAGTGCTGCATTAGCACTTACAAATGATATACAACTACATATATCCTTGATGCGCATAACTCATCATTTATTGCCCCTCCTGCACTGGAACATTACATATTGCTTTATATTGACAGTTCACACTGACCATGAATGAACACATATTTTTGCTAATATCAGTAACATAAGTTTTACGTGCCATCATTTTACCCTGATGATCCATGAATGATTAATTGTTCATCCTGTACTTCACAGTTGTGGGTGTGTTTCATATGCATAAGACAGTTAGATACGTGTCACGCTCAGTTCTACAGTATATGTTCATGACAGCATAGTTGAATAAGTCAGCAGTATGTATTGTTGATCATAACATTGCACTTTGTTGTATCAACAGATATGGATTTACCAAAAACCTTCAACATCCCAGTATCTTCTCTGACACTGAAATAGACATTAATCCTATCTACAACGCACTGTCACTGTGTAAAAGTCAGACTTCTGCAGTGGCAACATCAGACCCTTCTCCCAACGTCATCATCTCTGCCACACCACACTGATGTCATCCTGTATAAAATGCACACACACGCACTGTAAAAGTCATACTTTTGTGCTGGCACTTGAGTTAAGTACGGTGTCCTCTAGATTGCATAGCTCGATAGGTAGAGGATACTAATCTCACAATGATCAACTTGTCTGTGTGGTGGTGGGTCCATTGCTTCGCTGGAGGATTAATTCAACAGGTGTGCTCATTTGACTCACACTCATGAGAAACATTTACATGGTTAGATCAATCCCACATCCCCTTTTTTAGTCTGTCCACAAACGTATATGGTCTACAACACACTGATGATGCCATAATTTTAATAATGCACTCACACCACTAAAGTCAGGTCTTTCCTGTGGCACATGCATATAATGCAGTTGATTGTGTCAGCTGATAGGTATGGAGTTCAAGTACAACCATGAGATTCTCCTGATTTTTGTGTGTGTGAATGTAAATAAATGCAGGAGTATTTTACACCTGTTAGTATTGACTATGTTTAGAATTATACACAGCTGTAAAACTCATGTTTGTACACACATCTCCTTTGCATGATGCAGCTTGTCATCTTTGCAACTTATGTCATCTTTTCAAATATGCAGTGTGGCTCACATGTAGTCAGACTTCTCCTGTGGTGCATGTGTGTAATATGCTTGACTGTCATTTGTGTGTGTGTTACTTCATCTTTCTGTGCAGACCAGGCTGCAAATACACATATGATGTATATCTATACAGTGTGCTTGTGCAGTGCAACCACTGTTTTGCAGAAACATGAAGGTACTACTCAATGGTGGTGTCATACATTGAAATGTGCAGTGTCACAGTCATCAGATCTGTATTTGTGCTTGTGTTTCAGCAAACCTTCATTAGCCTGTGATGTTGGCTATATATTTCAAATCCTGACATCACTGCTTGCAGGCAGCATGCATGTTGTTAAGTGTTGTCATCCACCTGTGCTATGTTCATGTGTAGATGTTTCCTGTTACAAGAGTTTATTTTACATTTCCTTTGGAAAGGCTGTATTGAAGACTGATGCTGTCATTTGAATAGATTGTCGTTCCATTACAGTTGTAGTAAGACAGGTCCTCAGGACTGGGGACACAAGAATATGTGATGTATGCTGTTGCCTAAGTAAGATATGTGTTCCAATGCAGGATTATGTCCGCATTGTACATAATTGTTCGACCGTTACTATGACAACAGCAGGGGTTGCAGGTGTGTTTGTGTATACCTAGTATCAGGCAATGTTGTCTGACATACTGCAATAATCTTTCTAAGTAATTACAGAGACACATTATTCAGTTCCAACACATGGTATAATGCTTTCACATAACCACAAATATTACAATTGATGATGCACTTATACCATGGCACATACATAGATCCCACTATAGTGTTGATTTTTATCAACTCGTAAGCAAGTGTTCTGAACTAGCATCAAGTGACTGTAAGCATTTGAGTTCTTAACTATTCTGCAGGAAGACATTGACCCCAATTATTCGTTGTATGTATAGAGTGGCAGAAGCATTGTCCATCAATTTTAGCAGATAAAAATTATGGACAGATAAAGTATAGTTGATTGAATGACTCCACTTAGGTGGATTTTAACAGCTATGATAACAGTTCCACTGTGGCAAATGTGATTAATAGCCATATTGTTATTTGGATGAGTTGTACAGCTTGATGTTCAATTCTATCATACGGATTAATTTTGTGTGAATGTATGGACATCACACAACAACCATTATATCAAGTCAGTCTTATTCCTTGAATGTAGCTTTGGATTTCCTGAAGGTACACATTTGTTCTGCAATGTAATGGTGAGAGTGCTACCTTGGCACATGACTTGAGTACTGCAGTGTACACAAGCGTGCCCCATTGTGTACAGCTATATAGAGAAATCTTCCGTGACCATGGAGCATTGGTATAAGACTGATCACAGTTGTGTGCACATACTCATTTAATTGCCATCAGTCTGACATGCTGATACGATATTCATTCTCAGGGATCCTTTCTTAATTCACACATTAATTTTGTTTGTCACCACACCCATTGCTGCCTTCTTTAGGCAGATGCAACAGTACACAGCTATAGGGAATGCATTGCATCATAGTGTGGTGTTTGCATCTGTTCTTATCTCTCAGTACATTAACTAACTGTGTTAGGCAAGAGTGCCTTATGCAATGGTATTACGTATATCACACTCTGCTCCCACATTTGTAATACCACACTCACTACATATGGGATGCATAACTATTAGAATATTGAGGTGCATAATTCCCTTCAAGGGTGATCCTCCTCCTACATGTGTTAGTCCTATTTATGTGGTGTACACAGTTAATACACAGGTCAGTGTTGACATTAATGGGATGGGCTTGATTCTTTCAAGAGGAGTTTGTGGCTTCTGAATCATTCCTATTTTCCAGTATGTTGTGTTAGGAAAATGCATGCTGTGCAAATATCCCATAATGTATATATTATCCTTGCAAACTGTCATCTCACATCAGCATGTCAGTGACATTCATATGTCATGTAATTTCTCTTTGGTACAATGTGAATTTGTGTAACTGTCACATCCTATAATATCATGTCTGCTTTTATTTACCTACATTTGCGCAGGAATTGTGACTACCATTAATCTGAAATATGTATTGCAAAATGTTATTGTTACAAATTAGTCTTTGTGACATAACCACCTTCACATCAGTTATCATACTAGAATTTGAACATTTACCCTCCCCTCTTACATCTTTCTGTATGCATCTGTCTGATTTCTGTGCATATTGTCCTCAGTATACTTTTCCTGCCAGGTAACCCTTGTATTGTAGTTGCCTTCCCCATTTCACATCCCCTCTTATTTCTGTATACATATGTTTGATTTATGTGCACAGTGCACTTAGTACACTTTCCCTGCCTGAGTACAGTATGCATTATTTGCCTTGTGTAGCTCTTTGTGCTGTCCACGTAAGCACACATAACAGGTTTGCCCATAGACAAGCCTTTTTGAATATTGTGTGTGCTGTTGCTGCTCAATATGGTTTCCTGGCCACCAACATTGTTGTTGTGCTTGTAATAGTGTTAGTGTGATGAGCAGCATGCAATATGCTATTACCACTGCTGCTCATCGGATTAACATGTAAACATTATGTAGGCTTTGTGCAAACCCTACACAATTGTTCATGAATCCCAGGGAAAGTCTTTTTGTGGCTATAAGAAACCTAGCACATACAATGACTTTTATCATTTTGTCTCATTTTAAAGTCTACTTGCTTATAAAAAAAATACTTGTTTATCGGCACACTTTTACTGACCAGACCCCCCCCCCATCTCAGCAGCCTACTATCACAGCATGTTAACATTACATTTGCTTCTGTCCAGCCTTTCTTCTCTTATTATAGTGTAAAGCCTATATTTCTTTCAATAAAAACTCAGTTGTTTACTTTAAGGTCTTCAACACACACAACAGTCACTGAAAAGACCTACACACATCTTAAATACCCCTGACTACACAAAACTGTTTTACTATATGTAACATGAAGTTATATCAAGAAATGTTTTATATAAATATTAAGAACAAAAATTGTTCTATGTAATTACTTTACTTTTCTCCCCTTCTATTGTCCTTTTAAACATTAATGACATAAAATGGGGTATGTAATTTACAGCCCACACACACGTTAAAGTCAACGCAATTTAGGACTTTTTCATCCACTTTTTCTTGCAAACCCATATTTCACAAATGTGATTGATGCTTTATATTCCCATTTGTTTGCCAATTTCAGTGTTGCTGATCTTGTTCCTGTTCATCTCCATCTCTCAACATCAGACTCTAGTCGAAGTCCACGGTACTCCTGATTCTTCTAGTCATCTTTCTGTGCTTTTTGTCTCGCAAGCATTTAGTTTGGAACATTGGAAAAGGTTTAATTGGCAAAGTCTCCGTATGAGCTCTACTGTCAGAAGAATAAGAAGCAGTGTCCCCTTCTGCTTGCTGGCTCACGTTTTGATGGATAAACTTTTTTATTTCCTCCTTAGCCTGTTCTGCATAAAAAAAATGTCATTGATCCTCCAGGAAAAAATACTCTGAAGACAGCTAGATACAGCAGCTTGAATCTCATACCTGCCTTTCGATATTCCCTGATTTCTGGGATAAATTTGTTTGTCTTCCTGGTGTGCTGCGAATAATTTTCTGCAAACACTGCTATCTCCAATTTTTAATACTTTGCCCTTCTGCAACAGTTTTTAAGGATCAACCCTTTCTGCCAGTGTGACTGCATCTTTACTAATATAGGTCTTGTCTGGTTTCTTGTGGCCAAGTTTGGGAGCATTCACTCTATATGTCCTTTCAGTTAACAAATGCTGCTGTGTACCACCTGTCCAGTTGCTTATTTGTACTTCATAAAATGAATACAGTCTGTTCCTTCCAGTTTTACTAGAACAGCAAAAATTCTTATTTTTTTTTCAGTGCTCCTGTCTTCTAGCTCTGTTTTTTTTGAAATGGCTCCTCTTGAGAAGCCTTGCACTCTACCAGGTTTTTTCCTTCATTTCACCCTTTGATTTTTGCAGTTTTATCAGTTCATCTGAGCAGCTAGTTAAAGCTTCTTTTATTTTTTTTTCTGCCTTTTATTTGAGATGTTCCTTAAGTGTTCTATTTATTTTAAGCAGCTCTGACTAGATTTGATTTATTTTTTCCTATAAATTACTGGAAGCCATCTCTTGAATGAAAGTGGAAGCTTGAACTGTTTTTTTTTTTTTTTTGCTGAACAGCTGCAGAATCCTTCCCAGTTAGTGTTTTCTCTTCACCTTTTCTGGTTGATTTTCTGATAGGTTTTCCATATTTATTCTTTGCTGGCATGCAGACAGTGCATTTAATAGCCAGTAACTGAATTTTACCCTAAAACAGTTTGTGGCACTCCTTTTTCTCAGTTTCTGTTTTCACACTAGTGCTGAAGTTAAGCTGTTAATTAGTGTGCTGCTGTCTTGGAAATCCATAGTGGGTAAAGCTTAATTCATGTTCTGCAGAGACGGGGTTTCATTGAGAACCAATCCTCCTTTTATGTCTAATTTCTAATTTAATCAAAAATTTATATCTCCCTGTGTTTTATCCTCTACCCAAAAATGAGGGAGAAAGGATACTTTTTACCTTAGATGTCCACATACAATTTGGTTACTATCTCATCAGAGCATCTTTCATAACGTCCTATATTTATTTCTTGTGAAAGTAAGGAGGGACAACCTGTGTCAAAGCAGACTATTTTCATATGTTTGTATTGGGCTATTACCTTCCGTTATTCCTACCACAACAAAACTATTCCAGGCTGGGTCAAAGCACATTCTACTAAGACTTTGGCTTTATCTATGACCTTTTGGAAAAGGGATGGACTCTAGAAGTATTCTAGAAGCAGTCACTTAGTCCTCTGTACATACTTTTACAAATCTGTAAAAGCTAGATTCCTTCTCCAAGTCTAGGTTAGTCTTAGCTAGGACCATTCTCCAGAGGCTCTTGGACCCTTCCTGTTCCACCTTCCAGTTTTTGTAAATTATGGTAATCTACCCATTTAGCTTAGACTTTTGCAGCAGTGATCAGTATGAAGAACATAATACAGTTGTGTCAATGAACTTAATATAACAGTAGATGTTCAGATGATCATTGCTGCAGTAGCTGCTCCTTCCCCCTTTGTTTTTTGGTGTATTTTTTATGCCAGGGTGTGGACATATCTTCTTTGTTGATCCTAGAAATATCCTGTCAGGGCTCAGCCTCCTCCTCTGTTAGCATAAAAACTTTAAAGGGCTTGGCACTCAACTCCCTGTTTTATTCAGTTTAGCTTGAGCTGACTAACAGTTTGGGTGTGTGGAAGGTGCATTTGGAAGCTGTCCGGCTGTTATATTCTGTGCAGGATGTAGCTTAGGCTACTGCAGTCGTATAGAACATTTGTGAGAGCTGGACTGGGTAGGCCGCTGAAAGAGGCAGCAAAGACATGTCATGGGAGATAGAATATGACTGGCATGTGATTAACAGTTTACAGTACATTATCTACATCCCACACTTGTCTCATCCAGATGAAGAGGAAGCTGAGGCCCAGGCAACTCCCCCACAGCCCCCATCCCTACTGCAGTCCAGACAGGTTCCATTGATGGAATAGGATTGCTTCTCTGGAGGGAAGTGAAAGCCTCAGTCAATCAAGCACTAGCTGCAGGAGTTGGTAAAGGTTGTTGTAAAGATGCATCTGAATTTTCCCTCTCAGTCGTATAGAGCGACTCCAGAAGCTGATTGCAGATTTGCTTGTTTTTTCAGGCTTTATACATCTGACCACCAGAGGGTACCCAGGCCCATACCATTGGCCACATGGGATCTTTGACTGATGATGGTTCTGATAGGATGCTTTCAGGGCCATACTGGGAGCTCACCTCTTGTTAGTGTCTCTCCTTTGTCGTCCCAGCTTCTTGTGTGCATATCGACCACTGTTTCTCTATTTACCCCCACATGCTGTCCTGCCACCTCTTCATACACAGTGTTTCAAGAAGAGATTTCCATTACTGCCATGAAAGACGAGAATGGTGAGGTGCTATGCAGTGTACAAAATATTAATGAATATGCAAGGAAATACTTCAGCAAACTGTATAGTCAGACCAGTTGCCAATGCTTCTGTCAGACTACCTTCCTTAACGAGGCCAAGCTCCCACAAATCAGAGAAGCTCAGGACCAGTCTGTTATGGTCTGAGAGATAGGAGTAAGTATCCAGTGGCTTCCAAGTGAGAAGGTGCCAAGACTGGATACTCTACTGGCAGAGTTTTATAAAGCAGTTGGAAAATTAACTCCTTTATTGAAGTTATGTGCAAAGGGGGAGAGGTCAAATCTATTGCCCCATTCATCCAAACTGGCGACAATTTTACTGCCTAAATCTGAAAGGGAGTCACCTACTACTTCTGATTTCTGCCCCATCTCAATTTTGCATCTGGCAACTAGTACCTGCACCAAGGTTTTGGCCAGATGCTTGGACAGTTTGCTCCATTCATTGATTCACCCCTTGTAACAAGAGTTTGTCAAACAGAGGCTGGGGTGAGCTGATCTACCTTTGGCTAAATATAATGCAACTTGCTAGATGTAAATTTCATCACTCCCTCTTGACAGTATATTTTTTCTTGATCTTCACAAGGTATTTAACTCCTTGGAATTGTCATTTCTTATATTTACAAGCTTATGGCTTGACTGGAGCCTGTTTCAAGTGTAAACTATAGTATGTTCTAACCTAATGCAAGTTGCTACACAGCACCTGATGTCTTCACCCTTTCGGTTGCAGAGGGGGGCTTGGCAAAGGTGCCGTATATCCCCCATATTGTTTGTTCAAGCCGTAGACTCTCTGGCCAACTACTTGAGGCATAATCACACTAAATGGGGTATTCATATGAACCTAATGGAATCTACAGTCCTCCTAGTTTGCTGATGATGGCGTAATCTGAGCAACCTAAGATCTGAAGTAGTTGACTTCATTTGGTGTTCAACCTCTGGTTACAAATCCATATTGGATCCTACACAGCCGCATAACCAGCATCTGATCCGAGCTCCAAGCTCCTCCCCTTACACATAATACCCCCTGTCTTCTTCCTCGCCTCAGATCTCATTTGCCGCTGAAACAGCTATCATCGTGGTCTGAGCTCTGAGCGTCTTTTGGGTAAGCGAGTTGGTTTTTTGGTCCTTCTTTATGTACTCTACCTTCCCTACCCGCATTTAGTCGTCAGTTAAGAAAAAAAAAGTTCTTTCCTTTTTCGTCCTTTCCTAGTTTTCTGTGTGTGTGTGTCTGTGTTTGCGAAACAGTTTGGGAGTATGTCTGATACCCCAAAACCAGGGGTTAAAAAGTGCCCAGAGTGTGGCCATAAGCCCTCCCCAGCCGATGGCCACACTCTGTGTGGTGTGAATGGGTGCTGCTCATCTGCTTACCTCCCTGTCCTATCTGTGTGGGATTTAACCCACTGGTCTTTTAAGGACAGGAAGGATAAGCATATTCTAAAGGGCTTACACCCCCAGGCTTCTACATTGGCATCAGCTTTGTCTCCTTCCCAAGCCTCTGGGACTCAATCCCCCGCCAAGAGGTTCAGGGAAGGAGAGAAGCAGCATAAAAAGGATAGGCCAAAGAAGCAGTCATCTGACTGCTTAGCTCCGGCAGGGCCTTCGCCGAAATCCAAGCCAGCGACCAGGCCAGGTTCTCCCCGTCTCCACTCTCCCAGGTTTTCCCATGAGCTGGAGGAGGCCCGGATCCGGTCTCATGTTTGAGCCTCCCCTTATCATCACTCCAGGCCGGTGTCTGTGGCCTCCTTCTCCCATTCGACCCTGAGCCTTAGCGAAGCGAAGCTGGATAGGATGATGCAGAAGTTCATCCCCCACCCAAATCCAGATGTGAGCCTTGCCTGCCCCCTCTCCCTGCAGAGCGGGGAGCTTGCAGTTCTTCTTTACTCCAATCACTCCTTCTCCAATCTGACCTTCGGTTTTGGAGCCTTTGAATCCTAGGACCCTCGGGGATGGGGGGGTCTGTGCCGATGGTACCTTGCACCTCAATGCTGGTTATTTCCTTGAGCGTGTCTGATCCGACCGGATCGGTTCTGAGCTCTTGGAGCTGTAGCCTCTGCTTCAGATCCAAGAGGTTGCTGTCAGCTCAGAGTGTGTCGGAGTGCAGTCTTCCCCTCAGCATCTCGGCTGCTGGAGTCTCTGCTCTGACTCTCCCATTTGGTCGGAGAAGGATGGCTCCTACTGGCACTTCACAAGCTGTCCGTTCTCCTTCAGCCTTTGATGTGGTGGAGAGGGTTCTTTTGATTTCGTCGAGGCCCTTGAGCTTCTTGTCCTTTGACTCCACCCGACTTCCTCTGTTTTTGGTACGGCCCTGTCCATCCTGCCATCTCAGGGACAGCCTGTGCCCAGCTTGCCTCAGGAAGCTCCCCTGAGGGAGCAGCAGGAGGTTTGTGAGTCCTCCCTAGAGATTCCCACTGAGGAGGTTCCTTGCAAACGGATGTGTAAAAGGAGGCACTTGGATTCCCTGCCGGAGTTCCTCACCAAAGACCCTGATTTGGAGGAAGGGGAAGGTTCCCCCCAATCACCCCCCCCCATGAGGATGTCTCCTTTGGAGACCTCATGAAACTGCTATGCCAGAGTGGGGGTGGTCTGCCCAGACACCGACCTCAGATGAGTCTGTGTTCCTTGAGGCATTCGGCACAGGCCCATCTATTTCCTGGGTGTCCCCTCCTGCAGATCCTTTAGTGGACTTGATAACCTGTCTGGTGTGGAAGGAACCAGACAAGTGAAGCCTATCCCTGAGCTCCCTGACAAAGTCCTTAGCCCCCCTTCAGGTAGGGCTTGTTGGAATAAGGGGACCCTGGTGGATGCTACGGTTGTGGCAGCCGCCACCAAAAAGGAGCTCGTGCAGGAGAGCTCTATGGTGCATCCTCCTGACTGAAAGTCAAGGGGGATGGACCATTTGGGAAGTGGGTGTACGGTTCAGTGACTTTTTCTGTAAGAACACTGAACTATATAGCACATGTAATTTGGCTGCAGTGAGACTTGGTCAAGGAAATCACTGAGTAAGCCCCAGAGTCCATGTCGGTGGGGGATAAGAAGACGTTCTCCGCTCGGATGGCCATTCTCAAGGTAGCAGCTAATAAATCCATGCATTTTCTCTCCCATGCGACGGAGGGAGCTGCCAGGGTGGTCGACACTGGCGCATTGCCTTCAGGCACCATGCCTGGCTCTGGCTTTATCTATTCTCTGAACCCTTCCAGGCGACCTCCACAAATATGACTGTTCTTCCCTTTTTGGGCAGTCAGTTCAAGAGACTTTAGTCCAGAGTGAGAAGGATGGAAAGACACTGTCTGCCATCGGGATCTGCTTCTCCCCCCAAAGATCCTTTTCCAGAAATCAGCAAGGGATGAAGATGTTGTGGTTCTGAAAGTCTCAGGCGTTCTCCCGGGACACTCAGGACTCACCTTCCCCCAGAGGCAGAGGGGGTTATGACAGACGCCGCCCTAGAGGCAGAGGGGATCCAAGAAATTTCAGATCCCAATAACCATTCTCTAACAGACCTGCGCAGCAGCCCTGAAGGGCTGCCTGACTGCTCATCTCTGGAGGCAGTCAGGGGGTGCCTATCATTACACCCAGTGGTATGGGAGTCCATAACAACAGAATGTTGGGGTGTTGCAAATTATATCCAGAGGATGTTCTTCATGTTTCACTGTTCTGCTAAACAGAAGCAAGCCGTCTAAGAAACTAATAAAGGTTTGGCCAGATGGTGCAGTCTCAGCACTATAGGACTGCTTCGAAAGCAATAACTGGGATATGTTCAAGGAGGTGACTACAGTAAATCACCAAGTAGACCTTGAGGAGTACATGGAGTTGGTGATAGCCTACATCACAAAATGTGTGAATGATGTCACAGTCACTAAAAGCATCACCACACGGGCAAACCAGAAACCATGGCTGGCAAGCAGGTATATAAGCTCCTGAAAACAAGGAATGCTGCATACAAAGCAAATAACAAAGATGCACTCAGGGTGGCCAGAGTTAATCTCAACAGGGGGATAAAGGAGGCAAAACGTGAGTACAGCCAGAGAATACAGGGTCACTTCAATGACACCAGATGGCTATGGCAGGGAATACAAGCTGTAACAGACTACAGGCCTGTTTCTTCAAAATATGACAACAGCGTCAAATTCCTGAATGAACTTAACTACTTCAGTAGGTTCGATGAGGGGAACAAACTACAGCAACTAAACTCCTCAACAAACAAAATGAGTTAGTACAATGCTTTAAACCAGTGGAAGTCTGGATGATCCCAAGCAGGCTAAATCTCAGAAAAGCAGCTGGCCTTGATAACATTTGAGGAAGAGTGTTCAGAGACTGCTCTGCTTAACTGTCAACAGTACTTGCGGACATTTTCAACATATCTGTGTGCAGGCTAAAAATTAACAGCCAGCCCACAAAGCCACATAGCTTGCCAGGGGTGGGGTGCACCCTGGCCAGGGTCTTCTTTAAGGAGGACCCAATGCCAATGCAGATTTAAACACAGTCTACATCTACGCGGAATTTAAACTAACTGTTCTGTTGAGTGAGGTAAGTGTGTTAGCCAGTGCCCAAGTGTTATTGCTGCTTGCTGTCAGAGTCATGCTTCCAGGTTCATGTTATCTCATTGGGGTGTGTGTGTGTGTGTGTGTGTGTGTGTGTGTGTGTGTGTGTGTGTGTGTGTGTGTGTGTGTGTGTGTGTGTGTGTGTAATGCCCCAATTAGGTATACCTGGTGGTTAGTGTTACTCGGGCTCAAACCCTGTACCTTCAGTACAAGAAACAAGAGCCTGAATTCTCTAGCCATACCACCACTTCTGATTCAAGGAGTTGAGTCCATAGCTGTGAACTATCCAGGTTTTCACAGAATATTTAGCTCATAATTTTGGTCTGTTCCTCTTAAAATTTGTGGTTTTCTGGCAAATCAGTGAGAACTGTCTGAATTCACTAAATAATGATAGCCCTTTAAGTTTGTCTTCCTATCTTTCAGGAAACACATGGTAACACAAAACACTTTATTCTAGCAACTTTCCAAGATTATACAAACAATGTTTAAAATGTGTCCTCGGTTTTGGGCCTTTGTCTCCCCCCTCCACAAATAAATTTTGGCTTTTTCCTTATTTCTTGTGCTGCAAAGTTGACAGATTTAGTTGAGTGTCAAGTAGATTTTTACAAGGAGCTGAGACCTTCAGGGGAAGAGAAGTTTAGTGCTGCTTATGCAAAGGCTGTTTGCATGGTTAGTAGCACGACAGGTAGCATACTTACATAAAAGGCTGTGGGTTCTACTCCCACGGTATGCAAATGAATCGCTGACACTGTACTGTGTTGTACTTTAAAGGAATGGATGCTGCAGTCCTGTGAATGTCCTCCTTTGGAGGAGTTACCTAGTAACTATGAATCTGTTATCAGTTTGCCATCCATTCTCTATTGCAATTTTACTAGCTTTTTTTTTTTTATGTAACATAAGACAATTTATTCTTCAAGGACAACAGACACTTTATTTGTAGATGAAACAATGCAATATAAAGTTGTTTGCTAGCAGCAACCTCTTCATTAGTTACAGATCCTTTTAATGTGGAATTATTTAGATGACTTTTACTTTTGCAGAGATTTTGCATATTTATTGATATTGGTGGATTGTAATTACAGAAGTTTGAGTGGCCTTTTATGGTTGACATTTTCTGAAATGGGTAGTTTATTTTGTTTCATTGCTTACTAGAAAATTGTTCAAAACTACAAATTGAAAACACATTGTAACAAGTGGTGGTGTATTATACAAGGAATATAATGTTAATACAATCAGGAAGGTGAATCAAAGAATGCATACATGCATGCATGGCCCTAAAAATGTGTAAGGAGCCTATGGTTTGAAAACAGCCCAGAGATGAGTTTAGTCTTTCACTGGCCAGATGCAAAATGAATGCGAGTTTCAAGGGCAGACGTCTGTTTTCATTGCTAGACTGTATTGTTTGTTTAGCAAATGGCTCAGTGTTTGTGCTATTTTATTTCAATATCTGTAATCGTTGTAGAAGTAAATAAGAAAACAGTATCCATACTGGCAGGTTTGAACAGTGTTCATGGTAATTGAGGAGAAATAGCCAAGTAATGCCACAATGGAGTGGCTGGGGAGGGGGCTGCAGGAGATGCTGCTTGGGGGGATCTGTTACCCTGCCTAGGACCCCATTTAGCCACGATCCAGCTCTGGTATTTTGCCCGGTTGTTTACTGTAAATGATCAGGAGTTGGAATGAAGCAACAAAGTGTCAGTTGTAAAAAAATAAGGGCTTTCATTCTGAGTTTGACAATAAAAGAAACAACTGACACACCGTTGTTTTTTACAACTTCTGATATATGGTTTTCACTGTTGTTTAATAATTAATAATAGTCATATTGTTGAACATGTCAGTGCAGTTCTGTGGATTGTGGACCTCAACTGAAGTGGCAGCAGCCCACCCAGGTACATTCTGGGCAGTCATTTATGAAGTAACAGCATTAAAAATGATGGTGATGATAAAATAAGACTTAATGCAGGCAAGAAACTGGAATAACTTTGTTGTTACTGTGTTTTCAGAAGTTAATACAGTTTCTTCCTTGCCTTAATTCATTTTTTTCATTAATGCAAGTTGGCCCCAGTTTTGTTAGATTTTTATAGTCATGCCAGAAACATTAATTTATTTAAAAGAACAATACAAAATATTGTGATTTTTATTCTGATTATAAAGAAGTTATTAAAGCTTCTTGCCTGACTTTAAGCCTTCAGTCAGGTTATTATTATTGTTATTTTTCAAGCTGCCCAGTTTTTGCTGCACTTTTCTTTTAATTGAACAAATAGAAAAAAATGCAGCAGGTCGAGCTTGAAAGTGGTAAACAACTTTTGCTCACAGTCCTTATTTAAACTTTAAAACCTCATAGCTCAAGGGATAAAGCCAAAAACCTAATGGGTTGGGATAAAGATCAAAGGTCCAGAATCTGGGACAGATTTTAAATACAACATTGTTCTTATATGCTTTGTTGCTAGAATAACAGGTTTTGCAATAGCATGCATTTTCCTGAAGGATATGAAGTCTAGAAGTCTGAAACTCAGATGTTATTATTTAAGTTTTAAAATCCTCATATATTTGTCAGAAAATCACACACATTATGAGGAACAGAACAAAAATATAACACAAAATCAGGGACAGTCAAACATATGCTCTTTCAACCTCTTGGGAGAAGAATTGTGAGAAAGAGTGTAAAAGGCTAACAATCCTGGGCAAATTTCAAGATTTACTCTTGTCACCAAACCAGTGGATGACGGTAAAACAGTTCACACCACATTACCTTGACCTGGCTAAGCCTTTTGACACAATCACCTACTCAGGTATAGTACAAAAGGTGAATAATCCAAGGAACAAATGCTTACATTACTAGCTGGATTGCTAACTTGCTCACAGGATGCAGGATATCAAAATAGGGGAAGGCACCTCCAGAAAGAGACCAGTCACTAACAGAGTCCCCCAGGGTTTGGTACTGAGACATTTTCTGTTTGGCATGTACATCTCAAAAGTAAAGGAAAATACCAAAGGGCTTTGGCCAACTAAGTTTGAGATGACTGCAAGCTAGAAGCAGTTATTGAATTTCCAAATGACTTAACCATCATGCAGGATGGTTTGTCCCAAACAATAACTGGTGCCAGAATCATGAATTGAAACTAAACTACAAAAAATACATTATTGCATCATTTGGGAAGTCATCTACTCCAGGGAACTGCCGAATTGACAATACCCCCCAGAGAGCAGACCCAGTTGTTTTGCATTTGGGAATGTGTGTACAGTGACCAAACTTTTGACAAATATGTGCCCAGAGTCATAAGAAAGTCTTTCTATATTGCACAGCTTATAAACAAGTTGATTGCTGCTAGATCTAGAAATGTTGTTGTCCCCCTTTACAAAGCCCTCATTAAGTCAATCATTTTGTATAATGCCCACTTTGGCATGCATCTCTCCAGACCCATGCAACAATTGGAATACCCACAGAGATACCTTACTAAAAGAATACAAGTCCTGAACAGTAAGTCTTGCATGGACCACCTCAAAGATTTATCACTATACTCAATGTCCTACATAGTGCTTAGAGGTGATCTGTGTCTGGCATACAAGGCATCCTCCAACCTAATGCTGATGGCCCTACTAAACCTCAGCAAGTCAAATGGTATCAGAAATACTCAGTCCAGGTATCTAAAGTGAATATTGTAGAGAGATGGATATATATCACAGAGACTACCACTGTTCCAGAACAGACTATCAATTCAAGTAAAACAAAGCTCATCCCTGTCCATATTCAGATGCAACATGGATCTAAGGATTGGGTAATAGAAAATGTACTCCAGGATTGCCAATAATGGATAGAGGCAGTTGCTAAATGTTGAATCCCTTGCATGGGTTCCCTCAAATTATCTATGGTATGATCACAGTTATTCTCACTAGAGCTAATATACAATTGTCAACCATGAGATAGGTAAGGCCAATCAGGAAATGTTAATTCAAGCACCAAAAGGGAAATTGGCTAAGCTTAAAATGTCCTCCAAGTGAAACTATGTTGTGGTGGTAAATAGTTTTAAAAAAATTGCCCTTTTTAGATCACCGAGTGCCCCTATCATCATCCACTCCTCCAGCCTTCAACAGCTTCCAGCACCTCTGTTTGCTCTTCATGAATCCTTCGCACATCTTGACAACAAAAACTGTTATGTAAGGATGCTATTTAGTGATTTTTAGCTCCGCCTTTAATAGGTTATCCCTCAACACCTGATCGAGAAGCTTGTCCAGCTGGGCATCAACACCGGTTTATGCAGTTGGATTCTGGACTTTCTCACTGATAGATCCCAAAAAGTATGTTTGGGCAACAACACCTCAAGGAGCTTAACACTAAGCATGGGAGTCCCTCAGGAATGTGTTCTGAGCCCTCTGCTGTTTACCTTATTAAATCATAATTGCATCGCTAGACGCAATTCGAACAAGATCAACAAGTCTACAGATGACACCACTGTAGTGGGTCTTATCAGAAGTAGAGACAAGACTGCCTACAGAGATGAGGTGAACCACCTCATTAACTGGTGCGATATTAATAACATGACCCTAAATGTGAAGAAAACCAGGGAGTTAGTAATGGACTTCAGAAAGAATCAGGACTTGCATCACCCACTCGTAATTAAAGGGGAAACAGTGGAGAGAATGAGAGGCACCAAATTTCTGGGTGTGTATATTTCTGAGGATTAAGCATGGTCAACAAATACTAACCACATTACGAAGATAGCACATCAATGCCTGCACTTCTTTCCTCAGATTCTGCAAGCTAATCGCCCTTCCTCTCTCCTCAAAACCTTCTATAGGGGTACCACTGAAAGCACCTTGACTAGCAATCTCATGGTCTGGTTCAGGAAATGCAAAGTCTTGGACCAAAAGGCCCTATAGAAGGTGGTGAAGGTAGCCGAGATCATCATTGGATCTCCACTTCCAGCTCTATAGGCCCTATAAGAAGCATGATGTATTAGCAGCGCTAGAAAAATAATCTAAGGCCATGCTCACCCTGCACATGGACTGTTCTCCTGCTTATCTTCTGGAAAACAATATTGTAGTATGCTTTGCAAGTCCTCCAGGTTTAGTAGGAGCTTCTTGCCACATGTTATCAGACTGTTGAACTCTACAACATATCAATAGCTGGTGACCGGACCAGTCAGTAGTATAGCTATCTCTTTTGTGCAATACCTACATCAAGCTGCTTTAATAGTGCAATCAGTAGTAACTAAACATTTCGTACAATATACTTGTGCTATTCAGTACATTCTGTATGCTCTGTGCAATAATTGCTTTTCCACATGTGCAATAATTGCTTTTCCACATGTGCAATATTTGGTGAAGGCTGCTACCTGTGTTGTACAGGTATCTCAGATCTTGCCAGTCTTGTTTAGTATATGCATATGTTACTGTACTGTTATATGTCCTTGTTATTCTCTGTGGTTTTAAGTGATATATGCATTTGGAAATGAAGCAACGTAATTTCATTTAACTCGCACTGTGTGTGTGTCTGTATGACAAAGTTTACTTTGACTTGTGCATTTCTTAGCATTTAGTTATAGTCCATGGTCCTGATAGCAGTTGTCGGTGTCAGTCCTTCTTGAAGAACATTTGTGTCAGTGTGGGATTCAGTGACCGCTCTTAACTTGCAATCATCTGCAAATTTAGTCAACCAGAGACCAATGACATTGACCTTGACTTTAGAGAAATGCCAAAAAAGCAGTGGACCGATCCCTGAGGGACTCCATTTGTGACTGACCTCTTTGTAGAGCTGGACTCCCCGATTCTTACTTCCTGGGTCCTGTATGTGAGCCAGTCGGCTATTCACAGAGTGACATATGGATATGTACCTAACCTCCTGAATCTGTCAACAGTGCACAAGTACGGTATTGTCAAATGCCTTGTCAGGTTAAGGTAGGCAGTAGGAACCATTTTGCCCTCATTCATTGCTTTGGTGACCTTCCCAAAGAAGTCCACCAGGTTGAGTAGGCATGACCTGCCCTTGACAAAACTAAACTGTGTTGGGTCCAGTGTCTGAAGCTTTACTATATCATTATTGATAATTTCCATGATAATTCTTTCCATGGCTTTGCAGTGAGACTTGTGGGTCTTTAGTTTCACGGGTCTATAGATGGCCCAACCTTGTGCAGAGGATTCCCATTATACCTTCTACCCCTCCTCCCTTTAAGTGTATAAAATAGGACCTTTCCCCACAAAAAATGTGTTATCCTAGCTTACTGTACCGTCTTCCTGCTTTTTTTTTCCTGTTTTCCTGTACTCCACCTTTCCACCCCATTCATGGAACTAGAAAGGTGTCCAGCTTTCTTTGACTGGTCCTTTTACATTTGGTGTATATAATTTATTTATTTTTTGTAGAAAGCTATTGCAGTTCACACTACCTGCTTTAATGTTTGTATGTGCTCTCATGAGTTTTACACAATTAGGTACAAGACTGCTCCCTTGCCATTTTTCATGTACTCTCTACTGTGTTGGTCTGCTTCACTTATGTTGTTTCCTATCCACCTTGTCTACCTCATTAAGGCACAGCTTTCTATTTTTGTAGTAAGTCTCTGCTTAGTTATTCATGTCTGTTCTGTGCTACAGAGTAGATATCTGCCTCTGCAAAGCATAAGTCTATGAATAAGAAAACCGGTAGGCTGTGTGGATAAACAGTGCTCAAGCAATAAACCAATATGAACGTAAAAAATATACAGTGAGCACTGAACCACGGCAATGAGTAACTTAATAAAATACTTTAATGAACAGACTGTAACAAACAGTAATGGTGAGCGCTTTTGCAGTCAAGCTGCTTCATCAGACAATGTTCATTACACAGCTCCACCCATATATACATCACAAAAATCTCTAAATGCAATTAAAAGCAATTTAAAATAAGAACAATTAAGATTTAAAAGGCCAATGTAGAATTTCAGAGAGACTGTCCTATAATGTAGTTAAATATATACATATTATCTACCTAACATAAAAAACTTAAGTTAAACCAAAGATGTACTAATATATGTATGAAAAACACTTAATTAGTGTAACGGCCTATTGATCAAGACCAGTTGAATAGATACCTTATCATTGAGGCCTCTGCCCATATTCGCCCTCATCCTAATGATCCACTCAGGTTCCCTGTTTTCAACTCTATTTCTAGTGCCCCCCCCCTCCTTATATTGATGTTAGGCAAATAGTTGGTGACATTCCGCATTATACCTACAAGAATAAGAAATCCCTCAAAAGGATACTTTGTGGCCCTAAGCCATGTATATCAGCTGGTAATTGTACTGTAGAGAGTGGCCATGGAACTGTGGCCTGTAATCTGTGTAGTTTTTGCCAATATCTGGATGGCTCTGGTGGATTTTGCTATCCAGATACAGGCAAACAGTTGAGTTTTCCTTTGAGAGCAGATTGCAATAGTACCAATTTGGTATATTTAAGTTATTGCATAAATTGTTGTTCATTTTACATAGGGATGACCACACATAGATTACGAGACAGGATCAGGGAACATCTCTATGATATATCCAGACACATTGATACCAATGCACTTTCACGACATGTTATGGCTATGGGCATGGGGCATGAATTTAGATTTATGGTTATTGAAAAGATTAAATTCAATATAAGGAGGGGGGGGCCACTAGAAATAGAGTTGAAAACAGGGAACTTGAGTGAATCATTAGGATGAGGGCGAATATGGGCAGAGGCCTCAATGATAAGGTATCTGTTCAACCGGTCTTGATCAATAGACCGTTACGCTAATTAAGTGTTTTTCATACATATATTAGTACATCTTTGGTTTAACTTAAGTTTTTTTATGTTATGTAGATAATATGTATATGTGTAACTACATTATAGGACAGTCTCTCTGAAATTCTACACTGGCCTTTTAAATCTTAATTGTTCTATTTTAAATTGTTTTTAATTGCATTTAGAAATTTTTGAAATGTATATATGGGTGGAGCTGTGTAATGAACATTGTCTGATGAAGCAGCTTGACTGCAAAAGAGCTCACCATTACTGTTTGTTACAGTCTGTTCATTAAAGTATTTTATTAAGTTACTCATTGCCGTGGTTCAGTGCTCACTATATATTTTTTACGTTCATAAGTCTGAATCCTGACCTGTATTGTACATTACTAAAATCATGCATCTTTAGTTTGCTTATCAAAGGTAGTCTTGTAACTCTTAGCTTTTAAGATTTTCTCTCTGAACTGCACATATAGGTATTACTACATCCAAGGTCCTGAACATAGCCATCATTTTCAATCCTTGATGATTTTTTTATTTACAGTCAGAAAATATGTTGCATATCTTTCATGCAAAACAACCTTTGGAAGAATGCATGCTCATTTTCACTAGTTTTCTTTGTGGCTTCTTAAAAAAAATGATGTTCACCAATTCTGATTCACATATTTAACAAAGTTTTAAGCTTGCGTTTAATATGAACATGAGTGCATAACTGTGTGTTAGTACTTTTATCTGATATTTACACAATTCCTAACTTATTAACAATTCGGGAATTCACTTGACCACTTGCATGAAATCTGCTTATGTGAAAAAAGGTCAGCCTGCCCTGAGGATGCGCTGCCTCAGAATTATTTATATTAAGTAAGGGGATGCAGGTTTTTAATGCCTTTTTAAAAATGACTTTTCACTTGAGTATATTTTGACTTAAGCAGCCCATCATGCTTTCAAGCTGTAACTGATTTTTTTTTTCTTTAGACCATGTCAGCATTGAGACTGTCACAGTTCTGTGTCATTTGTGAAGTGCAGGAGCCATAAGGCAATGTTTTCTGCTGTCATACCAAAAGAGATCACATACATCTTCTTTAAGTGCAAGTATTGTAATTAATTCAGGTTGAATTATTGCAGAATATTTTTGGAATTTATTTTAGTTTCACTAGCCTGAAGATTGTAGTTTAAAATGTTATGTTATATGGACTTAACATAAGAAACACACATTAGTCATATGATCAATAGCCAGTCAGACTCTAGTATTGCCTATGAATATCATATAATTTACTTTTGCGTCATTGAAAAATTAGATCTGATCCAAAGACCGTGTTCTTGGGTTAACACAATAATTGTAGTTACTAAGAAAAGTCTTCAAGCATGCCTCTCAACTGTCCAGATTTTTGCCTTGAGTTTTTGATGTGTCCCTCATAAAATTCATAGTTTCCTAGAAAATCATCGAGGAATAAAACCACTAAATAATGACTTTTAACCAAAGTTCATAAAATGCTTGCGAATAAAAAAAAAAACATTATTTTATCAGCTTTCTGTGTTTGAGAGTAGTATTTTTGGACCTTTGTCCCCCCATTATTTTTGCCTTTGTCCAGATTTCTTGCGCTAAGAGTTGCAGAGGTATGAAAGGTAGTACTAAGTGCTGAAAACCAAAGCAGAAACATTTGACCAATTTTCGGTAGTACAGTACCAAACTGCAGGGTAAAAAGACTTATGCTCAACAGTTACCCTTTGGAGACTGGATGTTAGGTTTAACTCTGTTAAGCGGTGCATAAAAAAAGTAGTTCCTGGCAACTGAAAATTAATGACATTGCATCTCATGCGTCCGTATATCTACATATCACATATATTAGATATTAAATATAAGTATATAGATACGTACATATATAGAAATGTGTGTGTATGTGTATGTGTGTATATATATATATATATATATATATATATATATATATTTATATATATATATATATATATATATATATATATATATATATATATATATATACACACACACATATATATATCACACACACACACATATATATATATATATATATATATATATATATGTGTGTGTGTATATAATATATAAAAGTTATATAGTTATATTTAACTATATATGTATAGTGTGTGTGTGTGTGTGTGTGTGTGTGTATGCATATATATATATATATATATATATATATATATATATATATATAAAAATAACTAAAATGAGAGTAGAAGCTAAGGACTCTCTAAATCCAGGTTTGTATCTAGGAATGTTTTGATCATGAAATCTAAACAGTGTTTTTGAAATGTCTTGAGAAATGCGTAACATTTTATGGAATGGTGTTAATAATCATGAAAAAGGCTTTGCTGTGATTGGTGTACTATGTAATGCGATGCTTTATCAGAAATATAGAAATTACATTAGAATATAAAAATGCATTAATCTTTATCTTGAAAATATAGTTTTTATACAATTTAATGAATCTTAGATCTGTAGAGTTGTGACAAAGTGTTCCATTTAAGAATGTACTAGGAGTTCTTGGCAAAAGAATGATCCAGATTAGCATTACATTCTAGATCAGTTGTTTCTGATTGTGTAGCAGAGTTATTGATGTGATATGCCATGCATAAATCTGGTATGCTTTCTAGCTTTCTGCTTCCTCAGATCTTTTGTGCATCAGTCATGAATGCAGAATGTTAAAACTGTGTAGAACCCCTTAGACTGGAATGCTGTCTTGAACAGCTAGAGGCAACTAACTACTGTGAAAGTGTTGCATCTGATGTTGGCAGTCTTCATTTTATCCTTGACGTATGGGACTCTTTTCCGACTCTTAGAACCGGCTTGGCTGTTGTTATAGCTCATGCGAACCAAAAACCCCTGAGCTAAAACCCTACACAGAATGCCCCTCTAATTACCTCATATCTCATTTGCTGCTCTTCTTGTAAAGAAGCGCCAGCCAAATTCTCCTTGAGCTTACTGTAATTTTATTATTTCCTTGATCAATACTAAAAATTTTCTAAAGCCTTTTTTTCTCCTACTTTACTCGTACACACTTTTTGTTAGTTTTCCCTGTTTATCTTTAGTTGCTTTTTTCGAGTGAGTGTACTATCCCTTTCTCCTTCTTTACCTTGTGGTATCTGTCCTACCGTTGCTGGTAGTGCTATCCCTTTACTCCTACCTCTGGTAGGTTTGGCCTACCTTTGTTTGTAGCTTTTCTGTCTTTTCTCTCTTCTTGTGTATGTGTGGATATTTTAGTGCGAGTGTTCTGCCATTGATTCCTTTTCTCAATCAAGAATGCAGATAAGAGTAAGTACAACTGGCTTTAAATAATGTTCTGTTTGTGGCAAAAAAAAAAAAAATGCCCAATTCTGATGAGCAATCATCTTGCATCTGTTGCTTGGGTCCAGAACATTTACAATAAGAATGCAATATATGTCAAGCTTTTAGTCCACCGGGCTCTCGTAGAGAGGAAAAATAAGCTTATTTTAAAAGGTCTGATAAAAATATCCTTTGAGGCTTTGTCCAGTCATCCTAAGACATCAAAATCGAATGCGTCTTCTCCTTCATCTTCTTACTCTTCCTCAAAGACTGTACACGCTAAGAAGAGGAGTCTCTCAGTGCTAGCATCCCCTTTGGCTCTGGCACATAAGAGATCTAAATCTTCGGACAGCTCCCACACCTACTGCAGAATCTAAGTTGGTTAACAAAAAATCTATGGAACTGTCTCCCTCAGTTCCAGTTGCACTAACAACTTCGGCACCTCAAGTTTCAGTGCCGTCCATCTTGGCACCGACCTTTCACGTCACCTCTCCTTCCTCGGTGCCAGTTACAGTGAAACAGTATTCTTGGAACCGGTTCCTTCCACTGTGCTGTTAGCTCCATTAGAACCACAATTCCTTTTAGCTCCTAAAACTCAATAGTTCCCTTTTGTGTGACATCTACCAAGCCCCTTTTAAGAGAGGCCAGAATCCCCTTCAGCCTTTTCTGTCCGTTCCTCAAGGAGTCTGACAGAAGTTGACATCATGAGGTTGGTGGATCAGCTCTTCGTGGCGAGGGGTCTTTCACCTTCTTCCCAGGTTTCACTCCCTTCTGGAGATGGGACCTATTCTCAAAAGACTCCACCAGACATTCCTCCTGTAACCACCACTGTGGCTTTAGAGACCACAGCTCTGATTTCCCTGGTTCCGGCTGATCTGGTGCCAACAGCCCTCATGCCTTCAGCCCCAGTCTCTGCCCTGAGTTTCTTGGCTTCCTTGGAACCGTTGCTCCACTGCACCATTTGTGGGCTCCTCTTTGGCTTTGATCTTGATGGTGGTTTCCTTGGAGTGGGCTGGAACCACAGTTCAGAGGTTGTCCTTCCCAGTTCTGGGCCCCGATCCCTCTTCAAGGGGACCTGCCTTTCAAGTTATGGAGAGGGCCTTGGCCTCTACAGGCTCTCACATGGTTTCTTCCCCATCAAAGCATTTTCCCAGGATTCTGTCTGGTCTAGAGCTTCCACCAACCTCCACGCCCAGACAGCGAGCACCAAAGCTACAGAACACCCCTGTACAGGGCTTTACCTCTTCTGTGTCCTCCCCAAAATGTCCCATTGAGGAGGTGCCCCGGAAAAGGTCATGTAAGTGGAAAACACCTTGATTCCCCGGAGGAATCTGTCACAGAGGACACTGACTTCAATGACTGGGAAGGTTCCCCGGTCATTCCTAGAAGATGTCTTCTTTGGAGACATTCTTGAAATATTAAAGCAGAAGGGTTGGCTGGAAGCCCCAAGACCCATCCTCAGAGGAGTCTGTGTACTTGTAAGCTTTTGGTGCTCACCCATCTACCTCTTGTGTGACCCTACCAGCTGATTATCTTATTAAGTTGATCCCACAGCAGACATGGAAGGCCCCTGATTCCGTAGAGCCAGTCCCCAGGAGACGAGATAAAAATCCTTTCAGCTCCAGAGGACAATCGGCACTGGGCCAAAGGTTTAGTAGTAGATGCCATGGTGGTTGTGGCAGCCACCAAGAAGGAAATAGCAGAAGAAACTTCCACCATTCATCCCCCTAACCAGATAGTCCAGGGTGATGGACAGTTTTGAGAAGCGGGTCTACTCTTCTTCGGCCTTTGCCTTCTGGTCGTTAAATTTCATGACACACTTCACTAGACATCAGAGGGATCTGATCCAGGAGCTCTCAGATACCCTCGCAGGAGCTGTGTCTAAGGTACAGGATAAAGTAGCCTCTTCTTGCCATTTTGGAGTCCATCTCTAATTTGTTCATGAGGCTTATTGTGCATACAGCAGAAGAGACAACTAGGGCAGCAGGTTTGGGCGTAGCCATAAGGAGGCATGCTTGGATGCACTTGTGTGAGTTTGTGGAGCCATTTAAGTCTACATTTGTCAACTCTCTGCTTGATATCTTACCTTTTTGGTCCCAAAGTTAAAGATACCTTGGCTAGGTGTGAAAATGATGGAAAAACACTATCTGACATGGGTGTACATTTTTCTGCTCCCCAACACTTCTATTCCAGGAACCAGAGAAGTGAAAAAATGTGGTTCAAGAAACCTCAAGGACCTTTCCAGGACACGTGTGGTACTGACTCCCCTTGGGGCAGAGATGGGTGCTATAATGGGAGATGCCAACCAAGGGGCAGAGGTGGCCTGCAAAATTGGGGTTCCAGAGACTTTTTCTCAGGGAATCCCTATCAGCGCTCCTGAAGTGAGACTTGATTGATTGCCTCTGGAGGCAGTTGGGAGAAGACTGTCCTTGCACTCACTAGCCTGGCAAAAAATAACAACAGATGCTTCGGTTCTAAGGATCATTGCTAGGGGATACTACATTCCCTTCATTCTCTTTCCAAAAATAGGAAGAAGGATCCCTGATTGTTCCAAGGATCCCTGATTGTTCCACCCAGTCAGAGGGATCAGGCAGCTCTGGAAATTCAAGAGCTGCTAGAAAAGAGTCATCCAAGAAGTCCCACCATGCTAGATAGGATCCAGATTCTACGCACGGTTCTTTCTGGTGCCAAAAAGGACAGGGAACTGGAGACCAATTTTGGATCTCGGCATTCTGAACAAGTTTATTCAACAGACAAAATTCTGGATGGTCATGGTTCAGTCTATTCTCCCCTTCTTGGGGAAAGCTGATTGGATGTGCTCTGTAGGCCTCCAGAATGCATATTACCACATAAAAATGGACAAGCACTCCAGGAGGTTCCTCCACTTCCGGCTGGGAGCCAGTTATTATCAGTTCCGAGCTCTGCCCTTTGGTCTCACCACAGCCTCCCAGGTGTTCACTAAGTGTATGGTAACAGTAACAGCTCACTTGAGACTGGCGTATTACCACTCCCACCAAGCGTCTACTGAAACAGACAAGAGATTTCAACCTACGCATTTGCTTTTGTCTAGGTATAACTGTGAATTTTTGCCAAATCTCAAGTAAGTCCGACCCCACAATTTGAGTTCATGGGAGCCTGCCTATGACCTCTTGAATAGCCTCCCTTCCTCTTCACAGACTGCAGAAAATAAGATCTCAGGTAGACATTATTCTGTCCAACGACAATGTTCCAGCCTTACTAGCTCTAAAAGCTCTAGGATCCATGGCGGCAGCCATCACATCAGTACCACTGGCAAGGTTCCACATAAGAATTTTGCAGTGGCTTCTGGCCTCCCAAAGGTCTATCCTCACTCATCCTCCGAATCACCTCATCCAAGTTACCAGTCGTTGCAAGAAAGATTTATCTTGGTGGATGGAATCTGAGGAGATTCTTTTGGGCCGACCATTTGTTTCACCCTTTCCCATGGCCATAGTGACCATGGATGCCTTCTAGATCAGGTGAGTGGGGGCATTTCCATGGATGCCTTCTAGATCAGGTGAGTGGGGGCATTTTCAGGAAAGAACAGTCCAAGACACTTGGTCTCCAACAGAGGCCAACCTGCATACCAGTGTTCTGGAACTGAGGGCAGTGCTCTTAATGTTACACGCCTTTAGGAACAATTACAATTCAGTCAGGCAACATGTCAGTAGTCTGATACATCAACAAACAACACAGAACCAAGTCTTACCCCCTGTGTCGAGAAGCCCACAGGGTGTGGCAATGGGCGATCTGTCCAAACCTCTTTTGGGTAGCAATGCACATCCCGGTGATCTCAAACGTGATAGCAGACAAATTGAGCAGGTGCATCCTCCTGCCTCACTAGTGGTCTCTCAATCCCAGAGTGGTTAAGGAGATCTTCTGTTTCTGGGGCCATTCTTGCTGTGACCTATTTGTATCACCCCAGAACAACAGGTGCAGCAGCTACTTTGCCCTAATCCCCTCTCAGGGGGAGTCCCCGAGAGATGCTCTCCTTCACGATTGGCCTTTGGGACTACTCTCTGCCCTTCCCACCATTCTTCTAATACCCTCTTCTTAAAGAAAGCCATAAGGTTGAAGAGTAGGGTGATTCTCATTGCTCCATTTTGGCCTCGCCAAGTCTGGTTCTCCTTTCTTTGGTCTTACTTACTTCATGTCCATGGACTCTGGACCTGGATCCAGAACTCCTGTCCCATCCTCAGGGACTAGTTTATCCAGACCTGAAAAACCTCAAGCTTACAGCTTGGTTGCTCCAATTCCCTTGATTGCCAGGCAAAATAACTCATCTTCCTCAGTTCAAAAAATGTTGTTAGCTTCCCATAAACCTTCCATTAGGAAACTCTACCTCAGCAAATGCAAAAGATTCTCTTTTTGGGCATGCGATAATGGATTTGATACCTTTTCGGCACCAGCTGACAAGGTGTTACAGTTTTTGTCTATGCTGTTCGAACAAGGAGCTTCTTCTCCTACCATCAAAGTTCAGCTTGCTGCTATTTCTAATTTCTATAACCGTTCTGAAGAACATTTGTTAAATCTCACATAGGCTGTGCAAGTTTTTTCTGAAAGGAACCTTAAGATTAAAGCCTCCTTACAGGGAACCTCTCATTCCCTGGGATCTCACTATGGTTTTGCAGTCCTTGGTCCATTCCCCATTTGAGCTGGCAGCTACCTGTGATTTGAAATTTCTTTCATGGAATACCATTTCCTTAATAGCCATTACATCTGCTAAAAGGATTTCAGAAATTCACACATTATCTTCAAAACCTCCATGTTTGATTTTTCACAAAGACAGGGTATCACTAAGAACAAATCCAAACTTTAATCAATCTATTGAATTCTAACAAGGGAGAACTGCTTACATTTATTAGATAATCACAGGCAATTGCATTTTTATCTCTACAGAACTAAAGACTTCAGAAAGTTGGATCAGCTAGCTATTTGTTTCTTTTTCAGGCCCTTCCATAGGTAAATCAGTTTCAAAGATCACATTATCTAAGTGAGGTCCTTCCATGGGTAACTCAGTTTCAATGGTCACATTAAGTGGTTAAGAGAATGCATAACCTGTATCTACACTAAGTAAAACCTCCAATTAACAGCCCCAGTTAAAACGTACTCTACAAGGGCTATAGCCACGTCTGCAATTTTCCACTCTAAGGCTTCCATAGTTGATGTGTGCAGCCTCAATTTGGACTTCTCCACATACCTTTATCACTCATTACAAAGTGGATTTGGTCTCCAGGGGAAGAGCGTCATTTGGTTCTATGGTGCTCAGGAATATCCTAACGTAAGGCTCCCAAGATACAAGATAGCTGGGCACTCTGTCTCACATGTCGAGGATAAATGAAGATTGACAACATCAGGTAAAGAAGTTATGGACTTACCATAACATTCCATCTGCGTTGTCAATCTTTATTTATCCTTGACACCCCACCCTCCTTCCTCCTCCTTCAGACTCTGACGGAATGGATTTTAGTCCTGGTTAATTGCTACTTCATGTATGACCTTGGACATAAACCTCTTCAATGGTTACAGCAGTGCTTTTCCTTGTCCTTGTTTATAGATGCAAACTCAATCTGAGGTAATCTAGAGAGAGGCATTCTGGGTATGGACTTAGTTCAGGAGTTTTAGGTGTGCGTGAGCTGTTATAACGGCCAAGTCAGTTCCAAGAGTTGGAACCAAGTCCCACACATCAAGGATAAATGAAAGTCAACAACACAGATGGAAAGTTATGGGAAGTCCATAACTTTTTTTTTCTTCTTAGTCTAGGCATGAATCATAGAACAGTTTGTGTGACTGGCATCCCAACACAGTTTCCACAGGAAAGGATACAAGACAAGCTCTTTATCCATTTTCTGCGCTCAAGAAATGGAGGAGGAGAAATTGTTGATATTACTTTTCTACCAGAAGACCCATCTGCTGCCCTAATTACCTTTGAAAAAGCTGAAGGTAAGCTGGTTGTAAGGGCTCCATGTTATGACTGCTCTCTGAATTACTAGCTGGCTTTGTCTGTCTGCAGCAACCAAGTTGTTGAATTTAATGATATTTTTTTCCAGCTGAAAGATGCATTGGACTTGTGTGGAAAATTCAGAAACCCCTGGAAGTATAACATTAATTTGCAGAATTCTTTCCAAACAGAATATGTGCTTGCAAGACCCCTGATTTCAGTGTACTCATTACTGTAAGAATATTACTTAAACTGACATTAATGCTTATATTCATTTGTCATTATTAATGTAAATACTGTACTGTATTACTTGTTAAACTCTGAGCTTTGCCAGGATTAGTCTTGGATAGCCAAGCGCATCTTCCTTTTGTGATTGTACATCTTAAAACAGATTTTTTTTTTTACTCTGTGACACAGAGGGATGGTGACTCTGGCCCCAGTATCTTGGTTTGATTAACAAAGTCTCTTGAAAAGCCAGTTAAAAAGAGATGGGAGTAAGCAGACAGTATTGGCATGCCCTTCATGGGGGAGGGAGACTGTAAACACCACCTTTTGGAGAACATACACCAGCTTGCAGGTCAGAGCAACAGGACTTTGGCCTGTCAAGAATTGGAGAGATACTGTAGCCTGGTGAGGTGTAGGTATATGCAACATTGTCTTAGCTTTACAGGCTTTGTTATGGCACTGTCCTGTCTGGCTGCCAAAGAGAAAAAGAGAGCAAAAAAAGTCCATAGTCTGCCTAGGATGATGGTCTTGGCCTTTAGAGACTGGGTGTTGAATTTCAGTGTACAAGAGGTAAAGTTGAGGGGTCTGCTGAGGCAGATCACCACTGCAGAGATAGGGGAGCCTCCACAGAATAATGTGTGATTGCTTTCCTGAAAGGACAAGAAGAAAAAAAAACGGTTGATCTAGCACTGCAAAAAGCAAACTGTTCCACCAGTAAAGTACTAAAAACAGATAAAAAAAATTCTAGCCAGTCCTGTGGTGTAGAGGAATAAGGGGTGTTTACAACTGGGACAACCCAGGTTTAATTAATGGCTCGGGTGACTGATGGGGAGACAGGGAGGGAGGGTGGTACGTGGACATCGCTTGGTGACTATCCCCACTGGAGACCAGGGGTATCAGTAAAGCTGCAGAGGTGGGATGACTCACTGGTTGCCTACATTGCTTGCCCACCCTGTATCAAACCATATTGCCACAAAGGAGAGGGGGAAATAATGGGTAGGTCATACTACAAAAACACCCTGGATGGATGGATGGTCAGACATGCTGAGCCCCTGTTGAGTAGGATATGTGACAGGCCCCAGCAATACCAGAATAAGTCTTGGGGGCAAAGAGTTTATCTGGTAGACCAGAGCAGATGGGGCTTGGGGGCTGGGCTGTTAACCATGACAGAAGGGAGGGAACAAAAAAAAATCCTCCCTGTGGAGATCTTTCTAGACGCGGCTAATGCGCATGGCAGACGCCACGCCCTATTCCTCAGTCCCGATTCGCCGATGGTCCGGTTACGCACGAGCAGTTTTATGTCTTGCAGGTTGGCGCTTGACGGATCGACGAAACCGGAGTTTCAGACCGGACCCAAGCCATTAGTTCAGAACTAGAAGTTTTTTGTTTTTTTCTTGCCTCAACCGATAAGTTTCAGTCGGAATTGAAATAATATGTAACCGGTGTCAGATGGACACAGAGATTACATTACCATTGTGGATACCTTTATTGTTTGTGTGTGCACGCCGTTGTTGCCGCTCTTGTGATGCTAGTTTTAAACCTCTTGGATAAAGCATAGTTTAGACAGTGCTTAGGCTGTTGTTTGTTTTGTGTTGCATAAAATGTGTGCGGCGTTTCCGTTGCTCAATGCCGTCCCAAGAAGCGAGAAGCCGCCGTACAAGACAGCGGGAGACCAGTGTGAAACCTAGGGTTGATGAACGAGAGCCCCCAGATGCAAAGAGGTTTTGGAGCCTAGGTCTTTTGCGTGAGTCTCCAGAAGAGATTTCTTTACAGGATGATGCCTTTCAGGAGAGGTAGGAGGGGGTGGCTTCTCTTTCAGACTGTTCAGGCTCTTTCTTGGAGGTACTTAGGTAGAGCCCTCCTTCTGTTTCCAAAACTTCTTTGAGAGGTAGGCTGCTTAGCTTCAGTGGAGGCTTCCTAAGCTTTGTCTTCTTGTGCCCAAGAAACATATGCTGTTCCTCAGCCCTGAGAGGTATTACTATTAGCAGAGGTCTCTATGCCTCTGATGATAAGGTTCTGGTGAACTCCTGTTAAGATAGTAAGGTTGGAACAGTGTCTGATGGCTTGGACACGTAGTTGAGAAGATTTGGTATATCTCCCTAAGATTGGATTGATGTGGATGATTCCTGATTCTGATGGAGATGATTCCACTCCACTCATTTTCAGATTGAGAGCATCTCATTTCACCTGACTCTAAAATCATGAGGGAGACTCCCAAATGGGAAGGGGAATAGCTTAGGAATTTTAGCTTTTACTTAGAAATTCCCCAGCACAGGCATGGGAAGGCCAGAATGTGGTGTGAATGGTGGATCAGGCTGGGGGAATGTGTTGCCTTCCCCCACCCCCGTCCCTTGCCTCCCTCTCCTGGTACTATAGGGCCTAGGGCTGCATAAGCCTGATTAAGAGTCCTAGTGCCCTGCCGAAACTGTCAGGGACCAGTACAATAGCCCAGGACTGAAACTAAAAACCCTAAGTTTAAACTGGGATAAAACTCTGTCTCGGATGAAAAGAGGGGAAGGAGAAAGGGATACTGGAAAGATTTTTGATACTTCTTCCTGGAATTGTCAGGCTCATATGTTAATTCCAGTTTTATAATACTTCACAACTGAAATCACAACTGAAATCTAGGTGGATGCTTTTCTGGAAAATAAGAGTTGGTAAATTTAGGAACATGTGAGTTGCTGTGTTTATAAGCATTCTTTAACATGTGGTTTTGATGCTGCTTTGGAGGCCCGCGAGTGTCTGAACTAGTGCCTCTCGAGGCAGGCATGCCTGGCTGAGGGATCAGAATTAGCTGAGGGTGTTAAGACAAGGGATTTTAGATGCCTTTTACAGTCTGATGTGTGTTTTCAGTCACTTGTGAAGCAGTTTTAAAGAAATGGAGGACAAAGCTAAGTCTATGTAAACTGTTAAAGATTTTTTGCAGGTGCAACCGAAGTTTTTTGCAAGCAGAAAACGAAAGGGATGGACAAGATTTGCTGCAGGGATTCCCATATCCTGGGGTAGAGACGCAGAGGGGTGGGCCTGAGTAGACGGCCTAGAGGGGGGGTTCAGGTGGTTCTTTTCGGCAGAGGGGGAGGGTCAGTCCTTTCAAGAACCCTGGTGAGGGGCAGGTTTCTCAGACTCTCTGCCAGCAGATTCTCGCCTGGCCTCTTAACTGGGAAGATTCTCTGTCTCTCTCAAAGAAAGAGAAGACTTAATTCAGAAAGACAGATGGATGTTGTCTCACCAAGACAGTGTGTTACAGGTACATACGGTTTTGGTTCCCCTTTTCGAGGCATGCCAGGAAGCCCCCTTCCACGCCTCCAAGAGGTTTCACAAGCAAAGCAAAAAGAGAGGCAGCCAGCTATTAGGCCAGTCAGCAAAATCGAAAGGGATTAGATAGGGTCCCTGCCTGTTCCTAGTACCAAGGAAGGGGAACAGGATTTTATTTAATTTTGATTTATGGAACATATGGACACTCATGGACATTCCAAAATTCAAGATGTTGATTTGATTTGAGCTTTTTCAAGATGCTCTGCTGGTAACAGGATTGGTAACTTAGCATTTCTCACTGCTACAAAGAACTGTGGATATAAAACTAAGTTGCAAGAAGTATCTGCGTTGAGGCTAAATTTTTCATTATCAGTTATCTGTTGAAATTCTCATTATATCTACTGCGCATACTCCTATTCCTTATTTATCACGTACTCCAGTTCCAGCTTTAGCTTACCAGTGCTAAAAAGAATTCCTTACTTGGATCCTTACTTGCCTGCAACTATCAGAACTTGGGAAGACTCCCAATGTCTGGGAATATGTTATAGCAGTGCTAAGATGCCCAGGGAGAGGGTTATCCTTAAATTCTGTCCAGTCTAGCACAAGTGAATACATGTGCCCATGTGAGACTTGACTGTCTACAAGTGAGAAGAGCTCAACCCCGGCAGCCCAAAAGAGTCTATCCCTAAACAAATCATCCCATCTCATCCCTTTACTTGCATGCACAGTCACAGTCCAAAAGGACTTCAAGGATGTCATTCAGGCATCTGGTTCATGGCATGCCAACTGCATGCTTCCCAAATGCATGCTCAATAAGGAGGAAGCTGCAATGGTATTCTCAAAATGTATCACACACACATCACTTGAATAATTTGCTGCTGGTCAATTTAGGTGGTGCTCAAGGAATTTCAATATGACAAGTGGATTCCAGGAAACGGACCAGAGAAGTAGTCGCGCCGAGGCGCAGAGACCGGATATTGCTTGTTGGGGAGCCCAAATGGAAAGTGGACATAAGACAGGGGCCTGCCAGATCTGGTACATCTCGCCAGACTACAGCATCTACATATCAACATGAAGGAGATAATGGCTTTGAAGAAGTTAATAGCTTCTTCCAGGGGAGGTGTTGATTCTAACAGACTAACTGACTGGTGCACAACAAAACAAGGGAGACACACATATCATCAAACAAGGGGAGCACAATTTTTATCCTGACGCTGGCGCAAGCTTTGCAACTAACTCTTCAGGCCAGTGCCGGATAAGCACAGAACCCAAGGCAGATTAGTTGTACAGAGGCCTAGCAGATGTGTTAGTGGAAACCGGATCTTTCAACCATATTTCACAGAAATTGACAGTGTCAACTGGAACTTAGACATAGATCTGTTCGCTTCTCCACTAACCACCAACCGCCAACCACCAGCAACCAAACCAGGGTTTCAGCTCACCAAAGGGGATGCTCTACTCAGCTTGAAAAAATTTTCATGTTCATGCCTTTCTTTCCACCTCTTTCTTCCAAAGGTGCTCTTTAAGCCTTAACAGACAAAAGCCAACACCAAGGATGATTTTATTGATTAATATTCGGCAACAACTCCCCTCACCACACTGGAGAGTCTAGAAAGGAAGCCTCCATGGCCTTTCCATGGCCTTCCACATCTGTTATCTCAGAAGGATCTCAGTCAGGCTGTCATCTGCTCTTCACTCAGCTTTCACTACTTCTGGCATATGTGTTGTTGAAACACAGCAGGTCTCAACTTCTCAACAAGTTATAAGTTTAAGATGGCTAGAAGAAAGACTACCTACAGAAGGAAAGTGTACCAGAAAAATGGAAAAGAGGTTTTAATTTGGAGTACAGTAAAGAATTTGGAGATTTCTGACTTGAATGGAGAATGCTCTTCTCTTATCTAGTTATTGGACAAAGGTTTGTCCTTCTTTGTCTTCTTCTTCCTGCTGATTTCAGCTGCAGCAATTTCCAGCTCACTATGATTTGTTTTCACCATCGTTTCCTGTTGTTCTTTGTAGAGGGAGGAAGATTATATATTCCCAATCTGAGACCTCCTCCTCCTGCTTGGGATCTCAATTTTGTGTTACTTGGAAAAACTCTAACCTTAATACCTTGAGCCTGCGGCTACTGCTTGAGTTGGAATACTTGTCATGGAAGACTGCTTTTCTAAGTTTTCTAAAGAAAGAAGGTCTGAATTGCAGCCTTAGTAGGCCCAGAGCCTTTTGGATTTCCAATAGAAGGGTATCATTACATTACAATCCTTCCTTTATTCCTCTAAGGTGGTTTCTAGTGTGGCTTTTAAACCAAACTATTCATTTGCCCATTTTTATGCAGACCCCAAAATAAAGGGAAAAATTTTTTACACTTGATTGCACAGGCACAGATGGTGCTATTTAAGCAGGACTAAGGATTTTTAGCAGTCTCATAGCAGTTTGTTGTTTTTTTTTTTTGAGTTGAGAGGCAAGGGCAAGCCTGTGTCAAAATTTCTAGGTGGATTGGATTTTGTTTTGCATTGCATTTTGTTATTCATCATGGCAAGGAGATTCAGCTGGGATTAGGCCTTAATGTGTGTAGATGGATCCACATCATTGCAGTTGTCCACCCTCCTCCTCCTCCCCCCCCCCTTGTGTGTTTTGTAGGTGAGTGATATTATGGTTATTTGGTTATATTTTTTGTATATATTGTTACATTTTTTGGTGCAGGTATTTTTTTTTGTCTTTTAGGTCTTCTCTCATCTGGGGGGGCAAAAGAGATTCTGGATGAGATCGCCGGTCATGCGTCATGATCGGTACTCGACACTGGACGCCCGCTCCTGAGCGCCCCGACGCCAGCCATACTCTCTGCAGCCCACTGGACAGACGACTGGACCCCCACAGTATGACTGCAGCAATGTGGATCCTCAAACATCTACATTTATGGTAGGTACAAAACTGTACTTTTCCTCCAGCTAGGATAGGATGCATCCGAGCCTCCACAGAGTAATGTGTGATTGCTTTCCTGAAAGGACAAGAAGAAAAAAAACGGTTGATCTAGCACTGCAAAAAGCAAACTGTTCCACCAGTAAACTCATCACTCTGCAGGTCCTGTAACTGGAATGAGTGAGTTTTCATCATTACGCTATTTTAAGTTAAAAAAAAAAAATACAAAAATTCTTTGAGAGACTGGCCAAAGGTTGCCCATGAAATGTATCAATGAGCAAAGCAAATCATCTCCATTGCTAGCAAACTAATCACACAACTAGTTACCTTTTGTTATCTATTCAGAATTGCTACAGCTGCCCGCTAACTGCTGCTTCTTATCATTGTGGCTCCCCTTTACAAAAAAAAAAAAGTTTGGAAGAAGACCTGAACTATTTATAGATTTACAATCATCTCCTTCTGGTTTCATTTTATGTAAATGTACTCTTGGAATCTTTATCTTTAATGGTGGTCAAGAAAATGTATGCTTAAACTTTACATTTGAAGGGACAACTTTTCTCTGAATAAAATACCTTAAGTCAGTATTGAGTCTAACATGATTCCAGTTAGAGCTGCAGGCTATTTCATTTCAGAGTGGTTTGTTTTAAAAAAAATATCAAATATTTAGCATTTCTGAAGGGGTAACTGTGACAATTCCAGTGGAAAGAGTGTAATGGAAACAACTCGGATCTGAGTCATGTACCATAATTTTACATGTAGGAATACATATTTTTTTTCCTGCAGTCAGGGATATAGTTCAGGACAGGTCATACTTAAATTCCAGTTTTATAAGTAGCATTGCTTATGGTCAAAAGATGAAAAATGCAAATGTTGAGGTCCATTGTAATGAACTTGGTTTATATGAACAGTACTTCACTAAAAATGCAGCAACCAGAACTGGTGTTTGATGCTGGGCTATTGCTTTCCACCCCACCAGTGTATTCTCCCCCCGGTGTAATTGGCTCCCAAAATTGCTACAGCACAACTGTGCCCAATAACTAGATACCTGTGTCTTTAGGTCAGGAGTGGGCTATACCAGAAGCATACATAGAAATAAGTCTCTAGCTGTAGAGGGAGAGCTGCTGTATGTTTGTGCAGAAATAAGTCTGTAGCGGAAGAGGGGGAACCAGCATATATTTGTACAGAAATGTGTCTCTAGCAGTAGAGGGGGAACTGGCGTATATTTGTATTGTACAGAAATAATTCTCGAGAGGTGGAGGGGTAGCTGGGAGTATAATTTTCATAGAAGCAAGTCTCTACTGCTAGAGACTTATTTCTGTACAAATACACACCAGCTCCTCCTCTGTTCCTAGAGTGGGAGTTGGAGTGTAGTGGGAGAGCTGGTGTATATTTCTGCAGAAATAAGTCTTTAGTAGTAGGGGGAAGCTGGCATATATTTGTACAGAAAAAAAGTCTCTAGTGGTATTGAGGAAGCTGGCATATATTTGTTCAGAAGTAAGTCTTTAGCAGTAGAGTAGGATCTGGCGTATATTTCGGCTAAGAAGGTTATTTTATACACTACTGTTTTCAGCCACATTTCCCTGACCAGTGAATTTATACATGTTTTCAACTCGTATGTGTTGAATTTATACTTGTTTCCAGCTTGAGTGTGTGTGGTTCTGTGTGTGCACACGTGTGCATGCAAGTGTTTTTGAATACATACATGGATCACAAAGCTAGTTTCAAAAATGTAGTAAATGTGGGCACAAAATTCACCCACAAGATCCGCATGAGTTGTGTGGTGTGCTTTTAGGTTTGCACGTCTGAATGTGTCTTGCGACATTTATTCTGCCTTTGGGCCTCGGGCTCTGTCTGACTGATGCAGTAAACTTGTTCTTAAGGATCACTTTCCTCTGGATCTGGAACCCTCCAAATCAAAGAAACCATTGGGGAAATCTGCTAAGTCCAAGGATTCAGATTCAACAAAATGCCTGCCAGAGTCTTCTGGTCCTGTTTCAACCACGAATACTCTGAGACACGAGGAACATGCAGCCCGTATGCCTACCTATATTCCTCTGCTGAATCAAGAGCCCTTGGCTCCCATTACTATTTATGATTCACTTAAGATATCAGACAAATCTTTATCGAGACCTTCTTCAGCTCTTTCTGAGCTTGTCTGAAGTTGATTTGGATAACCTGCTACACAGGGTCCTTAAATCTCAAATTAAGATGGGGGTCATTGTGACTCCATCTGCTCCAGAGCTGATCAGATCCATTCATTACACCCAGCTCCAGTCTCCCACACCAGTCTGTGCTTTGACTCTGTTTTCTCTGGATTCGATTGGTGGTGTGGATCCTGGGGGCCTGAAAGTCCTTAATTCAGTCCTTCTTGGCTCCTGACATTTTTGATTTAATGCTAGCATCTATGTTCCAGCCAGATTTGATAGCCTAGTACACACTTATGAACCTAACCACTACTAGGGTCTTTTTAAGCTTAGCCGTATAACCCAAATCTCTGAGAAGTTATGGTACCCATGATAAGTGTAAGTGGGGGCCTGAGAGATGAACCATTTACTGGCTGTCTGTGTCCATTAGAGGCATAGCTGCCAAACCAGGGATGTATTTCCTGTTCTTCATCAAGTCATTCAAGTTGCACTTGAATTGTGTCAGGGACGAACTCTGCTTCACATGGATGGGACCGTGTTCCAGAGTCTAGGTAGTCTCTGGGATACATACCTGCCTCTCCAGAAGGTCCTATTTATGTCACAGGCAAGGTTTAAATCTTTAGAATGGGTAATTCTGGTGCTGTTTGTTTTGTGGATATGCAGGAGGTCTATCAGGGTGGGGTCTGACAAAGCCTTGTATGTCAGCCATAGATTTCCCCTCAACAGCCTGTAGGAGACAGAATGTTGGGACAGAGCTTTGAGGCAGTCTGCATAGGACATTTAACTTATGCCAGGTGTTCTTGTACCTGTATGTGCCTGTTTAGGTACATACTAAAGGGAGCATTGTAGTCAGTGATTCGTCTGATTCATAGATTACCAGGCTAATTACCCAGGGGGCTTTTCTAAGGCTAGCCAAGTTTTCCCAAAAGAATGATGTCCTGGATCCAAGCAGGATACTGAGGGCCAGGTATTTATAAGCTATCTCTGTCCATAAGGGGCATGTGTGCCCGACCCAATGTAAATTTCTCATTCCCTGTCCACTGGTCTAGGTTGCACTTAAACTGGGTAATAGACAAACTCAGCTTCATAAGGGTGGGAAGCCTGTTCCACAGGAGGGGCAGTCTCTGGGACACACATCTGTCTCTCCAGCATGTTCTGTGCAAGTCTCATATGAAATTCAATTCCTTAAACCTTGTGTTTCTGGTACTGTTTGACTTACTAATATGCAGGAGATTCATAAATGTGTGGTTTGCAGATGCCTTGTAAACCAGGCATAGCTCACCCCTCAGCAATCTATAGCAGATTGAGTAGAGGGAAAGGGACTATGATGGAAAAGGGTACATAATGGTGATGCGAGTTCATGTGTTAGCCTGATTAGAAAACAGCCTGGGATGTCGTCTGGTCCCATAAAGGCTGTTTTTTTTTTTTTTTTGCCTTGGACAAGGTTTTGACGACCTGTTCAGATATGTGTGGGGGAGGGGGAATTTGGGGCAAGGTTTGAGATAGATTTGGGGGAATAGGGGCAAAAAGGGCAAAATGTTTCCCAAACCTATCCGCTAGCAGGTTTGCTATCTCTGTGGGGGTCAGTGTGCGTGATACCATTGGTCCCTAGTTCTTCGCATGCTTGGATCCTACCTTTTAGGCTACATACGTAGGTGTAAGAGGCCTTATGGTTATACTTGGCTGTGCTAGCTAAGTTTTTTTGTCAAAGAGGCCCTTATAGGATTTGACAAGTTGCCTTGTTTGCCTGTTGAGGCTGAGGAGGGTGCTTTTCCATTGTTTGGTCTCGCCTTCATTTTTATGGACAGCAACTTTTTGCATTTATTGAAAAAGCTTGCTGGTGCTCGATGTCCACCATGGTGGCTTGTTTTTACTTGTGGCTCTGGCTTTGATTCTTTCTGGTACAGCCAAGTCTACACATTTATGCAAGTGATTGTACAGGGCTTTAGTGGAAGCATAGGTGTGGTTACCACTGCCAGCTGTGAGGGTAGGGCTCAGAATGCATTTATACCTTCACCTAGGACGGCATAGTTTGTCTTGGTGAAGTTTGTCAGTCTGATTTCACCCTTTGTGAGTTTTGGTGTTAGTGTCGGCTCAAAGGTGACTGATCTGTGGTCAGATTTAACTAATGAGGGTCCGACATTTCTGGTAGTGCATCCATTTGACATGTTAGTGAGGACCAGATCGAGTATGTTTGTTCCTTTTGTCATGGTATGGACAAGTTTGTTCCAGGGTGTATGAGATAACAAAGTCAAGAAACTTTTGCACTAATGGGTTAGGGCTAGTGTAGGTTTCCCAGTTGATGGTGGGATAATTGAAATTCCCCCATAACCAGAGTGTTTGGTAATATTTGGATAGTCTCCAGTTTGGTCAAGTAGGCTTCATGCGAGTCATGGAAGGGGGATCTATAACTGGCTATGACTTGAATGCAGGTGTTACCCACCGTAACCTGAACTTGGGGTAACTCCACGGAGTTGTCCAGTCTAATTAGACATGAGGTGAATTTATCTCTAATATAGGTAGAAACACCTCCTCCTTTGGTTCTCACATGTTCATTTTCTGGTCTGAAGGTGTGGAAGGCATTGCAGCCTTGCAAAGCTGAGGTACTGTCTGAGACCTTGAACCATGCTTCTGTGACTGTACAGACATCTGCATTTTCCAGTGATAGAAGTGCTCCAACGGTTTGCAGTTTTTGGTTTAAGCTCTTAGCCTTTAGCAGCATGACCCTTATTTTGTTATGATTGACAGATTTCATGTTGATAAGTTTGTTTTCGAGACCTTTCCTAAAAAAGGCACTATGCAGGAGGCAAGAGCCTTTGCCAGAAGCCAAAAGCTTAGAGGCGCCAGGTGCAAACAGTCTCTGGCAAAGCAGCGAGGTTTGTCGACCATGGCTTCCCAGGATAACAGGAACTGGATCCCCTTTGAATGACACCAAAAACTAGGCCAATTATTGACAGCAATCATTTTTTCGTTTATACTGTGGTATCATTCTAAGTGAGGGTAACATGCTTCTCAAGGCTAGGGACATACCTGCCTGGGACAAGTACTCAGAGAGCTCAGTCAGTCTCTCTCTTCATATAGTCCAGTGAGGTACATCTCTGGTCGTTCACTCCAACATGAAGTATGACAGAGTCATAATGTTACTTGTTGCTGAGAAACCTGAGTGCATGCATGCTCTGATTAAAGTCTGGCACTGGCACTGGACAGGCAACTGACTGTGACTTTCTCCTTGTCCATCCTGGTGAGTGTGACATCCATGTGTGTCACTATTGAGTCTCCAATGACTAGAAAATTTGTTTTTTGAGCATTACGTCTTATGGGCTTGTTAGTTGAGACACTGTTGTTGCTGTGTGTCATGGGTGCTGTGGGAACTGTGTTAGTTGTAGCAGTCTTGTGTTTTGGAGGTGTCTGGTGTCTCAGTAGTTTTTTTTGAGAGAACCTCCATATGTACTTTGTATATGAGTAATGGTACTATGTGCATGTGTAGTGGTGTAGGAGTTGACAACTTCTTCTGTGTTACTGTTTTGTGTGCAAGAGAGCATGGATTCAAGATTTTTGGTGTAGATGCTTCTCTCACACTCTGTACTAGGGTGAGTTTATTAGTAGAGGGTTGTTGGTGTACATGAGGCAGTTGCTACATTGCCTCAAATGACCCAAGTCAACAAGGTTGGCAGGAGAAACAAGGATGATCCAACTGTCCATAGTGCTAGGTTGAAGACTGTTGTCACTAGGCAGGGCTTTTCAGGATCGATCAAGGAGGAGCTCAGTGGATGGATATTTCTGCCTGTTTTTTTTTTGTAATTTAATAGGTTTCAGCTTGCTAACGGTATTTCTTTGACTGAGAAAATACTAAGGATGAGGGCTATGCTAATGTGCTACAGCTGTAATTAAGGGAAAAACTGTTGAATTAATCTGTCTGGCTATGGCATACAATTGTGTGGCAGTGCGCGGTGCTGTGTGACGTCCAAACAAGCAGAAACCTGCTCAAACTTGAAATAAAACTTTAAAAAAGATCAAAAGGACCTTTGAGGATGCGTATTCCAAGCCCTAGACCAACCACCCTTCACCAGACAGGTTCCAGTCAGTGCACTCCTCTCACTAGAGTGCAGAAAGTTCCCTTCCAATGCAAGATGGCCTGGAAAACATGCTCAGAACAAACATTCACTACAAACAAACCCAGATGCAGCAAACCTAGCTACCCCAGTTTCGGTGGGAACCACTAGAGAATGTTTAATGCAGCAGAAAAATAGCAGTCAATCACTAAAAAAATTTTAAAACAGCAGAAAATCATTAGGGAGACTCTAAAGAATGGTTTAAACAGCTAACAAATCAGTAATTATAACACTGCTTGGTAGGAAAACCGGAACAAACAGAACAGATTGCTTTGCAACAGTGAAAAGCACCAGCAAATACTTACAGTGAAAATAGCAAAAAGAGCTTTGTAAACAGTGAAAACAGCAATAAAATTAAATTTAAAAGGCACAATAAGGCAGACAATTGCAGTACAGCAGTGTAGATTAGTACACAGTATATAAATAATACAATATTAAAGTAGGTGGCAGGGAATAAAAAAGTGCAGTAAATAGTATAAATGAGCAAAACCTTTAGTTCCAGTCTGTGTAGTAGTTGGTCTAAATTTGAGAAAGGCATTATAACCTATTGTCAGTGTGCTCTCTGTGGAATTAAATCATGCGTCAGTGGCTGCACAGATGTCTGCATTCACAAGGGTGAGGAGAGCTTGTAGGGAGTGGCGTTTCTTATTCAGACTCCTAACAGTGAGTTATAACACCTTTAGATTTATTTGGTTTTAAGTAGCTCTGTCAGAAGTGCTTTCAGTTTGGCATTGCCTAAAAAGGCACAATGGGGGAGGACAATGTTTAGCTAAATTTCGAAATCCTAGAGGGGGCAGGTACATATTATCCTTGGCAAAGCATCATGGTTCATTGACCATCTCCTTCCATGCTGACAAATATTGCACCCATTTAGAATGACACCAAGCTAATTATTCACCCATCTTCTGTTTGTTTTCTGGCATCATCCTTGGAGAAGGTAAAATGCTGCTCAATGCAAGGCTCATACCAGCCTGGAACACACATTCCTAGAGCTCCATGATGTCTCTCTAAATGTAGTTTGGGAGGTACACCTCCGGTCATTTACACCTATGTGGACTATAACTGAGTCTTACTGGCACTTGTGGTCCAATGACCAGTGTGTGTGTATGTAATATGGTGGATCCTGGCCCCTGATAAGCAACTGACCGTGACTTTTTCCTTACTCAGCCTGGTGAGAGGGACATCAGTGTGTCTCACAATGAAGTCTCCAATGACCAGAATGTTGGATTGTGTGGCGGCTTGCCTTATGGGCTTAAAAGTAGTGGCTCCTTGAGATGTGGCTCTATATGTTGACAGTGATGTTTAGAAAGAGTGCATTTGGGGCTGCTGAAGGTATTTGTTATGTGTACTTTGTCTAGGAAGTCTTTGGGATTTAAGAAGGTTACTTTTAAGTGACTCAGCATACGTGGGACTACTTGTCTGCTTTATACTTTGTGTGATGGTTGTATCCTGTGTATTACTGACAACCTGGTTGACATTAGAAGTGCTTTTATGTGAGAGCTTTGCCTCCAGTGACATTGTATAAATACCTTCCTGACATACCATATCAGTTTGTTTGAAAATTAGCTGGTTGTCAGTACCGCTCTGGTCTCTTTCCTAGATTAAAGATGCAATTGAAAGCAGAATACAGTTAAAACACAGTATAAAGAAAATACAATGATGATGGAGTCTTGAGGCCAAAGGGTCAGGTGGATACGTATCAGAGATGTTGGTCCTCAAAACCTCTACTCCAGTCCCCTCCTTGGTGCCATGTTCTCAGTCAGATCCAAGAGTTTCTACCCTAGATTCGGGCTGTTTCTCCATTCATGGAGTTAACCCCACCCCCATAAATTAGATCTGTCTTCTTTAGATCTGGCTGAGGTTAGAATGGCATTCCAAGTGCTGGGGGGAATCCTTTTTACCTCATAAGTTGGGACTACAGGGTCTCCTGACCACAGAACCTTCCCATGACACCCACTCTTTTTTGGGTTGACCTGTCTGCAGGCAATATCATGGCAGTATCATTCTGTGGTCTGCAAATCAGCTGCTGTTCAGCAGAGACAGCCTTCCAAGGATTCAGGAGCATCATCTCTTGAGCCACCTAGGAAGAGGGCTTGCAAGAGGAAGCCCTTGCCTATTGAGTCAGTAACATCAGGCATTGATTTGGATGAAAGAGAGGGCTTCCTGCAATCCCCTCCTGAGGACCTATCCTTAGATGAGGCCCTGGAACATATGGAGATCTTGACCGGCAGAATCCTCCTCTCAGGATGAAGCATTGCTTTTTGAGTCTTATGGAATGACTTCTACATCCTGGATGGTCCTACAAGCTGGTAAGATGGTGGAACTAGCAATTAAGAAATTGTAGCAGTAACCCTATACTTGTGAGTCAGTCCCCCAGAAGGCTGGACAGGATTCTCCAAAGACTAAGGATAAATTCTTCTGAACTAAAACTCCCACAGTGGACTCAATCATCATTTCAGCAATCACTATGAAAGAATGGGGTCTGAATGGAGAGATGATAAATCAGCAAGCAAAGGAGAGTAGTACTGCTGGAATTGAATTCACCCTGAAGTCCCTTCACAAGGTGGACCCTGTTTTTGACAAAATCTCACCAAGATGACACTGATATAGACTGTATTTTATATAACTTATATCATGGACATAAATAGGTTAAAAAAATAAAAAAACATAGCTGGGTGCACAAATCCCAGGATACAAAACTGCTCAATCCTGGTAGGTGCACTGGTGCCAGGACTGGAAAAAATGACTGTAGAATCCTTAAGACAAAGAAACATTCCTACAATTGGATTAGGCCAGGCACAGGGGTAGGGTGGCCCCCGTGTTGTAGAAGGAAGTAGTAGTCCACAAAAATCACAAAAACTGGTAGGCCAAAAAAGAGTCATAAAGGTGATAGAGTGGACTACTGAAGATAAGAAAGAAATGATGTATTATTACTATTATGCAAGAAGCTCAGAATTTCCAGACAGAAAATAAAATTGAGGAAAGAAAAGAAAAACTGTCAAAAGCTTCAAATGCAAATCTATGTTCATTAGTACAACAGATTTATGAAAAACATTATGTAGACCAAGAAACCTTGGAAAGTTTAGAAAAGAAGATATTGAGGAAATCCAAAAATATAAAGAAAAAGTCTAGAGATTTCTGAAAGGTATAAAAAGAAATATGGACAAGATAGAGACTGAAATCTGATATGGTGCAATATTTATGCAAAGGAGAAAGCCAAATTAATCAGTGCAAAAAAAGCAGCCCCAGACATATTCAAAGAGAAATACAGGCAAAGACATCCATCTATGGAAAATTTCACAATACAAAAAATAAGATCAGAAGTAGAGAACATAGAACAGATTATTAATACAGTAGAAGTTAAAATAAATAGCCGTAGTTGCGGAATACCTGTGAAGTGAAGAATTTAGTGTAGAAAGTCTAACAAGGGTTATATCACAGCATGATGGAACAAAGTCCCCCAAGTAAGGAGAAACATGAGGAGCAGGAGACATCTGAAGAAGAAATATGGACATGGGAAAGAAAATGAGATGTAATATGGTGCAATATTTATGCAAAGGAGAAAGCAAAACTGATACAAAAAGAGCAGCACCAGAGATGTTTGAAGAGAAACACAGGCAAAGGCAACCTGATAGGGAAAATTTTACAATACAAAAATACAAAGAAAAAAGTATAAAAGGGGAATAGTAATGGATAATCTAAAGAAATGGAAATTAAGGTTATGGATTACCTGTGAAATGAAGGATTTAGTGTAGAAATTCTACCTCTGATAACACCACAGCAGGATATAGCAATGGATCCCCAAATTAAGGAGAAACCAGTGAAGCAGGAAACATCTGATCAGTTGCCATATGAATATACTTTTGTACTGCTTTCCTATGGAAAGCTCCAAAGTTCAGTTGGAGTTGCACAGCATGGGAAGGAACAGGAAACTGTGGTAATTCTGACACCGTCATTGTTGTGGAGTGATAGGCCAGTGAGTTCCTATAAGAAAGAGCAACAGATGACATAGGATAAAACTGAAGAGAATGTGGCACAGGAAGATGCTCTGGAACTTTCTGTAGAATGCCTGCAGGAAATGGAGAACAAAAAATGTGCCCTCAGTTTAGAAGAAAATTATCTAAGAGAAGTGTTGCTTGATTTGATAGAGATGGGCAGACATATTAAGATCAATGAAAGAAGTAGACTACAGAAAATTAATACAACCCAAAAAGAAGTTTAATAAAATAAATGAATACAGTAAGAATGTTCATAGAAATTCATGCGATATAACAGAAGTAAATAGGATATATTATTGTGCAGCTATATTAATAACGGATAAAATCTTACCACAAAAACACAGGACAGTAAGGGAAAGGAAGGGGTGAAATCAAATGCCATCATGGAAGTATTAAATAGAGAAAACTATAAAGCAATTAAGGCAAGAGTACAGAAGTGGGCATAGATCAACAAAAATACTCAGATGGACGTGATAAAAGCAAAGTGCAATATTAATACAGATCAGGATCTATCTTGCACTATCGCAAATAATAAATTAAAAATGTGAGCACATAGGGAAAAAAGTAGAAGGCATGCAGATAAATATAAAGGAAAAGTACAAAATAAGCAATTTATTGATAACATAAAAAAGTTTTATAGAGAACTGAGAAACAAGTTACAAATAATTGAAACACCACCAAATAAGAAGAAATGGATACAGTATGGAGAAATATCTATGAAGATTCTGTGGAACATAATAAAGATGTTGAATGGCTAGAAAAAGTAAAAGAAAGAATAAAAAGTTCAAATGGACAGGATATGAAATGAGATGAAGTAATAGCCAGAGAAATTGATACAAAGTTAAGAAAAGCTCCTAACTGGGAAACCCCAAGCCCAGATGTAGTACCTAACTTCTGGCTAAAAGTATTAACATCTTTACATGAAGATTTAGCCATGAGTAAGAACTATTTACATGCACACCCGGAACAGACACCAACCTGGTTAACAACAGGAAAAACAATACTCCTATTTAAAAGTGAACCTAGTAGCTATCCAAAAATCTATATATAGACCAGTAACTTGCTTTCCGACATGTAAATATACACTGGAATAGATGCCAACAGAGTTTATAGTCATTTAGAAGAAAACTCAATCATGGCAATAGAACAAAAGGGTAACAAGTCTTATTGAAAAGAGGATCATTTGTTGTTAAAGTCATAATGGAGAAAGGTAAAAAGAGGAAAAATCTAAGTATGGCATGGATAGACTACAAAAAAGCATTTGACAGTATTCCACATTCATGGATAAAAAAGTGCTTAAAAATGTAGAAGATGCAGCCTAGACTGATATTACATTACAGTGACCATGAAACAGTGGCAGACGATTTTGCAGTTACATCATGATAAAGGACAAATTATTATTCCAGGGATAACAATTCAAAGGGGAATATTCCAGGGTGACTTTGTCACTGCTGCTCTTTTGTCTTGGCCTTAACCCATTAAGCTAACAGATTAGGTCATGGCTGTAGTGTGGCTCCCAGAAAACAACAAAGTGTAAAGACTTCTCATATTCTTTTTGTGGATGATTTAAAACTGTATAGGTCATCAGATGAACTGAAAGCACAACTACAACTGGTCAAAACTTTTTCAGATGATATACGAATGTCATTTGGATTTGATAAATATGCAAAAGCAACCTTTAAAGCAGGAAAGGTGCAGCACCAAGAAAATATCAGCCTGAGACAGGAATGTGGTATAAAAGAAGTTGAGCAAGCGGGAGTTTATAAATATTTGGGAATGGATGAATGATCAGCAATAAAACATGAAATAATGTGAATAAAACTTAGTAAAGAATATTTTAGAAGACTAAAATTAATACTGAAAACGGTGCTGACATGTAGGAACAAAATCCAAGCTGTAAACCAATTTGCTCTTCCTGTCCTAACTTACAGTTTTAGAGTGGCTGACTGGCCTCAAAGGGTATTTGATCGATTGTACAGGAAAACAAGAAGGATGCTTCATGCTTATCAAATGATTTATAAAAATTGGTGTATACCAAGACTATATACTCCCAATTCTGAAGGAGGTATGGGTCTCCTCAAATTGATTACATGTATAGATCTACAATCATAGGACTGCATACATATCTGCTGACCTCACAAGACCCAAACATAGTGGGAGTTTTAAAACATGAAGAGAATAAGTCCCTGCTTAGTTTAGCAGAAGCATATCTGTGTCAGGAAGGAGTGGAAATCAAACCAGTAGTAGATAAAAATCAGGCAGCAATTGAATGTGTCAAAAAAACGAAAGAATATAAGGTGAAGGATCAGGTGAGAAGGTAAGAAATGTGGAAAATGCATAACTATATCTGCAAGTACAAAAAAATTCTTGCAACAGCCTCATGTTGATCAGGACTGAGTGCAGGTAGAATAGTTAAGGAGAGGTGAATTTAATCCAAAAAGACAAAAGGTTGATATGGGCAGCTCAAGATAGTAGACTGTACACAATGGTTTGCAAAATCCTTTGAACAGGTGAGAGAAACAGACAAATGTAGGTTTTGTAAAAAAAAAATTGGAAACAGTCACACATCTTGTTGCTGTTATGATATACTAATGGCAGAAGGACTGTATACTGAAAGGCATAATAATGTGGCAGGACTGTTGCAGTGAGGATTGTGCAAACATTATAATGAAGTAGCTGAAAAACATTGGAAACATGAACCACAAAGCACTATAGAAAATGGTGAAGTTTATATCACATAGGATCACCCATTATCAACAGTTCAAAAAACAGATACAAGAAAACCAGATAGAGTAGCCCATGAAAAGAAAACAAAACTAACATTGATAATTGAAATTGCTACACCTAGTGACTATAGTGTCTTGGCGTACGGAGAGAGACAGTCATAAAATACTAGGATTTGCAGGCAGTAATGAGGGCAATGTGGAAGAAGGATACCAAGACAGTTGCAGTAGTAGTAGTAGGAGCAACTGATCTTATAAAAAAGAATGCACAGTCATACTTATATGTTACTGATGCATGTAACTCCATATGAATTGCAGGAGGAGTCAGTATTGGGTACATTGTGGGTGCTGCAAAGAACACTTCTAGCTAACATCAAAGATTGAAACGGTACTAATTTCATGAACTTTAATCATACTGTGACTTTGGAATGAGAGTCATACTTATATGTTACTGATGCATGTAACTCCATATGAATTGCAGGAGGAGTCAGTATTGGGTACATTGTGGGTGCTGCAAAGAACACTTCTAGCTAACATCAAAGATTGAAACGGTACTAATTTCATGAACTTTAATCATACTGTGACTTTGGAATGAGGGCCATTCTCATCATGGTATTAGAAACCCAAAAGACTTGGAAAAATTTAAAAGAGAGAATTGTCAGAGGATTCTTCTTCTACCCATCTGCCTAACAAGGAATCTCTTGCAATGAATAGACTAGGGAAGCAGGTGTATGCATCAGGCTGCTTTGCGAGGAGAGCCATGAACAACGCCACTCACATAACCAGATTCCAGAGGAATCTTGCCTAGCAAGCATTATCCACTCTGAAGAATCCAGTTACGTCAGAGTCACAAAAACAGCTCCAGATTACACTGTTCATGATGTCTAATATTACTAACCTGACCATGCTCCTTATTCATAATGTGGCAAATGGATTAGTGAGAACAGTCAGAATAGGCATTGCCATGGCACATCACACTTGGCTGCTCTTGTGCGACTTTGCAGACAACTTCAATGCATCATTTACTAATGCTTCTTTTGAAGGTACCACTTTATTTAGTTCCACAGTGAAAGAACAAATGCCAAAGAGTAAGCAGGAAAGCAAGAGACTCTGCAGTAGGAGTGAAGTTCAAAACACCCCAGTGCACCTTTTTCAGGAAATAAAAACGTGCTTGAATGCTCTGGTTTCACAGGTTTCTCCATCCCTTTGACTTCTTTTCTGACAGGGATGATCACAGAAGTGGCAGCCATTTGAATAGACTCAGGCTCAAAGGCCAATGAGGTCTTCAAAGTCAGGGATTTTGGGGGACCTTTCCCAGACAGGCGACCTTAGAATCCCTAAAGGGTTGCTCAACTGCTCCACTCTGGAGGCAGTTTGAAGACGTATATCCCTCTAGCCTCACTGGTGGTTCACCATCACATGAGATTTATAGATAAGGGGGATAATATCCAGTGACAATCAAATTTCATTTTTGGAGCATCTGCCTTCTCTTCATTTTCCATTGCCCAATGTACCACCCAATCCGGCAAAAGCTGCTCTACCAGAAATTGTCTTGCAAAAAAGAGCCATCCGGGAGGTCCTACCAGACCAGCGAGGATCAGGATTTTTTTCTTGCATGTTTTGGTTCTGAAAAAGACAAAAGACCTCCAGTTCATCTTGGATCTGCAACATTTGACCCATTTTCAAATGGTCATTGTGCAGTCTATCAGTCCTTGTCCTTGGAGAAAGATGGATGTGCTCAGTAGACCTCCAGGATACTTAACTTCACATAAAAATTGAGGAGGAGTCCAGGCGATTTTTGTGCTTCTGTGTAGGGGCCATTCATTTTCAATTCAGCGCCTTGCCATTTGGTCTTACCACAGCACCCAGGGTGTTCAAAAAGTGATTGGCAGTCGTAGCAGTTCACCTGTGCTTACAGGGATTTGAAGTATTCCCATATTTGGATGAGTGGCTCCTGGCCACCGCCACCTCCAAAGAGTAACTTATTCAGGCAAGAGAATACCTTCTTCAGCTTTGCACTCCCATAGGTATCACAGTAAATACAACAAAATCTAGTTTGGACCCCACTCAATGTCTAGTCTTTCTGGGTTGCCAGTTTGACCCAACCATATGTCTAATCTTCTTTCCACAGAACAGAATGGCATCATTGAAGATGGTAGTTCAAGCTGTTCTGGATCTAGATTATCCCCCAGCAAGGCTAAATACTGAGAGCATTAGGCTTGATGGCAGCGGTCATTCTTAAGGTACAGTTTGCTAACTACCACATGAGGCTCCTACAGTGGCTTCTGCAATGACAGTGGTCTCAAAGACATAATCCCATGTCCTTTCTCATCAGGATGACTCAGTCCTGCAGGGACCATCTAAACTGGTTGCTGTGGACTCCTTGGGTGTCAGTAAGAAGACCCTTTTAATTCCTGCCTCCAGTAGCAAGAGTATTCACAGACGCAATCTTCCCTTGGGTGGGATGGATGGAGGCATTTTGAAGGGAGGGGTGCTCAAAGGTTCATGGTGAAACTTAGAAGTTTGTCTTCACATAAATGCCCAGGTGATGTGGGCAGTCCTTATGCTGCAGAAACTACAGGATTGTCTTCTTCTAGGAGTGATCAAGATCCAGACAGACAAGATGACAGCAGTCTGGTACATAACCAAAAAAGGAAACCAGTTCTTACCCACTCTGTTGAGAAGCCATGAGTGTGTGGCAGTAGTTAATGGCCGCTGATTGGTTTCTGCCTACAACACATTCCTGGAAGGGACAACAATCTTGTGGACAGGTTAAGCAGGCATCTCCTCCTACCTTATGAGTGGCCCCTGAAACCGGCAATAGCGAACAAAATTTTTCATCACTGGGGTGAACCATGCTGCAATCTGTTTGCAACCCCATGAAACGCCAACTGCAGCCAGTACTTCACCATTCTCCCTCAACAGGGACAGAACCCCAGGGACATTGTTGGCCTCCGGGTTTACTTTATGCTTATCCTATCACACTTAAAAAGTTTGTACAGAAAGCCATTCATTGCAAAGCAGATGTGATCCTCATTGCCCTGTTCTGGCCCAGGCAGATGTGGTTTCCGTCTACTAAAGTCTTACTTGGAAGGAGTCTCCCTGGCTCTTAAATCCCATACAGGATCTGCTTTCCCACCTCTCCAAGAAGCTTCAACCAGACTTGTCCAAACTGAAACTAACAACCTGGTTTCTCCAGTTCCAGTGATGGCAAGGGATGATGCTCTTTCCTCTGACGTATTACATATTTTCTCAGCCTCGCAGAAATTGTTTACTCATAAGGTAATACCATAGCACATGGAAACGATTTGTCTTATGGGCAAAAGCTCCTAACCCTTTTCAGCATCAGTACCAGATGTGTTAAATTTCTTGTCTACCTTGTTTTCAGCTGGACCCAGCTTCTCTGCTGTTAAGGTACCGTTGGCAGCCATTTCTTCATTCCACAAAAAGGTTTCAAGACTACATAACTTGTGAGAAGTCAAGGAATAAAATGTTCCTTAAAGAGATATTCCATTTGAAACCCCCTATTAAGGATCTGGCTCCCCTTGGGATTTCAATGTTGTTGAAGAGGCCTTGTCTAGACCCCCATTTGAGCCTGCTGATTTACAGATCTAAAATTCTTATACTGGGTAACTGTTCTGTTAGTAGCAGTAATTTTAGCCAAGAGGGTTTTGGAACTTCATGCATTATCCTTTGTTTATCCATACATCATTTTCTATATAAAGATATAGTTACTCTCAGAACCAATCCTTCATTTCTTCCAAAAGTAGCCTATGAAGCCAATTGTTCACAAACAATACATCTCAAGTGTTTCTTTTCCAACCTGTGAAAACAAAAGGTGAATGCATTACATACTTCAGATATGTATAGGCAACATTGTTTCTACCTGCGCAGAACAGCACCCATCAGAAAGGACAAGCAGTTGTTTGTCTTCTTTGCCCATAAGAAACTGGGCAGGAAAGTCTCAAAGATTTCTTTATCCAGATGCTTGTCAGATTGTATTTCTTTTATCTATACTTCTCAAGGTAAATCTTTGCTCACCAAACTGAAGGTTCATTCTGTTAGAGCAGTCTCTACATGAACAGATTTTTTTTTAATACCTTGTCCATGGATGAAATCTGACAAGCTGCCATTTGGTCTTCAACTCACACCATTATCAAACATTACAAATTAGACCAGATGTCCAGAGCCACAGCTTCCTTCAGGGCTTCCATCCAGGAAGGTCTCCTGTCTTAAGACCCCCCCAGGATTTTAGTAGCTGGGGATTTTGACCCATACATTGGATCATATAGATGGAATAAGATCCTGTCATTGTAGTCTGTCCAGTACAACTACCTGTCCTCCTCCCCCCTGCCATGTTATCCTTCTAAGGATCTGCATCCTGAGTCAAAGGCAGTTGTGATTGGCAATAAGCATCAGACTCCATCCAAGTTAGTCAGGGACGAGCAGAACATTATGGGCAAAAAGTTTAGAAGGGACTCAAGGCTGAAGCATTAAACTGACAAGCCTGGATACAAGCCGGGGTTCGAGGACCCGTATGTTGAATCGGACGGGCTAGAATGAAAAGCTCAGTCATTATGCTAAGTATATGACTTTCTAATGTCTGATCTTGAAACCCATGATTTTTATTACTCCCAGTGTAAGTTTTACAACAAAGGCAAATGTTCATATTTTTAGGGGATGAATTATGGATTAAAATTTGCCTGGAACTCTCATCATACATGTAAAACTAGATCAGTTACACTTGAAATTTGCATCACATATGTAAAAATAGATAATATGAAATGCTCAAACATTTTGCGGAACCGTCATTCTCTTTAACACCAAAACCAAGAAAAACTTCCTTCATCTAATAAGGCAGATGAACTGTTTTGGGAGCCAGATTCTAAATTCTTAAGGCTGTATTAGTTACCTTACCACGGTAACTTTAGAATTAGTATGACTGTAGTAAGCACTGGTATCAAGGTTGTTGGAACTGGACTGACACCCATTGCACCGTTTCTGTACCCAAGTCTGCCCCCCCCCCCACTTAATTTCTATTATGGTGTATCCCAGCATTCACAAATTAACAATGTATCCATGTGAGAAACTCAAATGATAGGATATATGATAATTCATGTATGATAGCTGATCAAACTGGCATCACAGATGCTGGAACCGATTGATAGATGCAACTTTCCAAAGCTGCCTGATACCCCCCTTTCCATCATGCACCACAAAACCCTCTGTCCATTTCTTTTCTTGCTACTGTTGCTGCTGTGCAAAAGCTTTGGAATCAGACGAAAAGGCCCAAAGGTGCTTTAAATCCCCCGTAAATTTGGCTTGTGAAGACATAGCATGTATTTTCTCTTTCTCTTCCATTTCAGTGTATTTTCCAGTTATGGCTAACTTTTCTACCGCTTTTTTGTGGGAGCTTTTTTCTGTTTCCATCTGTTTTGGTTACAGATTCATTATTGCAGTTGTTCTCAACATCACTGCTCTGTTTTTTTTAAATTTTCCAGTCGTAAGGCCATTCCATTCACTGATGGACACATTTATATTGCCTTGGCACATAACACAAGTCATTCAGTATGTCTTCATTTTAATAATGCTGCCAATATGAGGTACAGAAATGTTTTGGAGAACTGTCTAATTTCTCAAAAGGATTTTGCCTTGAAAAAGGAGTGTTCTCCTGACCAGTCATTATTCACTTCAGCCTCTTATCCATCAAAAAAGTAGTCTAAGATGTTCAGAAAGTCTTTCTTACTTCTCAGAAATGCTGAATTTTCCTCAAAGCTGGTGGCTTGTGACTTGTCAGAGATTATTATAGCTGTGATAGAGGGTCGTTTGTCACTTAAAGTTCTCAACCTATGGGTGGAGGCAACCTGTCATTGGAGGCTGTTAAGTTGTCCTTGGTTATGGTGTTTAAATCTAAAGCCTTCCCCTTTTCAGTGATTCATGAGCCCTTCTTTATTCCTCTGTGTCTGTCACACTGATTCCCTTGAGGTAAACCGCAGTCTTCCATACAGACTATGGCCAGTTAGCCATTGCTCTATGCAGATTTGATGACAAACATTCTTAAACCTCAACTCCTATCCCCATAGTATTGTGATACCAGGAATATTCTCCAGTAATTCGGTGAGTCAGGTGCCAGCAGTACTGTGGCCAGTTTAGATGCCAGTATTTATGCCACTAATACTGTTGGCTAAGATGGCCATTTTTCCTGTGCTGACACTTTCGATGCCAGTGTTCTCAGAAACCATTACCCAGATTTCTCCTTTAGCACCACTGTTAGTATAATTTTACGTGATGTTGGTGATCATGGCATGAACATGATGTCTTCAGCTTTCCCAGTGTTGACATCTTTGATGCTAGGCTTTCTGGCCAGATTTTATAGCATCTGTTCTTGTGGCACTGATGTTTTTAATATTCTCCGTGTAGCACAGTCCATTTCTATCAAAGTCTCTCTCAACTGGAGATATGCCTGTGGATCCTTCATTGCATGTGACTGTCCTAAATAAAGCCTTCCTTTTTGCTTAGATCATTTGCTCCATACATGGCTCTGCTACCGCCTCCCTTCTCCACTGCAGATCTGCATTGCTGCCTAAGGTTCCGAAAGGCTCATCAGAGTGAGCTCCAAAGAGACTTTGAAAGTGCCTTTCCAAATGAAAACATCCAAAAATCAGAAATCAGTTTTCTGAGCAAGGATTTAGATGATGAATTAATCATGTTTTTCGCATTCCCTTCTTTATGATCCCAAGTTTGAGAAATTCCTCCAGATTTTGCAGCAGAGGAGGGTTAACCCTCTAGACAAATTCTTCACATAAAATACTTCAAATAGCCTTTTGCTTTTCCCCACAGTCCTCCTAAGTTGTTCCTCTTCTGGTGGTTATCCTCTAGGATGCCACCGTATCCATTTAAGAGAACCCTAACACAGTGATGTTAGTGCCCAAGAGGACTGATTGGAACTTCCACGCTCAGTGGGACTTGACTCCCAAGCATAATGTCACTGTTAGCCTCCCGAAAAGGAGTACTGGACCATGGGCAGATTTGGGAAGCAGATCTCTGCATCCATCCCCCTGTCCTTGTGGGTGCTTAATTATTTAACAGGCATATTGTACTTCCAGAGGAGCATGGCCAGTGAAAAGAATTGCTGGAAATCCCATTGAAAGAAGATTTGGACATGGTACATGTGGTCTGTAATGCTGTGGAAGAGACTACTGCTGCATAGGATCTGTCATTGCTACGTGCTGGTACTTCTAACTTTACTCAGCCTAGTTCACCAAGGACACCAACATGACATTTTTGGATCCTTCCTTTACGAGACTCCTGTTCAGTACAGAAGTTAGTGAGCACCATGGATAAATGGAGGAACAACGCACCCCTGCAGTCATTGGTGTTATTTTTCACCTTCCACAGTGTACCTCTTTTTCAGGATGCCAAGGAACCAATGTCAGATGTGGGTTTAGTTTGCAGCAACAGGAAGGTGATTGGAACAGATGTCCACCTAGTCTGGATCACTAAGACATAGACCCAACACTTGCAACAATGCTAATTCTTTGCCTGGCTGCCTTTGTTAGGCTCCCCTTTGGGGTTATATTGTTCTATGTCGTAGCATGGAGGAAACTCTACAGGGACTCATGGGTCAGGGAGGTTGATAGGAGATGGTCATCTCCTTCCTTACCCCACCCTGAATTCCCTATTTGTCATGGTTAGGCAGCCTATCCCATCATAAGCTGATGGCAAAGAAGAATGTGCCCAGGAAGATCCTAGATCTTAGGACTGTTTTAGATATGTGCTACCCCAAAGACTTTCATCTCAAAAAGACCTTTTGAATTGTCACAGGGCATTTAATCCTACTGTGCCTATCCATAGTAGACTGGGTGTTGTCTTTAGACCCCCAACATGTCTGTGTCCTCATAAAGGTCATTAAGGAATCAAGGAGGTTTCAGCACTTTTTGGTCAGGACCAGTCATTATCAGTTTTGGAAGATTCTGGCTGGACTCCTCTCCACCCTGAGGATGTTAGCCAGATGCATGTCTGTAAGTAACTCTCCATCTCAAGCTGCAGAAATCTAGGATTTTCCTTATGTATGACTGTTTCCTTTTTGCCTTTTTTGCAGAGCACACTTTTGTTTGACAGAGTCATCATTGAATCTGTTTGTCTTCCTGTGAGTTGAACTGAACTTTACAAAAATAACCCTTCTGGGTCATATGGTTAGGCTCATTGGGGTTATGTGGACACTAGGATCTGTTGGACCTTTTTTGTTCTCCATTAGTCTGTGTGTTGTAGAGTCTAACCTGGTGATTCCAGCCAAAATCAGTCTCAGGACTCTGGATTTAATAGCAAATTTGCCTTCCATGGTTCTTCATACTGTGCTCCATACGAATGTTCTCCACTGGATTCCCAGGTACAGTGATTTCATCATAAAGACTCTCTTCTTCATCCCCTTTGGATATCCAAGGCCTGCAGTTCATATTTAGTCTAGTGGCTGCACTTGGAGAGCTCCTGACTGTGAACCCTTTTCAACTCCATTCTTCTCAAGTGATCTTTACCATAGATGTTATGTGCCTTAGGGAGGAGGAGCATTTCTGTGGCAGACTCTCCAGGGGTTCTGGGGATTCTAAGAGTCTTGTTTGAACACCAGTGTCCTGGAAATAAGGGCAATGCTTCTATTCTTACTTGTATTTCAGATCTTTCTTCCACAGAGCCCATCCAGTTCAATCAGGCAGGCTGTCTCTGGTCTAATGCATCAACAAGGAAGGGGGAACCTGCTTTTACCTAATTTTGAGAGGCCATGAATGTGTGATAGTGCACTATAAAGTCTTCCTGCTTCCTGCTAGGAGTGTACATTCTAAGGGAGGCAGATGCAGTGGCACACTGATTAAGCCACTGTCTTAATGTGTCTGAGTGGTGTCTTAACCAAGGTGTAGCGAAGAAAATCTTTTAATTTTGAGTTATTTCAGTGCAAATCACAGGAAGGCAAATGGTAAGAGCCCCACCTTTTTTGTTGATTTTTTTGCTTCCTGGATGTCAGTTAAAGGGTGGTCTGACCTGCCGTTTTACTTCTGTTTAATTTTGGTGAGATTTAACCAGAATGCATGAGGCAAAAGTCATTTTCATTGCTTCCTTTTGGCAATGGTACATTAGTTCCCTTTTCTTCAGCCCTTTGTCCTACACAACTTTCTGATGGCTCTTTAGAGATGCTGCTGACTTACGCTTCTGACAAGATTCACCTTGACCTCTGTCCTTTGGAGCTAAAAACATAACTCTTCTAGTGATTGCCATGTGTTTTGTGCTGAGATGGTGTGGCTTCAGTCATTACCTATGCCTAACAGATGCCTATCAAGAAAACATACTATGATAAATGGTTTAATTTTCCCATAATGGTAACCCATGAGGGTGTGGAGTCCTTTTTGGCCCATATTCTTTTGAACCTTAGTTATTTGTCAGATTTCTGATTCTGATGTGAGACGCTACTCTATCAAGTTACATTTGATCACTTGGCTTCATTAGAAAGTTCAGAGATAGCTGCACTCTAAGCAGCAGGCTGGAAAGAGTAAAAGACGTTTTAAGCAGCTATTTGGAAGAAAATATAAAATTGCAGGTTGAAATGAAGGAAAGACTCCCTGAATGTGAGGCTTCTCAGGAAGAACTGTTTCGAAAATAAGGTTAGAAAATAGAGCATGCAGGGAAGCTCTGAGATTTTCTGTAGTACCAGAGAAACTGGAAAGAATAGATAACATCAATTTTATGAAAGTACAAATAACAAATCCCATTACGGAATACCAGTTCTTAATTGAAACAGCATACCATGTAAACATGCAGTCATACCAGTGGAAAAGGCTGCTCCTGACAAAACTTTAGCAGAATGGAAAAGTATTAAAAATTTGGGACACCGGAGTTTGTTGAAAACGATTAACTCATTCACTCCAATGGAGCTCAGGAAGTTTGCACTGTAACTTCCAATGAGCGGTTCCTAAGCCTTTTGACAAAATCAAATTATGTCCCAACATTTCAAACAAATGTTCATATTTCTGGAATCATAGTGGTTATGAAAGAAGTATAAATGGCAAACACTTCAGCACAAGCTATTTTTATAGTGGTAGTATTCTTTAGGTTCTAGGTCTTAAACTGAATTTTATAAGTCACAGTAAACACCGTAACTAATGCATTTGTAATATTTTGTAAACAACTTAATATCTCAGCAACTGCTCAAGTTACACGCATACTGTCAGCAGCATTTTATTCATCTAGCTAAGAGCTTTCATGTGTGCAAAGAAGTTCTGTCTGTGTTAACTTGGTTGTTGAGATATTTAGAAAAATGTGAAAATTACGTCTATATAAATGAATATCATAAAAACAACAATATCTATTTATATGCTCTAGACAGAGGTCAAACATTAATGCAGTTGAGTTTGCCATTGTGTAAGCTTTAAGACAAAATCTTTTAAAACATTATACATAGCATGGTTTTAGAATTATTGATGCAAATGTGAATGAGCAATATTTGACGACTAGAAGAGTCAGTAGAAGGTAACTGCAGTTGCATCTGGAGGTGTCACTCTGATGTGCAATGAGTTGAACACTGTACATCCGACAGAAGAGAGGCAAGTTTATCCCTGCAATCAGGGGATGTGGAGAGGCAGATGTGAGATTTAAGCTGCTGTAGCCAGCTGTCTTTAGAATATTTTTTTCCTGGAGGATCAAAGACCTTTGTTGATGCAGAACTGCCTAAGGAAGAAATAAAAGTTTAGCTAACAAAGTGTGAGCCATCAAGCTGAAGGAGACTCCTCTCATTTTCTCTGACAGCAACAAAGTCCATAGAGAGTGAATTTGCCAGTGAAACCTTTTCCATTGTTCTGAAGGAAAATGATTTACAAAAAAGACCAGGAGCTGACTAGAAAAATCAAGAGTATCTTGAACTTGAACCAGAGGGAGGTCAAGATGATGAGGAAGAAGATAAGCAATAATGTACAATAAATAAATAAATAGAATTGTAAAGTGTCATTCTCATTGGATGCAGTTTACATATGAGATCTGTGCATCTATATAAAAAAAGTGGCTAAAGAAGCCTGGACTTTTGCTGATTTAAATTGTGGTGGGAAGACTCTAAAGTTAGCCCCCACTTTGTCATGAATGCTTAGGTCAACAAAAGGGTTGAAAATGTAACTGTAAGTAAAGAAAAAAAGAATGATGATGGTAATGTTTGTATAGTCTCCTCAAGTGAATTGCATATTACTTTGCAAATTTAGCTCTGCAGAGCATGCAGAGGTATTTTAAATATGTGTGGAGCCCTATCAGTGACTTCTCTTTATGCTAGTGATATTAAAGAAAATACTTTTTCTTGACTGTAGTGTATCTGGTTTTACATAGTAATAAGATAAAGGCTGGCTATAAGCAATCCGATGTTGTGATCTTCAGCTGCTGTAGTATGTAAAAGTATATTGATTTTATTGTATGTGTATTTAAATAATCAATCTGATGTCAGTCTTCATTTATCCTTGACGTATGGGACTCTGGTCCAACCCTCGGAAATGGCTCAGTTCTTATAATAGATCACGAAAACCAAAAACTCTCAGGCTAAGTCCCTACTCAGAATGCCCCTATCTAGATTACCTCTGATCTTGTTTGCTGCTCTCCTACATCGGACACATCAACCGAAATTCTCTCTTGAGTTAAGTAAAATTTAGTCGTTTTACTTAAATCTTAGGTTAACTTTCTTGAAATCTTTCATTAACTCTTCTAACCTACCCAGTTAATATTTTTCCTCCTCCTGTTTTTCTTCTAGTATCCCTGTCTTTTTTTTCTCTTTGATGTTCTTTCCTACCTTTGTTGGTAGTTTTCCTCTCTTTAACAAAAAAAAAAAGAAAAAAAAAGGATAGTAGCTCAGGTTTCGGTGCTGACAATTACGGCACTGACCATCCAAATGCCAGCCCCTCCCTCAGTACTGGCCTCTTCCACAGTACTGTCAGTATCTTCTGAACCAGAGCTATCTTTCGTACACAGGACTAGGTACTACATCCTCAATAGATCCCTTTGTGGGCCATCTGCCAAGCCCCTTCGTAGAGAGACCCAAATCCCTGTTAGCCCTTTATGTTCATTCCGCCAGGAGTCTGACAGAAGTCGATGTTGTGAGATTGGTGGATCAGCTTCTCATGGCTAGGGGTCTTACAGGTCCTTCCCAGGTTTCATTCCTTTCTGGAGATGGGACCTTCCCTCCTAGGACTCCACCAGACCTTCCTCCTCTAACCTCCCCCCAAGGCCTTAGAGACCACGACTTCGATCCCCTCGGTGCTGGCTGTCCCAATACTGATAGTTTCTATGCCTTCAGCTCCAGTGTCTGCCCTGAGTTCCTCAGTTCTTTCAGGAATAGAGAACCCTCGGGGTCATAGCTCCACTGCTGGGTCCGAGGGGAGTGGTTCGGCTGTATTTTTCTCATAGTCATCCTTGCTTCTCAGAGCCTTGGCATGCGCAGGCTCTTCCCTGGCTTTGGCTTTGGTGATGGTCTTGTCGGAACAGGATGGGACCACCATTCTGGGGTTGCCCTTCCCAGTTCCTGGTTCCCTTCCCTCTTTTTTTGGGGGGGGCTGCTTTCCAAGTCATGGAGAGGGCCTTAACCTCTGCCGGGTTTCAGCCAGTTCCTTCCCTAGCTCAGCATTTCCCCAGGACTCCCTTTCATCCAGTGCTTCCTCCAACCTCAATGCCTGGGCAGTGAGCACCAAAGTTGCAGGATACCCCTGCACAGGGGCTTACCTCTTCTGAGTCCTCCACAGAGCTTCCCAGCTGAGGAGATGCCCTGGAAGGGAACATGCAAGAGGAAATGCCTAGATTCCCCAGAGGAATCTGTCACAGAGGACACTGACTTCAATGAAGGGGAGAGTACCCCCCGGTCACCTCCAGAAGAAGTTTCCTTTGGAGACATTCTTGAGTTATTAAAGCAGAGTGGTAGCTAGAAGCCCAAGGACCTTTCCTCAGAGGAGGCGGTGTACCTGCAAGCATTCATTGCTCACCCATCTACCTCTTGGGTGACACCGTCCGCTGACAGTCTCAATAAGTTAATCTCACAGTGGGCATGGAAGGCCCCTGATTCTGTAGAGCCAATCCCTAGGAGACTTGACAAAATTCGTACTGCACAAGAAGACCAACAGTTTTGGGCCAAGGGTTTAGCAGTAGATGCCATAGTGGTTGTGGCAGCCACAAAAAAGGAACTAGCAGGGGGGAGTTCCACTATTCATCATCCTAACCAAGAGTCCAGGGCAATGGACAGGTTTGGGAATTGGGTGTACGCTTCATCAACTTTTGCCTTACTGTCTTTGAACTACATGGCACACTCCTGTGAGATCTGATCAAAGAACTGTCCGATACTCTTGCAGAAGCCATGTCTGAGGAGTTACAAGATAGTGTCTTCCCAGCTGGCCATCCTATAGTCCATTTCCAACTCGTCCATGAGGCTCATTGCGCACGCAGTCGAAGGGACAGTTAAGGCAGCAGGTTCTGGTGTTGCCATAATGAGACACACTTGGAAGCTGTTGTGTGAGTTTGCAGAGCCATTTAAGTCTTTGTTCGGCAATGCTCCCTTTGATGGATCGTCCCTCTTTGGCCACAAAGTCAGAGAGACCTTGACCAGGTGTGAAAAATATGGAAAGACCCTATACGCAGTGGGCATACATTTTTCTGCTCCCCAGTGGTCCTTCTCCAGGAACCAGAGGAATGGAAAAATGTGGTTTAAGAAATCCCTTGGGTCTTTTCAGGACACACATGGCAGTGGCTCCCCTGAGGGCAGAGGGGGAGCTCCAGTGGAAGATGCCGACCACGTGGCAGGCATGGCCCACAAAATCAGGGTTCCAGAGATTCTTTCTCAGAGAAACATTACCAGCGATCCTGAAGGGAGGCTCGATTGCTTGCCTCTGGAGGCAGTCCGGGGGAAGATTGTCCTTGCACCCACTAGCCTGGCAACAAATAACCACTGCAAATTGGGTGCAAAGGATCATTACCAGAGGATTCTACATTCCCTTCATTCTAACCCCAACAACAGGCAGAAGAATCCTCAATGTTTCACCCAGTCAGAGAAATCAGGCAGTTCTGGAAATTCAAAAGCTGCTAGAAAAAGAGTCATCCAAGAAGTCCCACCAGACCAAATAGAATCTAGATTATACTCAAGGTTCTTTTTGATGCCAAAAAAGACAGGGGACTGGGGACCAATTTTGGATCTCAGCCTATTGAACAAGTTTGTTCAGCAGGCAAAATTCCAGATGGTCACAGTTCAATCTGTTCTACCCTTCCTAGGGAAAGATGATTGGATATGCTCTATAGACCTTCAGGACGCATATCACCTCATAAAAATGAATAAGCATTCCAGAAGGTTCCTCTTCTTCTGGCTAGGAGCCATTCATTATCAACTCAGAGCTCTGCCCTTCGGTCTTACCACAGCCCCCAGGGTGTTCACCAAGTATATGGCAGCAGCTCAATTGAGACTGCACGGATGCCAAGTGTCTCTATATTTAGATGACTGGCTCTCATCACTGTTCCCACCAGGCATCTGAAGAGATTTTATTCTACACACTTGTGCTCATCTAGGTATTATAGTATATCACATGAAATCTGAACTAAGTCCAACTCAAGAATTGGAGTTTATAGGGGCTCGCTTAGATACCAACCTGTTGCATAGCTTTTCTTCCTCCTCACTGATTGCAAAATATAAGGTCCCAGCTGGAAGCTATTCTGTCCAGCAACATGGTGCCTGGTCTTTTAGTTCTACAAGCTCTAGGATCCATGGCGGCAGCCATCACACTGGTCCCACTAGCAAGATCTCACATGAGACTTCTGCAGTGGCTTCTACTGTCCCAGTGGTCCATTCTCAGTCATCCCCTGACGCATCTCATTCAGGTTACCAATTGTTGTAAGAAAGACATATCCTGGTGGATGGAATCAGAGAAAATTCTCTTAGGCCGACCTTTGTTCCTCCTCAGCCCAAGGCCATAGTGACCATGGACATCTCCTTGAGACATTATCTCAGCAGAACAGTCCAAGGCACTTGGCCCCCGACAGAGGTCGATTTGCATATCAGTGTTAGGGAGTTGAGGGTGTTGCTTTTAGAATTGCAGGCCTTCGAAGCTACCCTCCCTCTGGGAACAATTGTGTCATTCAGTCAGACAGTATGTCAGTAGTCTACATCAACAAACTGGACAGCCCTGAACAACAAGTGCAGCAGCTACTTTTCCCTACCCCCCCCCCCTCGGGGAGAGTCCCCGAGAGATGCTGTCCTTCATGAATGACCTTCGGGACTGCTGTATGCCCCCCCATTCCACTAATACCTCCTTTCATGAAGAAAGCCATCAGGTTGAAAAGCAAGGTGATCCTCATCTGTGCCTTCTGGCCTTGACAAGTCTGGTTCCCCTTTCTTTGGCCTCCACTTATTCACCGTCCATGGACTCTGGACCTGGATCCAGACGTGCTGTCCCATCCACAGGGACTAGTTCACCCCAGTCTCCAAAACCTCAAGCTTAGTTTGGTTCCTCCAATTCCGTTGATCTCCATGCAAGATAAACTGTCCTCCAAAGTCTGAAAATTTTTGTTAGCTTCCCATTAGCCTTTCACCAGGAGACTTCACCATAGTAAGTGGAAAAGATTCTCATTTTGGGCATGAGATAATGGTATTGATCCCTTCTCTGCAATGGTTGAAAAGGAATTGGAATGTTTAGATATGCATTTCAAGCAAGGAGCTGCTTTTTCGGTTAGTCCAACTAGCTGCTATTTCCAACTTCCTTGCCAGTTTCGAAGAGCACTTGTTAGTCATAGATTATGCAAAGTATTTGTGAAAGGAACCTTGAGGTTAAAACCTCCTTATAAGGATCCTCTCGTTCCTTGGGAACCTTAATATGGTTCTACAGGCACTGATCTGTTCCCCTTTTGAGCCAGCGGCTGGTTGTGACCTGAGGTTCCTTTCATAGAAGACCATTCTCCTGCTAGCCATTACATCTGCCAAAAGAATTTCAAAGATTCAAGCATTACCTTCAAAACCTCCATATTTGATTTTTCATAAAGACAGGGTTTCACTAAGAACCAACCCATCCTTTCTTCTTAAGGCAGTATCTGAAGCCAACATTAATCAAGCTATTAATTTACCAGTCTTCTCAAAATTTTCTAACAAGGGAAAATATCGTTTATACTTGTTAGATGCTCACAGGCAAGTGCGTTTTTATCTCGGCAGAACAAAGTACTTTTTCAAAAGTCTAACCAATTATTTGTCTCCTTTTCGAGTCCATCCATGGGTAAACCAGTTTCAAAGGTTACTTTATCTAAGTGGTTAAGGGAATGCATACATTTCATCTACAGTAAGAAAAATGTCCAGTTACCTGCACCAGTGAGGGCACATTCTACAAGGGCTATAAACACTTCTGCTGTTTTTCACTCAAAGGCTTCCATGAATGAAATATATGCAGCAGTAACCTGGGCTACTCCACATAACTTTAGCACTCATTACAAATTGGATCTGGTCTCAAAGGGAAGAGCGTCCTTTGGCTCTACAGTGCTCAGGAATTATCTTTCCATAAGGTCTCCCAAGTTATAAAGTAGCTGGGGATAGTGTCCCATACGACAAGGATTAATGAAGATTGACAACATCAGATAAAGAAGTTATGTGCTCACCATAACGTTCCATCTGTGTTGCCAATTTTCCTTTATCCTTGACACCCCACTCACCTTCCCTCCTCCTCCAGGCTTCTTGGAGGAACAAACTCATCCTGTTTATCTGTTATTTCCTATATGACCTTGGACATAGCCTCTACAGTTACAATAGGGCTGTTTACCTGTCTTTCTTTGTAGCTGCAAACTCGATCTGCGGTAATCTAGAGAGGGGCATTCTGTGTATGGACTTAGCTCGAGAATATTTGGTTCTCACGAGCCGAGCCAATTCCAAGGGTCGGAACAGAGTCTCGTATGGCAAGGATAAATGAGGATCAACAACACAGATGGAATGCTATGGTGAGTACATAACTTCTTTTTTTCCTTGTTTTCATACAGGTTGAAGTCTAGACTAAGATACTTAGTTAATGCTGTAGTATATGGATTTCTTTTAAGCAAACCGGCAAGAAAATGAAAATCGTAAAAAATAGCAGTTTTCTAGCATTTGTGAGAAGCTATTTTCCATTACTACCTGTTTTTCTAGCTGAAACCTAGGAGCACAGTAGGTGCAGGCTATTAGTCATTAGATGCCTGACCAGTATATTCTGAATGGACTCTGCTAGAGTCCTCTCTTGCATCTACCGTTTTTGAGATGATGAATCTACAGATGCAAGTAATTCATCAGGAAAAGACTGAACAGTGTGTTCTTGATCATTTGTATAAGAAACATTATTGTTAGTATTTAAAAGAGAATTTGAAAACAATGAAAGTGAAGTTTGAAGTTATGGGAAGTGTATACTTTGGCAAGTGTGTGCAGTCCCAGCAATCTTAGTACTTCAGTGCATTAAATAGAACAGCGCATAATTTAGCTGCACTTTTTTAATGCAAAACATTAATTTACTGAGAGCATACAAGTTACTTTTCACATCTGGGAAGGAAATAGAGAGAGGACAAGGACAGAGGGTCTCTGAGCAAGAGGGAACACAGACTCTAGTATGCACTTCCATCAGGGTTAAACATAACTGTTGTTAATGCCTGTGGGTACATCTTCCCTTTTGGAAAGGGTATCTGGTTTTGTGTGTTTGCTGTGAGTTAAAAGGAGTTGGGGATTTAAATACATTATATATATATATATATATATATATATATATATATATATATATATATAGTTTTGTTTCTTGAGTGTTTTATTGAAATAAAAAGTCTGGGAAATGTGGCAGGGGTTATAACAAAAATGAGAAGCATCGATTGCGGTTAGCATTGCTGCATCACAGCAAGAGGTTCCCTAGTTCGAGCCTCAGCTGGGGTGCCTTCTGTGCAGAGTCTGCATGTCCTCCCTGTGGTCACGTGGGTTTCCTCCAGGTGCTCTGGTTTCCTCCCACATCCCAAAGACATGCTGTAGGTGAATTGGACACACTAAATTGTCCGTAGGCGTGAGTGAGTGCATGTGTGCGCCTTCTGTGGAAGGTTGGGCGCCGGGCTGGCAACCCGACACCGTAAAACTCCACTGCCAATCATGAGCAGACAGGTGATCCTCTGTGGCGACCCCTAACTGGGAAAAGCCGGAAGAAGAAGAAGCATTGATTGCATAGATAATCAGTCTGCCAGGCATTAGTGTGTGCATATAAGTTGCAAGTTGGAAATATGTATTCACAAGAAATGTCATGCAGAATATGTTAAAGTAGTAGCTTTTTATCAGAATTGCTGCCTTATAGATATTAACATGGAATGTAAATGGCATTGCAGGTGTAGATTTAAGGTGTAGAGTATCGAATTAAGTGTAGAGTGCAAATAGCAATGTCACAGGAGACGCATTTGGATAGAAATAAGCATGTGAATTTAGCAAAGAAAGGCTTTCAGAATGGACGTTCAGCAGAATAATCATAACGGATTAAAAGGGGAATAATAAATGCTGGTTGTGAGTGTGTTTCAGTAATGATAGAACAGGAAAAAGGACAATAATGGTAGATTTTTGGTAATAAGGGGTTACTGGCAGGGAAGGAAGATTGCATTGGCATGTGTTTATATTCCACTTAAAACTGCTGTTATGAAGCTTAAGCGAATATGAAGAGAAATAAGCTTTCAACAGGCAAATATTATTTATGGGTGAGGATTGAAACCTGATTTACACTACTGAGTTTATATCAGGGAACCTAGAAGGGAAATAAAACAACAAGGGCAGATTTCTGAAGAAATGTGTGAGAATATTTGAAATGGAAGACGTGAATTCAGTAGCAGGAACTTAGGCAGCATTTATATATTATTCTCCAGGGTAGTATAATTTGGATAGACTGGATAGAAATTATATTTCACAGGAGCACAGGTATTTAATTGAAAGCTTGGAAACACATCCAATAAATATTTTATATCATATAACAATAAAGGCTGAAATAAGGATGCAGGATAGTTAGGGAGTGGGATAAAGTGAAAATTAACTTTAAAACTGTAGTAGAAATGAGAGAAAGAGAGAGGTTTGCAAAAGAAGTTATAGGAATTATTTAGAGGGGTTGAAAATCATAACCGTATTGGAGAAGAGGAGGAAATTTGTTTCCCCTTTAATACTCTAATTGCTCCTCCTCTTGTTCTATGAGAGTATTTGGATAATATACACAGGTATAGAAAGGTTTCTGTTAAGCAAGTAACAACTGCAGAGCACAAAAACTTTTAACGTAACTTGGGCAACAAAGTATGAAGGTTGTTGCCAAACTTAGGTCGTCTGTAGCAACAAAAATAAGCAGAGATCCTATAGAGATTCTAGAGATTTTCTTTTAGAAATTTGTGAAAATTTGTATAAAACAGAGGAATGGTGCAATCGAGAAAAGGGACATATGGAAATATTTATGGGAAACGTAAGTATGACAAGGTTAGAAGAAGAGGAACATGAATTAATAGCTAAGTTAGGCAGGGATGAGATAAAATGGTGATGTGTAATCAATCAACAGGGATGTCCTCAGTAACAGATGGTATTGTTTCTAAGTTTGGGAGTTAGGAGAGAATAAAGTAATAAAGATGTGGAAGGTTTGTTTAGCAATATTTTAAAAGGGTGGTCAGTTCCAGCATATTGGAAGAAAGCTGTGGTAACTGTGTAACTCAAAGTGGATAACGTGCCTTCAGACCCAGCTTCATGTCAACCATATTTGATTTTAAACCATGATTATAAAGTGTTTATACCCATACCCGCTAAGAGAATGGCAAAGGTATTGCCAAAATGATAGTATGGTTTTGTGGAGGGGAGACCAGCTTTTGACTATTTTAATAGAATAATGATCCACAGGAAATAGTGTAAGAAAATTCAGCTACTTGATGAAGAAAAAGCATTTGACAGTCAGCTGGGATTTTATAAGTAGGAAATGATAGCAATTGTGTTCTCTGCTAGAATAACGTGGTTAATAGGGGGATATATTAATTTTCTGAGGCAAGGATTAAGGTAGGAGGATTTCTCTCTCTGATGGGCTGTATTTTAACAGAGAAACCAGGCATGGGTGTCCTTTTTCCACTTTATTTGCTTTATAATTAGAACTATTAGCAAAGAAAATAAGTGACTTACAAATTCAAGGATGTAACTGGTATGATCAAGAAAAGTTGCAGATAGTGATATTTTGTAATTGATAAATACAGAAAATATTTAATTGTTGCAGAATGTTTTGAGACACTAAAGTAATTTTGGGTTAGAAAATATATTAAAATGAAACAAAGGCTGTAGCAGTAAACTATGTGCGTGCACATACACACACACACACACACACAAATTAGTTCAACAATACCCATATTTATGGGGACGTGATAAGATGAAGTACTTAGGTGAATGGATTCAAAAAGATTCTGTAATGGCAGCTAATGATGTGTGGGAAGAGACCAAACAAAAAGGTAATACAAAACCTTAGATGGAAGGCTTGGCTTTGATTGCATATATGGATAGTAAGATACAAGCAGTGAAAAATGTTTTAGTCCTTTTATTTATGGGTCAGGCATATTTTTATCAAACCAAAGGTGTAATGTGGTGATTTGCATGATTTATTAATATGAAAAAAGTAGTTTTGTGGTATAAAATAAATTAATCAGAGAGGACCTATGGTTACGGCAGACCTAGAGTCCCATTTGTAGGAAGTTTATCCTTTATTTTGTGGTAGAAAATGAACAAAACTTTATCCTCCCACTTGGTAAAATGAGTGTTTTGTGTGATTAATGAAAGGCATTATTGAATGCTGGAGTGGAAAAGAAGTTAGAAAAATGGTAAAGTGTAAAATAGCTCTGCCACTGTAAATCAGGATCATGGTAGAGTAATATGATTGTATGCGTACTGGTGCAGCCATTCACAGTGTTTCCAGGGTACAGATTAAGAACTACATAGCCCTCTGTAGTAAATGGCTGAAAGTAAACTAGACATCACCCTCGTTGATAGAGAAAAATAAGGGCATGAAGGTGGCATTTTCACCTTTGTTGATGCTACCACATACCTACAGAACAATACAAAGGAGATGCACATTCATCTTTCAGATACTCAAGTGAGAGTGACTCTATTTGAATTGATGAAGGTGGACTTAGAGAACTGAGCAAGAAGAAAGAACATAAGACTGATTAGTGTACCAGAGAAAGACGAGCAGTGAGACGAGAGCTGTAGCAAGGTTGGTTGTTGGCATCCTATGTAATGCCCCTTTTGATACCCAAACCCATCTTATACTTTGTAAATTAGCAAAGATTACAATAACTACTATTTGCAACACTTTTGCTGCAACTCTCCAAGACCACAGTTGGAGTGAAAAACAAAAAGGTTTTGTATTAGTCTTTGCAGCATAGCACTGTCTACTAAACTTTACCAAAAGGCTACAGCATTTCCTTACTGAAGTTCCAGTATTGAGACCGTCTTTCAAGCAAACTCTTCATTTCTACAGTTTGTGTTTCCCACTGATGCTGTACTCCTTCAGTGGAAGATTAGTGTCTCTTGGGATTATGCTTCATTAACTGCTTGCTCCTAGATCAGCCACATCCTACTTCCTGCCTTTGCTATGACTTTGATCAAGACCCTGTAGTGTTTGTAAGGTCTTTTGTTAATGAAGTGGACTGCCCTTTTGTCATCAGAGTTAACTATAGAGAGGGTTCATTGAGTTTTTGTCCCAGTTAGACCTCACTTATACAGCTGTTCTAAATATTTTCTTATTCATTTCTCCACATTTGCTTTCAAGGAAAAGGTCTTATCCGTGCTTTGGTGTCTAGGAAAGGAATACCATTGTGATGGTCTGAGTCTTCACAGAGCAAGATGTCACTGCTGAGACACATAGATACAAGTCAGAGTCAAGATATTTCAAATTCGGGGTTGTCTTCCTGTCATATTTCAAGATCCTTTTTTCATATGGAGCCCACGCTTTTTTTTAGAGACTCATGAAACTTTTCAAGTAGTGAGTACGTAGTTGGAAAGGTAAGAGTCTACAGCCACTAACAGGAGGCAGAGAATCAAGACCAACCTAGCTAATAGATGAACAATACTCAAGTGGATAAGGTGACTGTCAAGCCTTTCCCAAGCTTTAAGCAGAAGGCTGGGATTTCAGACAAGGATGTTGCCAGTGCAACAGCTTCTAAGGAAGCCGAATGTTAAGACAGTCTTCCATTATTCTGTTTTTTGCATTTTGCATTCAGACAGTACCAGGAGTGGCGACTATGGCAGATTGTCATGATAGATGCTGTCTCCCTTTTTAGAAGGAAAATTTTTCTGACTTGGTGAATCTAAGACATAACAGACATGGTGGTATTGATCTGACATGATTAAGCTTTTGCATGTCATATTTTTTTGCATAGAAACTAGAATTTGCAATGGATGAGTACACTTGAAGTGGCCATAGGTGTACTGGAGCATAGAAGAGTACTGGAATGGTCTCTAAATCTATCTGTACCTGACAGTCACACACGGGAGGTATACAGACACTCTCTTAATACTTAATATTGTCTCTCTATTTCAGTGGACAAGACTTGTTTTGTTTAATGGAATAGGGGAATCTGTGTGTTTTTGCTTTTTAATAAATTGTGTGGGCATTTTAAATTGGATGTTTCATGCATTTGAATGTCAGCAAATGTTTTTGTTCATGTGCCATATATTCTGTAGATCATTGTGACTGCACTTTTACATAACCGCTATAATTCCTACTGTCCAGGGACCATATTTTTCCTGGCCTTATCCATGCCTTGGGGGAGTGTAATGCTGGATTTATACAGTCGCATATATGAGGAATTTGGATCGTTTCCTTTTGTTTGTTTGTTAAAATTTTGTGTGGAGTTGCAGTTTTTATTTAACCAGTTAGACTGTAATTCAGGATATCCACTTCTTGATGCATACATAGCAGCATTGGAGATTATTCATGCAGTAGTATTGTCCTATGATTTCCATCCAGATCCTTGTTTTTCCTGATGAACTACAACTTCAGGGGATAAAGCCTGTGTGTGAAGGCAGGAATATGGGAGAAGAGTGGGTATGCTTAGTTTAGAATAGCTGGAAAAGATCTATGTCGACTGATAAACCCTCTTTTGTTAGTGTACATGAATGTTGTCTTGGCATGCCAGTAGACTGGGTAATCCAATTAAAAGGAGCAGAACAGTGATTCACATAATGAAACCATCCCCTGTTGTTCTCTTGCAAGAAACCCATTTGTCAGGTGCTGAACATTTAAACTGAAGTTTACCAGCTGGCTTGCCCCTCCTGTCTTGAGAGTATTGGACCAAAGAGGTAATCAATCTGATTTCAAGAGGGTTGAAATGTGAGTTCAAAGGTGTCTAGACTGCAGGTAAAAGATTATATATTTTACTTAAGGGGGCACCTTGAGGGAAGTGTATACCTCCTTAATATACTTGGAAGGACTTAAGCCAAGTACTACTTGACTTGAAGGGTAAAACGGAGAGCAATTTTGATAGTCGCTGACCTGAGCTTATGCACAGAACATCATAATGTTGAGGGTGGTCTTAGCTCTGTAATGATTCCTAGGATGAGGAAATAGTTTGCCAGACTTGAGGACCTGGTTAGCCTAGCTAATGTTACACATGGAAAAGGTGAAATTGGTAAGCAGTAAACATACTAGAGGAACAGTCGATTCTACAGCGTCTTCAAGCAAAGGACTGAAAGCGCTCAGTGTATCTCCAGGACATCTGTTTGCACATCAAGATTGCCTCTGCATCCAGGAAGTTCTTTCACTTCCAAATAGGAGCCAATCATTATTGGTTCAGAGCCTTGTCCTTCAGTCTCACCACAGCCCCTTGGGTGTTCACAAAGTACATGGCTGTAATTCATCTGCAGCACCAAAGAACCAGGGTGTATCCATATATGGATAGTTGGCTCCTGGCTGCCACAATGGTAGAATCCTTAAGGCCAAGGATTATCATGAGTGGTCTTTCAGCCCATTAGAGGCTGTACTTCTGATACCCAGATTTTTGCATAAAGCCTTCCGTTACGAATGACAGTCTCATTGCTTCATTCTAGCCGAGAAAATTTGATTTCCTTTGCTAAAGCTTCACCTCAAGAAACCAACCTGGTTTCTGGATCCAGCTGAGATCTGCTATATCAACATTCCAGGAAGCCTCACTCGTATCTTTAGAAGCTGAAGCTAACCATTTGATTTCTTTAACTCCAGTAATGGCCATGCACCCTGCCTTAAAACAGGACATACATAGCTTGAATTCTTTCAGCAGCTCACAAGATTCTACTTGCAAGTTATGGCTTAGTAAATGGAAGTGTTTTGCTCAATGAGTCACTTTTCAAAGAATAAACCTTTTTAAAACTTCTGAGGTATTATTTTTTTGTATACATTATTCAGTGCAGGGGCCATTTGTTGACCTAGAAAGTCCAATTGGCTTCAATTTCCAATTTTCTTCTGCAGACTCCCAATATGTGGCATCACATAGACTTTCTAAAGCTTTCTTGAGAGAAGTATTTCTCTTTAGGGCACCCAGTGAGGGAACCTACCCCTTCTTGGAATCTAAATTTTGTACTGGAAGATTTAACACAGCTGCCATTTAAGACAATGGAGGAAGATGGTTCAAAGTTCCTTTTGTGGAAAACTCTTTTTAGTGGCCATCACTTCAGCTAAGGCAATGCCTGAGTTATATGCCCTTTCTGTCCATATCTGATTTTTCATAAGGACAGGTTTTCTCTCTGGACTAATCCACAATCATTCCTATAGTGGCATATGAATCTAGCTTAAAATCAAGCAATCTGTCATCTGGTGTTTTTTTTTTATTTGCTCCAGCAAGGGAGAATATACCCTCCACACTCTACACATTCACAGACAATTGAGATTCTATTTACACTGCACCAGGATATTCTAGAAGGACTCTGTTATTTGTGTCTTTTGCACCTAATAAACTGGGGAAGAAAGTGTCTAGGATAACACTATCCAGATGGTTGTTTGACTGTATCTCCTTTGTTTTTACAAGTAATATGTTGTTTATTTATTATTTTATTTGTATTTGTTGACTGGGAAAAGTCAGACTGGGTAAAACCCATTTTCAGCAGAGGCCCGAGGAGAGAAGCACATTTAGGTTACACATTATGCACATTTATAACTGCAGGGAAAAACATTTGTACATGAGCTTATTTACATGATTTTTAAATGTTTTTACATGAACATAACATTTTAATACAAAAACAGAGAAATTAACATAAATTGCCCAATTATTGACTAGAAAAATAAAATACTGCAACATTTAATATATTTATAGCATGATGGCTTCAGGGAAAAGATTAAACTAGGGTATTTTTGAAGTTAGTAATTTACAGACAGACAAGTAGTAATGTTGCTTAAATATTGATGAGAGAGATGAAAGGAGAAATTATGTAAATGAGCAGAAAGATAAATGGACATAGGAGGAATTCTAGTTAGTGATGGGGTATAAGAGAAGGAGTAAGAGTTTTGGAAATTAGTGCACTCGTATGAGGAGGAGTGATAAGGTACAAAAGATTGGGAAGCAAAGTGGCTGTAAGATTTGGAGAACAGTAGTCATGAATGGTTGTCCTGTAGGCCAAGAGCTCACTCAGCATGTGTAGGTACTTCTAAGGCCTTCTTCAAAAAATTGTCCGTTGATAACATTTGCATTGCAGCAACTTGGTCCATACCTTTTCTTAAACATTATTAACTAGATTTGATTTCAAGACCCAGGGCTTCCTTTGGAGCCTCCATCTTCAATGTCTCTTGTCATTATCCAACCACGTATTCCAGGAGCTGGGGATTCTGACCCATCAGTCAGATTGGACAGATGGAATGAAATGGATATGGTAGTTGTGTACATGTCATAATGCTGGATATTTTAAATTCCTGTCCATCTCGTATGACCTTTCTTCTGCCACCCCCCCCGTCATTGATCCTTTTGAGGATTCTGAAGTATATGCTCTTTACACCCTATTCTTGGCAGAAAACTCATTTTGAGAGGAAGTTAGCATAGTCATAGCAGGTGCATTGTGGGAAGGAAAACTTTGAAGAGCTGGAGCAGTAGCTTTGCTGGCTTGGATCTAACAAGCTCCCATAAGAAAGGATTGTTGTAGCAGAAGTTCCCGTAAGAAACAATGTGAAGAACAGACAACTCAAAAAGACAAGCTTGACCTTGGAAACACTGCTCAGTAATCCGAGATCTATTGTGGATGCTAAGGGTTCTAAAAACCAATGAGATGGCAAAATATATTAACATCAAACTCGAGAATATTTTGAATGATGAAAAGCATATTTACAAAGATTCTTGGGATTTCCTGAGAAGTGTGAGGGAAGATTTGATTGATAATGACCTTATATTTGTTATAACTGACGTTAAAGATTTAGTTTCTGCCATACTCCAGTCACGAGGTGTAGAATGGTTGGTTCTACGTACAAATTTTTAACGAAGGTTGAAAGTTTAGATAACAACACAGTTATGGTATTGAGTACCCTTATGGAGACTATATTGGAAAATAATATTTTCTTCAAAGGTAGTATTTATAAGCAAATGACTGGGGTAGCAAAGGGGGGCTGCATGTGCCCCAATTTTTGCGAATATTGTTATGGCACATTGGAAACATAGTTACATATTCCTTTAAAATTATGAAAATGGATGGGTTTTAAATGGTCTTTTATTTATTTATTTATTTTTGTTGATGATATTGTGTGGAAATATTCTGATAGTAGGTTATTGGAATTTATTCAATATATTAGCAACACAACTGATTTTTTTGAGGTTTACGATAGAAAGATCAAACACTATCCTTTGTTGCTTAGCTGTGGAAATTAGGAAAGGCACTGTCAGTAACAGGTTTGTTTCTAAAACTTATAGAAAACTGACCTACTCCAATTTACTTTTGCACTCTTTATACCAGAAAAAAGCCTTGATAAAGGAGAGGTTGGTTAGACTGGCTTGAATGGTATCCTGTCTGGACATCTTCCACAAAGGAGCAAACAAACTGAGATTGATGCTAATTAATATGGATTATCCCTATGAATTTCTGCCTAATGTTTTTATAGAAATTTACAATAAAAGAAATTGTGGCTTCTGTTCACCATTACTGGGATTAAAAACTGTTGATGGTGAACCAGACCAGTGTTCCGGGCAATATCAAACAAAACCAGCATTACACCTGGGGAAAGGTGGGGAGGTGATCATTTATAATAATGGTGCAGAGGTAGTCAGTGAAGAAAAATTGGAAGATATTTGAGGTCAGTGGTATCAACCTACAGAAGGTGTCAAAAGCTGCTGTATTTTATTTATTTAAGAAGGATTGGTGATTAGAAAATATTATAGAAAGGATGAAAGAAGGATGAAAGAAAACCTCCATGAGGGGAAGTAACAAGACTGGTATATTCAAATTTGGAAGATGTAAATACTGTACCTAAATTAAGGAAGGAGAGAATATTCAAATCTATGGGTTTGGAAAGATAGGGAGCCCCAAGTATTGCAATTGTTTGATACAGATGTTACTGTATGTAGCCCAATCTAGGAGCTGTCCTACTTTCTACATAGCTAAGACAGAGAGAGTAATTAAAGAGATAGTTTATGAATACCTCCATGATGTCAAGAATATGGATCACCATAACTCCCCATGGAGACACATACATGCATGGGAAAGAAATTCATTTGAGTTTTTTGTAATTGATGTTATTGAACATGACATGAAGGGAGATTAAATTAATTTAATTTGGAAGATTAACTTGGGGTTCCAGGAATTGCAATGGCAACTAAGAGTACATGCCACTGAGCCATGAGGTCACAATGATTCAGTATTTATGGTTTGTATACTTAAGATGAAATCTTTAGATTTTTAGAGGTTTAAGAATTATGAATAATATGTCTAATATTATATTGATTTGAGTGTTTTTTTCTATTGTATGCTTGCTTATTATGTTAGTTTAGTGATGGGGTAACTTAAGAGTGCCTACATAAAATAAAGATATGTATATTTTTTATTTTGTTTGATGAAATACGTTTTTAGACCAACCTTATATGAGTGTTCTATGGACATATTTGCTTGTGTGTGTGTGTGTGTGTGTATATATATATATATATATATATATATATATATATATATATATATACATACACATATATATATATATATATATATATATATATATATATATATATACACACACACACATATATTTAAGGACATGCATACACTTATATGTATGTTTTTTTTTTTTACTTATATTTACACATGTATGTATTTTTGAATGATTTTTCTATTCAAAAATAGACTTGAGGGCATATGTCTTTAAATGCAGAAATGTCCTGGAGGGTCAGATAATTAATTTAGGTATATGTATTGAATGGGAGAAGCTTGTGTTTTTAAAAAGGGCGGCACATGATAATTACATTTATTTTGATGAAGTCCTTCAGTAATAAAGGGAAGAAAGCACTTAGATTTTTGAAATAGTAAAAAGAGGTGAATTTTAGCATTCCTTTTGGTCATTTTTACCCTTTCAGTTGTGAGTCATAAACTGTACTGATTGGTTGGCCTCTTGGGAATGTTCTGCATGGATTACTGAGCAGTGTTTTGGAGGTCAAGCTCCCATAAGGCCCATTAGTCATACTGGATGGAGAGCAATGAAAGAATCCAGCATATGATAAGTACATAACTACCATTTTTCCTCGCTAACAAAATTCTGAGGAGAAAGACCAGATCACATCTATGTTACCCCTTGGTGGCAAAGAAGGGTAAGGTTTCAGTCTATCAGGTAAGTCATCTATCCCAGGGAACTATCACATTAACAATATGCCTCTAAGAGGTGACCCAGTCGTTCAGTATTTGGGAACTTATGTGAACAGTGATTTAACTTTTGATCAACATGTGTCCATTGTTGTAAGAAAGTTCTTTTATATTACACAGCTTATAAACAAAGGGATTGTGTCTAGATCAGGGATGTCATTGTCCCCCTTTATTCAGCCCTCATTAGGCTAATCATTGAATGTAATGCTGCCTTTGTCATGCATCATTACAGACCCATGCGACAACTGGAACACCCACAGAGATACTTTACTAAAAGGATACAAGGCCTAAACAACACGTCCTATATGAGCTGACTCAAAGCCCTGTCACTATACTCAGCATCTTACAGACTGCTAAGAGATGCTGATGGATTTACTGCACATCTGCAAGTCAAATGGCTTCAGAAAAACTCAAGACTAGGAATCTAAACCTCTTCTGCAACATGAATAGAATGGTTTGGAGGTAAAGGTGTATCTTGCTGAGAATACCGCTGCTTTGGAACAGACTCCTCATTCACATAAAACAAAGTTCACCACTTTCCTTGTTCAAGAGCAGTTTGGATCTATGGGTGGGAAACATAAATTTACCCCAGGACTGCCCACTGTACTACTAATGGACAGAGGCAGCTCAGAAATGCTTTATTGCATGCATGGGTCCTCTCAAATTATTTGTGGTATGATCTCAATTATTCTCATTAGGGGTAATATATTATCAACCATGGGATGGGTAAGGCTAATCTCTAACCAAATGGAATCGGTTACTTTGCGCACAAAAAGGGAAATTGGCTAGGCTTAAAAAAAATGGCCTTCAAGGGCAACTAGCCTCGTACTTACCATTGAACCTATGATAGTACAAGAACTCATCTCAGTGCAAACCAAGGAAGCTCCCTTTAGCTGGAGCAACAGCCAGTTCCACCTTCTTGGTTGTTTTGTGTAATCCTACACAGGATATTCTGGCACTGATCTTGAATTACTGTAACTGATAGTAAGCCTTCCATTGTCAGACTTATTTTTGGCATGTGGAAGGGGTTCTCCATTTAGGCAGAGAGATATTCTGTATTCACCCATGTATTGAGTGTACAGTTGGTTCACACTGATAGGGGATTTTGTTTATTCCATAGTGAGGTTACATGCATCTACCATTTTGGCACATTATAACTTTGCAGACAACAGAACTGTAGGCTGGCACCATCTTGTTAAGCAGTCTCGTAAGGAGATTTCTGCCTCCTTCCCTAATCTTAAATAGATTTTCTCTCCCTTGGAAAATAAACCTCATAGCGAACAGGCTTTCCTTCATTTGAAATGGGTGAAGCATGTCTGCTTCCAGTCATTGTTTTAAGCATTTGTCCATTGCAGACATTTGTATTGTGGACATTCACTGAATCTACAGTAAAACATCTTACTTCTCTTAATTAGAATGCAGCAAACATTGTAACTACAGTATTTAAAATGCACAGAATCATAATCCTGACATCACTGTACTAAACAGAAATTGTTTGAAAATAGATGATGTTGCAAGAGAGGGGCTGTGCCTTCCTGTACCCACACACCTCAGTCTCTATATATGCATATTCTTATGAGGTTGCTCAAACTTGCCGAAGAGGGAAATTGCCTTTTTCTTCTCCTGACCAATTTTCATGACCTTACACCACCACAAAGCTAGATATTCTGACAAAATAACTGTTTATGTTTGATATTTTAAAAATGCAGTAGCAGAGCATGCAATAAATATTAGTGGTCTCCCTGTGACTTGGTTGGTTTGCATCGTCTGCAAGCAATATTGCTTCGATCAGTTCAGGAACTGGCTATATTTTAGCACAGTAAAAACACTGCCTATAAAGCCAAGAGCAACCAAAGGAGAAAAATAGTTTTTTTTTTTTGCCAAATATGCAGTAGTTTATTTACAGTCACATTTAGGACTTTTGTCCAGCATAATTAACAAACTTTATCAGAGGAATGCTTGTATGCCAAGAAACATTTTATAGGATAAAAACATCATGTGACTCAGGCTTCTAAATGCATGTAAAACATGCACCACTTAAACTAATAAGCATTAGTTAAACAAAGGCATAAACAACAAAATAAAATAAATCTCAAATATAAAATAAAATATTTCTAACCTAATTCCACTTAAAATGCAACTATTAAAACCATTAACAACTGCTAAAATGAACCACAACTTTGTCAATCATAATTTTAATACACTGACAATGGAGATATTGTCATTAAGTTCAGGTTGTGACCCAATGTTCAGTTGCCAGGATAATTCCTAATATTCAATAAAGGTTTCCCATGGGACCATTGGGTCTTGAAATCTACTTGGTCTAACACTTAATTTAAAAATAATAAATTCACACATCTTTGTGTGTCTAAACAGAGCATTGGAGTCCACCTTGTGTGAGATATCATATCTGTGTTCATATATTTCTTAAAAGTGCTTTCAGTTTGTCCTGCATAAAAAGTGTCACTTTTGACAACAAAACCATACCCCACAAAATACCTCTGAGTGGACCCTGAGGTGAGATATCTAGGTACACAGATAGAAGCCTGAACTTCAACCATTTGTCCACAGTAGTGAGGAAGTCCTTCTATTTGGCATAACTTATAAGTAAAGGCGTGGCATCCATATCCGAAAACGTTGTAGTTCCCCTGTACTCTGCCCTCACCAGTCCAATAATCAAGTACGGTGCACCTTTTGGCATGTATTTTACCAGGCACTTGCAACTGCTAGACCAGCCTCAAAGGTTGCTTACAAGAAAAATACAGGGTGTAAACATGTCCTATGCAGATCAACTAAAAGCCCTATCCCTTTACTGTCTCTCTCCCCTACTGACTGTTAAGGGGTGATATATGCCTAACCTAAAAGGTAGTCTGAAATCCAGCTATGATGGACCTGTTACACATTCACAAGACAAACTGCATGAGTACCACATGATCTAAGGATCTAAATTTGTACTGTAACTCTAGCATGTTTTGCTCATGAGACTGATTGTGTCTCTGAGATTACCCCTTCTCTGGAACAGGCTTCCTATTCACATAATGTAAAGGTCTTCCCTGACTGTCTTCAAAAGCAGTTTGCATCAATGGATGGGGAATCATAAATTCACTCCTGGTGTGGCACCCATGTCTCTTATAGAGAGTGGCAGTTTGTAAAATACTCAAAAGGCATATGCACAAACCTAACACATCCTCATGCTCTTAAGAATTGAAAATCTGGTAGAAATGGTCAGGTTCATAGGTGTGTACTAGGCTAATGGCCCTGGGGCCTTTACAAGCCTAGCCATAGGATTACCCTGGCATAGTCCCACCCGTCCTTAGTTCCCAGTGCCTCTGTCGAGTAGAGCCACTGGTGTTATCCCGTGGGTGAATTTTGTTTACCATCCACTCATCAAGATTTCTCTTGAATAGGGTCAGTGAGGTGCTCTGCTTGACATGTATGGAAAGTTGTTGCATAGCATGGGCAGTCTGTGGGTTATGAACCTGCCCCTCTAGCATGTTCTGTTAATTGTGGTAATGAGGTTGAGGTCTCTGGAGTGTGCGGCGCTGAGGGATTGGGATTTCTTTAGATGTAGCATTTCTAACAGAGCTGGGTCAGACCTGGCTTTGTAAGTCAAGCAGAGATCGCCTCTAAGTAGGCTATGTGAGACAGACAATAGTTGGAGTTTTTTGAGTCTGTCCATATAAGACAAGTATTAAGGCCTAGGATCCTCTTTGTGAGGTACTTTTACGGCCTCTCCAGTTGTTACAGGTGTCTAGAGAGGTACATGCCAAATGGGGCATTGTACTCGATGATTGGCCTAATGAGGGAAGAGTAGAGGGAGACAATGACCTCTTTCTTCCTGGATTGAAAACCCTTAGTAATGAGATGTGACACATGGAAGGACATTCTGACCACAGTGGCTATGTGGTGATCAAAACAGAGGTTGCTGTCAACCTGTGTTCCCAGATCTCTTGTAATGTCTTCTGTGTTCAGTGGACTACCATCAATGTGGTAATTAATGGAAACCGGGTTTTTCCCAAAGGGGATGATGACACATTTTGTGGCATTGAGCTTATGGCCATGGTTCTGACACCAGTTGTTGGTCACAGTGAGACCATTCTGTAGGATGTCAACATCACTTTGGGCATTAATAGCTCCCAGCTTGCAGTCTGCGAACTTTGTCAGCCAGAGTCCCTTTGTGTTGGCCTGGACTTCAGAGAAGTAGATACCAAACAGGAGAGGACCCAGGACTGAACCCTGTGGGACTCCACTCGTGACTAATCGGCAGTCTGACTTGAAGTCAGCTACTTTCACACTGTGGGTTCTATCTGTGAGCCAGTTTGCAACCCACCTAGTGATATAGGGGTTGATGCCAAGCTTAGTGAGTTTTTCTATGATTCCTGAGTGGGGAATGGTATCAAAAGCCTTGGCCAGATCAGGGTAGGCTGTATGAACCACCTTGCCTTCATCCACAGCTCTGGTGACTGACTCATAGAAGTCGACCAAGTTGAGCAGGCATGATCTAACCTTCACAAAACCAAACTGTGTGGGAGCCAGAGTTTGGAGATTCCCTATATCCTTGTTTATTAGGTCCATGATGATGTGTTCCATAGCTTTGCATATCAGACTCGTAAGGCTAATGGGGCGATAGTTCACAGGGTCTGTAGACGCTCCTCCTTTGTGGAGAGGGATAACTGTAGCAGTGCGCCATTCGGCAGGGACAAAGCCTGAGGTGAGGCTGTGATTGAACAGAGCACACAGGTGAGGTGCCAGTTCACTCTGTAGTTCATGTAGAACACAACCAGGGATTTTGTCAGGTCCCATAGAAGCTGTATTCTTGGCCTTGGACAGTGCTGTTTTAACCTGTGGAGCAGTAATACTGGGTGCCTGGCAATCTACTGGTATTGTGATTGGCCCTTTGTGGGGGGAAAGAGGGGGAAAGTTGGCACTGAATCTGTTGGCCAGTATACTGGCAATATCTGTGGACTCAGTAAAACTAGAAGCCTGGGAACAAAAATGCTGGCAGCAATGAGGTAAAAACTGCTTTATTGTAAGCGCTTTCGGCTCGGACCTTTCCAAGCCTTCTTCAGACAAAAAACAGTAAAAAATGTCAAACACCATTTAAATACATTGATCAATTATAACATCAATTAATGTTTAAAGTGGAATGCCTTAAAACTAATTTACTTGACTTTGTAATATGTCATGAAGCACATTACCTACTAAAACCACAAATTCCAAAAATTATTACATACTAACATAGGAATTATCTTGTCAAAATAAATTATTATAATAAGTTATGTACATTAAAAATATGAATTATGCATAGTTGTGCAAATTCATCTTCTATTAAGAGACAATAAGTTCAATACTTATTGTCTCTTAATAGAAGATGAATTTGCACAACTATGCATAATTCATATTTTTAATGTACATAACTTATTATAATAATTTATTTTGACAAGATAATTCCTATGTTAGTATGTAATAATTTTTGGAATTTGTGGTTTTAGTAGGTAATGTGCTTCATGACATATTACAAAGTCAAGTAAATTAGTTTTAAGGCATTCCACTTTAAACATTAATTGATGTTATAATTGATCAATGTATTTAAATGGTGTTTGACATTTTTTACTGTTTTTTGTCTGAAGAAGGCTTGGAAAGCTTCTAGTTTTACTAAGTTTTCGTTTTTTGGAGTTTTTTTCGTGAATATCTGTGGACTCGGTATAGGAGGTACCATTGTGCAGTAGCTCAGAGCAAATCTGGGTATTGCTGTGGAGAGTCTTTACATAATTATAGAAGGCCTTGTGGCTGTCTTTGCTATCTGCTGCAATTCTGTTTTCATACCTAGATTTAGAGGATTTGATGGGGGATCTCAACTTTCTGTTGAGGCAGATAAGGGGTTTTTCCAGTCTTGGGACTTCACCTTATTCCACATCAGTTTCCTCCTTCTGTTGTAGATTTTGTTTATGGCAGGGGGCCACCAGATTGGCTTCCTTTTTTTGGAGGAGAGTGTCTTGGTTCTATTGGGTATGGCGAGATCCATGCATTTGTGTACGTGTTCGTAAGGGCTTGTATGGTTTGTAAGGGCTGTTGAGCCATTAGCCTAGTAATCTCTTATAAACCCATACGAAAATTGAATTTAAGAGGACTCACCAAAGGTCTGACTGCCAAGCTCCACAGTTCACAATAAAAAGAAAAAGAAAAGAAAAAACTGCAGCAGACCACACTAAAAACGACTGTTTAATAAATGTTAAAGTGGCAAAAACAAAAAATAGAGATGAGCGCTTTCGGGCTCCTGCCCTTCATCAGATTTTTCTTCTTATGAACCCATGAATGCACTTCATTTTTGCACACAATGAAGCAGCAGAACATGTAGAACCAGAACAGAAGCAAGACCATAACTAAATGACAGACGGCTTCTTTTTTTTTCTTTTTTCCTCTCTCTGCTTAAGAGCCCAAGGCACTATTTCCTGTCTTTCTTCAATTTGAATAAAATGTTTCTTCTTTCACTGACTGTGACGTAACATTTTAAGGGGTACTAAGCTTTATGCACTGTGAAGGTATGCACAACCAAATTCACTCAGCAGCCATGACATATTTTCATAGAAGGCAGTTACATATTCTGCACATTTCAGATTTTACATGCTGCTGGATGTATTGGAAGCAAAAGCTATAGTTTTACTTTCACGGTTATTTTTTTTTTTCATTAAAAAATTAATAAAAATCACTGCTGAATATAGTTTTCTGTGTGCTATCCTGAAAGACAATTACAGAATTCACTCCAGAGACTGCCCATGCTGTGGAATAGACTTCCCTTACATGTCAAGCAGAGCACCTCACTGGTCCTGTTCAAGAGAAATCTTGATGAGTGGATGGGAAATAGAAAATTCACCCCAGGGATCACTCCAGTGGCTCTGCTCAACAGAGGCACTAGGAACTAAGGTCGGGTGGCATGATGCCAGAGTAATCCTATGGCCCAGGCTTGTAAAGGCTCCAGGGCCATGAGCATAGTACACACCTATGAACCTATTTCTCCTCTGAAAACAGTTGCATGTGCTTTAGTATAGTACCACTTTTCTACAACACCTTTTGAACCCAGGGCATGTTTTCACAATGTGCTACATTCAAGTTCTCCAGAGAAAACAATCCACTGCAGAGGGTAAAGCTTCATAGGTGTAAGCTATGCTATTGACCAGTGGGGGCCTTTATAAGCCTAGCCATGCAATCCAAAAGGATCACATGAGTTATTGTGTTTTAGAGGTTATTTTAAGGGGTGTGTGTTCATTAGGGCATGACAGCTGCCTCTGTCCATCAAAGACATAGGTGTTAGACCAGGAATGAATTTCCAGTTTCCCATCCACTGGTCCAGGTCATGCTTGAATATGGTTAGGGAAAGATTTTGCTTCACATGGATAAAAAGCCTATTCCAGAGAATGGGGATTCTCTGAGATACATAACTGTAACTCCAACATGTCCTATTTAAGTCGCATGCAAAGTTTAAATCTTAGATCTAGTAATTCTGGTGCTGTTCATTTTGTGGATATGCAAAAGGTTCATCACAGCAGGATCCAAGGATGTCTTGTATGCCAAGCATAAATTGTCCCGTAGCAGTTTATAGGAAACATATAGAGAGAGGGCTTTGAGATAATCTGCATAGGATATTGTGTTTACACCCTGTATTCTTTTTGCGAGGACCTGCATGATTGTTCCATTTGTTGCATGTACGTGGTCAGGTACATACCAATTGAGGGCATTATACTTTATGATGAGTCTCATAAGGGCTAACTACAGTGGTGTGATGACTTCCCTGGACCTAGATGCTGGGCTCTTAATTATTACCTTAGACACCTATTGGTCGAAAGCCGGGATACTATCTACATGAGTCTCCAAATCCCTGATTACTGTATCTGCTTTTAAGGGTGTTTTATCAATGAGATAGTTTCCCTGGGTTTTCTGACTTCCCAAAAGGTACTGATATGCATTTCATGGCACTGAGTTTTAAGCCGTGGCTTTGGCACAAGTCATTTGTGTTACTGTCTTGGGAGGTTGGGGGTTCTATGATTGCTGCAGGCAGAGACCCTTGGCATTTATTTTACTTATTTATTTTGACATTTGTTGACCTAGTTAGTCCAACTGGGCAGTTGCACCTTTTCAGCAGAGACCCAAGGAGAAAAGATCCAAAAGATACAATAAATTATATAAAATCACATAGGAAATTTAGTATTTGGATCACAACATACAGTTACATACAGTACACACACACACACACACACACACACACACACACACACACACACACACACACACACACACACACACACACAAATTATGATAATTACATATTTGCATAATATATGAAAGAGATAAGGTAGTATAGGAATCAACATAGGTAATATCTAGTGCATATGTGGAGTACAGTTGTATAGGTATGAAGAAAGTTTGGGATAAAGTATAACATCACTTCAGAGCAGAGAGCCTGTAGGATTGAGTATTTTTTGGATCAGTTATGTAGATATCAGAGAGGGGAGTTAAAGAGAAAATGAGTGGAGGAGGGTTATTAGTAGAGTACAGAGGTCTGATGTGAAATCATGGCAAGGGCAGGTCCATGAGTTTAATAGGTAGTCTTTTAAAGTTTTTTTTTGAAACAGTATTAGTGATCATGCTTATGTGTAGGGGCAATTTATTCTATGCATTGGTAACAGAGTAATTATAGAGAAGTTTGCCAATGTTTTTATTGAACTTGTATGTTTCAAGGAGGTGTTGGTCAGAACTATGGAGAGTACGATTTGGAGTATAGAAAGATATTAGAATAGAGAGAGCGGGACAGGAGTTGGGTTGGTTAAGAATGGAGTGGATCAGATTTAGTTGGGACAGAAGGAGTTGTTGGTGAAATTCTAGCCACTGTAGGTTTTTTAAAGATAGGCAGTTGTGTGAATGGTAGGGTTGATTAGCTGCAAATCTGGCTATTTTATTATATGCAAGTTCTGGCTTAGTAGAAAGATTAGATTGTATGTTAGTAAGGATTTGAGCGCCATATAATAGGGATGGTAGTTGATAGGACTGTACGAGAGAGTTTAGATTTATTAATGAGGAATTTTTTGTTTCTATACAGCAGGCCAAGTTTTATGAGTGTCTTGTTAATAGACTGTTCAATGTGAACATCAAATTTTAGTTGATCATCAATTATGACCCCCAATAGTTTAGTGTGTGATTCTACCATGATAGTTGTGTTGTTGTGGAAGGACACAGTGAAGGTAGACTTGAAGTGTTGGAGAGTTTTAGGGAGGAAGAGGAGGAGTTTTATTTTCTTAGGTTTAAGTAGGAGTTGGTTGTTAGCCATTTTTCAACTGAGTGGCGAGATTCTTGGGTAAGGGTGAGGAGATTCTTGGGTAAGGGTGAGGAGGTGGGGGAGGTTATCAGAAGAGGAAATTATTGTGGAGTCATCAGCATATTGTATTAGAGAAGAATGAGGACAGGAGGTGTAGAGGTAGTTAGTAAAAATGTTAAATAAAAGGGGTCCTAGAATGGGGCCTTGGAGAACTCTGGTTTGGACTGAAAGGAAGGGGGAGAATGATGAGTGCCACTTTACAGACTGAAATCTGTTAGTGAGGTAGCCAGCAAACCAGGAAAGAGCCAAGTTGCATAGATAAAGATTGGATAATTTAGACAGAAGTAATTTGTGAGAAACAGTATCAGAGGCCTTAGAGAGGTCAAGGAATAAACGGGAGACTAGCTTACTGTTGTCCCGAAGTCTAGAGATAGTCTGTGTGAAAGATAATAGTGCTGTGGAAGTACTTTGGTTAGGGCAAAAACCATGTCGTGTACGGGTTAGGAGATTTTCTTGAAAGAGATGATCTAAGAGCTGTTTATGAATGCACTTTTCAAGAATTTTTGATAGGGGAGAATGTACGGCTATAGGCCGTAAATTAGAAGGGTCAATGGATTTACCTTCTTTGTGTAAAGGTATTACATAAAATTTTTTACAGATGTCAGGAACTATGGCTTCTTGGCTAGATGTATTTGTTAGAATGGACATGGGATGTGCAGTGGATTTTGCAACTAGTTTATGAAAAAGCGGAAGTAAGTTATTGGCAGAGGGGGGGAGTCTGATTTGAGTTTACTGAGAAGTGATCTAATATAAATAGTGGGGACAGTCTTAAGAATGAAGGAGGGTATGTTAATGGACAGAGAGGGGGTAGTTGTCTTTGTTTAGTTATCTTCTGAATGGAGTCTATGAAGGAGTAAAGAGTTGCGGTGTCTAAGGCAAAAGAACTGGGAGAGGGAGTAAGTGTGGAGGGCTTACCTGGCTGTAGAAGTAATTGTATTCAGAATTTTTGGGGGTTGGATTAGGGGTGGTTTTGTGGCTTCAGGTAGATTTTTTTTTTGTCATGGCTAACTTGTTTTTGGTTAAATTGCGGAGTTCTCTGTAACATTCTAGATTGAAGGAGGGGTTCTTTTTATCCAGGTTTTTCCAGGCATTCTCTCTCTTATTCATTAGGGAGTGAGTACCTTGAGTTATCCAAGGAGCATAGTTGGACTTTATTCTAATTTTCTTAATGGTGGCTTGGGAGTTGAGAGTGTTTAGGAAGATGCTGTTAAATTTGAGGACAGCAGTTTCAAGGGGGAGGTCATGGAGGAAGGACCAGTTGAATGATGACAGTATATGGTTAAAGGGGTCTTGGTTGAAGTATGAAAGTTTGCGACAGTCTTTGTATTGATGGGATTTGTACAGTTGGGGGGAGTGTCTTTGTATAAAGGTTGGAATGTGGTCATTTAGTGTATCAGGCAAGGTAGAGGGGTTATGGTACAGGACAGTGTTGGAGGTGAGGATCTAGTCAAGCACAGACCTGATATTAGTGTTTTTATTCAGACGAGTGGGAGATGTGATTAGCTGGGAGAAGCCATAGAGGTTAATGCAGGTATCTGGAGAGACAGAGATTAGAGAATTCCAATCAATGTTAACATCCCCTAATATGATAGTTTCATAGGAGATAGTTTGTGCAATCCAGGAAAGAAAGAATTCAAGGGTCGGGATATTATTGGCAGAATATGTATGGCAGCAATGGCAATCTTTTTATGATTGTTTAGTTTGCAATCTACTAACATGACTACTGCAGGGTCAAGATTGGAAGTTGTCATTAATAAAGGGTAGAGGAAGAGTTTATCAGAGTACAGGATATCTACACCGCCCCTTTTTTCTTAAGTCTATCCTGGTGGATGATATTGTAGCCACGGGTAAGATTTCACTGTCAGATGTGGGGTTTAAGCTAGGTTTCAGAGAGGGTGAGAATGTCGGGGGTGTGGAGTGACATCCAGGAGTGTAGTTCAGTGACTTTGTTTAGGATACTTTGAATGTCGAGAAATAATGTAGTTAAGTTTTTGGTAGATGAAGAGGAGTAAGTCTAAGAAGAGGAAAGTGTGGAGGAGAGGGAGGATGGTTAGAGATGGGTGGGAAGAGAGGAGATGGTGTTTTGTCCTGGGTTGGGATGTATGTCACATGAGAGTAGTAAACTTAGGATACTCAGTTTAAGTAGTGAATAAATTAGGTTGATTAAATAATGTTTTGGCTTTGTTTTGGGTGATAGAGTGGGGTGTTGATATAATTTTATTTTGTGTAGGTGGGTGTCATTGAGGTTAAATAGTGCAGGAGCAGTGAGGAATGTTTGAGTGGTTGAGAGGTGAGTTTGTGGGTAGGGAAGTGTAGGGGCAGTGTAATTGTAAGGGTGTGATGATAGGTAAGATATGGAGAGAATATACAGCAGAGTTGTAGTTAGCAGTAGATGTAACACGTTAAGTGATATGGTAAAGGCAGGAGGGGAGGGTGTTGGAAGTAAGAGTATGTTTGAGGTTTGGGTAAGTGTATATTTAAGAGGTGTTCCTGTGTGAAGAGGAAGTGAGTGGTGATAGGTAGTCTTGAGAGGAAGTAGGGAATGGCTGGAGAGAGTTGTCTTGATGGATAGAGTACAAGTCTAGAATATATGGGCTGGTTGGGAATGGGGGTAGGGTAGGGCAACAAAATGAGCCAGCGTATAGCAAATGGAGTAGGTCGGACATGTGAAGGGAATTCTTCCATAGAAAACAATCCAGGAAGGATTGGTTTGGTAGAGGTAGGTATTGTGGTTTATAGTGATTACACTTGTGTAGATGCCTAGCCGCTGTTTAATGAAGACTTGTATATACAAGAAAAAATATGCAAGGAGGCTCTGCTTATCTCTTTCCAGATGTTCTTCATGTTTCACTGTTGCAGTCATTACATTTGGGTAATCTGCTGGCAGGTTGCCCTCAATCAGCCTGAATTCCAAAGTCTTGGGTCCTGCGTCGGTTGCTGTCTCTTCTTCCATGACGTCAGGTCGTCAGGGGTATAAAACATGCAGCCGACGCCATTTTCTTTAGTCTTTCTTGCAACGCAGTGACTGAAGCAGAAGCATTTCGCAAGTGCCGGTAGGCCGACTACTGAAAAATTCGAGTTTGAGTTTCAGAACTGAAGTCTTCACTAAAGCTAAGTACCCCGTTGGGGAAACTTTTTTTCTTGCTCCATACCGATGTCAGAAAAAGTTAATAATTGTATTACTTGTGGGAAGCAAATACCTCCTAATGATTTCCATTTATACTGTATTCCTTGCCTAGGCCCTGATCACAACATGCCTGGCTGTCGGTTTTGTGCTAGATTTAACCAACGCACTATTAAGCGTCGGTATATTTTTGCCTCAGAGTATTTTGGAAACAGATTTAACTACCCAGAAATGTCGGATAGCAATCTGACTACCAGAGTACATAAAAAACGCAAAGAAAAGGACAGAGAAAGGCAGTCGAGATCCAAAACCGATGAAGCTTCTCCTAAGCCAGTCGCCGGTTCACCGGTACTCAGTGAGGCACTTTCGCAGCCCCTGATACCCGCTACCTTTGAGTCGCAGGCCTCTACCGACACCCATGTGGAGTCCGGCATGCTGCAAGATACTCAAGGTATTGGACCGACGGATGTATCTCCCTCGGATGGGTCCGGAGCCGCTGAGCAGGCACCGGCTTCTGAGGGTGTATTCAGACCTCAACATTTGTATATCAAACCGACGACAGCTGCAAAACCAAAGACGAAAGCAACTTCTAAAACTAAAAAAACGACGCATGAGCCATGTGCACAGGCCTCTATGCCTAAAAAACAGATCATCAAAATGGCTGAAGACCTTATTACCTTGATCAGGGGTACCAATCCCCCTCCAGATAAGAGGCCTAGGCAAGACACTGATTATGAATCTTCAGATCAGGTTTCTATTTCTTCTGATTCCTCTTCTGATCAGGAATTATCTATATCTATACCTCCCTATGAGGATTCTGATACAGAGGAATCTATACCATCTGCTTCTCTTCCTGAGGATTATTCATTTGGGGAACCTTGCATACTTTGAGGGAGCATTTTCACTGGGAGAGTCAAGACTTCTCAGAATCAAAAAAAAAAAAAGGCTCAGGGATTTCCTTCTTCTCCCTCAGCACAGGCCTTTGGCCATTCCCCCTGTTTTAGACATTGCGGATGATGTGTTTTCGGAGTCTGGCTTGACCTCTGACTGCTTACCTCCGGCTCCCAGTAAGCCTGACAGATATTACAGGGTCCCTGACTCACATAAATTTTTAATTTTTTATTTAGAAACCCTGCTGCTGATCCTGAAACTATTTCACAGGGTCCAAAGGGAGTTAAGGCCTCAACAGCAAAAAATCCTACCCCCTCTGACAGAGATTCAAGGGCACTGGACAGATGGGGAAAAAAGGTTTATACATCTGCAACCTTGGCAATCAGAGCCTTAAACTGTCAATTTCATATGCTTAAGTATCAACAAAATGTTATGGGATTGCTGAAACAGAAAATTATGTTGATTTCTGAATGTACAGAAAATCAAGAATTGCAGGAATTATTGAAAGCAGCTGAACAGATTGGAAAGCATACTTTACAATGTGGTTTTGACTCCTTAGAGGCCTCCTGCAGGGCCGCAGTTACTGGATCTGTGATTAGGAGGCATGCCTGGCTAAAGGAACAAAATTTGCCTGATCATGTTAAAGCTAAATTGCTAGATGCACCTTTACAGCATGATACTCTGTTTGGTATTGAGGTAGAAGAGGTTTTAAAGAAAATGGAAGACAAAAGCTAAGTCTATGAAAACTGTTAAAGACTTCTTACAAGTGCAGCTACCAAGATTCAGTAGACACTGGCCTACAAAGAATTGGTCCTTTCCTGTGTCAGACAGAGCTCAAAAGTGCAAATCCAGATGCCCTAAGGGTTCCAGATACCAGGAGCAAGATTCATGCAGGTCAAAGCAGTGGGGCACTTCTACCTCCAAATCTGGAGGAGATACAGCGCACACCTACAGAAAACAGTCCCAATGACTTCCCTCTGCCTACACCAAGCACTTATCTTTTGGCAGCACCCTTAGGGGGAAAATTAGCACTTTTTGCTCAAAATAGGCAGTTAATAACCCAGGAAAAGTGGGTACTAAACATAGTATCACAGGGATACAGATTCCATTTCCACACTCTGCCAATGGCAAACGGTTGGCCAGATCTGCCCAAAAATCAATGGGCAGAGGCACAGAAACAGATAACGTCCCTCTTGGATATGGGGGCCATTCAGCCAGTACCAGAACAGGAAAAAGGACAAGGTTTTAACTCAAGACTGGTCTTGGTACCCAGAAAGGACAAGGCCTGATGGCCAGTACTGGATTTATCAATTTTGAACACATACCTGGACCAAAATTCAAAATGCTGACTTTGCAGCAGCTTCTGCCCATGCTGGGCAAGAATGCTTGGCTGGTGACATTGGACCTAAAAGAGGCATACCTGCATGTCCCAATAAGACAATTGTGCAGAAGATACCTCAGATTCAAGGCTGGCTTAATGCATTACCAATTCTCTGTACTGCCCTTTGGCTTATCTACTGTGCCCAGAGTCTTCACAAAGTGCCTGGGACCAGTAATTGCATTTTGCAGATAAAAAAGTATACAAATATACCCTTACTTGGACAACTGTCTCATTCAAGCAGAGTGCAAGGACATTCTTCTTCAACACCTGGTGTTTCTGAAAAGACTTCTAACATGCCTAGGGTACATAATAAACGAAAATAAATCACACCTGGTACCCTCTCAAAAGATAACATTCCTGGGTGCAAGCTTGAATACAACTGCCCAGATGGCTTACCTCACGCCAGACAAGCAAAGGCAACTGACTACTTACTTCAAACTGATGGCAACAAAAACCCAGTTATCTGCAAGACAAATTCTGCAGGCTTTGGGCTTCATGGCATCCTGCATCCTACTGATTCCATATACAAGACTCTATATGAGGAAACTTCAATGGTACCTAAAAAGTTTATGGAGTCAACATTCTCACAGTCTGGAAACAATGATTCCCTGCCTACAACAGGAGTTTCTATGGTGGGCAAAGGCATATCACCAAAACATGGGACGGGCCTTCACTCTACCCCCTGCCAGCCAAACCTTAACAACAGGCACATCAGATTGTGCCTGGGGGGCCCATATGGCAGGAAGATGCATTCAGGGCATATGGACCCCAAAACAAATGCATCTACATATCAACCAGAAAGAGATGCTAGCTGTTCAAAATGCCCTAACAGCCTTCAAGGACTTACTTCATCCAGGACAACTACTGATAAAGCCAGACAACACCACAGTCATGTGGTATATAAACAAGCAAGGGGGCACACATCCATACCCCCTTTGCAGATTAGCCATGGCACGGTGGGCACAGCTTTGACCTACCAAATACATCTTCAAGCTCAATTCCTGCCAGGAAAACAAAATACTCTGGCAGACGATTTAAGCAGAAACCTTATGGACCCTCATGAGTGGAAACTAAATCCACAAGTCTTCAGCATGATAACAGAGAAATGGGGGAGCCCAGACATAGATCTATTTGCCTCTCCTCAAAATTATCAATTGAAAAGATTCTGCACAAGGACTTATCACAGACAAGCATGGAAAGTGGATGCCCTATCCTTCAGTTGGAAAAACCTATCAGTTTACGCCTTTCCTCCTCTGCCTCTTCTTCCCAAGGTCCTCCTAAAAGTCAGACAAGAGAAACCAAAGATGATACTAATTGCCCCGGACTGGCCCCGCCAATACTGGTACCCAGTCCTAAGGAACTTGTCTCAATACCCAGCTTGGACCTTACCTCAAAGACCTCAACTACTGTCCCAGCAAAACAATCAGATCCTGCACAATCAACTCCAGACATTGAACCTGGTGGCATGGCTGATCATGTAGTTATACAAACAACTCCTCTCAGTAAAGCTGTGATGGATGTCATTTTGGAAGCCAGAAGGCCTAGTACTAGAAAATCTTATGCTGATAAATGGAAGAGATTCTGTGCTTGGAATCAAGCACAAGGAACTGATACAGCAGAACCAAATATTCCTCAGATATTACAATACTTAACTGAGATGCTTGACAAAGGCCTATCTTTCTCATCAATTAAAATCCATGCCTCTGCCATTTCAGCTCATTACAATACAGAGCCACCAATCTTTTCTCATCCTTTACTAAAGCAGTATCTTAGAGAAGCCAAAAATTTAAGGCCTCCTAGAAGATCACCATTACCTGCATGGGACCTCAATTATGTATTGGAAAAGCTCACCCTGCCTCCATCTGAACAAGCTGCTACCGCTGATATAAAGTTCTTATCATGGAAAACAGCTCTGCTACTAGCAATTACTTCAACAAGAAGAGTTTCAGAGCTACAGGCCCCTCATGGCTGTAGAGCCTTTTATCATATTTTACCCAGATAGGGTGTCTCTGAGGACAAATCCTACATTTATGCCTAAGGTGGCTTCCAACGTGGCTCTTAACCAAACAATTCATCTGCCAACCTTTTATCCAAATCCGCAGAACAAGGGGGAGAGAATTCTGCATTCTTTGGACGTACACAGACAGCTAAGATTCTACTTGAGCAGGTAAAGCTCTAAGAAAAACTGAGCAATTACTAGTGACATATGCTGCAGGATCAGAAGGAAAGGCTATTTCAAAGCAGACAATTTCAAAGTGGATAAGCCACTGCATCCGTTTCTGCTACTTACACCATGGTAAACCTGTGCCCAAGGGCATTAGGTCTCATTCCACCAGAGCTGCAGCTACTTCAGCAGCCTTTCTCAGAGGAGTACCAACCAAAGACATTCTAGAGGCTGCTACTTGGAGTTCTGTTCACACCTTTACAAAGCATTATCATTTGCCTCTCTACTCTAAGTCCAGGGCAGGCTTTGCCACTGCAGTTCTGCAGGACCTTACAGCCGCACCTAATGCTGGTTAGCTCCAGCCTCTCAAAAATAGCTTTGGGATTCTACCCAAATGTAATGACTGCAACAGTGAAACACGAAGAACATAGTACAGTTGTGTACACTTACCATTACCCGCCCGCCATCCCCCAGTCATTCTGGAGTTTACCTTTCCTTCTCTATCTTCTACAACCTATGTGGTGTATTTGCTTGTAGATGAACGTAAAGTTTATATTGATGCATGTATATATATATATATATATATATATATATATATATATATATATATATTTTTTTTTTAATATATTTTTGCTACCTTTTTGGGGGCATCTGACATCTGAGGCAAGAAAAACTAAAGAAAATGGCGTCGGCTGCATGTTTTATACCCCTGACGACCTGACGTCATGGAAGAGGAGACAGCAACCAACGCAGGACCCAAGACTTTGGAATTCAGGCCAACTGAGGGCAACCTGCCAGCAGATTAATGACTGCAACAGTGAATACCCTCAAACATCTACATTTATGGTAAGTGTACACAACTGTACTTTATCTCATTGAATTATTCTTAGTATATTAAGACAAGGGACTAAGAGCCAGCTCTATCAGATTAAGCTTAGGGACTATGTTAAGCACAATTATTTCAAAACTCGCTTAGTGCCTAACAAATATTGTAAAACTACCTGTGAAGGAATTGTCGAAGGAGGAGGGGTGATCTACTGGGGAGGTGATGGGATTTCAACTTTTGCCACTGGAAGTCTACACCCTTACAGTTGTTAGTCACAAAGAGTGCCAAACACAGAAACACCTTAAAAATATATGCACCTACATTGCTTATTATAAATGTCTTGTAAATGTTCTTTTCATGGGCTCCCAAGATTTAATTAATGATTTTGTGGGTGCTACGGTAGTGACTGTGCTTTCAGAGGAGGGGAGGGTACCCAGAGTAGACAAGATCCACTGAAAAAATACTGAAAAAGTAGAATATTAAATACTGAACTATTGAAACAAAATTATACAATATTACTAGAGAAAATAGTGGTTGAATATGTGGCACTGTAACAGGAAGAGATTAGCAAAAGAGAAGAAAAACAGATGTTTGTTATGCAGTTTTGCCTAGAAAGACTTATAAGGTTGGCTACAGGAAAGAGGTTTCACTGTTTTACAGTATGTGTGAATGCATGCTGCTTAGACAACGGACAAGTGAAAGTGTGATATAGAAATATATACACAGCATCCACTAATGGTAACAAAACAAGTGAAAGTGGGATATATAAATGGTATAAAACAGCAACAGCCAATAGAAAAAAAATATTTCACCATAGGTATGCCATACTTATTCACTCCTATATTACTATAGATGTATAGGTTTGTTAAAAGCAGTGTAGCAGTTAGTTATAAATACAAGTTTACAGACAACATTGCAGACTGTCCAGAGAAAGTAGTGAGCATGTAGTCTACTTGTCTAAAGTCTAGAGCACATACTTGGCATATATTCTAATTCTCTACCTTAACCATAAGATCAATTAATAAAGTATCTTGGCCTTGAGTTCTGAAAAATAGATGCCAAAGAGAAGTGGACCCAGCACAGAGCCCTGAGGGGCTTCAACGGTGACTGGCCACTTTGTGGAGGTGGTCTCTCCAATCCTAACTTCTTGGGTCCTGGCTGTGAGCCAGCTAGCTATCTAGTGAGTTACATAAGAATTTATGCCAAATTACTTCCGTTTGTTTACAATTCCTGAGTTGGCTATTGTATCAAATGCCTTATCTAGGTCAAGGTAGGCAGCATGCACCATTTTACCTTCATCCATTGCCTTAGTGACCTTCTCAAAGATGTCCTCCAGATTCAGTGGACATGACCTGCTTTTGACAAAACCATTTTTCATAGGTCATGATGGAAAGATGTATGTGACTTGTGGGAGGATAAGTACCTTCTTTCACCACAGTTGATAAGAGTGATCGATTTGGGCATAAAGTATTCCATGGTTTAGGTGTGTATCTTTGCCAGTTGACCTCATCATAACCTTATGCAGAGCAACTGATATGAGTACCTATACCAGTTAATTGTGAATGGTGACTTCCCAGAATGTCACTTCCACTGCCATTAAAGTAAAAAGGAATGGGAGCCCATATGAGGTTTGTGTTGATGCAGAGGAAGTGGAAAGCCAAGAAGTGGGACTTTTATGTCCTTTTCTGGTGCGAAGTGCCTTTTTTGCTTTGGAGTTGGAGCTAAGATCACTGTTCAAGAGTCTGTATTGCACCAAGTACAAGAAAAGTGTACTTTTTTTGTTTGTCAGAGTAGCTAAGGATACAGAGACCTGAGATTTTTGGTGAAGAAAGTGTTGAGATCTCACAAGGTGGTTTAGGTACTTGGCAAGGTACATGCTGAAATGGGCATATTATTCAGTGGTGGGACTGTAACTTTTGGATCTTTGAGGAGATACCAGAAAGAGCAAATTTGCAGGGTAGTGAAACCAAGAGTCTGTTATCAACATAGGTGGCCAAGTCCTATTGATTGTATCACATTTAAGTGGAATGTTCTTTGTATGGTAAGTAGTAGTAGTGATGCTAGATTTACCAAAAGAAACTCTGCTTCAAATCCTGATGTTGAGGGCAAGCCCATTATTAACATACCAAGCATGTGTTTGGTCTAGACTTGCTGAACAAATTTAGTATCCGAATGGGATCTGAAAACTGCTCTCAGTTTGCATATTTGGCTAGACTTGCTGAACAAATTTAGTATCCAAATGGGATCTGAAAACTGCTCTCAGTTTGCATATTTGGCTAGTTGTAGTCCCTTGATATACTTTCTTGTCAGAGAAGTATATACCAAAAAGTACGGGGCCAAGAACAGAGTCTTATGAGACACTGAGGATGTTTTTCTGTCTAGATCAAATACCCCCCAACCCGTCAGATAGCTGATTACCCCTCCATCACACTCTGTATGGCTTAGTGTTGAACTAGCAGAGTTTGTTGATAATCCTAGCATGGAGGAAATACTCTGCTTAAGCAGCCACCCTGAGACTTTGAACCCCAACCTTCAGTATGTCCAGCATGAAAGATAAGTGAGCTTTATGCTGAACTAATGATACTGGTGTAAATTATTTTAATGGCTTGCAACAAGACAGGATATCAGTTTATAGGTAGGTACTAGGTTTGTGATGCAGGCAACAACTGAGGAACCTAGCCCAGTCTCCCAGATGCCCCAGAGCACTGTCTAAGTGATATTTGAGAGTCGTAGGGTATGCTAATGGAGACTGAGGGAATCAAACTTTGGACTACAGGAAATCGCTTATTAACCACTACTAGCCTTAATCCTCTGTACAAACTGACATTTGATGGGCTTTACCTTCCCTAAATTTCTGCTGGAGCTGTAGCATCTGATTGATATAGAGAACTCTATTTGGTCTTTTTTGCCTTATCTTGGATGTGTATCAACTGTTATGTTCTACCAGAAACTAGTTCATGAACTGTAAAGACCTGATCAGCTGCTTTGATGAAGGTAAGAAGGACCTAACAGCATCCAGACATATAGCCAGATGGGTAGCCAACTGCTTTATGTATTGTCTTAGGTTCTTAGGTTATTACTATGTATGCAGTCCAGAAAACCATTGAGCAGCCTAGCCCAAATTCTCCAAAAAATCTAGTGTGTAAAACTCCTCCTCTTCTGCATGTTAGAGGAGTGGAACCACAGGCTTTGATAAAATGCCTGGCTAGTTTAGTCAAAACTCACTCAACATGGGCATTACCAATAAACTTAGCAAACTGAATGTAAACCCCTTTGTTGTAAGATGGGTTGCCGTCTGGCACACAAACTGATCACACACTATCAAAGTGGATGACTCCACATCGACCAGCAGACCTGTCACCAAACTGGGTGACTCCACATCGACCAGCAGACCTGTCACCAGCGGAGTGCCACAGGGGTCAGTCTTGGGCCTACTACTGTTTTGTATATACTTCTCAGAAGTTTAGGCCAAACTAAGGGGATGTGAGTAACTAACTCTGTGTATGACTGCACACTGGGTGCAATTATTGAATCCCCAAATGATGACAGTGTACTTCAGGAGGGTCTTACAAAGACCAACGACTGGTGTCTTAGTCACAGTCTCAAACTGACTGCAAAGAAATGCATCATCATTCCCTTTGGTAAAAACAACGTCCCTTCACATTATCAAATTAACAAGAATACCCTATGTACCTACAAGTGGTAAGAGATCTGGGATCACAAGTAGACTGCGACCTTAACTTTGACCACCATGTGTCTACGGTATTAAGGAAGGCTTTCTATGTAACGCACTTGATTAGCCAAGGCATTGCCTCTAGACCAAAGAAGGTTTTAACCTCTCTATATTCGTCAGTAATCAGGCCCATAATTGAGTATAATACCCCTTTCGGCTTGTACCGTACAAAGCACTTGCAGCAGTTGTAGAGATCTCGGAGGTTTCTAACTAAGAAGATCAAAGGACTCAGCATGTGCCATACACAGACCAACTAAAATCCCTGAGACTATACTCAGTATTGTATAGACTTCTTAGTGGAGACTTATGCCTGGCATCTGTGACCCAAACCTAATGAATTTGCTGCATATCCGTAAATCAAAAGGGACTAGAGCTACCCTTTCCAGGGACCTAATGTGGCCTGCAACTTGAATAGGACGTACTGGAGGGACAGATTTGTCTCACAGCAATTGCCACATCTTTGGAATAGGCTGCCAGTTCATGTGAAACAGAGCAACCTGTATGGCACTGTTCAAAAGGAACCTGGACGAGTGGATTGGGCAGTATAAAGTCTTACCAGGGATAGTGCCCACAACCGTTCTGGACATGGGCAGTCATTACTAAATACAATCCTGGGTATTGACTAGAGTCTCTGGTATTACACTGGGGTGAAACAACTAGGTTTGAAATTACCTTTCCTAGTAACCTCCTATGATCCTGTGATCTTGTTCCTGTTTTAAAAATATATCCGTTGTGGACATTTCTCTTGTCACGTAGTCTTCTGCACCTAGTAACCAAACACTGTTATGTACATATTGTCTTAAGGAGTCAGACAACGTTTAGTTTTTCTTTGTTGTAAATCTGGCTTTTTGAGCCTATGCTGTCTAATATTTCTACCTTCTTCGGCAGTTCTGTTATTCTGTGAGATTATCTTTGGCTATTGTCTGCTACAGAAGGACCCCTATCATTGCAAAGGCCCTTGTGCTGATGATTCCCATACCTGCTTTGAGTATCACACATTCTGTAAGTATAGCAAGCTCATTTTATAAAAATATCTTTTCTGTTTTTAAAATGCAACCTGTTGATGTTCCATAATGGCAGATCTAGGGAAACTGGGGCCAAAAGTGCCCTTCTAATCTAGCTCTGTAGCACTATATTTTGTACCTGCAGGGGGTTGCATGCCCAGAGCATGAGAACTAGAAATTGTATAGAAACATGCAGGTAGAAGGCTTTGCAAAGAAGATTCCAACTATCTCTCACTGTAGATAACTATCTCAAAGATCAGATGATATGGTAAGCACTTACAAGTCGGTTATTTATCATGTAAGTTTGAAGATGACATCAAACATGGGAGCAGGGTTTTATGTTCAAAATTTTGCCTGTCTTTGATTTCATCTAATGTCGTTCTTCTAGTCTCTGTATGTCTATAAGAGCTACTTGATGTCTATAAATATTTTCCAAGCTTTTCTTTTTTCTTACTTTTGTTTGTTATTATGATGCTTACATTGATTTTTTTTTTCTTTCTTTCTTTTTGATCCAGTGTCTCCCCTTTTCATGCAGATTCCTGCATACTCCAATCATTCATACTATTTAAGAAAACTAGTAATACATATTTCTGTATATACTGCTTTGTTACTCTAACATTCCTGCTGTGGTAATCACACATTACATAAAAATGACAAAATATCCCTAGCTCCTCAAGTACTGCCTTCAGTGAGTGGGGGAGGACTAAAGGCTAGGATAGCCCAATAAAGCTTATTAAATAGCAAATTGTAGTGACATGATGATTTAACCAGTTAACAAACCATTAGCCATATCAGATATTGTAATGTTTACTAATTTGCTTCATAGCTGAAATCTTTGTAATGTCAACCCATTCTTTCGACTATGTCTTGATGTCTATAGGATATCCACTGGCTTTTCTAATAATTATGATGAGCCTAAGATTAGGGCGGCCATGGTGGTGCAGCAGTTAGCGTTGCTGCCTCACAGCAAGAGGTTCTCTGGTTCAGTCCTTGGCTGGGGTGCCGTCTGTGCGGAGTCTGCATGTCCTCCCTGTGGTCGCGTGGGTTTCCTCTGGGTGCTCCAATTTCCTCCCACATCCCAAAGACATGCTGTAGGTGGATTGGACACTCTAAGTTGGCCCTAGGTGTGAGTGCATGCATGTGTGTGCCTTCTGTGGAAGGTTGGGTGCCAGGCTGGCAACTCGACACCGTAAAACTCCACTGCCAATCATGAGTGGACAGGTGATCCGCTGTGGTGACCCCTAACTGGGAAAAGCCGAAAGAAGAAGATGATGAGCCTAAGATCTATTGTAGATTATAATGCTGAAGGAAATGGTAATTTGGAAGATCCAGAACAAGATCCTGAATTAGGTTTTGAACTTATGGCTGACAGAATATTTTTGATTCAAGTGTGCGGATTTATTTAATGCCTTGCAATATAAACATTATTTTTACTGAAGATAATAACCAAAATTGAGAAATAAAAAAATATATACAAAGAAGTCACAGTACATTACAGTATTATAATTTTAAAGAAATAGTTGGCCATAGGTATATATCCATGTGGCATGAGAATAGATGAAATTTGTCTCAACAAAAAAATTATGGAAGAAGGAGAGACTTATGAAGAACAATTATGTATGAGTAGTTGGCTACAGATTCTTAATTGATAAAGATATATATATATATAAACAGAAGTTAGTTAAGCATATGTAACAGATGTGCAATGAACTATATTGCTGTCAGTGTTTGAATTCAATTGTAGATGAACAGACTTGTGGGTATTCCAGAACATGCCATTTTTACTGAATGGAGGGTGTATTACATTCAGCAATGGAGGAAGTAAGAGGAACAACAAAACATGAAATATGGTGATGTTCTTCATTCCACATTGCTGCAGTCCTAACTATTGGGTAGTCCGCTGTCCAGTCGGCCCGAATACCAGAGTATATGGCTGACGTCGGTCAGGGCGCATTAGACTGACGTCAGTACGTCAGGGTACTAATGCGCATGACCGACGTCATATCCTCAGTCTTTTTTGCCGCATGGTCCGATGCAGAAGCAGTTTTGCGAGTGCAGGTTGGCGTTCTGAAATATTTCCGAAGTCGGAGTTTCAGACCGAATCAGAGTTGGCTAAGTACCCGTTGGGAACATTTTGGTTTTCTTGCCTCAGTATTTAACCGGATGTCAGAAAAAGTGAATAACTGTATTTCTTGTGGGAAACAGATACCACATAGGGATTACCATACCTTGTGTATACCTTGTTTAGGGCCTGAGCACGGCGTTGTTGGATGCCGCTCTTGTGCTAGGTTTAACAAACGCACTATTAAGAAGGTTAGACTGTGCCAGGTTAGTGTTTGGGAAGCGTTGCTATTATAAATTGCCGTCGCATGCTCCCGCGCCCGCTTCGTCAAGAAGCGCAAGGACAAAACAGCGAAGCCTAGGGTTGATGAACCGGCAGTCCCGGACGTCGGTTCTTTAGAAGGCTCAGTGGAGCCAGAGGTTTTGCCAGGAGTTTCTTTGGAGTCTCAGGCAGAGACTTTACTGTTACAGGATGTGCCTTCTCAGGAGGTAGGCCAGGCTGAGGGGCTTCTCAGGTAACTGTTCTTCCCTCTCTTCCCAAGGTAGTTAGAGCCTCTCCTTCTGTTGCCAAAACTTCTTTGAGAGGTAGGCCAAGTTTAGCTTCAGTGGGGGCTTCTCCTAGCACTTCAGGTTCTGTGCCTAAGAAACATATGCTTAAAATGGCAGAAGATTTGATTACTATGATTAGAGGTTCTATGCCCCCTCCTGATAAGAGGCCTAGGGTGGAACCTGAGTTTGATAGTTTTGAACAGTGTTCAGAGGCTTCTGAGTCTTCTGAAGATTTGCAGGAGTATCCTCCTTATTCTGATTCTGATGTGGATGATTCCACTCCTACAGCTTCTCCTCCTGAGGATTTCTCATTTTCAGAGACTCTGCATTCCATGAGGGAGCACTTTAAATGGGAAGGCCAGGATTACTCTGATTCCAGGAAAAGGCTTAGGGAATTCTTCTTTTACCCCAGCATAGGCCCTTAGCTATTCCTCCTGTGTTGAATGTGGTGGAAGATGTTTTTGCAGAGGCTTCCCTGAACCCTGATTCTTTGCCTCCTGCTCCTGTTAAACCTGATAGGTACTATAGGGTGCCTGAAGCTCATAAGTATCTTTTAAGAGTCCTAGGGCAGACCCGGAAACTGTTTCTCAGGGACCTAAAGGTGTTAAGGCCTCTGTGGTTAAAAACCCTGTTCCCACTGATAAAGAGGCAAGGACTTTGGATAGATGGGGAAAGAAAGTGTATACTTCTTCCACTTTAGCCATGAGGGCGTTGAATTGTCAGTTTCACATGCTAAAATATCAAAATTATCTCCTTTCACAACTGAAATCTAAGGTGGATGCTTTGGCGGAAGGTATTGAGTGTAAAGAGTTGCTGGATTTAGTTCATGTGTCTGAACAAGTGGGTAAGCATTCTTTGCAATGTGGTTTTGATGCTGTACAGGCCTCCTCGAGGGTGGCTGCCACTAGTTCTGTTCTTCGCAGGCATGCCTGGTTGAGGATCAGAATTTAGCTGAGCATGTTAAGACAAGGATTTTGGATGCTCCTTTACAGTCTGATGTGTTGTTTGGTTCGCCTGTGGAAGCAGTTTTAAAGAAAATGGAGGACAAAGCTAAGTCTATGCAAACTGTTAAAGATTTTTGCAGGTGCAGCCACGAAGTTTAGTAGAAATTGGCCTACTAAGGGATGGACATATCCTGCTTATGATTCCCAGTCTAGGGGTAGGTCTAGGCGTGGTAGGGCAGAGCTCAAGGTTCTTTTAGGCCTAGAACAGGAGTTCACCTGGTCAGACTTCTGGTGAGGGCAGGGGTCAGTCCTTTCGTAAACAGACCCAATGACCTGCCTTTTCAGCTGCCAGTAGATTCTCGCCTGGCAGCTCCTTTGGGAGGAAGACTGTCTCTTTTCAAAGAAAATTGGGATTTAATTACTCAAGACAGATGGGTGTTGGATATCATTCACCACGGTTACAGGTTTTATTTCCATACATTGCCCCTTTCAAAGGCATGCCAGGCGTTCCTCCTCCACAAAGAAAGAGGCTCACAAGCAAATTTCTCTGTTACTCCAAATAGGGGCCATTCAGCCAGTCCCTGTATCAGAAAGGGGCCTAGGATTTTATTCTCGCCTGTTCCTAGTACCAAAGAAGGGGAACACGTGGAGACCAATTTTGGATTTATCTATCCTCAACACTTATCTGGACATTCCCAAGTTCAAGATGTTGGCGTTACAACTGCTTTTACCTCTGCTGGGCAAAGATCACTGGATGGTAACTTTAGATCTCAAGGAAGCTTACCTTCATGTGCCTATAAGACTAAGTTGCAGGAAGTATCTGCGTTTTCGAGCTGGAAATTCTCATTATCAGTTCTCTGCATTGCCCTTTGGCTTATCTACTGCCCAGAGGATTCACAAAGGTTCTGGCTCCAGTGATAGCTTACTTCAGGCTAAAAGGAATTCAAATCTATCCTTACTTGGACGACTGCCTGATTCTGGCTCAAGAAAAGGAAGACCTTCTACAGCATCTGGAATATGTTATAGCAGTGCTAAGATGCCTAGGGTATTCTGTGAGCGAAATAAAGTCCAGTCTAGTACCCTCTCAAGACATGTGCTTTCTGGGTGTGAGACTGAATACAGCAGCCCAGATGGCCTTTTAACCCCGGACAAACAAAAGAGTCTATCCCTTTACTTCCATCAACTATCTCATCAGTCCGTGCTGACTGCAAGGACAGTCCTTCAAGCATTAGGGTTCATGGCATCTTGTATTCTGGTGCTTCCCAATGCCAAACTGCATATGAGGAAGCTGCAATGGTATCTCAAAATGTATGGACACAGCACTGCCAGGATTTGGACACTGTCATTCAAATAATACCTTGCCTTCAAAAAGAATTTTGTGGTGGGCTCAGGAATGTCACCTAAACAAGGGACTCTCTGTGACCCGGCCAGAGGTGAGTCAGATTTAACGACAGATGCCTCGGACATTGCTTGGGAGCTCATCTAAATGGAAAGTGGATACAAGACAAGTGGCCTGCCAGACTACAGCATCTACATATCAACATGAAGGAGATGTTAGCAGTCCAGTTTGCATTAATGGCTTTCAAGGAGTTATTTCTTCCAGGGCAGGTGTTGATTCTAACAGACAACACAACTGTCATGTGGTACATCAACAAACAAGGGGAACACATTCTTATCCTCTATGCAGGCAAGCAATGATTTTATGGGAGACTGCGCTCAGCTTGCAACTAACTCTTCAGGCAAGGTTTCTGCCGGGAGCACAGAACTCCTTAGCAGATGTGTTAAGCAGACAAATCATGGATCCCCACAGTGGAAACTGGATCTTCATGTATTTCAGAAATTGACAGTGTCATGGGGAACTCCAGACATAGATCTGTTCGCTTCTCCACTAAACCACCAGCTGCCAAAGTTTTGCACAAAGGGGTTTCATCACACAGCTTGGAAAGTGGATGCTCTTTCTTTCAGTTGGAAAAATCTTCATGTGTATGCCTTTCCACCTCTGCCTCTTCTTCCAAAGTTGCTCTTAAAGGTCAGACAAGACAAGCCAAGGATGATTTTAATAGCTCCAGATTGGCCTCGGCAACACTGGTACCCACTACTAAGGAGTCTGGTAAGGAAGCCTCCATGGCCTTTACCTTTGATTCCACACCTGTTATCTCAGAAGGACGGTCATCTGCTCAATGTCAAGCTTCACTCTCTTCATCTAACAGCCTGGCATATTCTGTGTTGAAACACAGCAGGTCTCAACTTCCTCAACAAGTTTTAAATGTGATTATGGAAGCTAGAAGACCTAGTACAAGGAAAGTGTCATGAAAAATGGAAGAGATTTTTATTTTGGAGTACAGCAAAGAATTTGGAGATTTCTGAGCCTAATTTGAGTGTGGCTCTTCAATATCTTACTGAGTTATTGGACAAAGGTTTGTCCTTCTCTTCCATTAAAATTCATGCTGCAGCAATTTCAGCTCACTATGATTGTGACCCACCATTGTTTTCGCATCCTTTGTTCAAGCAGTTTCTTAGAGGGCAAAGAATATAAGACCCCCACGTAGAGCTCCTACTCCTGCTTGGGATCTCAATTTTGTGTTGGAAAAACTTACTCTACAACCTTTTGAGCCTGCGGCTACTGCTGAATTGAAATACTTGTCATGGAAGACTGCTTTTCTGTTGGCTATTACTTCTGCAAGAAGGGTGTCTGAGTTGCAGGCCCTTATGGCAGTAGAGCCCTTTTGATTTTCCATAAGGATAGGGTATCATTACGTACTAATCCTTCCTTTATGCCTAAGGTGGTTTCTAGTGTGGCTTTAAACCAAACTATTCATTTGCCTACTTTTTATGCAGACCCCCAAAATAAAGGGAAAAGATTTTGCACACTTTAGATGTACACAGGCAATTGCGTTATTACTTAAGCAGGACTAAGGATTTTAGGCAGTCTCAGCAGTTGTTTGTTTCTTTTGCTTTGAGTTCAGGGCAAGCCTGTGTCAAAACAAACTATTTCTAGGTGGATTGGGTTTTGCATTGCATTTTGTTATTCCCATCATGGCAAGGAGATTCCAGCTGGGATTAGACCTCATTCCACTAGGGCTACTGCCACTTCAACAGCATTTCTAAGGGGGGTGGCAACTAAGGATATTTTGGAGGCAGCTACTTGGAGTTCAGTGCATACTTTCTCTAAGCATTATCACCTTCCTCTCTACTCTAAGTCTAGGGCTGGTTTTGCCACAGCTATTTTGCAAGGCATGTTGTCAGCTCCTGCTTCTTTATGATTTGCCAGCCTCCCTTACCTCTGCTTTGGGATTCTACCCAATAGTTAGGACTGCAGCAATGTGGAATGAAGAACATAGTACAGTTTTGTACCTACCATAAATGTAGATGTTCGAGGATCCACATTGCTGCAGTCCAATTTACCCTCCCTCCTTCCCTCTGTGTTTAGGGGTGGTTGTGTAGGTGAGGTTATATGCTGATATTTTTGTATATATTTTTGTATATATTGTACATATTTTTGGTGCAGGTATTTTGGGCCTTGTCTTTTTAGGGTCTTCTGACATCTGGGGCAAGAAAAGACTGAGGATATGACGTCGGTCATGCGCATTAGTACCCTGACGTACTGACGTCAGTCTAATGCGCCCTGACCGACGTCAGCCATATACTCTGGTATTCGGGCCGACTGGACAGCGGACTACCCAATAGTTAGGACTGCAGCAATGTGGATCCTCGAACATCTACATTTATGGTAGGTACAAAACTGTACTTTCTTTGAAAAGAAGTTACACTAGTTTTGTAATTGTATCCACCTCTTATCATGAAAAGGATTATTTTTCAAATTCAGCATCAGAAAGGAGACAGCTCTTCTGCAGAGCTACTGTTTGACATCCCAAATAGGACATGACATTAGATTGATTGAAGCTTTGCAAAAAATTGACCAACATATGTCATAAGAGTTGAGGCAATGGCATGTGCACACCAGTGAAAAACGTAGTGTTCAGCAACAGGACTCATTGGCTGATTATTAAGATTTAGATTTAGACTAACATGGCCATTCATTTACTATTAAAGGGTATGACATTTGTTCCAGTGGTAATACTGGACTGGAATTAATATCAAGTAGTTCTCTTTCAGTTTATTAAGAAGATGTATTTAAAGATTCATTCTGTGTCTGAGAGTTTAAATGATTACTATGAAGTCATAAATTGTTATAATGTGAATGAAGATGAATTACTGGGTCTGTTAACTTAAAGAGGTTTTTAAATGCGAGTTTTGGGAAAATACTAAATTGTTGGTGACAAGCCAGCTGGTATGGGGTTGTGCTTACATAAACTTTGAATTAATGAACTGAAAAGGTCAGTTTGTTCCATACTTTTAATAATGACCATATTATTGTGTATTATAGACTAACTTTAAAGGAAATGCATGTAACATACTAGAAATGCGTAATGCGATATAAGAAGCTTAGCCCTAGTAAGAAACAATGGGAGGTAGTGATATTTCAAAAGCAATATGCTGGGATTCAGAAAGGTTGCCACCAGCATTAAGTCTTTTTTATTAGCTGTAACTGTTTCCAATTCTTAGGCAGTCCATACCAAAGTGCTTACCAAGAAGAGGTGCAAAACCACATTGTCTCTGGCCTACCACAAATACTAATGAGGTATTCCATGGGAGTGACTTGTAGGTTCATAGGTGTGTAGTAGGCTAATGGCCTTGGGGCCTTTACAAGCCTAACCCATAGGATTACCCTGGCAATGTGCTTGATGTGCTTTGTGCTTTTAAACCACTGTGTTCATGTGCATTTTGGATTAAACTTCTGTTGAGTGGACCAGCTGGTTTCCGGTGCCTTTCTACAGGTTATTAGTAACTTTTGGGCATTTTCAACCACTTGTTTACGTACCCTGGCATAGTGCCACCCAAACTTAGTTCCCAGTGCCTCTGTCAAGTAAAGCCACTGGAGTTATCCCGGGGGTGAATTTTCTATTTCCTATCCACTCATCCAGATTTCTCTTGAAGAGGGCCAGTGAGGTGCTCTGCTTGACATGTATGGGAAGTCTGTTCCATAGCATGGGCAGTCTCTTATGGTAATTAACCACATACTTTTCCCACAGAAATGCCTGCTGTAAGTGCTTTATGCGTAAATCCTTACCATCAGCAGTTTGCAGTTAACTTGGCCAAAAGCTTGTGTTCACACATTACTTTCAGTGGGCTTGATTTCATTATAGTTAAGTGCCAGGGAGTCTAGTGGATAGTGTGTGTGTGTGTGTGTGTGTGTGTGTGTGTGTGTGTGTGTGTGTGTGTGTGTGTGTGTGTGTGTGTGTGTGTGTGTGTGTGTGTGTGTGTGTGTGTGTAAGGAATAACAGTTTTAGTACAAGATATATCCAGACTTGCGTAGCTTGCCAACTTAAAGGTTACATTGTCATTTCAGGAGACACCTAATACGGTCCTGATCATATGTCATGTTGGGAAAGAGAGTGAGAGTTTAGGAGGAATGGCGTACATTTAGTTGCAGGGACTGTGGCAAGGAAGGACTGAGGTGGGATTTAAAAACTTGGAGGGCTGAATGAGAACATGTGGTGTGCATTGTGGTTACTGCAGGCTAGAGTGGTAGTTGGCATTGTTCATTGTGTAGATGGCAGAGCAAATAGGATGGGGGAACCAAGACATAGTGAATACTGAATTAGTCAACCATCGTAGGCTAAACAATAATGAACAGAATGAGAGCAGTATAAGAGGAACTTTTATTATGTGATTCAGAAGAAAGTTGATTTATGTAACTAGCATATCTTGTTTAAGAGGGTGCAGAGCTATCACAGAGCTGCTAGAAAAAAAGAGGGCGGAGGCTATGGTATGTGCAAGGAGAAAGAGAGCTGCACAGAACAAGTTGCCGTGTAAGCAGAAAGTCAGCAGTTACCTGACATTATAGTAGGCACTTTGTTACTGACAGTAGTGATGTAGATTGGCCATTTGGAGTTTGCTGATACTGTCTGTAAATCAAGCTGGCACTAGAAACATTTTTTTCTTATTGAGTAAAGCAAAACTTATACTAAACTTTCCTCTATTAAACATTACCCTTCTGTTGCTGCTTGTTTTACCAGTTGTTTGTTGCCTAGGTGACAGGTATGCAGTAATTACCAAAATACATTTCACAAGGAACTGTCTACTGCTGTATGTTTCACTCTGAGCCCTGTTCTGCTGATTGTGCCAAATTCTATGCCTAATCCTGTGTGTAAACTGCAGCTGCAACTGTAATAAGTACTTTACACTAATAATCACCTATACACTGTCAACTAAACATCTTCGTTGTTACAGTGCTAAGGTGGCAGCTTTGCACTGTTAAGTGCTCCTAAAGGGTGGCAAGAACTTTTAAGTGCATCTTCATAAAGGCATATATGGGTAGGTCTCATATGGTTCCTGTGATTGGTTGTCTAGTATTGTTTCTATGTTCCTATCAACCAAGTATAACTACACCTCTGTATGGGGGAACAAGTGGGCTGAAGTCCTATTGGGGGAGGCTTGATGATCATCGGGCACAGGGCCAAAAAGCATCTAAAAAAAGGTAGTAATATGTTAAAAGCAAGCAACCTTTGTATTGATCAAACTGTTGTGTTTCTCATATACACTTCAAGATTTACAGCTGTACAGTTGACACTGTTTAAGTGTTGGCTATATCTTGTGAATATAAAAAGTCTAGCTGTAAAGTTGTAAATATTGGTTTATTCGCATGTCTTGTTGACTGAGAATTACTTCAGAAATAGCACTTTAAGGCTTGTTTTATGAAAGACTTGTGCATTGTGATGCCTTACAGCCTAGGTCATAGCCAGAGAGAGTCCTGGGGCCAGCCCAAATACCTGGAAAACAAATCAAATATAAATACATGCTAAGTATAAGTCTTTCTAGTTTATTATTTCAGAACAGCAGCACTGGACATAACAAAGTCAGAGTAACTTAGCATTATGCAGATGTTCATCGTGCATACAGCTGCAGTCATAACAGATGGGTTCTCCTGCCATCAGGCGGGTCCTCGGTCGGCCGAATTCCAAAGTCTAGGTCCGGCGTCGGTTGTCGTCGCTTCTTCCCTGACGTCAGTGCGACAGGGGTATAAAGGAACCAGCTGACGCCATTTTCTCCAGTCTTTCTTGCCGTGCGGTGCCCGAAGCAGAAGCAGTTCGCAAGTGCCGGTCGGCCAGCTCCTGAGATTACGAAAATTTGGAAACCGAAGTCTTCTTAAAAGCTAAGTACCCGTTGAAACTTTTCTTGCCTCAGACTGATGTCAGACAAAGTTAATAATTGTATTTCTTGTGGGAAGCAAATACCGCATAAGGATTTCCATTCCCTCTGTATTCCTTGTTTAGGCCCAGACCACGGCGTCTCGGTCTGTCGCTTTTGTGCTACATTCAACAAACGCACTATTAAGCGTCGGCGGAGTTCACCCAGCATTTTTTTGGGAAAGCATTTAACTATACTATGTCGTCTGATACTCCGACTCGGTTTTGTCTAAAAAGCAAAGACAAGGACCGACACTCGAGGTCTACCGACACCACGCCAAAGCCGACTACACGTGGTCCGGTTCTCAGCGAGGCGCCTACGCAGCCCCTGATTACCGACGACACATCTTTGGCGGTGTCTCCTGTGCCCGAGGTCGCAGGCTCCTCGGCCCACACCCCGACTACAGATACCAAAGCCACTCTTGGCGTTGAAACACAGAATGTGGACAGGTCCACCTCCACTCAAGGTGTCTTCAGACCTTCCTCTTCTTTCTCCATCAAGGCTTTCACCAAGTCTAAAGCAACCATGCACTCTGAGACCAGCTACACAGGGCCCATCTCCAGGCCCCATGCCTAAGAAACAGATGCTTAAAATGGCTGAGGATTTAATTACTCTAATCAGAGGTTCTCAGCCCCCTCCGTACAAAAGGCCCAGAGTGGAGGAAGATTCCCCCTCCTCTGATCAGGGCTCCATTATTTCAGAACACTCTGATGATCAGGAACAGTCTTACTCCCCTTTTGAAGACTCTGATGCGGAGGAGTCTATTCCTTCTGTATCCCCCCCTGAGGATTACTCATTTGGGGAAACTTTGCATACCTTAAGGGAACACTTCCACTGGGAAGGCCAGGATTATTCAGATTCCAAGAAAAGGCTCAGGGAATTTCTTTTGTTACCCCAGCACAGGCCTCTGGCTATACCTCCTGTCTTGGACATCCTAGATGATGTTTACTCGGAGGCCTGCCTTAACCCGGACTCTCTACCTCCAGCTCCAGTTAAGCCTGACAGGTACTACAGGGTTCCTGACTCACACCAATTTCTATACAAAAGCCATGCTGCTGACCTAGAAACCATCTCACAGGGACCCAAGGGAGTTAAGGCCTCCATTGCCAAAAATCCATTGCCTTCCGAGAGAGATTCCAGATCCTTAGAAAGGTGGGGAAAAAAGGTATATACCTCGGCTACCTTATCCATGAGGGCCTTAAACTGTCAGTTTCATATGCTAAAATACCAACAGTTTTTGTTATCACAATTGAAAAGTAAAATGTCACAACCTGAACAACCAGACTTGAAGGAGTTGCAGGATTTGATGCATAGTGCAGAACAAGTGGGTAAGCATACCTTACAATGTGGTTTTGATGCTCTAGAGGCCTCATGTAGAGCTGCTGTTACAGGCTCAGTCATACGTAGGCATGCCTGGCTCAAGGAACAAGCCTTGCCTGATCATGTCAAAGCTAAATTACTAGACGCCTTTTCATAAGGATGTACTATTTGGTGCTAATGCTGAGGAAGTATTACGGAAAATGGAGGAAAAGGCTAAATCAATGCAAACTGTGAAAGAATTTCTGCAGGTTCAACCCTCACGTTTTAGTAGAAATTGGCCTTCCAAAAACTGGTCCTTTCCAGCCACAGACAGACCCCAAAGAGGCAGATACAGGCGCCCGAGGGGCAGAGGACAATCACAAGGATCGTATAGAGGCAGACAATGGCAAGCTCCTACACAAAGAGGTGGTGAGGACAACTCGCAATCTTTCAGAAAGCAAACCCAATGGCTTTCCCCTTTGCATGCCAACCAGGTCTCAAATGGCAGCCCCCTTAGGAGGAAAGCTGGCATTATTTTCAAAAAATTGGCATGTTGTCACAAAAGACAAATGGATCCTGGACATTATAAACAGAGGCTACAAATTCCATTTTCATACCCTTCCAAAAATGAGAGGCATGCCAAACCTGCTACACAATCAAAGGGCAGAGGCACAAAGGCAAATTTCAGATCTCATAAACATGAAAGCTATTCAAGAGGTACCTACACGAACAAGGTCAAGGTTTTATTCCAGGCTATTTCTGGTGCCAAGGAAGGGAAAAGATTGGAGACCTATTTTGGATCTATCCATCCTAAACACATTTCTACTCGTACCAAAATTCAAGATGCTCACTCTACAGCAACTTCTTCCCATGCTGGGCAAGGAGTCTTGGCTGGTAACATTGGACCTCAAGGAGGCATACCTGCATGTCCCAATCAGACAAAATTGCAGAAGGTACCTCAGATTTCTTGCAGGTTCAACCCATTATCAATTCTCTGCATTGCCCTTTGGCTTATCTACTGCGCCCAGAGTATTCACGAAATGCCTGGCATCAGTAATTGCCTATTGCAGACTTCAAGGGATACAAATATACCCTTATTTGGATGACTGCCTGATCCAAGCGGACAGCAAGCACATTCTTCTGAAACATCTGGCTTATGTAATAATGTTATTAAACTCTCTGGGATATACGGTCAACAAAGAGAAATCAAGGCTAATACCCTCTCGGAAGATAATTTTCCTGGGTGCCAATTTGGACACAAACACCCAGATGGCCTACCTCACGCCAGAGAAGCAGGGGCAACTAATTCAATACTTCAGAACACTGGCAAATTGCACCAGGCTGACTGCAAGGAAAATCCTGCAGGCTCTGGGATTCATGGCATCTTGCATCTTACTAATCCCATGTGCAAAGCTGCATATGAGAAAACTACAATGGTACCTGACAAACATATGGTCTCAACACAGCCACAGTTTGGAAACAATAATACCACTAATTCCATGTCTGCAAAAGGAATTTCTGTGGTGGGCTCAAGCATGTCAAGCAAACACAGGTCTTCCATTCAGCAAGCCTCAAGCAAATCAAGTCATCACAACAGACGCCTCGGACTACGCCTGGGGGGCGCACATGACAGACCAGTGCATTCAGGGCAAATGGTCTCAAAAAGAAAAGCACCTTTACATCAATCAAAAAGAAATGCTAGCAGTAATAAATGCTATTATAGCTTTCAAGGACCTTCTACAACCAGGTCAACTATTGATAAGAACGGACAACACCACAGTTATGTGGTACATAAACAAACAGGGAGGAACACATTCTTATCCCCTATGCAGACTGGCCATGTCACTTTGGAACATGGCCATGGACTTACAGATGGAACTACAAGCACAGTACTTGCCAGGCAAGGAAAACACGCTGGCAGACAACCTAAGCAGGAATATGACAGATCCACATGAATGGAAATTGCATCCAAAAGTTTTACAGAAATAATACAAGAATGGGGAAGGCCAGACATAGATCTCTTTGCCTCCCACAAGAATCATCAATTGTCAAAATTCTGCTCAAGGATCTTCCATCCAAAGGCCTGGAGAGTGGACGCTCTTTCCTTCAGTTGGACATCAATGACAGTTTATGCCTTCCCTCCTCTTCCTCTGCTGCCCAAAGTTCTATTAAAGACCAAAGCAGACAGACCAAAGATGATCCTCATTGCTCCGGACTGGCCAAGGCAACACTGGTACCCACTCCTGAGGAGCCTGACGATTCCCACCATGGACCCTGCCTCTAATGCCTCTTCTTCTGACTCAGCACAGTTTCAAAACTCTTCACAGCCAACTAAAAACACTCAATCTAGCCGCATGGAAGATTCCTTAGCATCACAACAGGCCCTACTCTCCAAGGAGGTGCAGGATGTCATTTTGGAGGCCAGAAGGCCATCAGCTAGAAAAGCTTACTCCGCAAAATGGAAACGTTTTTGTGTCTGGAATGAGAAAAAGGGCCAGGATCCTGGAAAACTGAATTTACCTCAAATACTACAATATTTGGCTGAACTGCTAAGCAGTGGACTTTCTTTCTCCTCCATCAAAATCCATGCATTAGCCATTTCTGCAGAATACAACACTAATCCACCTTTATTCTTTCACCCTCTCCTAAGGCAGTTCCTCAGAGGGGCTAAGAATTTAAGGCCTCCAAGAAAACAACCAATACCTGCTTGGGATCTTAATTTCATGCTGGAAAAACTGACCTTGCCTCCCTTTGAGCCAGCTGCCTCATCAGATTTGCAATATTTGTCCTGGAAAACAGCTTTCCTTCTGGCTATCACCTCAGCTCGTAGAGTTTCAGAACTACAGGCTCTCATGGCCATTCAACCTTTTATCATCTTCCATCAGGACAGAGTTTCCTTACGAACCAACCCGTCCTTTATGCCTAAAGTGGTATCCAGGGTAGCTTTAAATCAGGCCATACATTTACCTACTTTTTATCCTAATCCTCAAAACAAAGGGGAGAGATTACTACATTCCTTGGACATCCACAGACAACTGCGTTATTATTTGGACAGAACAAAGCCTTTCAGAAAATCAGAACAGCTCTTTGTGGCCTATGCGGTAGGAGCTCAAGGGAAGCCAATTTCCAAACAGACAATCTCAAAATGGATAGCCCACTGCATACACTTTTGCTATTACTTTCATGGCAAAACTGTTCCTACAGGCATTAGGATTCATTCCACCAGGGCCACAGCCACCTCTGCAGCATTCCTCAGAGGAGTTCCTACCAAGGATATTTTGGAAGCAGCCACTGGAGTTCTGTGCATACCTTCTCCAAGCACTACAACCTACCATTATACTCAAAATCTAGAGCAGGCTTTGCCACTGCAGTCTTGCAGGGCATTTTGGCTCCTCCTAATTCCACCTAGTGCCTACCACCCCTTTCTTAGCTTTGGGATTCTACCCATCTGTTATGACTGCAGCTGTATGCACGATGAACATAGTACAGTTTTGTACCTACCATAAATGTAGATGTTCGGGTGCTAATACAGCTGCAGTCCAGGTTTCCTCCCTCCTTCCCTCTTGGGACAGGCCTATAGGCTAACACATCCTCATACAACCTGATTGGGGTATTCATTTATGATGTATTTGCTTGCAACTACTGTATTTTGATTATATTGCACTGCATGATTACACAAATTTATGTATTGCCTTCCTTCTGGGGGCACCTGACATCTGGGGCAAGAAAAACTGAAGAAAATGGCGTCGGCTGGTTCCTTTATACCCCTGTCGCACTGACGTCAGGGAAGAAGTGACAACAACCGACGCCGGACCTAGACTTTGGAATTTGGCCGACCGAGGACCCGCCTGACGGCAGGAGAACCCATCTGTTATGACTGCAGCTATATTAGCACTCGAACATCTACATTTATGGTAGGTACAAAACTGTACTTTGTCTGATTTTGACTATTAGATTTTCTACCATGAAGCATTCTTGCTTGTGCCGCAGTGAAAACAAAATTCCAGAAAGTCTTTGAGTCCATGGAATGGTTAATCAAGTATGTAAGTGGTGATTACAGAACTAGATGTGTGAAGCATTGTGCATGTTTTGTTTAAAAAAAAATCTTTGGTAGATGTTTAAAGGTGCTGATGACCAGTTGACAGTGGATATTCCAGGTTTAAATTTTTTAAATAATAGTCATGATTTATAAATGAAAGGAGATGTGCTCCGGCTGAATTTGAAATGTTTTCTGTTGTTGTAAGGATTGTATCTTAACTTCTTTTTCATAAATTATATTTACAGATGCCTTTATGGCTGTAGTTCATACCTCTCAGCTGTCCAGATTTGCGCCTCATATTTTTGGTCTGTTCCTCATACATTTTGTGATTTTTCTCAATTTTATCAGGTAAATCAGTGAATATAGAATTCATTAAATAATGACAGACATTTGAGTTTCATCCTTCATATCCTTCAGAAAATACATGTTAACACAAGACCTTTTATTCTAGCAGCTTTCTAAGTTTACAAGAGCAATATTTAAAAATTGTCCATGTTTTTGAGGCTTTGTCCCCCTCCATTATCTTTGGCTTTGTCCAGATTTTTCGCGCTAAGAAGTTGAGAGCTATGCTATAGTTAACTAAGCCAGTTTTTCAGTTGTGACTTGTAAACTATTCAAATTCTGATTGCTGTATGACCCACTTGGACTACAGTTTACATATGTGACACACACATATTTTTTCAGCCTGTGTGTATTCATTTGGTATATTTGTATAAACTGCAGTTCTGCTAATGAGATAGTATTAGCTGTAAATGCATATGTTTGGTGATCACTAGCTGGCTGTTATTCTTTTTCTTTTGTAGTGGCACAGCAGGTCCTTCGAACTGGGACGCATACTTTGTCAGCATTTAACAAGGAGTACACATTGACTGCGAAGCCATATTACACTGAAGTCAAGCCAGATGAGGTATCTTAGAATTTATCAGTGTATTTCCATTCCATTCCATACTGTAGTATCTACAGAGTGATACTGGTTCATACCACATAGTTCTTGTGACCAGTAGGAAAGAAAATGCAAATTCTGCAGAAGATTGACTAGAAAGCATTATAAATCTGTCTTAATATTCTAACAAAGCAGTAGAAAGATACATGAAGTTGCTGGAACATTGATGAGCAAATGGTTACAAACAGAATAGTGGATGAAGGACTGATAATTGCTGTATTCATTTTGTATGAGGTTTTAGCCATTTGAGCATGCTTAGGCTGTGGACCTGCAGGGCTGACAGCCCACAGTATAATTTGGTCTACAACAACTGTGAGATTAAGTAGAAGAAATTGTTTTCAATCGATTTGATTTTGGGGGGAGGAGGTCCGCAGACATGCAGATGCAAAACTCTTGGTGGAAGGAGGTCATACGTAATTTTCACCTGCATCACTGTTAGAGGACATATGATAATCCCTTTTTTTTTTTTTTTTTAGGCAAGAAACCTCTTTATTGAATTATCACTTATGCCATAGACAATCATACATTTACATAAAGGAAAACAAACTATATTGGCATATTTTCATTTGCAAATTATACATCATTTATAAAATTCTATACAGTCATTGTCAGTCAAGCATTACATGGTTCATTCAGTTCCTGCCTTCCCTTAAACCCCATTCCTCCCCCAAAAGATTATTCTGCATGTATTGTTCTCACAATTGCCATTTTTTCTATGTAATTTGCTCCAACCCTTTTCTAAAGATCCCACTTCTAGTTCTTTTATCTCTGTTACTGTATTCACTACTTCTAGTACTGTTGGTTTAGATTTTGATTTCCATTTTCTAGTAATTGCTTTTTTGACCGCCGCCAGAGTTAAGCTCAGCAAGGCCTTAATGTCTGTGCAATTCCAAATCTGTATCACAGCTCAAAAAGTAATTTCCTTAGTGGCACCAATTTGCACACATGGTATTTCTGACAGAGAAGTCTGCAAGGATTATTTTAAAGTCTGCCAATTCATTACACTGCCAAAAAACATGTTCCCAATTATTTCTTTCTTTCCATCACAACTCCAAGATTTGCAATCTACATGAGGAAAACTTATTTTGAATCTGCTTGGAGTATAAAAATAGTTATGCAAACACTTCCAAGTGAAGATAATATATTCTAGACTTTGTTGCATATTTGGGAGCTATACATGTATTCTTCCATTGTTTCTTTGTGAATTGCTTATCCTGTCTGTCTTCCCAATCCTTTTCTAACCTCCTCTGATTGATTCCTGTAGTTACTGTGCAATATGTTATATACCCCTTGAGATGCCCACCACTGCTACCAATATGTGACGTCCCCCATGCTGGGCCAGTAATCAAGGAACCTGAATCCTCACCACTGACACTGGAGAGGGATGTGCACTCAGTATTCCCAGATGCAGACCTCTCTGTATCAAGTACAATTCCCGTTAAGAGAACACAGAGTACACACTCAGCCTGGGGTCTGGATATCTCTATATCTGTCTCCCTCCAGGTCCCCAATAAGACTTCTCACTGATACAGCTTTAGGGTTAGGTCCTCAGCCAAGTGTCCAAACTAAGTCCTCCAGCAACTCTCTATGTGAACCCAGTGCTTTGTGTCCCTATCCTAAGTAGCTGCTACACACACTGTTTAAGATTTAATTTTCTCACTCGCGCACGCACACACACACACACACACACACACACACACACACACACACACACACACACACACCTGGGAAAGGCTGTCACAGACTACCTGCTTTACTTGCTTAGCTCAAGTTATAAGGTAGAGTCACTGCCACCAGTCAGTTACTATAAGGCTCTTACAAAGGGTATCCAATTATATGGTGCAATATTAATACTAATACAAATGATAGTAGTTGACCAAGACAGCTGGGCCTTCTGAAGTGGGCCACACATTGTCAGCAAATAAATATAGGTACTCTCAAAGGTTAGATACTTTTTACAATGACCAGCCACAATAAAAGTTTTAAATATATTTAATAATAAATAAAAGAACATGAAAATATTGAATATGTATTTACAGTAAAACACAGAATTCAGATCACAGGAAATATTGAAAAAAAAAACATTGATGGACAGACTCAGATAAATAAAAACAATATCTAAAATAAGCTTCACCATATTCCTGCCTTATTTAAAAGAATTGCTGTTCCTTAGTTAAGTTACTTACTGCCACAAGGCAAAATGCTGTGGGCAAGGATCTTTCTAGTCAGGTTCCCCAAAACAGAATACTCAGTACTCTGAGATTTCACTTTGTAATATCTAAAATATAATTCCCAAAAGGGTTGGCAGAATGACCTTATCGGGTCACCTGACTCTAGGTTCTCATAGTATTCACCTTTGAAGCTGAGACAAGAATTTAGCCTAGACTGCTACAATACACAGCTAAATGTTTATGGCCGTGCCTGGGTCTTCCCCTCTTTTTACTGAGCTAATGAACAAAAGCTTTTTCCCGGATCTAGTGTCTCCAGCCCTATTAAGCACTGTGGGGTGCCATTTTAATGGTTTAGCAGGTCATTTAAATTTCCCTTATTTTTCTTGAAGTAAGCTAGCTGGTACATTTAATTCAGTTGCAGTAATACATGTACATTTATTTTCATTCTAACAGGGTGCACTGCTGATACATTTTAACAAACAAAGCTCACAAATACATTTTCAGCACAGGCATCTGTACAAATCAGTTTGATATACAAATGACATACAGTTCTAATAAATTTGTAACGCAACCATCATGTATAAACCAGTTTGTTATTCAAAGGACGTCATTCTTTACAAAACTCCAGCTGGCTGTGCTGGTACTTGCCCATATCATCTCACCCCTCTAATTATCTCTTATGTAACAGCAGCTTCTGTTCTGAATTCTACTAAAAACTCTACCTGATTTTTTACTTAAGTTCCTCCTATTCCTTTCTGTTTGCCTATACTCTGATATCAATCCTTGATAGGGAAGACCATCTCTAGTCTGCAGTCCAAATTAATTCTTGGCTTCTTCTCACTCTGTTAACTTTCCCTGTCTAATTATTTGCCCCCAATATCTTACATACATACATACAAATATTTCAAGTACTGGTATTAATGCCCTTCTAGCTTGCCAATATAACATAATACTTGTTCCCATAATAAGTGTCCAGGTTGCTCTTAAAAATATCTAAACTAGTACTTGCTTTAATGTAACTTGGTAGTCTGTTCCTTTGCCAGTTTTCTACAGTATATTCCAGCCCCCTCATGCCTATTCTCTGTACCCCTAATTGCAGTCATCTCTATCATCAGAATTGAAACAAAAACTGTCACCACCATTCAAGAGTTCCAACCAAAATGAATACCAACACAAAAGAACTGAAATATTCCAAACCATGTAGAAAGTGATGTAAAATGTTTTGAAGAAGAGTTGTCTCAAAAGTTTTGCTGTATTAAAGTTTTCTACTATTTTACATCCCTATTGGCAGAATTTCTTTTCTCCATTCCCACGTTGGTTTAGTTCTTAAAATCATTTCTGTTACTTTAGCCATATAGAATATTATATTTATATTTTCCTTGAGGATCTGCATCCAAAATCCCAGTCTCTCCCTATTTCTTGAGCTTCCCCTCTGTTTCATCATCGCCTCTTTCCACTTTGAATTATAACTTTCTGCTTGTGTTATGTATAGGAGCCATAACTGTAGCTCTGAAGTACCCCCTTCAAATCAAGTAATCCCAAACAACCTTGTTATGTTGGAAGATTCAACTTATCCCACATGACTTCTTCCATCCCAGATAAAATCCTTCAACTTTTTATTAATTGCTATCCACAACTTCTTATCTGGTTGATAAAAATATGGCTGACTTGTGTATAAAACAAAATGTACTAAAAACATTTTCATTGCTTGTATCCTGTTATCTATATTCATAAAAGACAGCTTCCAATTTCTCAGTTTTTGTATTATTTTTTGTTTAGTCTCTTCCCATAATACCTTAGCTGCCATAATGAGTCCTTTTTAATCAAAACTCCCTAATTATTTCATTTTACCATGTTCCCAATAAATATGGGTATTGCTGAACCAGCTTGTGGTGGGTATATAGCTGCCTTTGTTTTATCTTCGTTAATTTTGTATTCCAAAAAGACTTGAAACTGTCTCAGAATGTTCCACAACACCGAAATGTGCTTTTTCTGGTTTTATCAGGTACAAAATAATGGGCAGCCGCAGTGGTGCAGTGGTTAGCGTTGTCACCTCACAGCAAGATGTTCTCCAGTTCGATCCTCGGCTGGGGTGCCTTCTGTGCGGAGTCTGCATGTCCTTCCTGTGGTCGCGTGGGTTTCCTCTGGGTGCTCCGGTTTCCTCCCACATCCCAAAGACATGCTGTAGGTGGATTGGACACTCTAAATTGGCCCTAGGTATGAGTGTGTACGTGTGTGCCTTCCGTGGAAGGTTGGGCACCGGGCTGGCAACTCAACACCATAAAACTCTACTGCCAATCATGAGCGGACAGGTGTGGCGAACCCTAACCGGGAAAAAGCCGAAAGAAGAAGAATCAGGTACAAAATAATATTGTCTGCAAACTAAACCAAATTTTCTTGATTACCATACCAATTATGTCCTTGAATTTCTGAGTCCCTTATTTCTTTGCCAGTGGTTCTAAATATAACGCAAATAAAAGGGAGAGAGAACACCTCTGTCTGGTCCCTATGTTCAAACAGAACTTATTAGAGAGGAGTCCCCCCCCCCACACACACACACACTAACTTTCACCTTCAATCCCTCGTATATTCTCCTAATCACTCTTATTATTTTATTTTATCAGGGAGTGCAGAGGCTTCCATTGCCCTACTCATAAAATGCCATTTTACTCTGTCGAATGCTTCCACTGCATAAAGACCCACCAGCAACAATAGTATTTTCTTACATTCTGCTTCCCTCTGGATCATCATTTTTCTATTAATGTTGTCATGTTTCCCCTCCACACAAACACACATATATATATATATATATATATATATATATATATATATGTATGTATACACACATTTAGACATCATATTTGCCATTCTTTTAGCCATTTATAGATATAAACACTTTATAATCATGGCTTAGAATCTAAATGGGCCAATACGAAGCTGGATCTGATAGGTCTTTACCATCTTTAGGTATTACAGCCTCCACAGCTTTCTTCCAACATGTTGTGGTGCTTCTCATCTTTTGAAAATACTGTTAAACTAAAACTTTCAGATCTTTATTACTTTCTTCCCTCCTAGCATTGAGATTTCCATAGGAATACCATCTATTCCCGGAGACTTCCCTGTAGATTGGTTATACATCACAGTTTTTATCTCATCTCCTCCTATTGTAACTGTTAGTGATCGAGTCTCATTTACCTCTAACCTTGGCATATTTAATTCTTCCATAGGTTCATAGGTTGGTACTAGGCTATCGGCCCTAGGGCCTATACAATCCTAACCATAACAATTCCCTGGCTATTTCTTCCCACACTATTTACTTCCCTGGTCCCCTGTCTAGCAGGGTGACTGACATGATCCCCAGGGTGAATTTCTTTTCTCCCATCCAATTGTCAAGCTTCCTTTTGAAGAGGGCCAAAGAAGTGCTCTGCTTGACATGTATGGGCAGTCTATTCCAGAGTCTGTGGAGCCTCTGGGTCAGGAAACAATTCCCTCCAGCATATTTTGTTTATTGTGATGACAAGGTTTAAATCCCTGGATCGTGTGGCTCTGAGGGATTGGGATTTCTTTAAGTGTAGCATGTCCAACAGCTCTGAGTTTGACATGGCCTTGTATGTTAAGCAGAGACCGCCTCTGAGTAGACGATATGCGACAGAGTATAGCTAGAGCTTTTTAAGGCGGTCAGCGTAGGGCATCTGCTTTAGGCCTGTAATTCTTTTAGTGAGGTATTTCTGCAGCCTTTTCAGTTGTTGCCGATGTCTTAAGAGGTACATACCAAACGGGACATTGTATTCTATAATGGGTCTAATGAGGGATGAGTACAGTATACTTTTTCTCGATTTACACATTTCTTTGCTTTATACAGATTGTCATAAAATTTCCAGAATATTTCTAATACTTCTACAGGATCTATGGTTATTTTCCTTGTTATAGGCTCCCTAAGCTTGGCTACAACCCTTTCTACTTTGTTTCCTGAACCACTGTGCTAAACGCTTTTGTACTTTAGAGTTATTATCAAACAGTTGCTTAACAGCAGCCTTTTTAAACTCGTGCATATTATCCAGGAATGTCCCTTATTTTTCTGCTTAGCATGCTACAGTTGTGCCTCTTCTTCTGTGAGATTCCTCTATTCCACAATACTTTAACCTTTGTCAGTCCCTCTAAATAATTCTTGTTGCTTCTTAACACTTATCTATTTTTTCTTTTATTTCTACCCTATTTTTAAACTCCACTTTCAATTTATCCCACTGCCTAGCTATATTTTCTGATGAAACTTCTGTTTTCCGTAATAGACATATGATAATCTTATCTCACTGATGTCATAATATTTCCTTCCAGCTTGCCTGCAGTTTCTCAAAACAAGTGGAGAAAGGAGATGCTACCCGAGGGAGGGAGGGTACTGGTAAGGCAAGAATGGTCATGAGATTCATTGGCTTTGGAATATCTAGGAATTTCTAAGGAGCAGTTGCTTATGTGCTGTTGCTGTCTGTGTGTAGTTGCGATGTGTAGGTGATAGATTAATTGATTCCTGAGAAAGCAGCCATTTTGAGAAACCGCAAAACAGGCTTTTCTTTCTATGCTAATGACCAGTCTGGTTATAAAGTGCAGCAACCTCTGTGAGAAAGTAGGCTGGTGGGGTCAGACCTTGACTGTTAGCATGTGGGGTACTGGGGGGGGGGTCTCCTTGCAAAAATTATTTTGTGGTATTTTTACTATGTGATGTTTACTGAGCTGTACAGGCTTCAGCTAGCTGAGTTTCTCATGTACAGTAAATGATGTGCGCTTGAGCTGTCTGTTACAAACAATGTTTGCTTGGGAATAATAAGAGATCTGTAGTTTTGAAGATTCTGAGTGAATGCTGCCCTTTCTTATATGACAGTTTCAATACTTCAGAACTGGGTTTGCTCCCAAAAAGGTGTTTGTGCCAGTGACTGGCCTGCTACTGTGCCACCTAGGAGGTAAGGCTGGGAACCATGCTGCCCTGTGTTACGAGCTAAGCTAAGAAATTTTAGGAGGTGTGGAGCCTTAAGGCAAGTATGTGAATAAAACAGTATTGTATGGGGTCACTTGGTCAACTGCAAAGTCAAGTTTTATTTAGTTTTGTTAAGACTTTCATCTCCCCTAGCCACCCTTCCACACAGTATTGCAGCAGATGTGGGAAAATGGCACATCTAAAAGAATGTTAAACAATGTGTTCCAGAAATTAATAGCTTGGGTGGTGCAGGGCCTCTGTCTAGAATCATAAATTAAAGGCAGCACACACCATAAAGCAAAGGGAGGATGAATTTTTACTTATAACTTTGAGGCTTTTGATGTTAAGAAAATTATTTTTAAAAAATGGAACTTATTATTAAATGGCAATAACATCATTAATAAAATAGGTGAAAAGTCAACCTTTGTATTTAGAAGAGGAAATAATTTAAAGAACTTTGGAGGCATCTAAACCAAACTTCACTAGAACCCCTGGGATGTTCAAGTGTGAATCCTACAATTAATGTGGATATATATCAACAGGACAGAGATTCACCATTAGAAGCACAACATATACTAAAACGAGGTTCAACTGTAACACAAAAATGGTGGTATATTTAGCTTATTGTGACTTCTGTCCAGCTTTTTACATCGGAAAAATGAACAGAAAGTTTAAAGAAAGAATATACGAACACCTGTACAGTATAAGGAAAAATAAAACTGAAAATGCTTTAGCTAGGCATATTAATAACTTCCCAAAACATAGATTTAAATTCAGAATAATCAACCAAATTACCCAAGACATAAGAGGTGGACCTGTATCACTATTGTTGGAACAGTTAGAACTTATTTGGCAACTGCGGGTTAATGCTCATCACTACCCGGGATTAAATGAGACTTGTTCTATTTTACCTTATCTAAAATTAAAAAGCCTGACTAGATAATTTCAAGTCTCTTAGAACATTGGCTAATATAAACATAAAATACAAAATATAATGTCCTTAAAACGTGTGCGTTGTTCTAATGTCGTTATTTACAACCACCACTTTATATTTGCTTGCTAATATACTTGTAGTCATGCAATTTAATATTCGAAGATATTTCTACTTGCTGCAGGTTAATTTTGTATGATGTAGTATTTTGCTAGTGTGTATTTAATTTTACACTAGACTATTTTAGGTATGTCCTTTTAATAGAATGCTTTTTTAATAGTCTTTTTAATAGAATGTTATTATTTATTTTATGTAGTTCAAGTATTGTGTACAAACACTTATGCTGGTCATTATAGGCTACCAAAGCAATGAGTGTTATTTGATTCCACATAAAGCAGCTACAGGATTATTACGCCTTGTTTTTTTTTTAAAAAAAAAAAAAGTTAGTCTCAAATTTCAATAGTTTTAAACTTTTAAGAGCCATTGAGTCACTAATTGTTATTTAATATGTTAATGTCTGTTGTCACATGACTGTTTTGTTAGAGTTTTTAAGCATAGGCTTATGTGTAATTGTTTATCTGAAGAAGTCGAGTCAGTGTACCTGACGAAAAGCACTTCATTAAACTTCAACTTTGGTCCTGAAGTTCTTCGGTTACTGTGGATTTGTTTTGTGCTTGATAAAACCATTAGCTCTTAGAGTTCAGCCACAGGGACAAATTCTGGGTACTGTTTCAGAGTTAGTCCTTAGGGCTAAGACCAATGCTGTTGTTGGAAGATGACTCTGATGGAGCATATTGTTTGTAAATTGAAATGGAAAGCCTACTGAGTAAGTAAAAATAACAGTAGGTCTTTGTCTAAATTCTCTGTCTGCACACAAGTCTGAGAAGAATGTGATTTACTAGATTCTATACCGGACCATTTCTGAAAATAAGATATCCATTGCTACAGATGTAATGACCTATTCCATAGTCTCTTCCTGTTATAAAGAATGTTGAGTATTTTTTTTCTCAGTATAGCAGGCATTTTGACCAAAAGTATAACAATTTATGTGACTTTTTGGTGGTTTGTCTTCCATTGCTCAAAAATCACTTCTTTCGGGCATAAAGTTTATGTTCAAGAATACTCTTGTATGACAGAATGTAAAGAAAATTTAAGTACATCTTGTTTGCCTTTTTCTTTACTTGGTACAATTTTCAGTTTATGTACTATTTTCTTAGGGTATATTTTTGCTAATGTCTGCCCTTTGTCATTATTTGAAAGTAACATATTTAATGGCAATCCGCTTCATGCACAGCCCTTTCCTTGTACTTCATTCTCATGTTACTCCAAATGTTGCATCCTCCATTCTTACGTTTTATTGCAGACTGTGACTATATTTTTTCACCGTGTGTATTTCCAACACATTACAAACCTATTTACAGTCTTGAACATAGTACAATTCTGATGTCATATTATACTAAAATTCAAATTACATTTTCAAGTTGTCTATTGGTATACCATTTTGCACATTGGTTGATAATTGTAATTTAGTCTCACAAACCGGTATATAGGCTCATAGATAAAAACTAGGCTAGCTGCTCTTGCAGGCCATTTTAAACCCACACAGTTTCTCTTTTTGTGCTCAATATAACCTACTCCCATTTGGTTAGAGATTGGCCTTACCCATCCCATGGTGGATAATTATATATTATCCCTAATGAGAATAACTGGGATCATATCATAGATAATTTGAGGGGACCCATGTGTGGGGTAAAGCACTTAGGAGCTTCCTCTGTCCATTAGTAGTACAGGGAATAGTCCTGGGGTGAATTTTCTGTTTCACATCTGTAGATCCAAATTGCTGTTAAATATGGACAGGAATGAACTTTGTTTTATGTGGATGGGAAATCTGTTCCAGAGCAGTGGTATTCTGTGCAAGATACCATTCTGTTGATACAGCAGAAGAGGTTTAGATCCCTAGACCGAGTATTTTTGATGCCACTGGACTTGCTGATGTGCAGTAAATCCCTCAGTAATGGGTTATTGGAAGCCTTGTATGCCAGACAAAGATAATCTCTTAATATCCTGTAGGATACTGAGTATAGTTACGAGGCTTTGAGTTGGTCTGATATGTGTTTAGGCCTTGTATCCCTTTATTAAGGAATTCTGTGGCATTCCAGTTGTTGCATATAACTAGACAGACACATTTTAAAGAGAATTATATTCAGTGACTGGACTAATGAGGGATTAGTAAACAATGACATCCCTAGATCTAGACACAAACCCTTTGTTTATAAGCTGTGCAGTATAGAAGGACTTTCTTACAGCAATGGACACATGTTGGTAAAGAATTAGGTCACTGTCCATATAAGTTCCAAAATACCGAACAGTTGGGTAAACTCTTAGGGGTGTATTGTCAGTGTGGTAGTTCCCTGGGATAGATTACTTCCCAAAGGATGCAGTAATACATTGTTTTGCATTTAGTTTTGGTCCATGATTTTGGCAACAGTTATTTATTTAAGACAAACCTTCCTGCTGGATGACTAGGTCATTTGTGGATTCACTGACTCCTCCTCACTTGCGGTAAACTGCACACTTAATTAGCCAGAGCCCTTTGGTATTAGCTTTTACTTCAGAAAAGTATTTAGGATCTGACTGTGTCTATTTGTGGTCCAGGAGGCAGTCCTGGGGTAAATTTTCTGTTTCATTACATTCCTTTCATAGGAAATCATTTATATCTCTTTAGTTTACAGTAGTTGCCTTTTAATATCAGACTTGCTGGCTTTTATTTTAACTACCTTTGTGTTTTAATTATATGTCTAGTTTGAATTCTGCTTCTCTATATTCTAGCCGTGGCAACAATTTACTTTATATATTTCTGATCAGGCTTTCCCATCATGCTTTTGCTTTTCATCTTTGAAATCTCATTCATTATACTAGCAATGTCTTCGGTGGTGGCGCTGCAGTAGCGTTGTCGTCTCACAGTAAGACGCTGTCTGGTTCGATTCTCAGCTAGAGTGTCTTCTGCGTGGAGCCATACGTAAATGGGCGTACCTTCGTTGAAGGTTGTGCGTTAGGGCTGGCAACTTGGCATGTAACAATCAACTGCCAATCATTAGCGGACCGGCATTCCACTGTGGCGACCCCTAACCGGGAAAAGCTGAAAGACACAACAACAACATAGTAGCAATGTCTTGGCATATTGGTTCAATATTGTACCTCTGAACTGTCCAGATTTTTGCCTTGTATTATTTTGATCTATACCTTATAAAATTTGTGGTTTTCTGCCATATTACTGGAATGATCTTAGGACTGAAGTCACTAAATAATTACATGCATTTGAGTTTCAGACTTCAAATCCTTCAGAAAATGTATCTTAATACAAACCTTGTTATTCTAGCACATTTCAAAGTTTAAAAGTGCAAATATGTAAAATCTGTCCCTATTTCTCGGTCATTGTCCCCCATTATGTTGGGCTTTGTCCAAATTTCTTGCACTAAGAGGTTGATAGCTATGGTTCAATTCTGATTTTCCACCTACATGCTACAGCTTTTTTAGCTGCTATCAAAATCAGGCATACAATGCCTTTGGTGTTTAGAACATCAGTAATCCAGCCATAGTTAAGCAAGAGCAGTCCCTTTATCAATGCAGTTTGCCAAGTGAATAGTCTGTTGAACAGATTTTGCAGTGCATGCCTGAAGTTTGTTAATTTTGTGCAGGACCAGAATATGTGCTCCCATTTCTTCACTTCCCCTTCTATACACACACACACACACATCTTCTGCAGTTGGCAACCTTTGGAAACATTTTTGCAGTTTGTTTGCCAGTTTGAAATACCTCTGCAGATGCTCCCTTGAAAAAATTGTACATTTCTTAGATTTAATAGCATACCTGGGTGCTAAGCATATATCAGTCCACCTCTCCCACTGTAACATCAAATTGTGAAATCTCAGCATTTCCTGAACAAAACATTTCAGGTCTCAGTATCCTTAGTTATTCTGATAGACCAAAAGCTTTGCCATTCTACTCAGTGTTGTACAGACTTCTAGTGGGTGATCTGTGATTCTCCTTCCATGCTATGAATGACCCGGCACTCTTGGAGCTCCTTCACCTAAAGAGAAACACTCATTCTTAAAACCTAAACTTACACTCTCCCATTAACAAGACCAGATGGCGTGACAGCTACTTAACCCAACATATGACCCATTTCTGGCATAGGCTGCCCTTACTTGTCAATCAGAATACTTCCCTAGCAACATGGGCACCCGCAGGCAGGTGCAAGAGGGTGCACTTGCACCCCCCTGGAACCGGCTGGCCGAAAAATTAATTTTATTTTAATTTTTAAAAAAAAATGTTTTTTTTGTTTTTTTTTTAAGAAAGGGCATTCCTCTTTAAGAACGCCCTTTGCATCCCGTTTTAGGCGCTGGAACCATAGGGCGACGAGGAGGGAGCGCCCTCCCACATTTACAGCTGCAAGCCCTGACTCATGCATGCACCACATGCTACGTAATTTAAAACACAGAAGTGCGCAGAAAAAAATTGATCGCATCAGTTCCTGGTAGCCACACTAAGTCACTCCCATGGGTCGGTAAGCTCCATTTCATTTCATTTCATTTCTATATGCAGACTGAGCTGTGCTCCATTTCATTTCCATATGCAGAGCAGTGCTCCGTTTCATTTAAGCAGGCTGTTCATTTCATTATCAAGAGCTGTGTCCCGTTTCATTAAACAGGCTGTTTCATTTCATTATGCAGAGCTGTGCTCCGTTTCATTTAATCAGGCTGTTTCATTTAAGAATAAAGAACTCCTCAAAAGGGGAATAAAAGAATAGATATACGCTCTGGGGGCCTCTGAGCTTTATGCACTTTCATTTTAGTTGTCATTGTCAACTACATGATGCTCTTCTTATCAAGTTAATCCAAAGTTACAAAAATATGACAACATATCAAAACAAATAAAAGCATAACTATAAAACTGTTAAAAGAATGTTCATACATTTCCTTCTGGAAGTTGGAAAAAAGTGATGCATTTACCATGCTCATTTGCTTGTAAAAATTCACTAATTTGATAATTTTGTGCTGTGGAAAATGAAAAATGCTAGAGACTGAATACAGAGAAATTTGCAAGAAAGTAACTTTCACCGTACATATTCAGACCACAGCACACTGTCATTTAAGATAGAGTGTTAACTTAAGAGGCTTATTTTTTCATTGCTGGTTAACTGCTACTTCAGAGTAGATAGAACATAATTCCGATCTGATCAGCATTTTACAGTATAACATTTTAGCTACTCAACCCACAGTTGCTCTTTTATATAACAAGCATTTTGTCACAAGAATAGCTTTAGTATTTGAGAATAGATTGCATTGCTTGTGGACCACAGTTGTAGCAACAATTCCCCTGTGCCATTTTATTTGGACATAAAAACAATTAGGCAATGTATTTCTCTGTCCAAACCTGAATTCATTTTCTAACTGTGCTTTAGTAAGCAATTTTATTTAAGGGGTGTGTAAGCTGTGTTTCTTTTCTATATGCAGGTGTTTCAATGTAAGCAGGCTGTTTCATTTCATTATGCAGAGCTGTGCTCCATTTCACTTAAGGTGTGTGCGTGCGTGTGCGTGTGCGTGTGCGTGTGCGTGTGCGTGTGTGTGTGTGTGTGTGTGTGTGTGTGTGTGTGTGTGTGTGTGTGTGTGTGATGCCCCAGTTACTTATACCTGAGGGTTAGAATTACCTAGGTTCAAAGCCTGAACCTTAGGCACAACAGCCTGCATTCTCTACCCACGCCATCGCCACCAGTCCAGTTATGATAGGTCCTCTTAAAATTTGTGGTTTTGTGGCAAATCAGTGAGAATGGAATTCACTAAATAATGATAGCCCTTTAAGTTTCAGTCTTTCTATCTTTTTTGGAAACACATGGTAACACAAAACACTATTTCAGCAGCTTTCTAAGATAATACAAGCAATATTTACAATGTGTCCCTGGTTTGGGGCATTTGCCTCCTCCCCAAATAAATTCTGTCTTTTTCCAGCTTTCTTCTGCTATGAAATTGAGAGATTTAGCTGTGGCAAGTGGATGGTGCAGTGGTAGTGTTGTTGCCTCAGAGCAAGAGGTTTTCTGGTTTGATTCTTGGCTGGGGTGCATTCTGTGTGGAGTCTGTATGTCCTCCCTGTGTTTGTATGGGTTCCCTCTGGGTGGTCTGGTTTCCTCCCATATTACAAAGACCTGCATCTGGAGCATCTCTCCCTGCACCTCTGCTGAAAATTGGCGTTGTTCCAAGTTGTACTTTCCTCTTAAATAAATGAAAAATTCTGCTGAGGGCTTCAGGGAAAGAGAAGTTTAGTTCTGCTTATTCCAAATCTGTTTGCATTGTTAGTAGCAAAACAGGTAGTTGCCTTACTTTTGATGTAGAAGGCTGGAGATTCTACTCCCACAGTATGCAGGTGGATCATTGATACTGTACTGTGTTGTACAGTACTGTGTTGACTGTGTTCAAGTTTGTAATTGTAATGTACGACTGACTAGCTGTGCTAACAAGATAGAAGGGTTCTAATGAAAGCCTTGTCGATGTATTGTATCTCCTTTCAGGCACTGTCCTTTAATTTCCCCACTTGGCTACATTCTACAAGTCCTGCTCTAAAGAGGGTCGCTAAACCTGATAAGAATGCACAGACAAGCTCTATTCATCAGTTCCACTACAATCTAACAAACGGCCAAGGTTAATATTTATCAAGAGTAAAGTACAAAGAAAGTTTTAAATATTTCTTTTAAAGCTAGCGTACTGGGTTAAAAACACGGCAGTAAACCACCTAATCCAATCTAAATATAGCAACTCACCTAGATAATTTTAGTAGAAATCAAAGTGCACATTAACAATAGAGAGAGGGAATTGTTTTATGCTTGGTGAACTATATAGTAGGGTATTTCAAATACTTACTTTATTCACTGTCCCTTGGATAGTTTGGTGCAGAATTAACCCCGCTCCTCAAGCTTTTCCTGCCTTACAACTCCTTCCCGTACCTCTGATGTATGCGAGGTTACTTATCTCCCTGCAGGTACCACCATTTTTTAATTACTGCTGTGTTTCTGAACCTAGTCGGCAGCCTCCAAATCAGGGTATGTAAATGCTGGTATTGTAAATGTATATTTCTGTAAATATCTCTTAGCGACAACTTGAGGAGTCCAAAACTGCTGGTTAACTGTTAATGCCTTTGTTTTTAAAACGGAGACTCAGCTTTAAAAGAACTCTGGACTTAGAAATCTCTTGGCAACAGCGTGCTTGCTAGTGCTGTATAACCAGTAAGGTTGAAAAAGGCACAGGGAGAAATTAATACTTTTTGTAGTTATCTCCACAGCAGAAGCGTGTATATTCCTGTAAATATCTTGTAGCTACTAAGTTTTAGTGATGTTATCGCTAGTAAACTGATAAGGTCTTTTTTGCTCTAAATCTGTTTTTATTGCAATACAGGCATGGATGAGCTGTGATAGTCCGCTAAAACTCACTATTTTATATTCACACAGCTATCGTGCTTTGTATAACAAGTTGCTGTACCTATTCTGTGCTACTCACTGTAGAAATGCAAGACTGTGTTCAAGTTTGTAATTGTAATGTACGACTGACTGTGCTAACAAGATAGAAGGGTTCTAATGAAAGCCTTGTCGATGTATTGTATCTCCTTTCAGGCACTGTCCTTTAATTTCCCCACTTGGCTACATTCTACAAGTCCTGCTCTAAAGAGGGTCGCTAAACCTGATAAGAACGCACAGACAAGCTCTATTCATCAGTTCCACTACAATATAACAAACGGCCACAAAACACGGCAGTAAACCACCTAATCCAATCTAAATATAGCAACTCACCTAGATAATTTTAGTAGAAATCAAAGTGCACATTAACAATAGAGAGAGGGAGTTGTTTTATGCTTGGTGAACTATATAGTAGGGTATTTCAAATACTTAGTTTATTCACTGGCCTTTGGATAGTTTGGTGCAGAATTAACCCCACTACGCTCACCCTCGCTATGCTCGGGCTCGCTACGCACCCCACCCTGCCCCCATATCTCACCCACCCCCAGTACTCCTACATTTATACTATTTAGCCACACCCCACCCCTTTTCTAGCCATACAAAACCACTTCTCTATTACCTCCCTCCCCCTCCCATCACTTACCAATCTAACCATCTACATTCCCTTTAAAGCAATGTACCATCACCCGAAGACAATTAAGTCCACCCCACCCACTATAACAAAGCCAACACTAAAAACTATACCTCTCATCCTACCACTTATAATTACACTATACCTATTAACTAGATATGAAGATCAGCTATACTCAGGATTCCACTACCCCAAATATCAAACTAGTACCCCCCAATCTTCACTTAGTACTGAACATATAACCTACTATCCAACCAATAAAACACCAAAACCTAATTACCAGTATCCTAACAAACCAAACCTAAATCACCCCAAATCCAAATATGGTCAAAAACTATTACTTAAACTTATGAGACTATTAGATTATCTAAGAAAAAACATAACTAAAGATGGAGACATCCACCCTAACCCAGGCCCCTCGTCAACCACAAACTCTGATAGCCCACCACTTTCTCTCAGGTCAACCAACTCCCTCCAAATTTGCCACCTAAATATAAGAAGCCTAAACAATAAGGTACACAACCTACATGCTCTTTTAGCAAAGTACCTCCCTGACATAATGTGTCTAACAGAAACCTGGCTAAAACCAGGAGCCAAAGATAATGAGATCGTACCACCTGGTTATAATATACTTAGGGCCGATCGTACAAAGAAAAAGGGAGGTGGTATTGCAGTGCTATACAAAAGCACACTTAACGTCACACTTAACCCCATTCAACCACCCCAGATCTCTAATGCTGAAATATTAGCTCTAAAACTACAACTAAATAAACAAAAAAGAATAAATCTAATTGGGATCTACATCCCCCCTGGGAAAAATTCTGACACACTGGAGAACATTCTTAACTGGTTAGCAAACAACTACCCTCAAGAAACTATTGTTCTGGGCGATCTAATTGGGATCTACATCCCCCCTGGGAAAAATTCTGACACACTGGAGAACATTCTTAACTGGTTAGCAAACAACTACCCTCAAGAAACTATTGTTCTGGGCGATGTTAACATTGACTGGAACCTGTGTTCCTCATAGTCCAACCCCACCCATATAAACCTCCATGGATTCTCACAGACCATATCTTCCTCCACCAGAATAGGCAATTCTAACCAAAAAGAGAGTATCCTGGATTGGATACTTATAAATAGTCATCCCCATATGTACATGTCTGGGACCCTTCCCAATGACCTTAGTGATCACCTTATCACATATATAAGGAAAGACAAAGCAGTAAGCTCTAAACTGCCCATTTACAGGTCAGTTAGAAACAAGAAACATTTTGACCTCAGAAAATTTCAGATGGAACTTAAATCCTGTAATTGGTCAACTCTTAAGTATCTTCCCCTAGAGGAGGCAGTAACAAATTTTAATACCACATTTCTAACCATACTTGATTCTCATGCCCCAAAAAGACTAATCATAACTAAAACACAAATAGCACATTGGCTAACAAATGACTCCAAATCTAAAATCAAACTTAGAAACAAAACATGGGACAAATGGCATACAACCAAGTCACCCCTAGACCGTATTAAATTCCAACAGCTAAGAAATGAGACAAAAAAAGCCATATCACTTGACAAAAAAAACTATTATTGCCAACTACAATATAAACACCAAAACAACCCTCAAAAGTTCTGGGCGGGTTTAAATAATCTTCTCCATCCAGGTAAATCCTCCACCCCTACCCCAGGAACGCTATGTGATAAAAACTCAGAAGAAGTAGCAAATACCTTTAATACTTTCTTTACTGATACTATCCAATCCTTAGCCAACCAATTATCTGCTACCTGCTCCTCAATAACGGATTATATCTGTAAGACTCTACTCTCATTTAACCTCCAACCTGTCTCCACTTGCTTTATATGATCCTTACTGAAGAAGCTAAAGCCAACTGCCCTCTCTGCAGACCTTCTCCCAGCCGAATATTTGCAAAAAGCTGCAGATGTCATAGCTTACCCCATCTCAATCCTAATTAATCAAACCATAACAGAGTCCACAGTCCCCTCAATATGGAAAATATCCTATGTAATTCCACTCCACAAAGGCAGCTCATCCACAGAATTATCAAATTATAGGCCAATAGCTATATTGTCACCACTGGCCAAAATCATGGAAATGTGTGTACACAAACAACTTCTATACTATCTTATCCAGAACAATCTACTAACCAGTTCACAACATGGTTTTAGACCCCACCACAGTACAACCACTGCCCTCCTCTCATTTACTGACATAATTAACCACAACCGGAATAACAAAAAAATATCCTCAGCTCTCTTTCTGGACCTATCAAAAGCCTTTGATATGGTTAACCACCAGCTACTTCTCCACACTCTGAAAACTCTCTACCTAGACAACCAAACACTGGACTGGTTTCATGCCTATCTCTCTGATAGGCAACAAGCAGTACTCTGGCAGAATAAGCTCTCTTGCCTCTTACCAAATACCATAGGAGTTCCTCAAGGTTCCATATTGGGACCTCTTCTCTTTTCAGTCTTTATTAATGACCTCTACACAGCCATCCCTGAGGCCACCTGTATTCAATATGCAGATGACTCGACGCTAGTTTGTTCTGATACATCTCCAGTTAACCTACTAACCACAACCCAATGCATTTTTACTGCAGTAGAAAACTGATCTTGAATCCAAACAAAACCAAATTAGTACTCTTCCATCCAACCCATAAACCCTCTCCTATATCCTTTACTATACAATCCAACAATGGGACTATCATCTCCCCAGACTCCTATACTAAACTATTAGGAGTTACCATTGACAATAAACTTAGATTCAACATGCACATTAACCAAACCATTAAAACCGTTAACAAGAAACTTGGGTCACTATATAGGATAAAATCTTTCCTAACTCCAATTGCCAAAGTGGCCATTGCCCGCTAACATCTTCTCTCTACCCTTCTATATGCCTCCCCCATGCTTACTAACCTTAACAAATCTGACCTAAATAAACTCTCATGTTGTTATAATCATATTGCCAGATTTGCAACTGGCATGCCCTATAGAACCCGTCACTGTGTTAACCTAAGAAACCTCGGTTGGATAGAATTACCAAACCTTCTCCAGCAGAACCAACTCATAGAAGCATTTAAAATTCTCAAACAACCTGACAACACTCCTGCACTGAAAAATTTAATTATACCCTACACCAATCTCAGCTGTCTATGCTCATCAAACAGGCTACTTGTCCAAACAGTCAAATCCTATAACGCCATTGGAAAAATATGGAACTCCCTTCCTTTCAACCTCACTCTTACTACCTCCCTAACCCAATTCAAAGAGTCTAAAATACCATTTTAAGTCACATTGGCTTTGCCAATGCTCAAACCCAGATTAACTCCTCTTCAGTAAGCCAAGATCATACTTTTCTTCAGGACTATCCAAGTATAAAAACTTTAGACCTTTATTCTCAATTGACCTAACCCCATATTTCCTTGAGAATTTTTCTGCCCATAAATGGAAGCCCTTTAATCTTTGCTAAAAGGACAACCTAGGGAAGAAAAAGATCTGTTGCAGTCTGTGATTGCTATTCCCAAGATGTTTTTCTATAATACATATATTTCATGTCTTCTCCTCATATGCATTAATTACTAAATGAAACAATATGTATCTATGTAACATGTATGTAACTTACTGTCAATGTGGAGCTTTTCTCCCCGGGCCTCCGCTGAAAATGGACATGTATCCAGTCGGACCATCCCAGTCAACAAATGTAAAATAAATAAAATAAAAAATAAATAAACTTTAAAGGGATTGGATGCTGCATTCCTGTGAATGTCCTCCTTTGGATGAATTACCTAGTAACTATGAACCTGTTATCAGTTTGCCATCAATTCCCTATTGCAATATTACTAGCTTATCATTGTTTAATGTAACAGGCAATTTATTCTTTATGGGCAACAGCCACTTTATTTGTATATGAAACAATGAAATATAAAGTTGTTTCTTAGCTGCAACCTCTTCATTAGAGATCCCTTTGATGTGGAATTATTTAGATGACTGACTTCTGCCGAAATTTTGCATATTTACTGATATTGGTGGATTGTAATGACAGAAGTTTAAGTGGCGTTTTATGGTTGAAATTTTCTGAAATGGGTAGTTCTGTCATTGGTTCATACATTGTTTCATTGCTTACTAGAAGATTGTTCAAAACTACAAATTTAAAACAGTCTAACAACTGGTGCTGTATGATACAAGGAATATCATTTAATATAATCAGGAAGGTGACTCAAAGAATGCATACATGTATGCATGACCCTAAAAATGTGTTTGAAAACAGCCCAGAGGAAAGTGTGAAAGGCTCAAAATCACGGGCAAAAGTTTAAGCTTTACTTTTGTTACCAAAGCAATGGATGAAGGTAAAACAGTTCACCACATTACCTTGACCTGGCCAAGCCTTTTGACACAATCCCCTACTCAGGTGTAGTACAAAAGATGAATAATGTAGGAGCAAACACTTGCATCACTAGCTGGATTGCCAACTTGCTCACAGGATGCAGGAGATCAAAATAGGGGAAGGGACCAGTCACCAATGGAGTCCTCCAGGGTTTGGTGCTGAGACTTTTTCTATTTGGCATAGACATCTCAAAAGTAAAAGGAAATACCAAAGGGCTTTGGCCGGCTAAGTTTGAGATGACTGCATGGTAGGAGCAGTTATTGAATCCTCAAATGACTTAACCATCATGCAGGAAGGTTTGTCCCAAACAATAACTGGTGTCAACATCATGACAATGCCCTCTGAGAACTAACTCAATTGTTTGGCATTTAGAAACTTGTGTGTACAGAGACCTAACTTTTGACCAACCTGTGCCCAGAGTCATAAGAAAGCCTTTCTATATTGCACAGCTTATAAACAAATTATGACTAGATCTACAGATGTTGTTGTCCCCCTTTACAAAGCTCTCATTAGGTCAAACTTTTTGTATAGTGCCCACTTTGGCATGTATCTGTCCAGTCCCATGCAACAATTTGGAATACCTTTAGAAATACGTTACTTAAAAGGATACAAGTCCTAAACAATAGGTCTTGCATGGACCACCTCAAAGATTTATTGCTATAGTCAGTATACTGCAGAATGCTTAGAGGTAACGTGTCTGGCATACAAGGCATCCTCCAACCTAATACAAATGGACCTACTGAACATCAGCAAGTCAAATGACATCAGAAATACTCAGTCCAGATATCTAAACTGTATGTTGTAGAGAGATGGATATATATCACAGAGGTCACCACTGTTCCAGAACACTATCCAAGTAAAACAAAGCTCATCCCTGTCCATATTCAAATGCAACTTGGATCTAAGGATGGGTAATAGAAAATGTACTCCAGGATTGTTGCCACTCATGCCACTAATGGATAGAGGCAGTTCGTAAATGCTGCATCCCTTATATGGGTCCCCTCAAATTATCTGTGGAATGATCACAGTTGTTCTCACTAAGACTAATATACAATTATCAGGCATGGGCTAGGTAAGACCAATCAGAAAATGTTAATTCAAGCACCAAAAGGGAACTGGCTAAGCTTAAAAAGTCCTCCAAGTGAATCTATGTTGTAGTAGTAAATAGTTATAAAAAATTGCCCATTTTAGATCACTAAGTGCCCCTGTCAACCCTCCACCCCCCCCAGTCTTCAACATCTTCCTGCACCTGACGCAACAGGTGTTTATGACCTGTTTTCATCTTCTGTGTCTATGCGACCGATGGTTTATGTCTTTGTCTTTCGTGCCTACTGGGAATTTGAATTCCAGAGGACGTTCGGACTGCGGACGAATGTAGAAGTGAGAGGTAGGTGTGTGCACGTGTGTTTAAGTGATGTGTGTGTCGAGCTAAGAATAAGCATTTTTCCTTTATTATGATTAAGAAAGCAGAATTGTGCAGAGAATAGTCACTATCATTAACAGAACTTAATCTATTCTCTTATAAATATGTTTTGAATGAGCCAAAGAAGCAAAAGTATTTCCTACTTAAAACAAAAAGTCATCTTATTTCTGTTTAATAGAAGATTCACATTATTTCTGCTTAATGCATATTATTTTCTTGTCCATCTTTGTTGGCTTAAGTACTGCACTGAAATCTAAGACAAAAAAGACTTGGCATGTACCATTAACTGTGATGCATTACAGCCAGAATTCATACAGAAACGTGGATTCATCTGTGGCTATGTATACATTCCTTTTTGTTGCATGTTGGAATGTGTGAAATGGAAAATAGTTCTTGTTTTGTAATCACTGCAAATCAGGATAAATATTTTATACATGTAGACAAGAAATGGTATGTCTTGTTAAATCAAAAATAAGTCCAAATTAAGAGTAAAAAGGAATGAATCAGCAAATATTTGACAAACACCTGCATATAAATCATGCTTATAAGGTAATGTAGATTGTAAGCAAACTTTTAATAGTCAAAAAGGTCAAGAAAATAATTACTGAGAACTGTATTAAATTATTATTAATGAGTTCATTACAAATAGTTATGCTTGTTTTAAAACCATTGAACATTATATCATTGGGGTCTTTATCAAAATTTCTCAGCCTTAATGTATACCTTAATAATCAGGTTATTATGTTTGCAAAATATTTGGCAACTGAAAATCCATTGCACAATTAAATCAATCAATCAATAAATAAAGGAAACTTCTTTGGATTTAGTCTTGAGATCTAGAGCATAATATATTATTTGAAGGTTCATAACCAACTATAATAGTGGAGCAAATTGTATTCTCTTGAAAAACAAAAAATGTTCATTGAAATAAAATATTAACTTTAAGTTTTATTAACTGGACGAAATGTTAAATATTTACTAACTGAACTTAGCATGATACTAGTAGGGATAGAAACTTGATTTCATATGGTTTCACTACTCATCCTGAACACACACACACACACACACACACACACACACACACACACACACACACACACCAATAAATTCATATGGTTGCTCTTAGTTAAAGTTCATAGACATATAACTTTACTTAACAAATTTTTATAAAGGTTAATGTAAGAGGTTCTGAAATACATGCATACATTTATATGAAGTCCTGTAAAATATATCTGCAGGTGACTGTAGAAATACATTACTTTTCAAAAATACATTTTATTCCCTATCTGAAAAAAAAAACAGCATTTGATGTATACCAGGCCACCTAGTATACATCGTGGTACAGTAGGTATCTAAAAGTGTATGTTATGAAATTGTAGGCAAAGTACTTATTTCATTACATAAAGCACCCATGGGGCTGTAAATGAAACGTTTAAGTGACTGTTACTTTACATTTCAATTTCTTACCAAGAAATTCTGCAGCTCATGCTGTTTTTTCATAATATTTTAGCAAAGTAATGTTCTAAACTGCTGTTTTCAATTATCTCCAGGGATTCCATTATTCTGTTTTGCTCTCAGCACTTCAGGTTTGGCACAAATTGTGGTAGTTAAGACGCTGAGTCGCACTGTGAGGAAAGTACATCGGTAATATTATTCAGCTCTTTAATTAGACCTATTTGTAGTTATTGATATACTACTTATTTTTCTTTGGTAGCGTAATTTGTCCATTGGTAGTGACTTTTTTATTTTAAAAACAGTCTGGGTTTGAATAACTGCACAAATATATATTTGTCCTGTGTGTCATCAAGAAGGTACTTTGTCAGAAGCAGGTGCAGTGATTCTAGCAATGTTCTAAGTTCATGACAGCAATATTTATAATTTGCTCCTATTTATTTTAGGCTTTGTCCAGATTTCTTGCACAAAGAGGTTGAGGTGTGTGTGAGAGAGAGTGAAATGCCCTAGTTAGAGTTAGCAGGTGGAATTTATTTTCAAGTGCATTTTCAAGGAATTGTGAGCTTCAAGGGAAGAGAATGCTATGCCTGCTTAAAATGTGCAACTGTTTTGTTTAGCAAATGGTATCACTGTTGTGTTACAGAATTTTTAAAACAGCACAGAAGGTAGAATACTTGCATCTTGATACAGAGGGCTATAGGTTCTACTCCCACAACATGTAGATTTATATTTTAAGGGGGTGGAGTACTACAGTCCTGAGTATGTCCTCCTTTGGATGAGATGCCTAATAACTATGAACTTGTTTTTCAGCTTGCCACCCATTCCCTATTGCAATATACCAGCTTACCATTTTTTTTAATATAACGTAGACAATTTATTCTTCAAGGGCAGCAGGCATTGAATTTGTAGATTAAACACTGAAATATAAATTTGTTTTCTAGCAATAACCTCTTCACTGGTTTCAGATCTCTTTAATGTGGAATTATTCAGGTGACTTTTACTTCTGCAAAGATTCTGCATATTGTTTAATATTGGTGGATTGTATGACAGAAGTTTGAGTAGCGTGGCACTTTATGGTTGAAATGTTCTGAATTGGGCAGGTTGTCATTATTGGTTCATATGATTTGTTTCATTGCTTAAAGGAAAAATGTTCACTCTAACAAGTGGTGCTGTATTATACAAGGGATATAATTCAATTATTAAATAGTATAATTAATACAGTCAGGAAGGTGAATCAAATAACTTTTGCATGGTTCTAAAAATGTGTGCAAGGAGCCTATGATTTAAAAACAGCCCAAAGATAAACTTACCCTGCCACTGGCCAGATGCATTTTCTTGAATGCGGGTTTCAATGTTGTTTCAGTGAATGTGGGTTTCAAAGGTAGAGAAGTTTTAATGCTAAGTCTCTTTTCATTGTAAGACTATTGCTTTGTTTAGGTTTAGTAAATGTGTATCAGTGTTTGTGCTATAAAATTTGAAATAAAAGTTGTAAATGAAATCCAAATATCTGTAATCATTGTAGAAGTAAAGCATAAAACAGTATGCACACTGAGAGATTTGAACAGTGTCTATGATGAATAGGGAGAAATAGCCAAGTAATGGGACACTGGAATGGCTGTGTGGGCAGGGGGTGGGGCTGTGCGGGTGGGGGCAGGAGAGGGGGGTGGTGTGGTGTGGGCGGGGCTTGTGTTTGCACCCTCCCTGCAAAAAATCCAGGCTCCCTTGCCTAGCAACCTTTTAAAACCAGTCTGGATGACTCGATACACCAGGAATATATGAAGAAAGTCTACTTCATGGGGGAGCACTGATAGTTTCTTTGGCTGTGCTTCTTGATCGTCTTTTTTGGACATAAGTTTAGTAAGAACCTATGAACTATGTACAGTTTAATCTCATTTACAGTTGATTCTGTAAAGAAGAATGCATCTGTGCTAACTAGCAGCAGCGGCCTTAGGTCAGCTGGTACCCTAGGCAAAGGTGCTCCACAGCACCCCCCCACATCACCCAGGTGCCGCCAGCCTGGTCTACCTACACCAAATAAATACTGGAAAAGCACCCCTGTTACAGCGGCGCCCTAGGCGGCCACCTAGTTGGCCTATGCCTAAGGCTGGCCATGCTAACTAGGCAACCTCTCTGCTATACTCTTCTTCCAAGGTATAGTTTGTTTGCATACTACTTTAGGTCTGACCACTGTCATTTATTTATTTTAAGCCCCCAAGACCCACATTCTTATTTCTTGCAGAGCATTTCTGCTAAAGCAGTATTTAGTTTCATTTATTGTCATTTTAAATGGCCTGAATTATTTTTAAGGTACCAGCTTTTCATTGTCTTGGTTATAAGCCTCTGCTCTTTAAAGTTGTATTATTAGCTAACTTGGCAGTAAATGCATACAGTAAGCAGCTGCTATACAACTTACACCACCTGTGTTATTTTTTTAAGGTAAACTTTCCTCTCTGTTCTTAGAGGCAAAGGTTTAGACCCCCGCAGGTACCGTGCAGTAGCTACAGTACTATCACTTTCTTTTACCTCTGCTCTAAACTCATGCCATATCCCATTTTTTCTGTACACTCCTTTATTTTAATGCTAATAAATTATTGCAGAAAATCCATGCTTAAACTAATGCTGGGGCATTAACATGTGCTGTATTAAGTGTTAAAGCATAACAAGCATGAAACTAGCAAGAGTCCCCCCCCCTCCCCCAGTCAATTCCGTATGTAAACCAATTTATCTTGTTACAGGTCCTCTCAGACCTATAATTCAAAGCTTTACCATTTTTGGCTACCAAACACTGACGAGGCTTTTTTAGCTAACTCCAAGACAGGAATTCTTTAACTGGCTTCAAGCCAGAAATAGCTCACTGATGAGCACAGTGGTCTAGATAGTTTGGTAAATCATTGAACATTGCTGGCAGATGGCTAAGTAACACTGAAGGGATTCTTGATTACCAGCCTGTCAGATTATGTTCTGTTCCTGCCCCAGATTCAAAATTACAGTTGCCACTACGTACTACTTGCTTGCAGTGTTTTCTAATTAAAGAATTTCTGTAGGTCTAGTAACTCCGTACAACTTGGAAACTAAAGATGTTTTTCATAGTCATTGTTGCAGTACTGATTCTTGGGTCTTCCTGCCATGCAGAAACCCACAACTTTCCTGATTTCCAAAGTCTTTAACATCATCTATAGCTGATGGACATCCAAAGGTGATCTGGTTGTCAGGGTATAAGAAGGATGTCTGTTGGCACCATCTTCAGTTATTTCTAGGCATACAGTCTGATGTACTTCACGTATGTCTGGTGCACTTAAAAGTCCACCTTGTCTTGTCTGTAACTTGTCTTACCAGAGAACTTTCTTCTTCCAGTCAGATAAGTAGCTCACTGGGGGAAATATCTGTACTAATGTAATGTTCATAAAAGAAGTCAGTAATTGAAGTATGGGAAGCAAATCCTGCATAACGATTTTTACTTGTTTTGTCTGTTCTGCTTGGGGTCACAGCACAATGTCTCTAACTGTGCTGTTTGTGCAAAACTCCATGTGAAAAGCCTAAAATATAGAGCCAAGGTGCTAGCCAGCCATATATTCTTCTCCCTTTTTTAATTTCTCCAAGTCTATTGAGTTTCTAATGCCATGACAGGAATGGACCCCATTCCTAAGTTAAAGTATGAATCTGATGTTGTCAGTCTTCATTTCATCCTTGACAGATGGGTTAGGTTCCGATCTCTGAACCAGCTCTGCCATTACTGCAGCTTGCGCCAGCCAAAAACTCTCTCGCGAGCTTCACTTCTACCCAGAATCTCTCTCTCTGTCTTATCTCAGATCTCTTTTGCTGCTTTCCGAAAATGGTTGTGCCTAGCTACTACTTTCGAGTGTTAGTGGCTTTAGGTAAGTTTTTCTCTTTTTCCTTGTAATTTTCTGTCTCGTTTCCCTTTTCCTTTTTCTTGTTACACTGAGTGTATTTCTCCAAGTATCATCATTGATACTTTTTTTCTTTATGCTTTGGTGTATTCCCCACGATCATTGCTGATATTTCCCCCTCTCTCTCTGTCATAGTCTTTCTATTGTCCCTGTACATGCTTGTGTATTTCTATAGCTATCATTGTTGATGGTCTCCTTTTTCCTGCTATCTTAAAATATAAGTAAAAATTATATCTGAGGTTGTCAATCTTCACTCAGTCCTTGACTGTCAGCTTGGTTCCAAACCTTGGAACCGACTCTGTCGTTTACTTCAGCTCGCACCCACCAAACTCTTGAGCTAGTCTCTACCCATAATGCTCCTCTATAAATTACCCCAGATCTCGTTTGCCACTTCATGTGTCAGACGCATTTCTACTGCTGTCGAGCTTTGGCTATATTTCAGTGAGTTTTTCTTAAAAAATTTCCTTCATATTTCTCTCTCTGGCTGTTTACCTCATTAGCATAATTCTTTTTCTATCCGCTCCTCTCCTTTTCTTCTCTACAGTCTGTGTGTGCGTGAGTGTCCTTGTTTATTTCTCTTCTGCTGTTGGTAGTTTCTGTCAAAGTGCCATTGTTGGTACTCCCTCTTTGTTACCTTTCGAGATATTCTCTCTTTCCCTTTAATCCTTTCTTTAAAAAAAAAAAAAGCTTTCTTCTGCCACTGTTGACTGTATGATTGACATGGAAGGGAAAGTAGATTCACCTGTTAAATCTAAGGGCACCTCAGGTTTTAAGAGGTGTGAGAAGTGTCAGGGCAAAATACCCAGTTCAGACTCGCATATTTTGTGTATACTGCCTAGGGAAAGTTCTTTTACAAGAGAGTTGCTCGATTTGTCACAGAATGTAAAAACAAATTAGTTTCAAAAGGACCTTTAAAATCGGACTTTGATGAGGCCATCTCTGGGTTAAAGACTGAAGCCAGTTCATCTTTATCCTCTTCTAGGAAATGTCATCCTTCGGTTCACAGTATTTCTGAACTGACAAAGGCACCAAAACATTCCCCGGTGCTGACCACCTCCACGGCACCAAAATCAGGCTTGGGCACTGAACTTCTTGAATCTTCAGAGTTGACATTGGCTTCCTTGACTCCATCGCCACCCGACAAACCAAAATTCATCTCTGTACCTAGATCTAGGTACTCTCCATCTACTGACCCTCATATAGACAGAATACCTAGAACCTTCCTCGATGTCAGGGGATTGTCTTTGGTTCCCAGCCAACCTGGTGTTGGAACCTCTTCTTCTACGACACCATTTTTTCCTTCAACTCCTATCAAGACTTTGGAACTCTCTGTTTTAACACTTCTGGCACCAACAGGCTTGGTTCTGGTAGAAACTTTGTGTCTGCCATTGAGAGCCACCTTGAGTTCCTCAAGCCCTTCGGCACCAGAGGTCTCCAAGGGTCGATCTTCTCTGGTTGTGTCCGACGTACATGGACTGGTTTCCGTAACTTCGGAGCCATCCATGTCCCTTGGTGCTTCAGCCCTTGTAGGATCGACCCAGGCTTCTGTTTCGGGGATCACCTCTCCAGTGCGGGATATGACTGCAGTTCTAAAGGAGTCTGTTTTGGTTCTGGGCTCCCATCCCTCTACTGAGGTGGCCGGCCTTTCGAATCATAGAGAAGGCTTTGTCCATTGGAGACTCAGTCTTTGCCATCCCTGTCGGGACAGATTGCCACATCTCCTCAACCTGAGCTGCCATCCTTCTCATCCCTAGGACAGAGGGCACAAAAGTCCCAGGAAAGACGCACTTTGGTGGTTTCTTCTTTGGACACTTCCCCAGAACATCCCCCGGAGGAAGTACCTGCGAGAAGAAGTGCAAGAGGAAGCACTTAGACTGCCCAGAGGAGTCTTTCACTGAAGATACCAATTCTGATGAAGGGGAAGGTTCCCCCATGTCACCCCCTGATGATGATCCCTTCGGGGACATCCTAGAAATCATGAAACAGAGGGGTATCTGGTCTTCCATCCATCTTTCCTCGGAGGAGTCTGTATACCTGGAGGCTTTTTGTGCCCAACCCTCTACTTCTTGGATATCTCCTCCTGCTGATGATCTTATTAAATTGATTGTTCAGCAGATGTGGAAGATGCCCGACTCCATTGAGCCGATCCCCAAGAGCCTGATTGAATCCTTTCAGCCCCTAAGGATGAGTCACACTGGCCCAAAGGTATACCCATTGATGCCATGGTGATAGCGGCAGCCACAAAGAAGGAACTTGCTGAAGAAAGTCCAACTATCCATCCTTCTAACAAGGAGTCTAGGACTTTGGATAGGTTTGGGAAGCATGTTTATACTTCAACAACCTTTGCTCTCAGGTCTTTGAATTATATGGTGCACTTTACAAGGTTACAGAGGGATCTGATCAAGGAGCTCTCTGGTACCTTCTCAGGAGCAGTGGCTGAAGGGGTACTGGACAAAGTTACCTCTCAGCTAGCAACCCTTGATGCAATTTCTCACTCGTCCATGAGGCTGATTGCTCACACAGCTGAAGGGCTGACTAGAGCAGGGGGTTCAGGCATAGACATTAGAAGGCACTCCTGGATGCTCTTGTGCGACTTTGCAGAGCCATTTAAAGTGTTATTCATCAATGCTCTGCTTGACAGATCTACCCTTTTTGGTCCCAAGGTAAAAGACACACTAGCCAGATGTGAAAAAGATGGCAAGACCCTTTCTGCCATAGGCGTTCGTTTCTCCGCTCCTCAGCGGCCTTACTCGAAGAATCAAAGAAGTGGGGGACTATGGTTTAAAACAGGGGTGTCCAACCTTTTGGCTTGCTGAGGCCGCATTGAGTGAACAGCAATTGTCTTGGGGCCACATATAAAATATATCATATAGTTAACTCTTTCGCTGCCACAGGAGACCAAAGTCGACCTTCTGGCTGTATTGTAGGTGCATTTGGACAATTAATAAATTTAATAAATGCCTAATATTTGCCTTAAAAGTCTAATTCTCATTCTGATTTTAATTCTCTAATCTACCAGTTAACTCTAACATCTTAGTTAATATATAGATTTTTTTTTTTTTTTTTTTTTTACAAATAAACAGATATTCACTACAGCACTAGCATTTCTCACTGGGAAAACCACTCCAGCAGTCCATCTACATACAATGTCAACATTAGCAGTCCTTAATACTATAATCCACAAAAATAAGCCAACAAATTTGCAATAAAGTAAAGAATTCACATTACTGACTTAATAAAACAATTTTGAATAAGTTAAAAGAGGGTCCCACCCAAACAAATGACTGGTGCCAGAAACATGGCCTCAAGCTAAATGCCAAAAAATGCACAATCATCCCCTTTGAGGAGAGTGATGTCCCCACAAATTATCACATTAATAACAATGTTGTAAGCATGCAATCAGTCGTGAGGTGCTTGGGCACCCAGGTTGGTAGAAACCTGACTTTTGACCACCACCTTGTCTCTGTTGTACGGAAAGCTTTTTACATAGCCCACCTCATTAGTAAGGGTATCTCATCCAGGGACAAGGAGGTCATAACATCCCTGTATTCTTCCAAGATTAATTATTGAGTGCAACACCCCTTTTGGCATGTGCCTCAGCAAAACACCATGTCAAAAGAAAGACTACAACCATTTCTGACAAAAAAGGTCAAAGGAGTGAGTTCACTTAGTTATCCAAACAGACTAAAAAGCTTCTTGCTTTCCTCTGTCTCTCACTGGCCCCTATAAATTTTATCACTCGCTTGCTTTCCAGACTAAGAAAGATCCTACCTTAAGAGACTTTCTCCACCTCAGAATTACTGGTTATATTTAAAACACTCACTACAAAGACCACAGCCTTCACTGCAACATAAACAAGCCACTTTGTATGGACAGGTTCTTGATACAAAAACTTTCAACTTCTGTAAAAAGCTCCTCTCGTTATCAAACAATGTAGTTCAACAACACTACAACTGGATGGATAGCCATGAATGTACTCCTTAAGTAAGTAGCATAGCCTTCATCAAACCGGAAGGAAAATCCACATACTAAACTTTCCCAGCTGGATGGCTAAGATCTAATATTGGTTACTGAAGTCTACTTGTCTAAGAAGAGGGGCCTATTTAACTAAGAATTCCATTTGCAAAAATATATTCAGTATACATATTAAATCTCTCTCTCTTACACACACACACACACACACACACACACACACACACACACACACACACACACACACACACACACACACACACACACACACACAAAAGGAGCCCCTACTTGTAAAATAGGCAACCTCAGTAATCACATGACACAGTCTCACTGACTGAAATTGTCTGGAAGTCAAAATATCTGAAAAAAAAAAATCATAATAGAGATGGATTCATCCATGCAATTTCCCACCACCAAAAGGACCAATAATAAATCAACAAACAACTGCTCAGCAAAAATTAAATCAATAAGAAATCTATAAACTCTCTAAGATCATACTACATACTGGAGTAAACATATAACTTCCCTCCAATCTAAAGCCATTTGACATTCAGACATTTTAATTTGTGCAGAAGTTATTCACAGACTGACAGTTTACTAAGATGTAATGCTGACCATTGCTTTTGAAAAAAACAAATTCCCACACTTTGTCAATAGGTCAAAGTGAAGAAAGGATAACTTTTTTTATTTATTATGTATTTATTTAATTTTGGAAAACATCTTTAAAACTGTTAAATTGATCACACACCCAGAAACACAGAAAAGTTATTGTGATAAGTAAACCACAGACTGCTGCAAGAAATCAGTCACAGCACATTATGCTTATGTCCGAACCAATGAAGCATACCTGTCAATTCCAAAAGAATTAAAGTAGCTTAGTAAGAAAGTTATTTGCAAGGTTACATGGCAGTTTATATTGGAAATAAGTGGAGATATTAAAAACGCTCTGTTTCTCATAATTATGTTGAAAAGTCTTCCAAGGTAAATACAACCTTCTGATTTAGCATGGAACCATACCTCTCAAACTTAGAGCAAGAATTCTGGACAAAGCAAAAAATAAAATTGGGACACAGGCCCAAAAATAGTTATGCATCACAGACACCATTGAAACAAGTGTAGCTGCAAACATTATACATCACGTATAATGTTTCTATCCCATTATTGCCAGTTAAGCATTATATGGCTCATTCAATCCTGCCTTCTTTTGCAACAAAGAAAACCATGCTTTGAAATGACAAATCCATTAAAAATAATAAAACACATTGGCTCCACATCCTGCAACTTCCTACCTGCAAACAACCTCAGAGCTTTCACTGAAACTAGGTCTGCTTATTTCCACAGAATGACACCTCTCCCTAATTACATCTAATGGTATACAATCTACCAGGATCTGGACTACCTGAAATAAATTAAATTATGGCCTGTAAATTGCAAGTGCACTTTGTTTAATTAAACTACATTTCAAAGCCCACTTGCTGTATTTTTTCAGTAACATCCCAATATCCATTTCTAGGTCACTTTACAAGACATTGGCAGTGGTAGACTTAACATCCACCAGATCCCTACAGGACCACACTCATACTGCTAACATTGTCCATTAAATGTAAATATCCATCCACTGTAAATGGCAAGAAACTGTCTTAAAAAATATTTTTCGCATTCCTAGTACCCAAGTATCAGGTTTTTAAACAAAGAAACATATTCTCCACAGTTTGTAAGTCTCTGTCTTTAATAATCATCTACTATTGCAGCACTCCCAACACACACACATACACACTAAAACCCCCAACATTTAAAAAATGACATTGTGCCCACCTGATTTGCCAGTATTGATGATCCACCAAAGATATGGTTACTGTTGTCCAATCTACCACTGCTTAGAACCCACCAATGACAAGACAGTACTGGGTGAGTTTTTTGTTTGTCAAAAAAAACAATAAACTTTATATGCTACAGTCCCACATTAGTCAATCCACTTCTGACCCATTAACCCTATGCTGCTGTCTCATTCTTACTCCCTGGGAATGCATTACCTTGGATGACTACTTTTATTTCCTAAGCAAAAGACACAAATTGGAAGATGGGGCAAAAATCCAGACATTGTTCAAAAATCCATATAGTTGAGAGGTATGATTTCATATTCAATACAACATTCTCCCTGTCAGAAAAGCTGCAATTTAATGAAAGTGTACTTTTAATGTAGGATGCATTTGTGAGCTAACATGTTTGTATGTTAGTCTCTTTGTGCATGTGTCTCTCTCTCTCTCTGTCTCTCTGTCATGCACACATAAACACACACACACACACACACACACACACACACACACACACACACACACACACACACACACACTTCTATTTTCACGCACACAAACATTCTGCTTTCATGCATGCACTCACTCACACCATACTTACCTATTGACACAGGTTAAGTGCTGTCTCTTTAAAAGGCAATGGCAGCAAATCCATAGACGAGTCCCTCTTCAGCAAGAACACACACATTGATTCTTTGGCACAAAATAATGGCGCGAACACACACAGACCCTTCTTTGGTGCAAAAAAATCAAAACTAGAAGGATGGTTTGGTGCATGCGCACACTGATGTTAGAGTTACAGGTCACGGGCATGAAAAACACAACAAAAAAGTGTTTTGGGGCATGCATACATCGATGTTGGAGTTAGAGGTAGAGGGCCGCATGGCAGAGCTCTGAGGGCCGCATGTGGCCCGCGGGCCGCAGGTTGGACACATCTAGTTTAAAAAATCCAAAGTGCTTTTCCAGGATTCATGTGGCAAAGACTTCCCTGGGGCAGAGGGGGAAGTAATGGAAGATGCTGCCTCAGAGGCAGAAATGGATGGCAAAACCAGGGGTCCAGAGAATCTTTCTTTGGTACTTCCTATCAGCACCCCTGAACTGAGGCCTGATCACTCTTCTCTGGAGGCAGTTGGGGGACAACTTTCTCTGCACAAATCCACCTGGCAACTATTAACTATGGACAAATGGGTGCAGAGAATATTATCCAGAGGTTATGAAATCCCACTTTCATTACCCCCAATCACCCAGAGAAAACTCCCGGATATCCCACCCAGTCACAGGGAAGCAGCAGTCCTAGAAATTCAAAAACTGCTCGACAAAAGAGTCATCCGAAAAAGTCCCACCAGACCAAACAAGATCTGGATTTTACTAAAGGTTCTTTTTAGTGCCCAAAAAAACAAGGTACTGGAGACCCATCTTGGATCTTAGCCAGCTTAACAAGGCAGTTCATTGAACCAAATTGCAGATGGTCTTGGTATAGTCGATACATCCATTCTTGGAAAAAGGCGATTGGATGTGCTCTATAGACGTCCAGGACATGTATTACCATATAAAAATGGACAAACGCTCCAGGGGCTTCCAGCACTTCCAGTTGGGAGCCAGTCATTTCCAATTCAGAGCATTGCCCTTTGGACTCACCGCAGCCTCCAGGGTGTTCACCAAATGCATGGAAGGGGTTGTAGCTCATCTCAGGCTGCAGGACATTCTAGTTTTTCCATACCTTGACGACTGGCTCCTCACCACTACCACCAGGTGTCAATTAGAACAGGCAAGAAATTATACTCTGCACCTCTGTGCATTTCTAGGTGTAACAATAAATTTCGAAAAGTCATTAAAGCTTACAACCTGCTCAGCAGTTAGATTTCATAAGAGCCTGCTTAGACACTGTTACAGGAATTGCTTCTCTTCATCCAGAAAGACTATAATGCATCAGATCCCAAGTCAGACAAATTCTAAGAAAAAAAAGAGTTCCAGCAAAATTCATCCTAAATGCATTAGTCCAAATGGCAGCAGCAATAACTCTTGTTCCCTTAGCAAGATATCACATGCAAATCCTGCAGTGGTTACTTGCATCCCAGTGGTCTCTGATGCACCAGCCAATGTCTTACCTAATCATGGTTACAAATCGCTGCAAACAAAATCTTATGTGGTGGCTCCACTGCGATCAGATTCTCTTGGGACAACCTTTCATTCTTCCCCAACCCCAAGCCATAGTAACCATGGATGCTTCCCAGATTGGGGGGGGGGGGCGGCATTATCTGGGAAGAACAGTCCAAGGCACATGGTCCCAACTGGAGGACAATGTGTACATCAGTGTTCTTTTGATGAAGGCAGTGCTGTTAGCGTTACAAGTATTCCAGGATGCCCTTCTTCTAGGGAGAGTAGCAATTCAAACAGACAATATGTCGGTGGTCTAGTATATCAAGAAACAAGGGGGAACCAAATCTTACCCATTATGTCGATAAGCCCTCAGAGTTTGGCAATGAGCGATTTCTTCCAACTGCTTTCTCATAGCAGTGCACATTCTGGGGAGCTCCAACATGATACCAGACAAGCTGAGCAGAACTATTCCCATGCCTCATGAGTAGTCTCTCAGCCCTGTAGTGGTGAACAAGATTTTTTGTCACTGGGGCGAACCCTGCTGCGATCTTTTTGCCTCACCTTTGAACAACAAGTGCAGAAGGTACTTTGCTCTGACTCCCCAGGGAGTCACCCAGAGATGCTCTCCTCCATGATTGGTCCCCTGGTCTTCTCTATGCCTTTCTTCAAACTCCTCTGATATTGCAGTTTCTAAAGAAAGTCAAGAGGATGGAAAACTCCGTAATCCTCATTATACCCCCTTCTGGCCCTGACAGGTTTGGTTTCCCTTCCTCTGGCCTCACCTTCAGAAACCATGGATTCTGGACCCAGCTCCAGATCTGCTGTCTCCTCCAGAAGGCATGATTCATCCGAATCTCCAACTTCTCAAGCTCACTGCATGGCTTCTCCAATTCCCATGATTGCCAGACATCCTTCCCTTTCCTCTCCTGTCTGACAAATTATTGTGGCTCATCACAAACCTTCAACTAGGAAACTTTATCAAAGTAAATGGGAAATATTTGTGAATCGGGCCCTTAACAACAAACTTGATCCTTATTCGAGCCCGGTTCATAAGGTTTTGGATTTCTTAGCTAACCGCTATCAATCTTGTTCCTCTGAATCAGCAATTAAAGTTCATCTAGCAGCAATCTCGAACTTTCATATGGGATTTGATGGCTCATCTGTAATGTCCCACAAACTCTGCAAAGCATTTTTAAAGGGACTCCTGATGTTAAGATCTCTATTTAAAGAACTAGTTCCTCCTTTGGATCTGACATTAGTCCTACAGTCCCTTACTTTGTCTCCCTTTGAACCATCAGCAACTTGTGGCTTCGTTTTTGTCTTGGAAAACTTTATTTTTAGTAGCTATCGCATCTGCCAGAAGAGTATCTGAACTTCAGGCATTATCCTGCAAACCTCCCTCCTTAATATTTCACAAGGATAGGCTTGCCCTTATGACCAATCCATCCTTTTTACCAAAGGGTAGTTTCAGAATCTAATATAAATCAGACACCTCAATTGCCAGTCTATTTCCTTAATTTTACCAATAAAGGGGACTATTCCCATCATTTGCTAGACATCCACAGACAACTACATTTTTACCTTCATAGAACAAAGGATTTCAGAAAGTCTGACCAATTATTTGTTGCATTTTCTTCTCCATCTTTAGGTAATCCAGTTTCAAAGGTTACCTTGGCAAAATGGCATAGAGACTGTATTACTTTTATCTATCAGTTGAACGGGCTCCAACTTTCACACCCAGTTAAAGCCCCATTCTCCTAGAGCGGTGGCAACTTCTGCAGTTTTTCATGCCAGAGCATCCCTGGACAATATTTGTGCAGTGGCCATTTGGTCTTCTCCACATACCTTTATCACTCATTACAAATTGGATCAGGTCCCAAGGGGACAGGCATCATTTGGTTCAACGGTGCTTAGGAATATCCTTTCGTGAGACCTCCCAAGACTAAAGTAGCTGGGGACTTTGTCCCACAGTCAAGGATTTTGTAAAGATTGACAACATCAGATAAAGAAGTTATGTCTTACCATAATGTTCCATCTGTGTTGTCTATCTTCACTAACCCTTGACATTCCCCCTCTCCAACCCCCATCCTGAGACTCTTAGTGGACCGAATCCTCCCAGAACTGGCTTCATCATAGTGACACATATCTGGTCTCTGTTTATATTATTCTTATCTGCCACTAATTTAGACAAACTCAATCTGAGGTAATTTGCAGAGGAGCATTATGGATAGATCATAACTCGAGAGTTTGAAGGACACGAGCTGAAGTAAATGGCTGAGTCAGTTCCAAGGCTAGGAACGGAGTCCACAGTCAAAAATTAGTGAAGATCGACAGCACAGATGGAACGTTATGGTAAGACATAACTTCTTTTTTTATTCTGCGCTTGCTTTCCCTTATTTTTTGTGTGGAGAGAGATTTATTTAGCAGATTTTTCTAACTGTTTTGCTTGCTTGACGTGTTGAGAAGGATAAATGCCTCTCTGGCTTCAAAAATTCCCTCGTCAGACTTTCATTTATTGTGCGTGTATTGTCTTGGTCCTCACCATTTACAGGATGATTGCAGCATTTGTCATGCCTTCAGCTGTAGTGAAAAGGTGGAACAAGCTTGTTTTAAAAACTTTTCCCTTCAGCCTTTGATGAAGCATTATCCGCTGGAGATAAAGCTAATACAGATGTTTCATCTCCTTCTTCCTCATCCTCTGTTGAAAAATCGAACAAAAGTCTCTGTTCTGATCTCCCTGGCAGTTCCAAAAGCCGAAAAATTGCAGACCTCAACTCTGACAGTTCCCACAGAACCGAAGGCCTCTGCTATTGACACTCTGGTGGCAGTGTGCATTCCGGCACCGACTGCAGTTTCAATCCCTTCAAAAAGTGACTGCTGCTTCACCTGACAAGGCTACTTTGCCTAGAACTACCTACTCTCCCTCTATTCTTGCAGAGTCCTAAGTTTCCTTCTGCGTTCGTCTCTTCCAGCAAAATCCTTTCAGAACTTTATGTGGAGAGGCTAGTGAGTAAAATTTTATGGGCTAGAGGGCTCTCAAGCCCCTCTTCGGTATGGACCCCTTCAGGTATTGATACTGAAACTTCCTTTACACCATTAACTACTCCTCCTCTAATCTCCTCAGAGGTTTGAAAGTCCTCTGTTCCAGAACTCCCGGCACTGACTGTACCAGCTCCGGAGTTGTTCACTTCTTCAGAGCCAGTAGTTACCCTGAGCTCTTCGGTGGTTTCTGAACTGGAGACCTCCCGGAGCTGTGGCTACCTTGACGGTTCTGGGGACAGTTCTCGACTCTAGGATTTTTGGAACCATACCTGCTCCTCAGAGCTTCAGCTCAATTTAGTTCAGCTCCGGCTTTGGTCTCCAGGGTCAGTTCTTCAGAGCGGGGAGTGACCCCGGTTCTGAGGCAGTCCTTCTCTGTTCCTGGCTTCGTTCCCTCTTCAAGGGGGGGCAGCCTTCGAGACTATGCAGTGATCCCTTTCTCTTGTAGAGACTCAGTTGGCACCTTCTTTCTCAGAACAGGTATCCCCCTCTAGTTCTGTTATTCCTCCTGTCTCTCCATTGCGACATCAGGTGCTGAGGCCTCGGGTATCACAAGCACAGATATGGTCATCTTCTGATACCTCTCCAGATTATCCACCTGAGGAGGTCCCTCAAAATAGAATTGCAAGAGGAAGCACTTGGATTCCCCCCAGGAATCCGTCACAGAAGACCCAGATTTTGATGAAGGGGAGTGGTCCCTACAGTCACCCCCTGAAGATGTCTCATTTGGAGATGACTTAGAAATTTTAAAACCGAGGGATGGCTGGAAGTCCCAAACCCTTCCTTTGAGGAATCTGTTTACCTTCAGGCATTCGGCACCCGCCTGTCTACCTCTTGGGTGACTCATTCAGTTGAATTCTTAGCAGGCATGGAAGGCTCCAGATACCATCAATCCCATCCCCAAAAGACCAGAGAAGATTTTTTCTGCTCCAGAAGGTAAGCAGTTTTGGGCTAAGGGTTTGGCTGTAGATGCTATGGTCGTAGCAACAGCCACTAAAAAGAAACTTGCTGAGGAGAGTACCTCCATCCATCTCGCCCAATAGGGAGTCTTGGGCCACGGACAGGTTTAGGAATGGGGTCTGCACTTTATTGACCTTCACCATAAGGTCCTTCAGTTTTTTGGCACATTTCACCAGTCTCCAGCGGGATCTAATTAAAGAGTTGTCAGACACCCTGGCAGGAGCTGTAACTGAGGGAGTCTAAGAGAAAGTGGCTTCCCAGTTAGCCACCCTACAGTCTGTATCCATTTCAGCCATGAGGCTAATTGCTCATTCAGCTGAAGGGGCATCTAGAGCGGGTACAGGCATAACCCTAAGGAGACATGCCTGGATGCATCTATGTGACTTTGTGGAACTATTCAAGTCTTTCATCAATGCTCCTTTTGACGGAACATCCTTGTTTGGCCCTAAAGTAAAACAGACTTTATCCAGGTGTGAGAAGGATGGTAGGACCCTTTCTGCTGTAGGCGTACGTTTTTCCACCCCCCGAGAGGTCCTTTTCTAGGAACCAGAGGAGTGGTGGAAAACTGTAGTTCAAGAAATCCCAAGGGCCTTTTCAATACATGTGGAGAGAGTTCTGCCAGGGGCAGAGGGGAGAACCCAAATGGAAGATGCCCCCCTCGTGGCAGGTGTGGTCTACAAAGCCAAGGCTTCAGGGATTCTTTCCCAGGCAAGCCCTTTCAGTGTTCCTGAAGGGAAGCCGGATTGTCTTCCTCTGGAGGCAGTCAGGGAATGCTTATCCTTGCACCTAAATGCCTGGCTAACCTCAGCAAAAGATTCCTGGGTGAAATTGATCATATCCAGAGGTTATATCATTCCATTTTCTCAATCATCATCCTGTTCAAAAGAAAATGCCCAATGTTCCACTCAGAGGGATTCAGCAGTACAAGATATCCAGAAAAATTGGACAAATAAGTCGTCCAACAAGTCCCGCCAGACCAAGAAGGATCCAAAACCTACTCAAGATTTTTTAGTACCAAAAAAGACAGGGGGATTGCAGACTATTTTGTATCTCAGTGTACTGAACAAGTCTGTTTGACAAACAAAGTTCCAGATGGTCACGGTAGAGTCTATTCTTCCATTTCTGAAGAAAGATGACTGGATGTGCTCATTAGACCTTCAGGGTGTGTATTACCATATAAAAATGGAAAACGCTCCAGAAAGTTCCTCACTTCTGGCTGGGAGCCAGTCATTACCAATTCAGAGTACCGCTCTTTGGACTCCCCACAGCCCCCAGAGTGTTCACCAAGTGCACGGCAGTAGTAGCAGCTCACTTGAGACTGCAGGGATTCCGAGTGTTTCTGTACTTGGATGATTGGCTTATAACCACTTTGACCAAACATCAATTAATAGTAGCCAGAGACTACACCCTCAACACCTGTGGCCATCCGGGGATTATCATCAATTTAGAAAAGTCACATTTAGCTCTGACACAAACTTTAGAATTCATAGGAGCAGTACTGAATACCCAAACAATGATAGAATCTCTTCCCTCAGAATGACATCAAAGAATTGTGGTTCAGGTTTGAAAGTTAATTCACAGGAAGAAGGTTCCACCACGATTAGTCTTGCAAGCTCTAGGATCCATGGCAGCTTCCATGACTCTAGTCTCATTAGCCAGGTTACATATAAGAGTTCTACAATGGCTACTAACTTCCCAGTTGTCTATCCTACACCACTGGATGTCGGACCAAATCTTAATCACCAACCAATGCAAAATGGACCTTCTTTGGTGGATGCATTCCGACAAAAATCTTCATGGTTGTCCCTTTGTTTTTCCGGAGTTCATGGCCATAGTGACTATGGATGCCTCTCAGAAGCTGTGGGGAGGCATTATCTGGGCAAGATGGTCCAAGGCACTTGACCCCCATTAGAGGCCAACTTGCACATCACTGTCCTGGAGATAAGAGCAGAACTTCTTTCTTTGCAGGCCTTTCAGACAGCTCTTCCTCAGAGGACAATTGCAATTTAAATGTACAATGTCAGTGGTTTGGTACATCAGCAAGCAGGGAGGAACCAAGTCTTACCCCTTTTGTTAAGAAGCTCTCCGAGTGTGGCAGTGGGTGACCTCATCCAACCACATTTTTTTAATAGCAGTGCACATTCCGGGGAGTTCCAGTGTGATTGCAGACAAGCTGAGCAGATGCATCCTTTAGCCTCACGAGTGGTCTCTGTCTAGAACTGGCAAAAATGATATTCCGTCATTGGGGTCAACCTTGCTAACAATTATTTCGCCCTGATTCCCTCTCTGGGAAAGTCAACCAGAGATGCTCTTTTCCACGATTGGCCCCCTGGTCTACTGTATGCCTTTTCCCCGTTATCTCTAATTCCCAGATTCTTACAGAAAGCACTCTGGTTGAAGAGTACAGTAATCCTCATTGCCTCCTTTTGACCTCGACAAGTGTGGTTTCCTGATGTTCCTCATGTTTTACTGTTGCAGTCATCACACTTGGGTTATCCTGCCAGGGGTAGCTCTCAGTCGGGCCAAATACCAGAGGCTTAGTATTTCTGCGTCAGTTGCTGTCGCTCCAGGACTAACATCACGTCATCAGTGGTATAAAATCAGGCAGCCGATGTCATTACATCATTGTTTCTCGCTAAGGAGCCCGAAACAGAAGCAGTTTGCACGAGTGCCGGTCGGCCGCTACCTGAGTTTTTCGTTTCCAAAATTGAAGTTGAAGTCTTCTAAAGCTAAGTACCCTGTTAAGGATCCTTTTTTCTTGCTCTAACCGATGTCAGAAAAGGTTAACAATTGTCTCGCCTGTGGAAAGCAAATACCACAACGAGATTTCCATTCTTACAGCATCACCTGTTTAGGCCCAGACCACAATATCCCTTGCTGTCGGTTTTGTGCTTTGTTCAATGCCAGAACTATACGTCATCGGGCCCTTATCATAGCTAAATACTTTCGCTCTCGTTCTACGTATTCTAAAATGGCTTCAGTAAGCCATCCGACTACCGATCTTCCAAAATAATGTAAGGATAAAGACAGACCGCACAGGTCCAAAACTGCTGACGACGCTCCCATTAAGCTAGTCGCCAGTTCGCTGGTACTCCAGTGAGACGCTTTCACAGCCCCTGATGCCTGCTTCTATGGATTCGCAGGCCGCTACTGATACCCGTTCGGAGTCCGGTATACCGCAAGACTCTTTGTTGGTTAAGGATCATGCGGATGTCTCTACTTTGGATGAGTCCGGAGCTGCTGAGCAGGCACCGGCTTCCGAGGAAGTTCTTCGCCCTACTGATGTTCGACACAAACCAATTTCTTCTTTCATGTCTTCAGTTCTTTCTAAAATTACCGAGTTTCTAAGGCCCAGGGTACTAACTACACCTAAAAAACAGACAACCCAAACTCATGCACCTGCTTCCATGCCTCAATCCCAAATGCTTAAAATAGTGGAAGATCTTATCGTGCTTATTAGGGGAAGCCAGCCTACCCCTTCTAAAAGAAAAAGAGACTTGACCCCCAGCAGTTTTATCTGACCAGGAGTCCAGTGACTCTGAGGTTTCAGAATATGAAGACATGTCCTTGTCTGCTTATGAGGATTCAGATGCAGAGGAATCCATTCCCTCTGCCTCTCCTCCAGAGGATTTTTCTTTTGGTGAAACCCTACATACTTTAAGAATATTTCCTTTGGGAATGTCAGGATTCTCCTCAGTCCAAAACGAGACTCAGGAAATTTTTAGATTTATTTATTTTATTTATTTACATTTGTTGACCGGGAGAGTCCGACTGGACACAGGTCCGTTTTCAGCAGAGGCCCGGGTAGAAAAGCTCCACATTAAGTATTATTTGCATTATACAGTTAAAAAACATAGCAATTAAATATAGACATTAGTCCAGTTAAGGACGCAAGACAAGAAGAAAATAGATGTAAAACAGCTGTAGAACATAGTACAATTTTAAAATATGGTGACATATACTAAACATGGTTACAAATGTAGCTGAGATTCATCAGTGAACAATTGATACAATCTGTTTTTGAGGTACATCACAGCCATTAGCAGTTGTTGCTACAAGAAGTTAGTATTATGTGGTAGGTGGCCTCGGAACATGAGTAGCCAAGCTTGCTAAGAGTAGGTTGTTGATAGGGGCTGAGAGAGGTAGTGGGTGGGGGGGAGTGGATGGTATTAGAGGGGGGAGTTGCAAGGGCATATCTGGCAAGTTTGGAAGTGTGATTTTAGTAAGGATTTAAAGTGGGTGCAAGAATTTACAGAGGTAATTGAGGATGGGAGGAAGTTCCAGAGTTTGGCTATAGTGCAGGAGAATAATGCTTCTCCAGCAGAGTTAATGGCTCTTGTGACCTGTAGGAGGTTTTTGTGACTGGATCTTAGTGGTCTCGTGGTTATGTAGGGTTGGAGTCTATTCTGGAGGGATGGGACTTTTAGTGGTTGGTTTATTAGTTTGTGGGCAAGTGTGAGTTGGTACCATTGAAGGAGGTGGGGGAGCTCTAGCCAGCCCAGTTCTGCTAGTGAGAGACAGTGGTGAGTACGGTAGGAAGCCCCTGTGGCGAATTTGGTGATTTTGTTGTAGCAGGTTTCGAGCTTATTTAGATCACATTGTCTAAGGTTAGTAAAAATTGGAGAGGCGTAGGGTAGGGTAGAGATAAGATGAGAATTTGCTACCGAAATTTTAGCTGCTTTGGTAAGTACTTGCTGATTTCTATAGAATGCTCCTAGTTTTTTGTGCACGTTTTTAATGATCATGGAAATGTGAATGTCAAAGTTCAGTTTATTGTCTATTTCTACTCCTAGTAATTTGGTGTGTTCCGTAGGATGGATGGTGGTGTTGTCTTTTGCTGTGATGTTAAAGTGAAAGCTGTCTAGGGTAAGTTTGGTGGGTTGGAAGATTAGTAATTTTGTTTTGTTTGGGTTGAGTATTAGTTGGGCATCAAATAACCAAGTTTCAATAGAAGAAAATGCTTCCTGTGTGACTTTTTGCAGTTCTGGTAGGGAGTGGGCTGTGCAGATGATGGTTGAGTCATCTGTGTATTGTATGAGTGTGCCATGTGTTGTGGCTGAGGCTAGATTATTGGTGAAAATAGAGAAGAGTAGGGGTCCCAGGATGGACCCTTGGGGAACTCCTATGGAGACTGGTAGTTGGGGGAATAGGTTGTCCTGCCAAACAACTGCTTGTTGGCGGTCAGATAGGTAACTCTGAAACCAGTTGATGACTGGTTGAGAGAAGGGTAGGTTATTGAGAAGAGAGATGTTGTTTGTGCGGGACCATGTTGAAAGCTTTAGAGAGGTCTAGGAAGGTAGCTGAGGAGAGATAACCTGCATTTTTATTTTGTAGGATAGAGTTAGAGAAAGAGAGTAAGGCGGTGGTGGTGCTATGGTTAGGTCGGAAACCATGTTGTATGTTGGAGAGGAGGTTGTTAGCAAGGAGGTGATCTGAGACTTGAGAATGAATGCATCTGGAGAGTGGTGAGAGAATAGCTGTGGGGCGGTAATTGGTTTGATCTGTGGAGGGGCCTCCTTTGTGTAGGGGAATTATGTGAGAGACTTTCCATAGTGTAGGAATATAACTTTCTGACCGAGATCGGTTAATCAAGAGTGATATGGGGTAGGCTAGAGTGTCAGCTGCAAGTTGAATGTATTCATCTGAGAGGTTGTCTGCTGCTAATCTGGTGATTTTACGTTTAGTTAGTAGTTGTTTTATTTTGGAGGTAGGAACAGGAGAGAAAGAGAAGCTAGTTGGGAGATTGTTAGTTCAAGTTGATGGTGTGGGTTTATGGGGGGGGGGGGTTGTGTGGTCTACCTAGTGATAGTACGGTTTGTGTGAAGTGATTGTTGAAAGAGGTAGCAATATTTTCGAAGGAGTGAGTTAAGTTAGGAGTGGGTGTACTTACTTTACCTGGGTGGAGGATGGAGGTTGCAACAAAAACAAACCAGTACTGGATGAAGTGTCTCTTAAGAAAAGTCCTATTTGTATCCAAAAACACAAAAGAGGCACACCACGATGATTCTTCAGGCTTTAATAGAGAATTAAAAACATCAAACGAACAGCTGTAGGAAGGAGTAAGCGCTTTCATGTTTTAACAACGCTTCTTCAGACTTAAAATACATCTAAAAAAATGTGTTCTTATATACTCATAGTTAATTGAATAATTAAAGCAATTAGAATAATTAAAACTCTATCACAGTCATCCCTTGTTAAAGGTGTATTGCTATGTTAGTAGCTTATATAAAAGACTATATCTTGTGACTGTATATATAGTAAATGCAATATACTTATATATTATACAAGACATATCTACTAAAATTAAGAATAGAACAATTTAAAATGATTAGGAGGATGGAGGTTATTGAGGACCAGAATTGTTTGGGGTTATGTTGGGAGGAGGTAAGGGCAGACTGGTAGTATTGGATTTTGTCCTGTTTTATAAGCTTTTTGGTTCTATTGCGTAGTTCTAGGAATTTTTGCCTAGTAGAGGGGGTTTTGCACCAGTTGTCCCATGCTTTATCCCTGTTTTTCATTTCAGACTTCGTGCTTTTTTGTAGCCATGGGGATTGTTGGGCTCTGGTTCAGGAACGTCTTATGGGGGCGTGGTAATTAAGGATGCTTAGGAATGTTTTATTAAAGTAGTCAACTGCATCATCTAGTTTGAGGTATTTTAGAGGTTGCCAGTTAGTCTTTTAGGGATGAGCTGAATGAGAGAGGGTTGCAGTTAATTTTTTTGCGTATTTGACGGTAGATGATGGGTTTTGCTTTATAAAGGTGTTTTCTTAGTAAGAAGGTTGGGGAGTGATCACTGAGGCTGTCAGATAAGCAGCCTGCTATATATGACTGGGGGCTCTTATTGACTAGTATCCAATCAAGGGTCGTGTGTTTGTTGGAGTTATTTATCCTAGTAGGTGACCTGGACTCGTTGGGTGAAGCCATGAAGATTTACATGATGGGTTGGGTGGTTGCTAGAGCAGGGTTGCCAGTCAGTGTTGAAGTCTCCTAGAATTAGTTTTTTGGGGTAGGTTATGGGTAGTCCAGCTGAGGAGGTTTTCAACTGGAGGGATGTTGTGGCCAGGTGGGAAGTAGCAACCTATTATGTTTAGGGTTTTATTTTGGTTTATTTTAAGGTTGGTATATATTATTTCTTCCTTGCCTATTTGGGGAGCTGCTAACTTTAAGATCTGGATGTCTAGATGCTGCTTAAATATTATAGCTATACCACCTCCTTTTTTGTTTAGTCGGTCTACTCTTAGTATATTGTAACCAGTAGGGAGGATTTGCTCATTAGTAATGTGTGGTTTTAACCATGTTTCTGTAAGGATCACTACATCAGGGGAGTAGAAGTCTATGGTGGCATGGAATTCATGCACCTTGTTGCATATACTTCTAATATTTAGGCTTATCAGAAGGAGGTCGGTTGGCTTTCTATTGGCTGTGATTTGGGAGATGTGGTTTGTAGTCTGATTATGGGGAGAGGGGTTGGAGATAGAGGGACCAGGATTAGGATGGATGTCTCCACTGAGAGCTTGGTTGGATATGGATGAGATTATTAGTTATGCTTGCTTATAATGAAAGTTTTTTGATTGTGTTCTGTGGGCAATAGATATGGTGGTAGGGTTATGTTAGGTTGTGGGGTTGTTTTTAGTTTAGGTATTGTGGTCTGTAGTCTATATAGAGGGTGTATTGGGAAGGTTGTTGACTTGATGAGAGAGTAGTAGAGTAGAGGTGGGATATGAGTGGTGGTACAGTGGTAGCGTTTGAGTGCAGGAATGGTGGAGGTTTGGTAAGATGTGATGTATGCAAGGAGTGTGCATGCAGTGAGTATAGGTATGATGTGCTTGTACATATTAGCTGAGTAGGAGGGATAGTAGTGCGAAGTTGTAGGAGGAAGTATAGGTGTGGTGATGTTATAGGTTGAAGGGTGGGAGGGGTTACTGTTTGTAATAAAGGTAGGACCACTGGGGTGGGTGGGGGAGGGAGGGGAGTGTAGCGGGTAGGTTTATATGTTATAATGAAAAGGGCTGGCCCTGATTAGGCTGCATTTGTTCTTGTGGTGAGGGGGAGGCTCAGAATAGACCAGAAAAGTGGAGGATAGCAATAGTATGATGAAAAGGGCTGGCCCTGATTTCACAGATATGCAAGTCTACAGAAACAATAAGAAAAGGCAGTAGTTACTCTGACTTGCTTGTTTTGCATACCTGTCTTATTGAAATAAGCCAATTTTACCAAGGAGTTATGTGGAAATTAGGAAGACAAGAATTTATGAGAGAAAAGGTATAGTAGAAGTAGAGAAACAGCAGAGCATACAAACAGTACAGCATCTAAAGACAGATTGCAGTTAGATGTACAGAATGGGGGGGCAGCAAATATTCCGAAATAAGAAAATCTGTAGGTACTTTGGACTTACTTGTTTTGCATACCTTTCTTTTGAAATAAAATAAACACTTGTAACCAGGAGTATGTGGGATTTAGAAAGACCACAAGTTATAGGAGAAAGGGTTTAGTAATACTAGAAAAACAGCAGGGCTTACAAATAGTTGAAACAGCTTGCAAAGGGAGACTGCTGTTAGGAAGTACAGTATGGGGAGGGGGCAAGCTAATGTCCATGATGGAGTGCTTTACTTAAAAATAGAAATTAAACAAGGGCTAGTAATTAATTTTGTCTGGAGGATAAAACATACTTTTTGTATATTTTGAAAATAACACTCATTCCAAGGTTGCCTGGTTCTGTTAAAGAGCACTGCAGGCCAATAGATCGAACTTGGCTTGGTGGGGATCCAGGGAAAGTAGAATTAAAAGGAGAAGCTTAGGTATGAGCACTCCATCCAAAGAGACAAGCAGCTACACCAAGAGGATTTTAAAAATCACAGACCTTTAGCTATTCCTCCTGTCCTGGATGTTGTGGATGATGTTTTCATGGAATATAGCTTAACTCCTGACACCCTACCACCTGCTCCCATGAAACCTGACCACTATTACAGAGTCCCTGACTCACACAAATTTCTTTTCAAAAATCCTACTGCGGACCCAGAGGTCATCTCCCAGGGACCTAAAGGAATAAAAACAACCACAGCCAAGAATCCCACCCCTTTGGACAGGGATTCCCGAGCTTTAGACAGATGGGGTAAAAAAGTATACACACCTGCAATTCTTGCCATTAGAGCACTAAATTGTCAGTTCCACATGCTGAAATACCAGCAACATACAATGGAACTCCTAAAACAAAAATTATATACCTTTCCAGCTTTTGCAGAAAATAAAGAATTACATGCCAGACCATGTTGAATCAAAACTATTGGATGCACCATTGCACAAAGACAATTTGTTTGGCATCAAGGCAGAAGAGGTTTTAAAAAAGATGGAAGAAAAAGCAAAATCTATGCAGACAGTTAAAGACTTCTTGCAAGTCCCGCCTCAGAGGTTCAGTAGGCATTGCCCCTCCAAGCACTGGTCCTTTCCAGCCCCCTCAAGGCCAGCTCAGACAAGATCTAGGGGAACCAGAACCCCCAAGACAGCAGCCCCAGGGAATGCAGAGATCTAAGCAATGGAGTTCCTCCACATCAAAAACAGAGTGCTAAGCCACCCCCTTATGGAAAGAGCTCACAATGACTTTACAACTCTACCCCTTCCCTCTGCCCACATGCTTGTGCCCCTAGGAGGAAAACTCTCCTTCCCTGCAAAAAACTGGGCTTCCATCACCAACAACTGATGGGTACTCAACATAGTGTTCCAGGGATACAAATTTTATTTCCACACACTACCAACCCTAAAAGGGTTCCCAGATCTTCCTCCAAACCAGTGGGTAGAGACCCAAAACCAAGCCCATTACCTGCTCTCCATAAGGGCAATACAACCTGTTCCTGCAGACCAGATAGGCCAAGGTTTCTATTCCAGGCTCTTCCTGTTACCCAGAAAAGAGGGCACCTGGCACCCAATCCTTGATCCATCCATTCTAAACACCTTCCTGGTGATACCAAACTTCAAAATGCTCACCCTGCAGCAGCTTCTCCCAGTGCTATTCAAGGATGCTTGGTTAGCCACCCTAGACCTAAAAGAGGCCTATCTACACATCCCAGTCAGGGATTTCTTGCAGGAAATCTCTACGTTTCAGGGTAGGATCTATGCACTTTCAGTTCTCTGCACTTCCCTTTGGCTTATCCACTGCTCCCAGAGTTTTCACAAAATGCCTGGCTCCTGCCATTGCTTTTTGCATTTAAAGGAATATTCAAATTTACCCCTACTTAGAGGACTGCCTGATTCAGGAAGACAGGAAAAGCTGTTACAGCACCTGACCCTTCTAAAGGACCTACTGACCTCCCTGGGGTACACTATAAACAAAAAGAAATCCAAACTAGTCCCCACTCAAAAAATTGTATTCCTGGGAGCAAGCCTGGACACAGCAGTGATTCAGGATCTGTTTGCATTCCTATGTTCGTTCATGTTTCATGCTTAGGGCAGATTTTTGGTATCATTTTTTGATATCATGTCTCATCTATGTTTCTTTGTTCTTTGTTTTTGGATCTGCATTTATGTTTTATCTATGTTTTAGCTGTTTTTATGATACTGAACATTGAAATAGATGGTTCATGCATTTTAGATAGATTACTTAATTGATTAATTAATTGAACATTCTTTATTTGAGAGGTGTGTCTGTTTTAGAGTATATAAGCATTGTATTTTAGATTGTTTTGTGTAAAGGATCTGAAGAAGCGTGTTTTACACGCGAAAGCGCTTGTCCGATTAAAGAATACTCTGTTTCATCCATTTATTGTGGTGGTCCGTTCCAGTTTGTCTTCAGTGTACTTGGATTTTGTTTTTTGGAGCAGACCTTTGGGCAACAGCGTCTCCTTGTTGTTACATATTTTCTTCTATTTTTGAGTCGCTGCAGCCACACGATGGAGACTCCTCGAGTGGAGTTAGACTATGTACCGGAGAGAGTTAACCTGAAGAGGAGATGGGAAACTCTGATGGACAAGAGAGGTAATCCTTTCCTGTCTATGGAATTGTCCAAAACAGATATGGAGAATAACCATATAAATGCTGACAACGTACATGATTTTAATGTGAGTCTTAAAGAATTGGAAAATATGTTGTACAAACTACAGAGATTAACATGGCAGAGAAGGCACTTTGAAGCAGCATGTTTACACTTCATATTAGTGCCGAGAGGTATGAGGGTTCTCTGCATGCCTACCTATGGCAACAGCCATCCGGACCTATTAAGAAGGTGGCAGCAGATGAACCTGGAGTTAAGTTATGGGTATATGAAGCTGCTCATAGAATATTTTACTCTCTTGGAAGATGAATTGAAAAACAAAGCCGAAATGTTGTATATAGACATTACAGAGAAATTTAAAGGGGCAATGTTCGAGCAACGGATAGATTCCATACTCAATCAAACCTCTGCCTATGGAGAGAGGTTGCAACAAATCAAGATGCGTAAGTTGCAACGTGACCACTTTGATTTTACCAACAGCCAGGTCTTTGTTTGGCCTAGGAATAGGAGAGACAATGAATCAGTACCATACACTAATCATAATGCGAGTGATACAGATAGTAGTCAAGTTGGCGTTTCCCCTTTAACTGAGGCAGCTACTATAACGGATGTTCCGATTTCATCTACGGAAGCTCCGTCTCTGCTCATGACAGAGTCAGATAATACGCCACCGCCTAACCAGCTGGCACTTCCGCACTCAAATTTACAGAATCCAGGGGCTAAACCGAAGATAGCCCAAAGTAATATAGAGCGTTTTTTACCGCTCCCTGTACAACAACAGCACTTTGCAAGAGGCAGGTCCAACAGCAGAGGGAGAATGAAGAGGAAATACTCGGGAGAACAGCAGCTCCAGAGAGGGAGAGTAAGGAATTGAAGAACTTGACTGTTAATCTTTCCAACTATACATTGACTTCCACTGATGAAGCTTTATTGAACCGTGGTTTAAACTATATTCCAGCCCAGGTGAGTAATCTGCCTGAACTGTTAACAGACTTAAGACTCTTCATACGAAGTTTATCTCTGAAGTTATTTTTTAATCAGCAGAGCAGCTCAGTAGACTCGACAGACAATAAAACGAATAACAAACTTATTTTTAAAAAGAAGAGCGTGTTTACACCTGCACCATCACCAGTAGCAGAGTGCTTTTTGAAGAGCTGCGAAAATGACTTATACAGATATTTTTATGATCACAAGCACAGTGCTCCCTTTTTCAATACCTACACCAAAGAATGGGACAGTATATATTCTTTGAAACATGCATGTGATTTAATTGTGAAGCCTGCTGATAAAGGAGGTGCCATAGTTTTGTTAGATACAGACGTTTATGTTAAGAGCATGTTAGAGCTACTGAATGAAGCAGCCACTTACAAACCCATTACCTATTTGGAGTTTGAAAAGATTGTGTATGATGTACATCAAGAATTATATGAATATGTGATGTGCAGACAAATTGACTATGAGCTATACCAATATTTTTTTGTTGAGAAACCCAGAATACCTTACATCAAAGGGCTGCCAAAAATACACAAGGGTATTTTTCCACCGCCCATGAGACCCATAGTAGTGGGACAGGGTTGGGTTACAGAGACTTTATCTGCATATTTAGAAAAAAGATTAAGACCCTTAGTCTCTGAGACTAGTTCTATTCTCAAGGACACTTATGATTTGCTAGAAAGCTTTGAAAAATACTACACAGATTTAGACAGAGTTCAAGTGTTTGTGACTCTGGACGTGAAAAATCTTTTTACTTCCACACCGAATGATTTCGGTCTGGAAGCACTGAGGTACATCATTCATGCTAGTAAGAAGTTCAGTAATAATGATGAGATCCTGCTATGCGCCATTATGGAACTCATATTGACGCATAATGTATTCAAGTTCAGAGACCAGCTTTATTTACAGCAGTGGGGGGTAGCCATGGGCACCCCCTGCGCCAACACGTACGCAAACTTGGTCATGCTCCACTGGGAGCGAACCTTCTTGTTTAATAATGATTGGTTTAAGAAGGTCAGTCTGTATAAAAGGTTTGTGGACGACATACTGCTGTTTTTGCATGGGAGCAAGGCTGAACTCCTATCCTTTGTGGAGTACATGGAATCCACCTTAGGATTTTTGAAGTTCACAGTTAGTTCATCTATAGATAGTATAGACTTTCTTGATTTAACTATATACAGAGGACAACAAGGGAATATAGAAACTACGGTGTTCAGGAAAGAGTGTTGGAGGAACAGCTTGTTACAATACAATAGCATGCACCCAAGATTTGTGTTCGATAGCATAGTGAAGAGTCAATTCGCCAGAGTCAGAAGGTTATGTAAAACAGAGACAGAACTACATAAACAGAATCAGTTCCTATTAGAATGTTTTGCTGAGAGGGGTTATGATAAAGATAGAACAGAATTGATTAGAGACTCTGTCTTATTAGGTAAGAGAACACAACAAAGTGATGATAGAACACATAGTTATTCGAGTGGTGCTAAGAAGACTTTTGATAACACTAAAGTGAGATTATATCTCAGATACACTAGTGACATCAAACATATCAGAAACATCATAAGCAAGAACTGGCATATTCTATTGACGGACCAACGCATCATGACGTTAGTAGGTCCAACACCCTCCTACATTTATCGTAATAGCAAGAACCTTAGGAGGTTACTCTGCATAGAACCCAGTCAGACCATCAGACCTAAGACATCCAAGGGAGATGCTCTTGGCACATTTCCTTGTCAGAGATGCAATATTTGTAGATACATTACACTGGAGCAGTTGTTCGTACATCCTACCCTGTCTTACAGTTTTGAACCACATTTTAAAGCAACATGTGAGGACAGGAATCTAATTTATCTTGCCAGTTGTGTAATGTGTAGTGCTTTCTATGTCGGAATGACGACCAGATCATTGAAGGAAAGGGTACAAGAACATGTTAATGAGATCTTGAAGAGTGACATGAAAAATGCCCTAGTGAAACATATTACAACCAACAGGGGACATTCTTTTGTATTCAGGGTTCTACAGAAGGTTACACCTAATAAGAGGGAGGGAGACATTTTTAATGACCTAGAACAAGTGGAATTAAATTGGATTTTCAAACTCAAAGCTCAGCATGAGCCAGGATTAAATCAATATGTGAGCATCAGGGCTCCTTTGAAGGCACGTACACTCAAGTAAGTAGTATTTTATGCACAGTTGTCTTTCTGAGACGTAGACCCAGGTCTACAGTTTTCTAGTTGAGATCTAGGAGACTTATTCCAGCGGTTACACATATGCATAGTTTAGTACACATCCATATACACTTCACTAATGGGTTATGCAATTGGATACATCATCAGTATTTTATTATATATACTTATATACATTTGTTTTAATAAACATACTTATATGAACGTTTTGATAATAATCTTTACACCTTCCCTTATTCGGGGTAGTGTTACGATCGTAATCGAGCTACTATTGGCACCTTAGACAGGCTTAAGGTTAGATCCTTGTTATCTGATTTCTGAAGCTACTTAAGTTAGTGACCCATCGACAGACTCAATAAAGTTGTCTGCAGTCATTTTACTAGACTGGCCATAATCTTATCTATCAGCTAGCTAGATCCAATATATCATGTGACCATTTCAGTCGGTTTTATTTATCAGTTTTGACATTGACATATATACATGTGTTATCCACATTTCCTTTATTTTGAGCATATGCCCCACGACATATATATTATGGGGTTTGATTCTTTTGTTGAATGATAGTGAGGATGTGTTCATATTCAACATCTCTTGATGCTCATGGTATTTTGATCCATGCATTTATTTTAGGAGACATTTGAGACAGTTTTATGTTTGGGTATGAAATCCCACGATGCACTTCTTTTGACACATATTGATCAGTTTTTTATTCGTTTAGACATCTGAACAGTTTTATGATCAGGTCTATTTAGCACCGATTCTAGTTTCATTCTTATTTTTATTTTCAGTGCTGAGATTTTATATGGTTTTAAGTTCGATTAGTTGGATAATTAGGAGCTTTGTTTTGACTTGATGTTTGCACTACTTGAAGTCTACTAGAACACATTTGTTCAGCTGTTACGAGTACTTCATGATTTTAGGTTGTTAGACAGTTAGGTTTATGTTAGCTTGTGCTTGGTGCATTTAGCATATACTTACGTCTTGACTTTTTATATGATAGCAAGTAGTAACATTACCGTTTGAGTCTGTGTGTCCACAGATAATTTGATTTTATGCTTATCATTAAGGTTTACTTGTGGTCGCTCAACATGAATTGTAATTTCAAGAGACTTTAAGTAATGTTATGTAGACGGTCTTTAGCTAGGCGTCAATAGCTTGCACTCATGTTTCACCATCATGATTGAATGATGACTTGTTTCTGGATAGCACATAACCAGAGTATTTGTCCCAGAGAGATAGCAATCAGGACACTAGCATGAGGTCGCTATGATATATATACTAACATCTAGCCACTAGCATTGTTTAGACATGAAGTGTTAGGTGTTTCAGACAAGTTCAAGGGAACCGTTAAGGAATATGAGGCATGATTTTTTGTTTATATGCATTTTTTCACTCTCATACCATTCGCATATGCACATACGTCTTACATCTCCGAGAGAAGAGTTCTCGGTTAAGGGTCTCAGGAAAAGAACCAATAGTTTTTTGCAAAGTGATTCAGGATCTGTTTGCATTCCTATGTTCGTTCATGTTTCATGCTTAGGGCAGATTTTTGGTATCATTTTTTGATATCATGTCTCATCTATGTTTCTTTGTTCTTTGTTTTTGGATCTGCATTTATGTTTTATCTATGTTTTAGCTGTTTTTATGATACTGAACATTGAAATAGATGGTTCATGCATTTTAGATAGATTACTTAATTGATTAATTAATTGAACATTCTTTATTTGAGAGGTGTGTCTGTTTTAGAGTATATAAGCATTGTATTTTAGATTGTTTTGTGTAAAGGATCTGAAGAAGCGTGTTTTACACGCGAAAGCGCTTGTCCGATTAAAGAATACTCTGTTTCATCCATTTATTGTGGTGGTCCGTTCCAGTTTGTCTTCAGAGTAACCCTAAAAGGGTTCCCAGATCTTCCTCCAAACCAGTGGGTAGAGACCCAAAACCAAGCCCATTACCTGCTCTCCATAAGGGCAATACAACCTGTTCCTGCAGACCAGATAGGCCAAGGTTTCTATTCCAGGCTCTTCCTGTTACCCAGAAAAGAGGGCACCTGGCACCCAATCCTTGATCTATCCATTCTAAACACCTTCCTGGTGATACCAAAATTCAAAATGCTCACCCTGCAGCAGCTTCTCCCAGTGCTATTCAAGGATGCTTGGTTAGCCACCCTAGACCTAAAAGAGGCCTATCTACACATCCCAGTCAGGGATTTCTTGCAGGAAATCTCTATGTTTCAGGGTAGGATCTATGCACTTTCAGTTCTCTGCACTGCTCCCAGAGTTTTCACAAAATGCCTGGCTCCTGCCATTGCCTTTTGCATTTAAAGGAATATTCAAATTTACCCCTACTTAGAGGACTGCCTGATTCAGGAAGACAGGAAAAGCTGTTACAGCACCTGACCTTTCTAAAGGACCTACTGACCTCCCTGGGGTACACTATAAACAAAAAGAAATCCAAACTAGTCCCCACTCAAAAAATTGTATTCCTGGGAGCAAGCCTGGACACAGCATCCCAGATGGCATTCCTTACTCCAGAAAAAACAAGCCTATCTGACAAGCTACTTCTCTCAACTAGCCAAGGGAACCCAGTTATCCACAAGGAAAGTCCTGCAAGCGCTAGGGTTCATGGCATCTTGCATTCTACTCATTCTATATGCCAGACTGTATATGAGGAAACTTCAGTGGTACTTAAAAAGCCTTTGGTGTCAACACTCTCAGGACCTGGAAACAGTCATACCTATGATATCTTGCCTCAGGAAAGATTTTCTTTGGTGGGTAACAGCATGCAACCACAACAAGGGCCTTCCTTTTTCACAACCCCATGCCACCCAGACCCTAACCACAGATGCATCAGATTATGCCTGGGGTGCACACCTGGGTGGCAGGTGCATTCAGGGCCATTGGAGCCCAAATCAAATGCATCTGCACATCACCCAAAAATAATTGCTACCTGTTTAGCATGCTCTGACAGCTTTCAGACCTTTACTATCCCCGAGGCCGCTACCGGTCAAAACAGACAACACCACAGGGATGTGGTACATCAACAAGCAGGGAGGAACTCACTCCTATCCCCATTGCAGGCTAGCCATGACCGTTTGGCACATGGCTTCAGCCATGCAAATTCACCTGCTAGCACAATTCCTGCCAGGCTCCTAAAACTCTCTGGCAGACAACTTAAGCAGAAACCTCCTAGACCCACATGAGTGGCAGCTAGATCACAGCACCTTCAACCTCGTAACCCAGAAATGGGGCACCCCAAAGGTGGACTTATTTGCCTCCCACAACAACCACCAGCTCAGCAAATTCTGCACCAGGGAACCTCACAGCAAGGCCTGGAAAGTGGATGCTCCATCCTTCCAATGGGTAAACCTCTCGATCTATACATTTTCCCCTCTACCTCTACTCACAAGGATACTACTCAAAGTAAGGGAGGAAAAACCAAGAGCAGTCTTGATTGCCCCAGACTGGCCACACCAGCACTGGTACCCACTGCTGCGCAATCGGTCACCCCTGCCTCCTTGGCACCTACCTCAGGTCCCAAATCTCCTCACCCAGCAGAATGGATAATTCATGCATCCACAGTTGCAGACCCTGAACCTGGCAGCCTGGCTTATTCCCGGACCTCTCCTCCAGTTGGCAGCCTAAGCAAGCAAGTCCTCCCAAGTCTTGGATGTTATACATAAGGCCAGACGCCTTAGCACTAGAAAAGCCTATGCTGACAAGTGGAAAAGGTATTGCACCTGGATCCAGGCTAAGGGAGCTGATGCAGCACAGCCCTCCCTACCTCTCATACTGGATTACCTAGCAGACCTACTGCACAGGGGTCTTTCCTTCTCTATTAAAATTCATGCCTCTGCCATCTCTTCTCATTACAGCACAGAGCCACCTCTCTTTTCTCACCTTCTTATCAAACAGTTCCTAAGAGGGGCTAACAATTTAAGGCCACCCAGAAGAGCTCCTACCGCAGTTTGAGACTTAAGTTTTGTGTTGGAAAAGCTCACACTACCCCCCTTTGAGCCTGCTGCTTCAGCAGAGTTAAAATTCCTCTCTTGGAAAACAGCCTTGCTTCTGGCCATCACTTCAGCTAGAAGAGTTTCTGAGCTACAAGCACTCATGGCTGTGGAACCTTTCATCATTTTTCATGCTGACAGGGTCTCCCTCAGGAGTAACCCAACCTTCATGCCTAAAATGGTGTCCATTGTGGCTCTCAACCAACCGATTTATTTGTCCACCTTTTTCCCCAATCGTCAAAATAAGGAGGAAAGGATCCTGCACTCTTTAAATGTGCACAGACAGCTCAGATTCTACATGGATAGGACTAAGCCTTTTAGGAAAACTGACCAGTTGCTAGTCAGCTTTTCAGCAGGGGTGGAGGGCAGGGCCATATCCAAACAAACCATCTCCAAATGGATAGCACACTATATCCATTTCTGTTACAAACACCATGGGAAACCAACCCCACAGGGGGTCAGGACACATTCCACAAGGGCAACCTCCACCTCTGCAGCTTTCCTCAGAGGGGTCCCTACCAGGGACATCCTGGAGGCTGCAAGATGGAGTTGTTCATACCTTCACCAAGCATTACCACCTGCCTACCTTTTCCAAATACACGGCAAGCTTCACAGTCTTGCAAGGCATACTGGCCAGCCCCAACTCTTCTTGACTGCCTCCATCCTTTACTTCAGCTTTGGGAATCAACCCAAGTGTGATGACTGCAACAGTGAAACATGAAGAACATAGTACAGTTGTGTACACTTACCATAAATGTAGATGTTCGAGTGTATTCACTGTTGCACTCCTGGTTTCCCATCCTCCATCCCACTTGTCTCTCTCAATCTCTCTTTTCCTCACTCTCTGCAAGGATTTTTGGCATTTACTTTCTACTGGTGGTGGTGTTCCACCATAACCTAGCTACCTATTTGGGGGCTCCTGACTTTTGCGGCAAGAAAAACTGATGTAATGGCGTCGGCTACCTGATTTTATACCACGGATGACCTGACGTCAGTCCTGGTATTCAGGCCAACTGAGGGCTACCCCTGGCAGGATAACCCAAGTGTGATGACTGCAACAGTGAATATACTTGAACATCTACATTTATGGTAAGTGTGCACAACTGGACTTTTTTTTGGCCTCTCTTAATTTGTCAACCTTTGATTCTGGACCCAGTGCCAGATCTCCTGTCCCATCCAGACGGCCTTGTTCACCCAAACATTTTGAACCTCAAGCTGCCTGCGTGGTTCCTCCAATTCCATTAATTGCCAGGCATCCTAATATGTCCTCTCCACTATGCCACATTCTTTTATCAGCTCATATACCTTGTACTAGAAAGTTATATTTAACTCATTCAATTCAATGGAGCTCTGGAAGTTTGCCCTGTAACTTACAATGGGCAGAGCCTAAGCCTTTTGACAAGAATCAAATGATGTCCTCAAATTTCAAACAAGTGTTCATATCTCTGGAACCTTATTCTAAAAGAAGTATTAATGGCAAACTCTCCAGTTCAAACTGTTTTTATAGTGGTAGCATTCTTTAGGTTCTAGGTCTTAAAATTTATAAGTCACAGCAAACTCAGTAACTATTCAGTTTGTAATATTTTGGAAACAACTTAGAATATCTCAACAACCACTCAAGGTACACACATACTGTCAGCTGCATTTTATTCATTTAGCTGAGCGCTTTCATATCAGGCTAAGGAGTTCTGTCTGTGTTACTTGGTTGTTGAGATATTTAGAAAAATGTGAAATTTATATCTATATAAATTAATGTCATAAAAACAACAGTTAATATCTCTTTACCTGTACTACACAGAGGTCAAATATTAATGCATTTGAGTTTATTATGTAAGCTTTAAGATGAAATCTTTTAAAAACTTGTACATGGCACGGTTTTGAAATTATTGATGCTAACATGAACAAGCAGTATTTGATGCCTAGAGACGTCCGTAGGAGTTAACTGCAGATGCACCTGGAGGCATCACTTGGATTTAATGAGTTAAGTAAGTGGAAGAGATTTATAATTTGGGCCCATGAAAAGCAAATGGATCCTTTCTCTGCTTCAAATGGGCATTGAGCATGTTTTAGATTTCTTATTATCTCTGTTCAGTGCTGGGGCTTCTCCATCCACCACCAAACCACAATTGGCTGTGATTTCTGATTTTCACAATGGTTTAGAAGAACGTTCTTTAGCCTCTCACAGGCTTTGTAAATCACTTTCACTAAAACCCCCGTATAAAGATCCGACTCCTGCTTGGGACCTGAATTTAGTACTGCGGAATTTGATCTGAAGTTTATCTTGGAAGACAGTCTTTTGGTAGCCATTACTTAAGCCAGAAGAATTTCAGAAAATCCAGGCCTTATCATGTGAACCTCCTTACCCAGTTTTCCATAAGGATAGGGTATCTCTAAAAACAAACCCCTCCTTCCTGCCCAAGGTGGTGTCGGAGGTTAATATTAACCAGACTATTAACTCACTGGTCTTCTTCCCTAATCATTCTAACAAAGGGGAATATGCTGTACATTTACTAGATGTCAATAGACAATTATGTTTCTATCTTCACAGAACAAAAACTATAATGCATCAAGTCAACTATTTGTTTCTTTTTCTACTGAAAAGTTGGGCAAGGCAGTCATCAAGATTACCCTCTCTAAGTGGCTGAAATATTGTATTTCTTTCATTTATGATAAAAGTAAATTGACCATGCCTAAACCTATCCAAAGCACATGCTGCAAGGTCTGTAGCCACTTCAGCAGTCTTCCAGTCCAGGGCTACTATGGATGACATACAGTGGATATAAAAAGTTTACTCACCCCTGTTAAAATGCCAGGTTTTTGTGATATAAAAAATGAGACCACAATAAATCATTTCAAAACTTTTCCCACTTTTAATGTGACCTGTAACCTGTACAGTTCAATTGAAAAACAAATCTGTCTGGGGAGGGGGGATATAAAAATGTAAAAAAAGTACAATAAGCTGGTTGCGCAAGTGTGCACACCCTTAAACTAATACTTTGTTGAAGCACCTTTTGATTTAATTACAACATTCAGTCTTCTTCGGTACTCTGATTAATCCCAAATAAAGTTCAGCTGTCCTAGTAGGATTTTCCTGACATTTACTCAGTTGCCTGCAACAGCAAAAGCCATGGTTCACAGAGAGCTTACAAAGCATCAAAGGGATCTCATTGTTGAAAGGGGTCTACTTTACATGATCGACTTTTCACAAAGTCGAAATTCATATGGCCGAGACCATATGATCGACTTTTGAAAAGCCGAACATATAAAGTAAGCACAACCAACACTTAGCTAAACGCTCCCCACACCCCCTGTAACTTAAATATACCAACTCCAAGATCGCACTACAGTGCGGAAGAGGGAAATTTTCCCATTCCGCACTGTATGGAGATAGCGGCTCCCCATGGTCGGCTTTTCAAAAGTCGATCATATGGTCCCGGCCATATGAATTTCGACTTTGTGAAAAGTCGATCATGTGAAGGGGACCCATTGAAAGGTATCAGTCAAGAGAAGGGTACAAAAAATTTCCACAGTATTGCATATACCATGGAACACAGTGAAGACAGTCATCAAAAAGTGGAGAAAATATGAGACAACAGTGACATTGCAAAGAATTGGACGTCCCTCCAAAATTGATGAAAAGACCAGATGAAAACTGGTCAGGGAGGCTGCCAAGAGACCTATAGCAACACTGAAGGAGTGGCAGGAATTTCTGGCAAGTACTGGTTGTGTACTACATGTGACAATCTCCCTTATTCTTCATATGTCTGGGCAGTGGGGTACAGTTGCAAGATGGAAGCCTTTTCTTACACAGAAAAACATCCAGGCCCGGCTAAAATTTGCAAAACAATACATCAAGTCTCCCAAAAGCATGTGGGAAAATGTGTTATGGTCTGATGAGACCAAGATTGAACTTTTTAGCCACGATTCCAAAAGGTACATTTGGCACAAAAACAACACTTCGCATCACTAAAAGAACACCATCCCCACACTAAAGCATTGTGGTGGCAGTATCTTGCTTTGTGGTTGCTTTTCTTCAGCTGGACCTGGGGCTTTAGTAAAGGTGGAGGGAATTATGAACAGTTCCAAATACCAGTCACTTTTGGCCCAAAACCTTCAGGCATCTGTTAGAAAGCTGAAGATGAAGAGGAATTTCATCTTTCAGCACGACAGTGACCCCAAGCATACATCCAAATCAACAAAAGAATGGCTTCACCAGAAGAAAATTAAAGTTTTGGAATGGACCAGCCAGAGCCCAGGCCTAAATCCAATAGAAAATCTGTGGGGTGACCTGAAGGTGGCTGTGTGCACAAGAGATGCTCTCACAATCTGACAGATTTGGAGCACTTTTGCAAGGAAGTGTGGGCAAATATTGCCAAGTCAAGATATGCCATGCTGGTAGACTCCTACCCAAGAAGACTGAATGCTGTAATTAAATCAAAAGGTGCTTCAACAAAGTATTAGTTTTAAAGGTGTGCACACTTATGCAACCAGATTATTGTACGTTTTTTTTATTTTTTTTATATTTTTCCCCTAACAGATTTGTTTATTTTTCAGTTGAATTGTACAGGTTATAGGTCACATAAAAGGTGGGAAAAGTTTTGAAATGATTTATTGTGGTCTCATTTTTTATCACAGAAACCTGGCATTTTAACAGGGGTGTGTAAACGTTTATATCCACTGTATGTGCAGCAGCTTAGCCTTCTCCCCATACTTTTATTACTCATTGCAAACTGGACATGGCCTCTAGTGGAAGAACATCCTTTGGCTTGACGGTGCTCAGAAATATCCTTCCGTGAGTCCACCCAAGTTTTTAGGTAGCTGCCAACTCTGTCCCATCTGCCAAGGATAAAATGAAGATTGACAACATCAGATAAAGAAGTTATGTACTCACCGTAATGCTCCATCTGTGTTATTAAATCTTCATTTATCCTTGACTTCTCCCATCCTCAAAGATTTTTGGTGTAGGGGATCATATTCACCTGAACTGTTAAGTTACCAAAACACAGCTACCATCTGACTTGCTTCTTGTGTGTGTGTATATAAATATAATATATGTGTGTGTGTGTGTGTGTGTGTGTGTGTGTGTGTGTGTGTGTGTGTGTGTGTGTATGTATATATATATATATATATATATATATATATATATAGATATATATATATATATATATATATATATATAAGGTCCACTGCTGAATCTCAAAATACTGAAATTCCTCGAGACCAGAATACCGAAAGTACAGTTATTCTAAACTGCATTTTGATGACTCGTAGTTTACCAAACCAGTGGCAGTAGTGCTGCTGTGTGTTTGTTATGGTATGCAGTCTCTTAAAGGTGCAGTGTGGTCTTGGATTTGGACATGGCGACCGATGTATGGATGTTCTTCATGTTTCATTGTTGCAGTCATTACATTTGGGTAATCTGCTGGCAGGTTGCCCTCAGTCGGCCTGAATTCCAACGTCTTGGGTCCTTCATCGGTTGCTGTCTTCTCTTCCATGATGTCAGGTCGTCAGGGGTATAAAACGTGCAGCCAACGCCATTTTCTTTAGTCTTTCTTGCCGTGCGATGCCCGAAGCAGAAACATTTCGCAAGTGCCGGTCGGCTGACTACTGAAATATTCGCGAGTTTCAGAACCGAAGTCTTCAATAAAGCTAAGTACCCCATTGGGGAAACTTTTTTCTTGCTTTTTACCGATGTCAGAAAAAGTTAATAATTGTATTACTTGTGGGAAGCAAATACCTCATAAGGATTTCCATTTATACTGTATTCCTTGCCTAGGCCCTAATCACAACGTGCCTGGCTGTCGGTTTTGTGCTAGATTTAACTAACGCACTATTAAGCATCTGTATATTTTTGCATCTAAGTATTTTGGAAACAGATTTAACTACCCAGAGATGTCGTTGGATAGCAATCCGACTACCGGAGTACATAAAAAATGCAAAGAAAAGGACAGAGAAAGGCAGTCGAGATCCAAAACCGACGACGAAGCTTCTCCTAAGCCAGTCGCCGGTTCGCTGGTACTCAGTGAGGCGCTTTCGCAGCCCCTGATACCCGCTACCTTCGAGTCACAGGCCTCTACCGACACCCATGTGGAGTCCTGCATGCCGCAAGATGCTCAGGGTATTAGACTGACGGATGTATTTCCCTCGGATGAGTCCGGAGCCGCTGAACAGGCACCGGCTTCTGAGGGTGTATTCAGACCTCAACATTTTTATATCAAACCGACGAAAGCTGCAAAACCAAAGGCAAAGACACCTTCTAAAACTAAAAAAACGATGCCCGAGCCACGTGCACAGACCTCTATATCTAAAAAACAGATGATCAAAATGGCTGAAAACCTTATTAGCTTGATCAGGGGTACCCATCCCCTTCCAGATAAGAGGCCTAGGCAAGACACTGACTGTGAATCTTCAGATCAGGTTTCTGTTTCTTCTGATCAGGAATTATCTTTACCTCCCTATGAGGATTCTGATGCTGAGGAGTCTATTCCATCTGCATATCACCTCCTGAGGATTATTCATTTGGAGAAACCTTGCATACTTTGAGGGAGCATTTTCACTGGGAGAGTCAAGACTTCTCAGAATCAAAAAAGAGGCTCAGGGATTTCCTCCTTCTCCCTCAGCACAAGCCTTTAGCCATTCCCCCTGTGTTAGACATTGTGGATGATGTTTTTTCAGAGTTAAGCCTGACCCGACTTTTTACCTCCAGCTCCCAGTAAGCCTGACCGGTATTACAGGGTCCCTGATTCTCATAAATTTTTATTTAGAAACCCTGCTGCTGATCCTGAAACTATTTCACAGGGCCCAAAGGGAGTTAAGGCCTCAACAGCAAAAAAACCTATCCCCTCAGACAGAGATTTAAGGGCGCTGGACAGATGGGGAAAAAAGGTTTATACATCTGCAACCTTGGCAATCAGGGCCTTAAACTGTCAGTTTCATATGCTTAAGTACCAACAACATGTTATGGGATTGCTGAAACAGAAAATTATGTTGATTTCAGAATGTGCAGAAAATAAGGAATTGCAGGAATTATTGCATGCAGCTGAACAAGTTGGAAAGCATACTTTGCAATGTGGTTTTGATTCTTTAGAGGCCTCCTGCAGGGTCGCAGTTACTGGATCTGTGATTAGGAGGCATGCCTGGTTAAAGGAGCAAAATTTGCCTGATCATGTTAAAGCTAAATTGCTAGATGCACCTTTACAGCATGATTCTCTATTTGGTATTAAGGCAGAAAAGGTTTTAAAGAAAATGGAAGACAAAGCTAAGTCTATGCAAACTGTTAAATATTTCTTACAAGTGCAGCCATGTAGATTCAGTAGACACTGGCCTACAAAAAATTAGTCCTTTCCTCTGTCAGACAGAGCTCAAAGGGGCAAATCCCGATGCCCTAATGGTTCCAGGTACCAGGCTCAAGACTCATACAGGTCAAAGCAATGGGGCGCATCCACCTCCAAATCTGCAAACCTACAGAAAGCAATCCCAATGACCTCCCTCTGCCTACAACAAGCACTTACCTTTTGGCAGCACCCATAGGGGGAATATTAGCACTTTTTGCTCAAAACTGGCAGTTAATAACCCAGGACAGGTGGGTACTGAACATCGTATCACAGGGATACAGATTCCATTTCCACACTCTGCCAATGACAAATGGTTGGCCAGACCTGCCAAAAAACCAATGGGCAGAGGCTCAGAAACAAGTTACGTCCCTCATGGATATGGGGGCCATTCAGACAGTACCAGAGCAGGAAAAAGGACAAGGTTTTTACTCAAAACTGTTCTTGGTACCCAGAAAGGACAAGGCCTGGCGGCCAGTACAGGATTTATCGATTTTGAACACATACCTGGACATTCCAAAATTCAAAATGCTCACTTTGTAACAGCTTCTGCCCATGCTGGGCAATAATGCCTGGCTGGTGACTTTAGACTTAAAACAGGCATACCTGCATGTCCCAATAAGACAGTCGTGCAGAAGATACCTCAGATTCAAGGCTGGCTTAATGCATTACCAATTCTCTGCACTGCCCTTTGGCTTATCTACTGCGCCCAGGGTCTTTACAAAGTGCCTGGCACCAGTAATTGCATTTTGCAGACAAAAAAGTATTCATATATATCCTTACTTGGACGACTGTCTCATTCAAGCAGAGAACAAGGACAATCTTCTATGACACCTGGCATTTGTGAAAAGGCTTCTAGCATGCCTAGGGTACACAATAAACGAAAGAAAATCACAACTGGTACCCTCTCAAAAGATAACATTCCTGGGTGCAAGCTTGCATACAACTGCCCAGATGGCTTACCTCACGCCAGACAAACGAAGGCAACTGACTACTTACTTCAAACTGATGGCAACAAAAACCCAGTCTTCTGCAAGACAAATTCTGCAAGCTCTGGGCTTCATGGCATCCTGCATCCTACTAATTCCATATGCAAGACTGCATATGAGGAAACTTCAATGGTACCTAAAAAGTTTATGGAGTCAACATTCACACAGTCTGGAAGCAATGATTCCTCTCATCCCCTGTCTGCAACAGGAGTTTCTATGGTGGGCAAAGGCCTGTCACCAAAACATGGGACGGCCCTTCACTCTACCCCCTGCCAGCCAAACCTTAACAACAGACGCATCAGATTATGCCTGGGGGGCTCACATGGCAGGAAGATGCATTCAGGGCATATGGGCACCAAATCAAATGCATCTACATATCAACCAGAAAGAGATGCTAGCTGTTCAAAATGCCCTAACAGCCTTCAAGGACTTACTTCATCCAGGACAGCTACTGATAAAGACAGACAACACCACAGTCATGTGGTATATAAACAAGCAAGGGGACACACACTCATACCCCCATTGCAGATTAGCCATGGCACTGTGGGAAACAGCTTTGACCTACCAATTAAATCTTCAAGCTCAATTCCTGCCAGGAAAACAGAACACTCTGGCAGACGATTTAAGCAGAAACCTTATGGATCCTCACGAGTGGAAACTAAATCCACAAGTATTCAGCATGATAACAGAGAAATGGGGGAGCCCAGACATAGATCTATTTGCCTCTCCTCAAAATTATCAATTGAATAGATTTTGCACAAGGACATATCACAGACAAGCATGGAAAGTGGATGCTCTATCCTTCAGTTGGAAAAACCTGTCAGTTTACGCCTTTCCTCCTCTGCCTCTTCTACCCAAGGTCCTCCTAAAAGTCAGACAAGAGAAACCAAAGATGATATCAATTGCTCCGGACTGGCCCCCAATCCTAAGGAACTTGTCTCAGTACCCAGCTTGGACCTTACCTCAAAGACCACAACTACTGTCCCAGCAAAACAATCAGATCCTGCACAATCAACTACAGACTCTGAACCTGGCAGCATGGCTAATCATGTAATCATACGAACGACACCTCTCAGTAAAGCTGTGATGGATGTCATTTTGGAAGCCAGAAGGCCTAGTACTAGAAAAACTTATGCTGACAAATGGAAGAGATTCTGTGCTTGGAATCGAGCACAAGGAACTGATGCACAGAACCACATATTCCTCGGATATTACAATACTCAACTGAGATGCTTGACAAAGGCCTATCTTTCTCATCAATCAAGATCCATGCCTCTGCCATTTCGGCTCATTACAATACAGAGCCACCAATCCTTCCTCATCTTTTACTAAAGCAGTATCTTAGAGGAGCCAAAAATCTAAGGCCTCCTAGAAGATCACCATTACCTGCATGGGACCTCAATTATGTGTTGGAAAAACTCACCCTGCCTCCATTTGAACCAGCCGCTACCGCTGATATAAAATTCTTATCATGGAAGACAGCTCTGCTACTAGCAATTACTTCAGCAAGAAGAGTTTCAGAGCTACAGGCCCTCATGGCTGTAGAGCCTTTTATCATATTTTACCCAGACAGGGTGTCTCTGAGGACAAATCCTACTTTTATGCCTAAGGTGGTTTTCAGTGTGGCTCTTAACCAAACAATTCATCTGCCAACTTTTTATCCAAATCCGCAGAACAAAGGGGAGAGAATTCTGCATTCCTTGGACGTGCACAGACAGCTAAGATTCTACTTGAGCAGGACAAAAGCTCTAAGAAAAACTGAGCAATTACTAGTGTCATATGCTGCAGGATCAGAAGGAAAGGCTATCTCAAAGCAGGCAATTTCAAAGTGGATAAGCCACTGCATCTGTTTCTGCTACTTGCACCATGGTAAACCTGTGCCCAAGGGCATTAGGTCTCATTCCACCAGAGCTGCAGCTACTTTGGCAGCCTTTCTCAGAGGAGTACCAACCAAAGACATTTTAGAGGCTGCTACTTGGAGTTCTGTTCACACCTTTGCAAAGCATTACCATTTTCCTCTCTACTCTTAAGTCCAGGTACATGTGTAGTGTGTGTGTGTGTGTGTTACTAGTGGGTGTAGATATGACAGTGTGCAGTCGGAGTGTAGGGCGCATAAAAGTAGGTTTGTTTTTTCATGTTAGTGCAACCTCAGAGTTGGTATATATATATATATATATATATATATATATATATATATATATATATATATATATATATATTTATGGGGATGTGGGGGGTGCAGGGGGCCTTTCCCCTGTAAAAATATATGATAGTGTTATTTGTTAAGAGTTTCTAAGTATGACTGTAAATTATTTCTATAAGACCTATTGCTAGTACTACTACAACTGGAACTGTATGGGTATCCTTCTTCCATATTGACCTTTTTTCTACCTGCAACTCCTGGTATTTTATGACTTTGTGTCTTTCTATACGCAAGACAGTGAAGTCAGTGTGTATAGCAATTTCGATGATCAATGCTACTTTGTCTTGTTAACATGGATGACTATATCTGGTTTTCTTGTATCTACTTTTTCAACTGTTGGTGATGGATGATCAAATGTGATATAAACTTCATTTTCTATGATGCTTTGTCTCTCATATTTCCAGTGTTTTTCAGCTATTTTAATATTATAATGTGTGTGCAATCCCCAGTGCAACATTCTTGCCACATTATTATGCCTTTCAGACAGTCCTTCTGCCATTAGTATATCACAACCAGCAACAAGATGTGCAACTGTTTACAATTCTGCTTTAACATTGATCTGTTTCTCCCACATGTTCAGTGAACTTTGGAAACCAAAGTGTAATGTAGTCCACTATCTTGAGCCGCCAATAGTAATCTTTCATCTTTTGGTTTAAATGCACCTCTCCATAGCCATTCATGCATTCGATCCTGATCAACACGAGGTTGTTCCAAGAGTTTTTTATACGTGCAAACATATTTATGCATTTTCCAAATTTCTTGCCTTCTCATCTGATCCTTCACCTTGTATTCTTTATTTTGTTTGGCGCATTCATTTGCTGCCTGATTTTTATCTACTTCTGGTTTGATTTCCATTCCCACTTGACGCTGCTATGCTTCTGCTAAACTAAGCAGGGAAGTCATTTTAGACTTATTCTCCTGATGTTTCAAAACTTTCACCATATTTGGGTCTTGTGAGGTCAGCAGATATGTATGCAGTCCCATGATTGCAGATCTATACATGTGATCAGTTTTGAGGAGGCCCCATACCTCCTTCAGAATCGGGAATATATAATCTTGGTTGTCCTCCTGTCCAACCTATCCAAACTGTAAGTTAGGACAGGAAGAGCAAATTGGTTTATAGCTTGGACTGTTTTCCTAGTTGTCAGCACTGTTTTCAGTATTAAGTCTTGTAAAATATTCCTTACTAAGTTTTATTCACATTTGTTCATGGTATATTGTTGATCCTTCATCAATTCCAAGATATTTAAGCACTCCCTCTTGCTCAAGTTCTTTTATATCACATTCCTGTCCCAAACAGATGTTTTCTTGGTGTTGCTGCTTCCCTGCTTTAAAGGTTGCTTTTGCACATTTATCAAGACCAAATGACATTCTTATATAATCTTTAAAAGTTTTGACCACTTGCAGTTGTGCTTTCTGTTCCTCATCTGATGAACTATACAGTTTTAAATCTACAAAAAGATGATGAGAAGTCCTTACACTTTGTTGTTTTCTGGGAGCCGAATTGTAGCCATGACCTTATCTGTTAAGTAGACAACTTAATGGGTTAAGGACAAGACAAAAGAGCAGTGGTAACCGGGAGTCACCCTGGAATATCCCTCTTTGAATTTTTATCCCTATAATAACAATTTGTCCTTTATCATGTTATAACTGCAAAGTGTTTTGCCATTGTTTCATGGTCGCTGTAATGTAATTGATTAATATAGGGTGTATCTTATACATTTTTAAGCACTTTTTTATCCATGAATGTCAGATACTGTCACATGCTTTTTTACAGTCTATCCATGCTTTACTTAGATTCTTTACCATTTTATAGTCTTCCTCTTTGGCTTTCCCTGTGGTGTTACACTCCACATGCAAGGTCTCCTCAAACTTTGTTGTTGGCTAGTATCATTCCAAAAAAAAAAAAAATGGAAGGACAAAAAGGCCAAGGACCCTAACATTAAAAAGAAAGTTCCAAGTCTAGGTTATACATCGACCAACTACCCAGGTGACTCCTAGGCCCGAATCCTGTGGTGTGACTCCTTGGAAAGCCACCATGGTCTCTGGCCTACCTGTGCATACTACCACTGTGCACACATCACTCACATCGGAGGTTGCTCAAGAGGCCTAAACTTCCAATGTCCACAGCAGTGGTCTTAAGGGAGACTCCCTTTTTCCTTGACTACTGAAGCTCCAACCAAAGTCATGGTTGGATGACCACAACCTCATGTCACACCTTTCAAATGGACATCCAAACCAAACAGTAGCTCTTTTTCATCATACCCGCCGCTTCTCATTCAGAAGCCCAAGACCTTCTAAAAAATAGCACAGGAGTTCATGGCCTTTATGAAATCTAGAGAGCCCTCTTATGCTGCCACTTCTGAGGTTTCCCAATCCAAAAGGAACAGGAAAGTAGCCTTTCAGGAAGATCAATATTCCTCTGCTTCTGAGGATGAGGAGGAATTGTCTTACTCTGGGCACTTTCTACCACAAATTTACACAGACTCAGACTTAGATGACATGCTCTGTTCCACCTCCACCCTTGAAGACCTTTCTTTTGTGGATATCCTGCATAAAGTGAAAGAGGCTTTCAGTTAGGAAAGCAAGCAGTTCTCAGAAGCTTAGACCCATTACAGGGAACTGCTAAGTTTACCTTCATCTTGGCCACTGGCTATTCCTCCTGTACACATTATATTGGATGATGTCTTTTAAGATATTCTGTTACACCTTGATTCTCTGTCTCCTTCTCCTAGGAATCCAGACAGGTTTTACAGAGTGCTTGAATGCCACAAGCACCTTTACAAAAGCCTGAAGAGATTTCCCAGAGGGAAGATTCTGCACCCTATCACAGTCCTCAGCCAAGCCAAGGGATCTTTCTTCCATTCCCACTTTGCCACCTTCAGGTTAACAGCCTGGAAGATTGGGTTTTTATACCAAGGAAGGTCTCCACCAAATCCATAAAGGGCCTGCCTAAGGGACCATCCAGACATCCCTTGCCTAATGACAGGGAAAGTAGACTGTTAGACAGATTTGAGAACGAAGCTTATATCTCTGCCACCCTGAAAATGAGAGCTTTGAATTGCCAGTTCCATATACTAAAGTACCTTGAATCTCTCCAGGACAAAATTCTAGCTAACACAAACTCTGTTGCAGATAGAACCTTCTATAAGGAAATTCAGGAGACAGCCAGAGAAGCTTTACAAGTCTCCACACACTCCCAAAAAATGTGACTTTGATGCCCTAGATGCATCTTGCACAGCAACTGTCACAGGTTCTGCCATATGCAAAACCTCACTTAAATCAGTCTTATGGGTAGGAACAAAGGCAAATCCATTGGAAAGTAATAACAAATGGGCAGGGGTTAACTCCAGACTAATGTAGTCTCAAAATTTGCCAACTGTTACTGTAATTGTAAATGTTAAATTTGTTAAAAGACTGATTTAAGTGAGGTTTTGATAGACCATAGATTATTTTTAAGGAAAATAATTTTTTTTATTATGTTTGAAAATCAAGGGGGAAATAAGCCCCATTCATTCAAAAAAGAAAAGTACGTACAACCCTCCCCTGCACCCATTTTTGGCAAATTTTGAGACTCTGAGCATAACATCAGGGCATATTTAAGTAAGAACAAAACAATTCCATTTAACCTCCAGCAAGATGAGAGGAAAGCCCTTAATGAATTTAGGGCTAATAAAGAAGGGAGAATCATAAAGCCAGACAAGGGGGGAGGGTGTTCATAATGGACTCCTGGATATACTCAGGAAAATGTAAGAATTGCTTAATAGTAATTCCAGGTACATGCAGGTATCCAGAAATGAAATAAAATGTGGCCTACAGGAAAATTGATTTGGCCTTGGATGACAATTTTTTGCTGCAGATCATTGACAAGAATTTCTATGAATTTTTCAGTAACCCTAGGTCTTTTATACCATCAATTTTTGGGATACCTAAGGTTCATAAAAACCTTAATGATCCACCCCTCAGACCTATAGTGGCAGCTTTGGGCTCAAAAACGTATCCTTTAGCTGTATATGTAGATAGAAAGACAAACTTCATGCTGCCTTTAAATAACCGTCTCTTGGTAGATTCCGGGGATTTTTTGATTAAAATTTCTGACAAATATTATGACCTTGATGTGCTGTTTTACAGTTGACATTCAAGATGTCTTTTCAGTGATTCTTCACTCAGTTGGCTTAGAATGGATGTCAGAAGTCACTGTTAGAAACAAATATTTATTTAACACACAGCTGCAAGTATTATAAACAGATCAGTAGCTTTGCCATGAGGGCATCTTGTGCCCCCCATTTGCAAATTTGGTGTTACTGAACCAGGAGCAGAATTGTGTGTGTAGTTCAATACACTTTTCCAAAGTGCTAGTGTACTTGCGCTTTTTGGATGACATCTTTATTCTCTGCAGAGATGCCAGGGACGAACTAGATGATTTTGTTACCCACATAAACCAAACTATGGAATTTGACATTTACTTACAACATTGGAACAGAGGAAATAAGTTACTTGAATGTAAAATTAGAGAAAGATTTGGTTAACCATAAATTTAAATAGAAGATTTATAGGAAGAGTAATTTTACTAATTCTTACCTGTATTACACAAGTAACCACCCCTTCCACCAGAAGAGAAGTATCATTAAAGGGCAAATGGTGCATATTGCCTGTTTGACATATGATATAGTAGACTTAGAACAGGAACTAAGTTTTATGACCCAGATGTTTATTGGGGGGGGGTTCTATCCAGAATTGATGGTTAAAAATGTGAAGGAAGAAATTGAAGAAGGGTGGGGCATAAAATATATCCCATTACTTGGTTCCTCTGATGTAACCGACAGAATTAATGCCAAAGGCCATTATCACCCCCACAATACAGGACCTGCAGCTACCTGATGGTAGGAGTACAGCCTAAAGTGGACCAAAGGATGATTTCACAAGGTCCCTGATTTTTAGGTACAGCTCTGACACCAAAGAAATCCAAAGAATTATGCAGAAATATTGGCATATTTTCCTGCAGTGCCTAACAGACCTGCTATTTTCTCCATAGTCCCTCTTTTTGGGTATAAAAGAGGGCCGAATATGTACAAAAAAAAACTACTTGAAGAGGCTTCTAAGAAACAGGGTGGTACGGACACTCTTGGGAAAGTAGGGACTTTAAATTGTGGGATGTGTAATCAATGTAAACACACGGTTCATAGACAAGAAATCCAGTTAAATACAATACCAGACCCCTTTAACTGCTAAGAACTGTTTAATTGTACATCCAAAGGGGTGGTTTACTTAACTTTCTGTCAAATGTGTTCAGCCTAGTATGTGGGGAAAATGGAGAGACTGTTAAAAACTAGGGTCTACAAACACCATTATGAAATTTCTAAATGTATGGAAACTAATGCACTTTATAAGCATTTGAAAGACTGTCCTAATGGGAGATTTTTTTATTTTGGGTGTTAGAGCAGGTTGAACCAAACCCGAGGACTGGACAATGGGAAATTTTATTGGAGTACCATGAATTGTTGTAGCAACTGCAGTTAAATGCAGGGACACCCAAGGGCAACTTCCGCTAGGTCCTGTATTAAAAATGAGGGCTACTAAGTTGTGATGGAAAATGTATATAAATTTAGTTTCAAATGAAAAATCGTTTTAGGAATAATTTTGAATTGTGAAAATACTATTTGTATGTTTTTAAAACATGTGCTTTAATTAATATAACTGTGCTGTCAATTTTATATTACTTTTAACAATGCTAGTTTGGATTTTGTAATGGCAGGAAATTAGCATTGCCACCTATCCTTTTTTTTTTTTTTTTTTTTTGGACTATCTGATCAAAATGATCGTCCCGTAGTCTGGAAAGCACTGTACAGACGCCAGAAATCTGTTTCAGAAAAAGAAACTGACTATCAAAGTTTGGTTTGTTAAATCTGCAGATTAACTACGCAATTTTTTTTTTTTTATAAAAAGCATAGTAAATGTAAAAGGAAAAAACTTTAAAGACCAATGCACGTTAGGTTCAATCAAGACACCCTTTATTACTTGCAGCAAGGAGACAAAGCATGTAGGTACAGGATTTGTCTGGCCCTTTGGTGATCAGTATGTTATTCTTATACAGTTCTCTTCATTTCACACAGAAAATGTTACTATTCTATTGCTGACGTAGTTGGACACAGCTTTCTGTATGTTTCACAGAAAATGTTACCAGACTCATTGCTGACATGTTCAGATTATTTGCCGTCTTGCAAAAACATTTTGAGAAAAACAACCTGGCCTTGGGCTTATTTTAGCCCATCTTAACTTTTCAATTCTTCAATTGTACAGTTCTAATACATGTGTTACATTTTGTCTAGATTCAAGGTACATTTCTAGCTTTGATACAAGTAATGCTGACTATGGTTTATACTTTCAAGCATCTATTGTTTTCTTTATCAAAGCTTCTAGCAGTTGCATATTTTTTCATGGCATAAGCAGAAATGAAATATCTCTTTAAGTTTCATGACATTAGCAGAAATGAAATGTCTCTTGTTAAGTTTCTAATAGCTGTGCAAATTCATGCAATGTGAACAGAATAAATGTATTGGCCCTTTTAAACCTCATATTACTATTATATATTTTTCTAACATTTCCCCCTTTTAATACTTTTATTCTACTTTCAAGATAAGCATAAACAGTTTTTCCTTCCCCTAACCTTTTCCTGCTCTGGATTTGCAGTTAAGAGAGTCATTCAGTTTAAGCTCATTAAAGCATTTTCAGTTTTTTAGCAATTCTTCAAGTTCAGCATCTTGGTATAAGGTTTCTGAAACTGAAATGTCTATAAAAATTTTAATCAGTCTTTTTATGCAGGGGATGCAGCAGCACACACATACCACCAGTAGGATTATTCCTACACAGATGGCAATCAGAATGTTCATCAGGATGCTGCCCCAACCCCCAAACAATTTCTGGAAAAAGTCCGTCAATGGATTTGGTCCTGGTTTGGTCATGGCTGACACCTGCTGAATCACCTCAAGATGGTTGTCTATCTCGTGTTTGTGGTCAGGAATATACGAACAGCACTCCTGGATTAAAGCGCATGTACCTCCTCTCGCCACTAGGGTGAAGTCAAGAGCCATGCGATTTTGAAGCACCACTGTTCTCATGGCAGTCAGTTCATCAGTCACCAATTCTAGGGCAGAAAAGGTTGCATTGCTCATTATTTCGAGAAGCTTAGACAATTTTTTCAGTTCCCAGATTGATTTCGTTGCTCCATATGCTGGCAGTACACCTGCCCACGATATAACAGTATCACTCAAGTCCATGTGTGACCGTCCATTGTTCCCAGAGCCCACAGCATGATGTTTTTTCCAGTGTGCATTGATTTGCCCCACTGGATTGACAGGCTTCTTGATTTCTCGAACATTCCAAATTTTTCCTTGAGGTAAAACTGCTGTGTGTCGTATGGCCGGAACCAGGTACCCCAAAAAACAACTGCCGGACCAATTCTCAGGTAGCTATTTATATGCTTTTCTACCGCATATAAAGTAACAATCTTCTACTTTAGTAGTAACTTTACTATACCCTGACTCTGCATGAAACATTTTTTTGTCTGTTATGGACAGTTGCTTATAGAGGTCAGCATTATGTTTTACTTCTTCAATTGTCCTATGCATCAGTTCAACAAATGTATCATAGTTCGTGTTGCAATAGGATCTGATGTTATCAGGTTTAGTGTAGCATCTATAGGGAACAGTCACATTGCAATTGCTCCAACCCACCTTGACTGTATCATTCTTATAAAAACACACAGTTCCCTTCTGTCGAACAGACAAGTGCAATGCTACTTTATCTTGTGATGTGACATCTGATGTATCATGAATTAGGTTTTCCCAGGTCTTGTTGGCTCCTAGGGGAACTGAAGTTAACAGTAAGCCCCCATATGCTGTTGGTAAGGCTGTGCAAATCCAGCAATTTAAACATTGAAGGTTTCAGCATACACATATTTGATTGCCTGGTAAGTGTTAAAGTTCGGGTGCCGCTCTGCACGCTTGTTCAGTTCAATTTGTGTGGCTGAGAAAAGGAATGGCCACAACAAAAAGATTATTGTCACTAGTAGAGTCAACAGGATGGTTATGCAATACGTTTGTGGAAACGGTTGTTCTGCATTTCTGTTTTCTCCTGCTCTTCCAAGTAGGTGTCTTTGGATCTTACTGGATTCCGTCATTTTTACTTTGGACACATGCTCTTACTCTCTGCCCTAATAGGACCTTCAACACCGATGGTTTCTTCACTGGGGTTGAGACGGATCAGTCCTATTGATCTGACCCCCCTTTGTAGCCAGACTTTGTGCTGAGGGCCCCGATGGAGAGGTAAGATTTTTGTCCAACTCAAAGTTCTTAACCAGCTTGCAGTGCGTCAGGTGTATCCACGAAGCTCGTTCTGCTATCTTGACTGTAGTGGGTGTCGAAAGAAGCACCTGGTAGGGACCTTCCCAACTTGGCGATGCCCAGTTTTTTCGCTTGATGATTTTGATCCACACCCAGTCTCCTGGTGTCACTGCCACTTCTGATGTTTCGGTTTGTTTTCTATCTGAAACAGAATTTGACTGCAACAGGTGTTTAGAACTTAACAACTTTTTTATATATTCAGCTAGTGTAAAATCAGCTTCCTGATCTGATGACATGAGAAGTTTCCACTGGGGTGTATAATAAGCCCTTCCAAATAGTTTTTAAAAAGGAGTCAATCTTTTTGCTATAGGGACAGTTCTCATGCTCAGCAGTGCCAGAGGTAAACAGTACAACCAAGTTTTTCCTGTCTCAGCTATTAATTTTCTCAGTTTGTTTTTTAGTATACCATTATGCCTTTCAACTAGCCCTGCAGATTGCGGATGGTATGCACAATGATTTTTTAAAGAAATACCAAAATGCTTACTCAGCTGCTGTATGGTTTGATTTACAAAGTGTGTACCATTGTCACTGTAGATTCTTTCCGGAATACCAAACCTAGGAATGATTTCCTTGACAAGTACTTTTGCCACCATAGCCGCATCTGGATTTTGGTTGGAAAGGCTTCCACCCATCTGGAAAACATATCTACAATGACAAGACAATACTTCTTATTTTCACATTTGTTCAATTCTATGAAATCCATACACATAGTGTGAAACGGATATGGTGGTGTGGGGAAACTCCCTTGCTTGGGCTTTATCGCCCCCTGTGCATGATGTTTGTTACAAATCTGACACATCAAACAAAATTTTTTAGAGTAGTTTGTAAATCCGTACGTTGTGAACACCTGGTTCACCAGCTGTACCATCCCCTCTGTTGAGACATGGCACTGCCCATGGCTCAACAATGCTGCATAGAGAAACAAATTAGAGGGTAGTATCGGTTTTCTCTCTAGAGATGTACAGCCCCTTTTCGAGGATTGCTCCTCGTTTTATCCATCGCTGTTTTTCAGCTTGCATAGTGAGTGTCTGCATTGTTTTTAACATATCTAGATCTAAAGTTTCAGAGGGTTGTAATTCCTCATTTAAAAGAAATATTTCTGTGGCTGCTTGTTTTGCAGCTGTATCAGCTCTCACATTACCTTTTGAAATCCTATCTTGTTGCTTGGTGTGAGCTGTGCATTTAGAAATGGCTACTTTCTGAGGTAACTGAATAGATTCTAAAAGATCTAAAATAAACTGTGCATGATTTATAGGTTTGCCAGTAGATGTTATCATTCCCCGGTTTTTCCACTGTTGTGCAAAAACATGTACAGTAGAAAAAGCGTACTGGCTATCAGTAAAAATGTTTACACATTTACCCTTTGCTAAGGTACATGCCCGTGTCAGGGCAATCAATTCTGCTGCCTGTGCAGATAAATTGTGTGGTAAAGGTTTTGCTTCTATAATCCCAGTATCAGAGACTAGTGCATATCATACTAGATTCTGTCCTGCAGGGCCCCTTTTGCACGAGCCATCCACGTAGTATGTCACTTCGGCATCATCCAAGGGGACAGCCGTGAGATCTTTTCTAGGTAGTTTCCTTTGCTCAATTACCTGCAGGCAGCAGTGTGGTGTGCCGTCTGCAGGGGTCGGGAGCAGAGTAGAAGGGTTTAACGTCGTGCATCGTTCAGTTGTCATATGAGGTTGGCTCAGTAATATAGTCATACAGGAAAGATGCCTAGCAGGGAAAAGATATGCCACCTTTTCTTGTAGTAAAATAATCGCGACTGCATGAGGTACTCTCAAAGAGAGGGTGGAACAAGACTACTGAGGCTGAAGCCTGTATTGCCATTGCAGCTGCAACTACTGCTTGTACACAGTGGGGTAAGGACCGTGCCACTGGGTCTAGTTGTGATGAGTAGTAAGCAGTGGAGCATTGCTTATCCCCATGCTGTTGTGTTAACACTGATGTCATGTAACCCTCCTTACAATCTACAGTTTGGAAAAAATGTTTATGGTAGTTTGGCAATCCCAGAACTAATGAGGACGCTATTAACTGCTTTAGTTTACAGAAGGCAGATACTCCCTCTGGTGTCCATTGTAACAAATCCTGTGCTGCCATAGGCTTCTTATATATAAGGTCTGTCAGAGGTGCAGATTCCAAGGCATAGTTTGGAATCCAGCTCCGGCAAAAATTAGTTGTACCCAGGAAGGACATCATTTCCTTCTTGGTAGTGGGTTTTGATACTTGCAAAATTGCTATTTTTCTGTCCTCATCTAACGTTCTACCTTCCTTGGATATTACATATTCTAAGTATTTGACCTGTTTTTTCCAAAGCTGCAGTTTATTTTTATTTACCTTATGTCCCTCAGCAGCTAAAAATCGTAGGAGTGCTATGGTATCTTCTCTACAGTCCTGCTGGGTGGGGGCCGCCAGCAAGATGTCATCAACATAAAGTAAAATCTGACTGCCTCTTGGTGGGGTGAATCCCGCCAAGTTGCTTGCCATTTCTTGTGAGAATATCGTTGGACTTTCACAATATCCCTGTGGTAGTCACATATATGTATACCTTTTCCCCTGAAATGTAAATGCAAACCAGTACTGGCTATCAGGGTGTATCGGTATCGAAAAGAACGCGTTGCTGATGTCTACCATGGAAAAATACTTTTGTTGAGGTTTCAAATCATTCAACAGGGTGTGTGGGTCTGGCACCGTGGGTGCCCTTGGTATTACTGCATCATTTACGGCTTGTAAATCCTGGACCATCCGCCATTCTCCATTGGCCTTTTTAACTGGAAATAAGGATGTGTTACATGGTGAATCGGGAGATTCTACTAGTATCCCTCCTTCAAGTAAGGCTGCTATAATAGGCTTTATCCCTGCCTTTGCATCTTTTCTTAAGGGATACTGTCTTTTTTGTGGTCTGAATGCTGGCTTTGGCATGATAGTAACTGGTCCCGCTGTACGAATGAGTCCTACATCTGATTTCCCTGTTGACCAGAGAGTCTCTGGTATGTCTCGTAAGGCATTCTCTTCCTCCTTTAATAGGAGTGTCAATCAGCTGTCCTCGCTAGACTGCAAGTGCACAGCTGGGTTGGTCTGAGTTATCCAATTCAACTTTTGTACTTGTATTCCTTGTTCTGACAGTTCTAGTTCTGTTTCTCCCATCTCGTGACTTTTTCTCCTAGGTCTGCCCATTCTATATTTCTGTTTTTGGTTAAGCTAACATGTGGTAATCGATTAGATTTATAAAGTGCAAAGAACTCCTGGGGCAGTGAACAGCTGGCTACACTGTTCCCTTCTGTGTCCCAGTACAGGTTACGCAATATCAATCTGTTTGCATGATTCTTAAATAACTCTTGCTCATATTCCTTATCAGGTCCTGGTATGTTGCAATAATACAGGGTACAGTGCAACCGGTGTTGCTTATCAATGTCAAGGGAGGGGAACTTGCTGATGGCTAGGTTCATTAACTCTTTGGTCACAGTCCCTGGACCAGTCATAACCAAGTCCTGGTTGTACCAATAAAACATTTCACCCTCCGATTGCACTACAAAGGTGTAAATTCGTCGCTGTGCTTCCATACCCTGCATGGTTGGGACTACTGCTATACCAAATAGCTGCATGAGGTCTCTGCCCAAGAGGTTTACTGGGCACTTTGCAGAAACTACAATTTTGCTTCTTTGTGTCAATCCTGAAACTGGATCAGTTATTGCAATGTTACGGGAGAGAGGCTCCCGATACAGCTGTCCATTAGCTGCTTTGACCAGTATGTAATCAGGTGACTCTGTGTTTTCTGGCAGTTTGGAGGGGTGTATCAGGGTTTGTGATGCCCCTGAGTCACACAAAAATTTGACCTTCCTCCCTTCTACCAAGAGTGCAACTTCTGGTTTTGTGTCTGCTAAATAGAGCTCCAAGCTCAATAAAGCTAGGTCTAATATTTCATTTTCTTCATTGTCACGAACTTCCTGCACTTCCTCTACTCCCTCTATCACGTTCTCATTTGTCCTTTCTTCGCTAGCCCATTCTAGTGATTCTTGACTACCATATAGTCAGTCCTCACCCTCCTTGTCTTCCGTTGTTGCCTTCTTGTTTTTCTTGCAATCCCTTGCCAAATGTCCCTTTTTACTGCATTTAAAACATTCTCCCTTTTTTTCCGCCCTTCAAAGTCCTCTGATCGCTGATCAGATTGTTTGTTTCCCTGTGCGTTTTTCTTGCCCTTTTTCCCAGACTGTACTACATAAACTTCTGCTCCATCTTCTACAGAAAATACTTGAGCTTTCTTTTTCTTTTTGCTATTAAAATGCCTTTCGGCATGCCTAGCATATTCAAGTAATGATTGTAACCTGCTTGTACGATGGTTTACCATGTGTTTTGTAATAAAACTGCTTATAGGCGTGCTACTGCCTTTTAAAAATGCATTCTTTAACTGCTGTTCATATGGGGAATCTTGTGTTTGATCTTCAGGAACCTGCATTCCATAGTGGTTATTAAAACATTCTAACAATCTGGCATAATACCGATCAATTGTTTCACTTTCTTGTTGGATGCATTGATAAATGCAAGTCCAGTCTGCCCTAGGTTTCCATTTTTCAGAGATGCGGTCTGTAAGACCTTTTACTCTGGTGTCTAGTTCTGCGCTGCTATGTGGAAGGGGTCTTTGTGCAGCATCACGGGGTTTCCAGTTCCCACTAATCATGTACCAATCTGGCCCTACAATTTGTCTAACTACCTTTTCTATTTCTTCTCCGTTTAGGTTATAACTCACCCTCATTCCGTGTAAATCTTCTGAGAATTTTCTGAAATTAACCTTTGGATGGAGAATTCCCTCAGTGGCTTTCCGGATATCTTCCGGAGTCCAAGGTCTATACACTAAGATAGTTGGGTCCTGATTGTCTTGACCTGCCTGAGGATTGGGTACTTCTATAAGCGGGCATATTTCTTCTTCTTCACCTATAGATTGTGAATTCTTAACTATTTGCCATAACTCGATACCTTCTTCTGAATTACCTGCCTTTTGTTCGGGACCTGGTCCTGATGGGATCTCTAATTTTAGTTAGTTTTAATTTCACAATATCTCTATCTTCTGTGACCACAGGATATAGTGGGGGTGGACTAACCTGTTCACTTGCTTCATATTCTGGTAAGGGAGGCGGAGGTGCTGATGCTATTACTAAGTTATTATCCTCTTTATCTAAAAACATTGCTTTTGAATCTTTTTTTTTTGTTCCCTACAGTTTACTTCCTCCAGCCACCTGTGTGCCTGAGGAATTCCTACTCGACGTTGCTTTTTTACCCGGCCCTTGGAATCGTTTTTGAGCTGTTTGATAAGTTTGATAAGCGAGGATTTTTCTAATTTTCTGCCAAATTCGTATTTATTAACCCATTTTGAATAATATCTAATATTGTTGGCGTGCTGCGACTGCATATATTTTGCGTCTTCCGTTAACGGTGGGTTTTGGGGTCTTTTTGTGCAATTATTACCCATTTTGTTTTACCCTTTGATCCTTACGTAACTTCTCTTAATTTTTAACGTGGTACCACAGATTTTGTTATAGTCTCTTCAGAATGACTGCCTACTTATTCTGTTTCTCCTGATCTATGACAAGACAGTAATCTTTTTTTGTCCCTGACTTGCAAAAATACAATCTGACAAAAACAATACACATCTAGTCCCTGATCTAAAACAGAAAAAAGTAGATTCACCTTACCTGAGCCTACGTGATTGATCACCGATTCGCGGAGACCCATCCTTCAGTCACAGATCAGAAAGTGGCTGGCCTCTTTTGAATGACAATTCAGTCGGAGGACTTTCCATATAAGAAGAACCGATTTGGTATCTTCCCTGTACGGTTTCAACCACCTGGCCGTCTGATCCGAGGTGAAGAGAGGGCTCTGGCTCGAAGGACCAATCTGTAAAAGGAAAAAACTTCAAAGACCAATGCATGTTAGGTTCAAGCAAGGCACCCTTTATTACTTGCAGCAAGGAGACAAAACATGTAGGTACAGGATTTGTCTGGCCCTTTGGTGATCAGTATGTTATTCTTATACAGTTCTCTTCATGTCACACAGAAAATGTTACTATTCTGTTGCTGACGTAGTTGGACACAGCTTTCTGTATGTTTCACAGAAAATGTTACCAGACTCATTGCTGACATGGTCAGATTATTTGCCGTCTTGCAAAAACATTTTGAGAAAAACAACCTGGCCTTGGGCTTATTTTAGCCCACCTTAACTTTTCAATTCTTCAGTTGTACAGTTCTAGTACGTGTTACATTTTGTCTAGATTCAAGCTACATTTCTAGCTTTGGTACAAGTAATGCTGACTATGGTTTATACTTTCAAGCATCTCTTGTTTTCTTTATCAAAGCTTCTAGCAGCTGCATATTTTCTCATGGCATAAGCAGAAATGAAATATCTCTCTGTTAAGTTTCATGACATTAGCAGAAATGAAATGTCTCTTGTTATTTTCATGACATTAGCAGAAATGAAATGTCTCTTGTTAAGTTTCTAATAGCTGTGCAGATTCATGCAGTGTGAACAGAATAAATGTATTAACCCTTTTAAACCTCATATTACTATTATATATTTTTCTAACAGTAAATCTACAAAAAAAAGGCATTATGAATGGAAAAAGAGGACATTCCCTTCAGATTACATGATTATGACCTCATAAAATGGGGGAAATTGGGTGGAAATGGGCAGGGTTATATGAGTTGCAAAGGGGTGTGACCTAAGTCCGGCTTTCAACACAGTTAAAGGTGGCAACCCTACAAATGATGTAACATGTTCGGCCAATGATTGTTCTTTGTGGAATGACTAGTATAAATCAGATGGAAAACTGAGTGTCTTTATTTTGATGAAGTCTTCTATGAAGTTGAAAGCACTAAAGATATACTGCTGTTCCTACTTTTGCCGGGACTTTTTTGTGACATTATCAGGACCCATGGAGCTAGTGGTTTTGGAGGGAGCATTTGATGCTTGCTCGAAAGTGATCACATGGGGTGGTGTGATTATGATGATAAACTGGGGAAAGTCAGGCTGATGTAGAGGAGTAAAGGTTGAGGTGAATTTGCAAGCTAGTGTATTGGCTGTGTCTTCACGGGATGAGTATGTGTTGTTGTTATGCATTAGCTTCATGTATTGTCTTCCATTACTTCTAATGTTTCTGAAATAGCTTAAGGCTTTGTGGCTTTCATTAGCACAGGTGGTAATTCTCATTCCATACTTGATTTGGAGGATTTGATTTTGCTTCTAAGATCTTTGTTCTTTAGTTGATACAAAGTTTTATTCACAATGAGAAGGATATGGAGGAGTTCAACGTCTTTGCCCTGCCTTAAGAGTCTGGAGGTGAATTACCTTCTTAGGCATACCCCCTCCGGTAACACTTGAATTTTCAGCATTGGTTCTGAAAGAGTGGTAGGCATTGAAACCCTTATCTGTGGATTGCTATCACTGCTCTTAAACCATATTTTAATAACAATGCGGATATCTATATTTTCAAGAGTTAGGAATGCCTGTAAGAAGTGTAACTTCTTATTTAGGCTTCTAGTATTCAGCAATGCTGTCTTTATATAGACTTGATTTTTTTGGCTATGTTGGTAGTTTGAGGAGACTATCCTGTCCTAAAAAGGCTCTATGAGGGAAGAAAAAGTCCTGGCCAATACATGGAAATCATGAAGACAGGGATGCAGGACATCTCTAGCAGAACAACTGGGGTTGTCTTTCATCTCCTCCCAGGATGATATATATTGAACCACCTTATAGTGACACCAATAACTAAGCTAATAGTAAGTCAATTATCTTTTTTGGTGATAAGATACTGTTCAAAGCTAGTTTCACACTAGTTTCATATGCATATTGTGAGAAGGACCATCATGTCCCTCTCTGTATCATCTAAGGAGGTGTGTCAGAAGTCAAGTCACTTCTGTGTGTGCAATGGCCAAGGTCATATGTGTACCCAGGGTGAAGAGACTTGAGGGGCCTCTTGACATTGTAGATCCTGGCTCCTGACAGGCAGATAACCATCTCCCTATCTTTGCTCAGCCTGGTGAGTGGTGCATTTGTGTGTTTGACTGTGGAGTCACCTATGACTAAGACAAAGTCAGATGTACTGGCTCAGCCTTGCTGCCTTAAGGGTTTCATATTGCCAATTGAGTGACCCCTTTTGTGGTTAGGTTTTCTGTAGTGTCTGTGTATGTTGCTTGTCAGTGTGACACTGAGTGTCTTGTATACCAACATTTCATTTAAGAGGCCACTATGGTTTGGTCAAGGTTTCCTTTTTAGTTCCTATGTGTAAGATGGTTTATTTACCTTTTTTTCTTTTTAATTACCAGAATGGGATTCTGTGGCAGTCTATCCCACATTGTAGAGTCACTGTGTCCTACCTCAGATGTGGTGCTGCTTCTAGGTTTCTCTTGCACAGTTCCCAAAGTGGCTGCCCTTTTCCTGGCACACATCAACTTAAGTACTGTCTCTATTTCCAAATGTTTTCTCTCCACCAGTATAAAAAAAATGTTAAAGAATGCAGGGTACCAAAGCTTACATCTCCCTGCAAAGCCTTTTAACTAATATAAATAGATTTATTCTAATAACAGCTGAATAATTGTTGTCCACAAGCATCCAGGCTTCTCCCAGTTTTATAAACTTTCCCATTTGACATGGTTTTGTTACACTTGTCAGTTCATTGTACATTTGATAAAAAATGGGTCTTTGCTGTTTTCTTGACTGCATATTTCTAATCTCTGCAGATAAACTTGATGTGCACTTTCCCGCTGTATGTCTTCAAATGGGGGTCAGTCCAACTTTAGATAAGATCCTTCATAAAGAGTAAGCACTTCTCCACTTCAGATTTTTCAGATACTTGGGAAGTCCGAGTTCTCTCTTGGATCTATCCTCCCCCCTTTTTTTTCTTTTCTTTAGGTTCTTTTTGTTTTGCTTCTATAACAAGTTTTACTTTTGTGTTAGTCACATTTTCTGTTAATGACTCTACTGTATCTGAGTGATTACAGAGCACACAACAAGAGAAGTGAAGAATTTGGCAGTATTTTGCCTAATCTTCCAATTCCCTGTTGACCTTTATTATTTCACTGTACATTTTATCTGATTTATCTTTGGTAGCCATGCTTCTATTGGTAATTCATATTTTTTCAGTTGCTGGACATTTTTTGAGTCAGCCCAACAGTTTCTCAGAGAAGCTGCAGCTTGTATCTCTTTTCTTACTATTTTTTTTGCCTTTCTTTGGAATGGCATGTGGTTGCTTTTTGCCTTCCACTTTTTCGGTACATTTCATTCTATCCTAAAAAGCATCAGGTTCTTTTTTAGCAGTTTTAGGGATAGGAGCTAAACAGTTCTCCAAGGCACTATACTGGAAGTGCCTGTAGTATGCTGTTCTTGTGTACCTTCCATATGTATTGAATTTTTTTTAGCTTTTGTCAGAAACTTCTGTGCTTCCCTAGTAAATGCTTGTTGAATTTCTTTTGTTTACTTACTTCTGTTAACTGAGTAAATTCCAATGAACTGAAGGCTTCTTCATTACCATGGCCCAGGAAGTGAGTCTCATCATAAGTCATCATTCGTCGTCATCTATCATCCATCATTATGCAAACACTTGGGACTTTTATACAGAGAAGCCAGTTAACACAACCAATCCATCTTAGGAGGAAACTGGGGTGCAGCATCTAGAAGGTTGTCAGAATGCTTTATAAACAGCACAGAGTGAGTGAGTTTTACCATCTGTGAAGTCAAGACTACCTTCTACAATGAACATGTATCACGCTTCATGCAACTCTGCTAACTTATCAAAATATAAGTGATGTACATCCCATGTGCTACAGCCTCCTTTTTTGCAGTTTATATGAATTCTGTGAAGTAACATGCATTAGACAGTGATTGTTTTAAATTAATCTTAACATACTAAGCACATCATGGGCATTTTACATCAAATAACTTTTTTCATATTCATAAATTCAGCTTTTAGTCCATAATATCGCAGTCACCTCTCATGTTCTCCATGTGTTTTGTTTTTCAGTGGGCTTTCAAATCTAGAACATTTAACAGGACTTCTCTGGACATCTTATCTTTCATTCAGGAGAGTTCATAGCACTTTTGGCTGACATCAAAGAGTGAAACAATAATAATTTCATGAACTTTAATCATACTTTGACTTAGGAATGGGGTCCATTCCTGTCATGGTATTACAAGCCCAAAAGATTTGGAGAAATTAAAAAGGGAGAGCTCATGGTTTAATATATTTAACTGTATTTGGAGAGAGAACTTATGAAATCTTTAGCATCTTTTGGTTATGACATTGTCATGTTTTCTTTTCCAGTGACAGTACTGGTTGTGGCATACCTTGTTGCCTTTTTCTTTGGTGGATTTTGAAATTTGTCTTATGCATCAGTCTAAATTTCCTCTTGTACATATTTCTGTCTTCCCATAAAAGACAGCTGCTTGGCCAACTATAGATTCAGGCAGTAGAATTTCCTATGGCTTTTGCATTCTTTGTCTTTACATTGCAGATATGGTAGTTTTCTGTATTTTTATTATAGTAATGAAAGTAAACTACCCTTTTCTGTGTTGATTTTTGCTTAGCATTTCATCCACTATGTGTCAGCTGTAGGACATCATTGATGCCACTGGAGTAGGCAGTTTGATTTTCAACTTTCTGCTCATTTATAGAGCCAAAGAGAGATTGAGTACCTACAGTGGAGTACTGCTGTATTCCAAAATTATGTGGCAACAGCTCTCATAACTGTAGTTGCTGTTTCTCATCAACATTTTCAACATTTGGATACTTAATTTCACCTGTCCGTTTCCCTCACAGTCAAATAGAGTCAGTGTTTTATGTAAATCCTTGAGTTTTATGTTGTAGACCATTTGTCATATATGACAACACTGGGTATCTTCATTCTGAAAACATAGACATTAATGTACTTAATCAGATTGTCTGTCAGTTTGATTATGTTAGGAGACTTTCTTGAATCAGAGCAAATCTGTCCACAAACTGCTTAATGGATGAAGATGCTTTTCTGTACCAGGCAGCAAAGGAGTATAGCATTTAAAATCTCTTCTACTAACTTTTGCTATGGTATGCATTACAAATTGCACAACTCTGCACCAGTTCAATTTGAATTGACTTTCCAGGCCTGTGCATTGTATCTCTTGCATTTTTTTGTTTTGTTTTGTTTTTTTGCTTTACTATTCCTATATGTGAGTCATGTATTTTTTTTTAGCATTTGCCTTCTCATTTGAATGGGAACTGTTAGTCCATCAACTTTGAATTCTAGGCCCCAGACACAGGTTATGTCTTCCTTGAAAGAAAAATAAGGCTGAATTTATTTCATTACTGATGGGTTTTGCTCATGCCATCCACTTTCTAAGTCAGCATCAGTGTGTCTGTTCAGTTTATTTTTCTTCTATTGTTGGTAACTACAGTATCATTCAAAGCATATATAGATCATATGCTTCTGTGGTAAGTATGCCCTTTTCAACATATTTGGTATATGTATCTGTTTCTCTGGCCTGTATTGTATTTCCAGATCATGCTTCTGTAGGTTAAATAAAATCATCTGCAGTCTTGAAGATACCTTGTGCAAAGACTTTCTGAGCATGCTTTGCAAGAGTTTGTTGATTCTACATCGTTTTTTTACTATAGACATATTTATGAAATTTCTCACATCACACACGTTTCTTTTCTATATGAACATTTCTTATTTGTGCTTTTATAAATGTACCTGAGCCAAAGGCAACTGTTGTGCCCACCTATAAGGATTGCAGCTTTTGTTCTGATTGCTTTCTGCTTGCACCACAACTCAGTTATTCCATTCATCCATCCATGCACAACCCCTTTTCCCATTTTTTGCACATGAAGTCAGGGTATCCCTTCAACAGTGGCAATCATCTAGAGCCAAGGTTTACACCTTTTCAAAACTGGCGTATCTGTAACTAGGTCCTTATGAATTTTAAAATACTTTTCTTGCCTGTAGCTCCATAAAGATCTTTTATAGGCATAGTGATCTTAGACTTATTTGGGTACAAACTTTGTAAGATATTGCATCATTCCTAAAAACATCTGGAATGGCCGATTGCTTTCTGCCTTTGGCATTCACACAGTCGTTTAGATGTTTTCCCTGTCAGGCTTCCATTCTTATGATATAATAATATGACCCATGTATTTGAGAGTTGTCACTCCTTATTTTAAATTACTCTTACTTAAATTGAAATGATGGTGTGCAGTCTATTTACCAACTAAATCAGTCTATTGTCTTGATGTACTTGCTTCTGCCCCCACCCAACGGCAACTGATATAATCAATTGTAATGCCTCTGAAAACCAGCTGTCTGTTAGCAGCTGTTGGAACATCTATAGTGTGGTGAAATACCAGAACAAGTACAAGAAGATTTGTACCTTCCTGGTGGTATGTTAAATGTAGACAGTTTTGAGATTTATCCATGCTGTGTCATCTACCAGAAGCACTAGCTTGCATGTGTTACTGAAAAGAACTTAACATTTGATATTGTTGCAGTCACTTTTTCAGCTGTAAACAATGGGTAATGCTTTAATCACGTCATGTCTCATGTACCTCACTGCAAGCGCAGTTGTTCTCTTGCTGTGCTGCAGCAACTGTAGTATGTACCCATTTTTGTTGACTGCAGTTGTCCTTTAAGGAAGCATAAACTTTCCACTCTGTCTTTTCTGCTCAGTATTACTGCTGAGAACTGCTGGTGGTCACTCAGTTTACTGCTTAAAGCTGCTGGTACTTTCCTTTGTGTACCTTTTATTGGCATAGCATCAGGATATACTTGATACAATATTCTTCTGGCAAATTTCCTAATTCTGTAAATCAGCATAGTCCTGCAGGGTATCATTGCTTTGGCTCTGTACATTATCTTAAAAATCTCTCTGCTCATGCAATTGTATTCTTTTTTTCTTTTTTTTTGCGCACGTGCACTTTTTGTTTTCTACTTTTCACACAATGATTTTTTTTTATCCGTTCTTGGCTTCTTAGAAGCAAGACAGTACAAAATATTGCTTTACCATTTCTAGTTTCTTATAAGAAAGCCCAAAATGGAGAATTTACTTCTTAAAGGGCTCTAATTTGTAACAAGATCTTCTGCTACTGATATTTTTATTTGCATATTAGTAATATTTTGACCTAGTGCTCCAAATATGTTTGAATGTGTTTACAGATCTCCTTTTAGTGCCTTTCAAGCACAGTGCCTCAAAAGTCTCTCCGAGCATATTATTGCACTCTGCCTCTTTGACTGATTTAAATTTAGCATCTACTTAGAATTTACAGTAGTAATGCTTTCTGCTTGAATAGCCCTAAAAGATAGTTAAATCTGATGTATTTTTCAGCCGTTCCTGAACAGATGGGTCTCTGATCTATACTCGGCCAGACTTGGCTCCATAGCTTGAGCTCCTCCCCTTACCCACAATCCTCCCTTCTAGTCAGAATTACTTCAGATCTCGTTTGCCACTTCAGCAAATGGACATGGTCTACCATAGCTTGGTCTTTTCAGAGTAGGTAGGATAAGTGCTTTCATTTATAATTTATTATAACTGCTTTTATTCTCATTCTTCCTCCCCTTGTACTATCACTAACATATAAAAAAAAGTCTGTAACTGTATGATGAGAAAGTTTCTGCAGGCCCAGATTCAGTTGGGAGTTTTACCATCTCGATCTCCCATTGGACCAGTGAGCCTACCATCAGTCCCTACCCAGTTGTTGACTACTCTGGTCCAACTTTTCATTTTGGAGCCTTCAGACCTGTGAGTCCCAAGTCTGTCTGTACTGGAGCCGAAGGGTTGGCTTTTTTCAACTCTGTCAATGTCTCTGATCCAGTCAGCACCAACTTTGCTGGAGCCAGGGGGATCTTGGAGCCAAAGCATCAGCATTTGATCTGGGGGTGTTTGGTTTGACTCTGCCATTTGAGCCATCTCTCCCTTTCTGAGCCTCGGCACTGTAGAACTCTGCTCCAACTTCTTCCTCAAGGCAGAGTCAGGGTGATATTCTGGACCATCCTGGGCAGCTGTCTTCAGCTTCTGCCAGGATGGACCTTGCTTCTCCTATGTCTTTTGCTTTTGAGGAGGTAGAGAGAGAGCCTTCACCACCACTGTGAATAAGATATACATGCCCCCCTTCGGTCCACCCTTTCCCAAACTGTCTGCCACGGTCTCGGAGCCTCTACACCCTATCATATTGGGGCAGCTGATCTGTACAAGCCTTGAGACTGTCCTCATTCAGGATTCGCCTCATGCTTTCAGGTCCTGTCAAGCATCTCACTAGCCTCCTTGGAAGTGTACGAGCAAGAGGAGGCACTTAGATTCCCCACAGGAATCCCTGATAGAAGACCATGACTTCAATGAGGTGGAAGGGTTGCCCAGATCACCCCTTGAGAATGTCTCCTTTGGTGAAATATTTGAACTTTTCAGACAGAAAGATGGTTGGTCTTCTGACTCCCCATCACAAGAGGAGTCTGTGTTTCTTGAGGCTTTTGGAGACGGCTCAGCCGTATTCTGGTTAGTCCCCCTGGCTTAAAGATAGTGGACCTCATCTTCCACCAGGGGTGGAAGGATACAGATGTCAGAGTCAGTTGCTAAAATACCTGACAAGTACCTGGTTGCACCTAAAGATTTGGCCAACTGGATCAAGGGTCTCATGGTAGTTGCTGTGGTGGTAGCAAGGTTCACCAAGAAAGTACTTGCTGATCAAAGTCATACTGTCCATCCCCCAATGGAGAGTCCAGGGCATTGGACAGGTTTCAGAAGCACATGTATGCATTAATGACCTTCGCTCTAATGTCATTTAACTGTTTTGCACATGTCAAAAGATTTTAGAGGGAATTGATCAAGGAGTTTTCCAATGCTTTCTCTGTCCATGTCTGTGGAGGACAAGAAGACCATTTCTTCATAACTGACCACCCTACAGTTCTGTCGAGCACCATTATGACATTCATTTTTCATGCCCCAGAAGGTGCTTTGAGAGCTGCAGGTTCAGGAATAGCTGTGAAACAGCACACTGTGTGCACCTCTGACTTTGCAAGGAGCAGACAAATTGAGCGAGTTCATCTTACTCCCTCACGAGTGGTCTTTCAAGCCTGTGATGGTGGAAAAGATTTTCTGTCAATGGGGCCAGCTATGCTGCAATCTCTTTTCTTTCCCTCTCAACTCAAGTGCAGCAGTTACTTTGCCCTAATTCCTCCAGAGCGAAAGTCACTGAGAGACTCTCTAGTCCATGACTGGCCATCTGGGATCCTATATGCTTTTCCTCCTGCCCTCCTGATTCCCAAATTTCTACACGAAAACATCTTACCAGAAGTGCAAAGTAATCCTCATTGCTCCTGTTCTGTTCTCAACTAGTATGAGTTACCTTTCTGTGGCCTCATTTGGTGCAACCTTCTTTGATGTTGGATCTGAACCAGGATCTCCTTTGGCCTATCAGGAATAACTCACCCAGACATTCAGACCCTCAAATTGATCACATGGTTTCTCTACTTCCAGTGATGACTAGACAGTCCAGTTTTCATCCCTAGTCAAATACATTCTCATATCTTCTCAAAACGATTCTGTGAGAAAGGTGTATAGTAGTAAATGGAAATGGTTTTCCTATTGGGCAGTCCAGAGACAACTAGACCCTTTTTTCAGCACATATTCCAGCTATTCTAGATTTTCTTGCTTTCATATTTAACAGTGGTGCTAGTTATTCCACAGTAAAGAATCAACATGTAGCTCTCTCCATTTTTCCTGTAGAGCATAACCATTCTTTGGCTTCATCTAAATTATGTAAGACTTTTCATAAAGGTACCTTTTACTCTGATCCCCACTACCATTTAGGACCCTACTCCAGTCTGAGATTTAAATATACTTCTTCGAGTCTTGACTTGACCCCTATTTGAACCAACTGCCAAGGCAGAATTGAAAGTTTTGTCTTGGAAAACTATTTTTCTTGTTACAATCACATCAGCCAGGTGAGTATCGGAACTCCAGGCCTTCTTTTCTAGCCCACCATTTCTGATTTCTCACAAGAACAGGATGTCTGTCTGCACTAATTCATCCGTGGTACCTAACGTGGCTTCAGAAATGGCTATAAATCAATCGGTCAACCTCTGTTTTCTTTTAAAATTGTTCCAATAAAGGAGAGTACATCCTGCCCCTTGTAGCTATGCATAGGCAACTTCAAGTTCTATATCTACAGAATGAAAGATTTCAGAAAATCAGACCAGCTATTTGTTTCATTTTCCAAAGCCAAACTGAATAAATCTGTCTCAAAGGTGACTTTAGCCAAGTGGCTTACTGATTGCATTTCTTTGTCTATAAGGAAAATTGATTGATGTTTCCTAAACCTCCAAAGGCTCATTCCACTAGATCTGTGGCCACATCCTCTGCCGCCTGGACCAGAGCTTCTATAAATGACATTTGCAGAACTGCCATTCAGTCAAACTCTCATAACTTCATTGCTAACTATAAACTGGATATCCTGTCTAAGAATAGGGCAGCATTTGGCTCTGCTGCACTGTGGAATATCCTTCCTTGAGGACCACCCTGGGGTTTTTCTGGCCAGGAGACTATGCCCCATTGGTTGAGGAACAGATGAAAAAGACATCAAATACAAAAGTTATGTACTCACCATAACTATGTATCTCTGTTGTCTGTTTTTGTCCTTCCTCAACCTTTGACCCACTACCTCTTTCCTACTTAAAATTTTTATCTCCTAGTCTCTTAGCTTGACCTGAGGAGTGTTATGTTGCCTGACTGATGAGCTCCAGCTCTTTCCTCATTTGTCTTCTTTATGCAGTTTTTCACTGAGATGTTATTTAATCTTTCACTGTATCTTTGCATTTTATAGCTGCTTTAGAGAGTGTGTAGGCTGGCTGGAGTAATTCTAACTAGAAAAGAGGATTATGGCTAAGAGGAGGAGCTCAAACTATGGAGCCAAGTCTTTAGAAGTGGCCAGTGATGGATCTGCGATCAGATCCAAGAGTCATCATTTGAGGAAAGATGAAAACAGGCAACACAAATGCATAGTTATGGTAAGTACATAATGTATGTTTTTACCCTTGTCTGTTCAGCAGCACACAGATTTTTTTGAACAACTCCATTTCTTTGGAATAGAGGGATAAAGCCCTGACTATTGTTCAGACAGCTTTATTTCAGTTAGAAATCAAAAGCTTGGGGAGAGATGAGCAGGAGAGGATGAGAAGGGTTTGCAGCAATGCTGGGACCTACTAGCTTGCAGCATATCATGTAGGAATATGAATTTAGCTCTGTAAACTGCATCCAGTGGGGCTCCATTCTGGAACATGAGAAGAAGTGTGCATGCCCACTGTGAAAAATGTAATAGACCATTTCATATGCAAGTGCTTATATCTGAAAGGAAAGGAGGAGTGGGGCATAAAAATAGAAAATTCTTGATTATCTGAAAAAAACCACCACCAGCACCTCTGCTGCTCAACCCTCATTTCTAGAAGGAATGAGTGGACTTGCAAGTCTGTCCTCTTCCTGGAGAGCAAATAGGCCAGTTCATTAGTACAGTGGCTTGACATTAATTTGAAAATCTGAAAAAAAATTCTGCATCTTACTAATGAATCATGCATATCACCAAATTTACAGTTGTTGGATTAAGTTCTTCATAGCAGTAACATCATCTTTGTTCTGTAGGACCTTGTGTCTTTGCAAAAAAGAAATGTTGACTAAATGGCAGTTTTTTTCCTAGGCTGACTGTAATTGCAGAACATCACTGTAACTGACAGGAAATGTGAAGAGAAAACACTGACTTGGAAGAATCCTGCACCTGTTCAGCATAAAGCAGTTCATGCTTTAACTTTGGTGCAAGAAATTGCTTCCTGTAATTTAGAGGAAAAATAAATACATTGTACTCAAGAGTTGATTAAAATAAATTAAACATTGAAGGAGTATATCAACTCTAATAAAAGGCTGGAAAAATCGAAGAAGCTTCAGCTAGGTATTCAGATGAACTGATACAACTGCAACATTCAGAGGTTGAAATGAAGCAAAGTCTGGCTGAGTAGGAGGTCTCTTGAGAAGAGCTGTTTCAAAAAATGGTAGAGATAGAAGACAGAGCATGGAAAAAAACTTAGAATTTCTGCTGTATCAGAGAAACTGGTAGCATTAGGCTGTATTCATTTTGTGAAAGCACAAATAAGCAATTTATACTGGTGTTCCACAGCAGGATTCATCAGTTGAAAGTACACATCAAGTGTTTCCTCCAAACATGATCATGAGAAAGCAGTGAAGACCTATATAGTAAAGATGTAATCATACCAGCTAAAATAGATGGTTCTGACAAAATTGTTGCAGAATGGAAAAGTATTAAAAATTGGAGACAGCAGAGAATTTGTGGGAAATGATTATTCACTGCACACCAGGCAGAAGAGAGGCAAATTTATCCCAGCAATCAGAGAATGTTGAGAGGCATGTGTGAGATCCAAGCTGATGTATCCTGCTGCCCTCAGAATATCTTTTACTGGATGATCAGACAAGTTTGGATGCTGAACAGGCTAAGGGGAAATAAAAAAGTTTATCCAGCAAAAAGTAAACCAACAAACAGTGGGTGGTTCTGCTTCCCATTCTTCTGACATTCGAGCTCATAGAGAGACCTTGCCTGTGAAAAGTCAATGTTCCAAAGGAAAATACTTGAGAAAAAGGAAAAAAGCACAGGAGCTGAGTAGAAGAATCAGGAGCACCTTGGAGTAGAACCAGAGTCTAGTGTTGGGAAATGGAGATGAACAGGATGAAGACCACCAAAACTAAAATTAGTGAGTAAATGGGAGGCTATAAAGCATCACTCATATTTCTGAAACATGGCTTTGCAAGAAAAAGTAGATGAGAATGACTGGAATTTTGCTGACTTTGTTAAACATGTGGGTGGACTGTAAAGCATATGTTCACAGTGTCATTAATGTTTTGATGGGCACTAAAAGGGAAAAATAACTAAGTAAAACATTTTTTGTTTCATTAGTATTTGTATAAAACAGTTCATGATATAAACTGCATGTTAATATAGCAAAGCAGTTTTGCATAGTGTGCATCAGGAGTATTTTAATTTGGGGGATTCTTTTCATTGACTGATGGATGTCTTAAAGATATTAAACAGGTACTTGTTTAAAATATAGGCTTTACAGTCCAAGGGAAGAAGGCTGGAATAGAAGCTAGATTAAGTTACTATGCTGTGGTCTTGGGCTGCTGGGATCGGGTGTAAACATGTATTGATTATGGTATATTTAGAATTAAGATAATTTTTCTTATTGTTACAGTGGTGGATACCTAGATTAATGCCACTGGCTTAAGCTGTAAACCAGTATTTTGTAAGCAAGTAGGCTTGAAAAATAAGACAAAATGATGAAAGCCATGAAAAGTACTCCCTGAATCTGCAAAGATATTAGCTTTTTTCCATTAACAAATATTCTCAGTGGGAATCAAGAAGTCTGCAGTTGAAAACAGATGCATATTCTGTCTGAGTGAAATTTTTAAAGATTCCTTCACGCTTTTGCAGAAATGTTAGCTGTTTTTTTTCCTCATTGCGAAATACTTTTACATGGAGGCAGACTGTCTGTAGGTGTACGCAATTAATCTTGAATGTTCTGAGCATTCTTTACTGAGGGAAATTCAAAATGTAAAAGTACAGTGGCAAGCAGTTCATTGAAAAATAAAGTTGGAAAGTATGGGAAATGAATATGAAATAGTAGCAGCCTGAATACTTCAGTGCATTACAGAGCTCAGTTTAATTTAAATTAAAGATAGCCTTTTTTTTCTTTGGGGCTAAAAGTTAATATTTTCTGAAATCATACAAGCTGAGTTTCACATCTGGGAGGGGAACTGAGATAAGAAAACAACAGACACCAATCAGTGTAAGTGGGAACACAGGATGTATAACATGCTATAGTATGGGTAACCTTAATTTTAGGTTAAGTAATGCCTGTGAGTGCAGCTGTCAATTTGGGGCAATTGTTCCTGTCTGAAGTATTAAACTTTATTTTTTGATGTTATTCATAGTTTTGTGTTCTAAGTTAATAGGGGATGTTGTGTCATTAAAATGTATTTAATTTGAGTGTTTTCATTAAAACAAAGTCTTGAAAATGTGACATATATTCAAATGGAGATTAGAAGAAACTGTGTAAAAAATCATCCTTCCAGAAATTAGTGTGTGCATGTAAGACAAATGTTGGAAATACATATTAAAAAAGTGTCATGTATATTAGGTGGGAACAATAGCTTTTATCATAATGGCTACTCTATCCATATTATCTTGGAATGTAAATGACCTTACAGGTATAGACAAAAAGGAAATGGTATTGAATTATATTGAGAAATGCAGAGTGCAAGTAGCAGTGCTGCAGAAACATGAATTTGACATTTGACAGAGAGGATTTCTGGATGAATATTCAGCAGAATGTCAGGGAGAAAGGAAAAGGCAGATAATATTGATAGAGCAGATTAAGTAGTGATAGAAGAAGAAAATACAATGATTGTAGATTTGTGATAGTAAGGGGCTGTTTGCAAGGGAGTAGGATTATGCTAGCATGTATTAATATTCCACTAATTATTGCTGTTGTAAAGCTGAAGAAAACTTTGGGAGAAATAATTATCTCTCAGGCTGGAATATAACTTATAGGTGGAGACTGGAAAGAATGTATCAAGGAGACCCGAAGGTAAAATGTAACAAAAGAGGGCAGATTTCTGAAGAAATGGAAATAAAGCAGAATTTACATATTATTCTCTAAGGTACAATAACTGGACTAGACTGGATAGAAGTTGAAATTCACAGGAACATGTGCATCTTATTGAAAGCCTCAACACTCATCCAATAACTATTTCAGATCATACACCAATAAAAACAAAGATAAAAATGCAGGATAATGAAGTAAAAATGAGACAATGATGCCTTCCCAACTACCTGTTAGAAAGAGAGGAATCTAAGAAACTGTCAGTAGGAATTATTCAAGAGTTATTAAAGAAAATAGAAATTTCTTAAGAAGTGATAGCTAGTGAGTCTGATAAAACAAAAATGGAGTTTAAAAATAGGGTACAAGTAAAAGAGATATGGTTAAGAAGTAATTGGAATTATTTAGAGGGGCTGATTAAAGTATTGCAGAATAAGGGGAATCTCATAGAACAAGAAGGGCAACTGCAGAGTGCTAAAGAGAAAATAAGAGTATTTGAATAATGTGCATGAGTTTAGAAAGATTGCTGCTAAACAACTTGTTTGTTTATATCTCCAGAGCACAAAACATTTAGCAAAATGACTTGGGTAACAAAAACGGTTATCACCAAACTTAAAAATGAAATTAAAAGAAAATGGTCATCACCAAACTTGGGCAGCTATAACAAGAAAAATAACCAGTGATTTTGTAGAGATGAGAGAGAAAAAAATATAAGAAATGAATGAGAGGTTGAACTACAACTTTGAAAACTGAAATAAGCAGACTGAACAAACAGATTAAGCATAGTGTGAGACAAGATCAAGAAAAATTTGAAGAAACATTATATAAAGATATTGAGCATAATAAGAAGCCTTTTTTATAGAGACATAAGATGTGGAAGGAGTAAAGACATACAAATTGATAAACTGCAGATTCCAAAATTTATTCTTAGACACAACATATTATAGATATATTTATAAAATCGTATGCAAAACAGTTTGGCTCCACAAAAGGGGGTGGTAAGTTGTCCTAGTGACATCCAGGTAACCCCAGATACTGGAATAAAATTAGATTATATTGGAAAAGAACTGCGCAAACTGGATCCAAACAAAATGCAGGGAGGAGATGGAATTAGTAACAATGACCTGAGAACACTTCAGCAAGAACTTAAAGTACTGTTATATCTATTATTCACTAGGTCATATAAATATTGAAAGATTCCACAAGATTAGAGACATGCGCTTATTAAACCTGTTTTTAAGGGAAAGGGGAGTAGGACAAACCCAGAGTCATATAGTCCTTTAAGTCTACTTTCATGTTGTGGAAAAATAATGGAGAAGGTAATATTGGATAAGGTATTGCCAAAACTGGATAGGCTGGGACTTGGAACCATATATCATCATGCATATGTTGAAAACAGATCTATTACCACCTGTAACATGATGTTCTATAACAATCTAATAGCTATGAATGAAAAATTGTGCTGTGATGTAATTTATTTAGATTTAACTTCAGCCTTTGACAGGTTCATACACATAGCACTGATCATTAAATTAGTACAACTAGGTATTGATGTATTTTTGACAAGATGGATAGCTGCATTGCTTACAAATAGGACACAGCAAGTATCATACAGCAGCTGAACAGGTGAAATCCCTGGTTACGGTCAGGGTGTCCCACTGGGCTCTGTCCTAGGCCCTTACTTGTTTAGATTGTATCTTTCAGACCTAACTTGTTTACCTGAGGTGTTCTACAGTCTGTATGCAGACAATATGAAATTGGGTAAACTGATTACGTGTGTTACAGATAAGGAATGTCTACAAAATAACTTGACTAAATTAACCATTTGGGCACAGGAGAATAATATGCTGATAAATACATCAAAAAGCTAAGCATGTGAGATTTGGTAAGTATAAATTGAAAGGTAAATATTTAATGCAGAGCACAGTGATTGAAACTGTAGACTTGTTTAAGTATCTGGGTGTATGGGTAATTCAGCTATGAGTTTTTATAATCATATCAACCAATTGGTTAATGATAGTTATTGAACTGTAGGTTGTATAAAAAGATTTATAAAGTCTAGGAAATCAAAAATAATTAAATCATTGTTTGTTAGTTACATTAGACCAAAACTTGAGTATGGAATGACAATATGGAAACCCTATAAGAAAACATGCATGAGACATCTGTAAAGAGTACAAAGGAAATATACCAAGGGTATCCATGGATGTGAAAATTTAAGTTATTATGAATGACTAAAATATCTGAACTTGTACAGTGTCTAAGTGGAGATCTTATTCAGGTATATAGGGCATTTAGTGACTACCTCTGGGAATGTTTGAGGTTAACCAAAAGTACTAGAGAATCATCAGACAACCTATGTAGAAGATTCTATAGGAATGAAAAGTGTACTTATTGATTCTCTGACAGAGCAGCTGATGCATGGAACATACTAGCAAATTACATTAAAACAAGCACCAGTTTAGATGTATTTAAGAACAGCCTGGATACTTATTATGGAAACAAGTGTTTTGGTATATTGGCAAGCTAGAAGGGCATTAATGCCCATGCTTGAAATATTTCTGTATATGTATGTATGTATACATATTTTGGGAATTATGAACATTTGTGCAAAGCAGAGGAATGTGGGAATCAAGAAAGAGCACAAAGGGAAATATTTATGGAAGACTTCATTATCCCAAGGTTAGAGGCAGATGAGGTTCAACAAATTAAAAGATAAGATAGGAGAAGATGAGATAAAAACAGTGAAATATAATCAATCTGCAGGAAAGTCTCCAGGAACAGATGGTATTCCTGTGGAAGTCTGGACATTAGGAAGGAAGAAAAGGTGATAAAGATCTGGAAGATTTTGTTTAACAAAAGTTTAAAAGAAGGGGAAACGCCAACATCTTGGAAAAAAGATGTGGTGGCTATATTACCCGAAGATGGTAAGAACCCACCTGACCCAGCTTCATATAGACCCATTTCAGTTTTAAACCATGGTTATAAAGTGTCCATAGTAGCTGAAAGAATGGCAAAGGTGTTGCCAAAATTGATAGATATAGTTAAGTATTGTTTTGTGAAGTAAAGGCAAACATTTGATATCATTAATAGAACAATGGTGACCCAGAGGGAAGCAGAATGTAAGAAAATACCACTGCTTTTGGTGGGTCTTGATGTAAAGAAAGCACATTACAGAGTAAGCTTGCAGTTTGAGCAGGACAATGGAAGTATGTGCATTCCCTGATACAATAAAGATTAATTAGGATGATATATGAAGGACTGGAGGCAAGAGTTAAAGTGGAAGGGTTCCTCTCTGATAAGTTGTGTTTGAACAGAAGAACCAGACATGGGGCATCCTGTTTCCCTTATTTGTTTTATATTTTGAGCCATTTGCAAAGAAAATAAGGGATTCAGAAATTCAAGGATATAGCTAGTATGGTATTCAAGAAAAGTTGACTTTATTTGCAGATATTATTTTGTACGTGATAAATCACACACAAAACGATAAATACTAAACTAATAAGTAAAAAAAAAAAAACAAATAACGGGATCTTGAATTCAACCAGACAGCCACGGACACAATAACTTTAGATAAGCACCTTCATTCCTTTATCACAGTTCACGCAACTTCATCAGGTAAACTTCAAAATATCTCACTTCCCTTATAAATGATTAAAAGCCTGTCACAACACGTGGTTAATTAATCTGATTATCCTCCATCTGAAAAGACCAACCCACATAATAAAGTAGTACCTGATAAAGCCAAAAAAGGCATCTCAGTCTCTGAAACATTTTTGGAACATTTTGAGACATTTTCAGGTCTATTTGGGATTTAAAATTAATGAAGATAATACAAATTCAATAGTTGTTAATTATGCACTCACAAATTGGTTCAGCAGTACCCATTTTTATGGTGACACATTCAGATGAAATATTTAGGAATGTGGACTAAAAAGGACTTCCATTATGGCAGCTAACTATATCTGGAAAGAGACTAAACAAAAGATCATATTAAAACTGACAAACTGGAATATTGGATATAGATAGTAAGATACACGCAGTTAGTGTTTTTAGTCCCTTTAATTATATATACAGGCCAGGCATACTTTTATCAACCAGAGGAAAAGTTGCAGACAGTAATTACTAAAGAGTTGATGGAATTATCTGGGAGAAGAAGGGAACAACAATTAAGTGGGATAAGTTGATCCTTCCAATAGAACTAGGTGGTTTCGGATTACCTGATTTGAAGGGATATTTTGGAGCTTCACAGTTAAGGCTCATATATATATATATATATATATATATATATATATATATATATATATATATATATATATATATATATATATATATATATATATATATATATATATATATACACATACATATATATATATATATATATATATATATATATATATATATATAAATATATAGGTCTACTTTATAACATTGAAATTTCATAATGTTGAATTTCATAACATTGACACTATAACATCGAAAATTCAAAACGCTGAAAACCCAAAACATTGAAAACTCAGAACATTGCAAGTGTGCTTCATAACATTGAAACTACACTGGACAAGTAAATAATATCACCTCCACCTACAACAGCACCTAACTAACAAACGCACTTTCTACTACATTTCCCCCCGTAAATTAAATATACCAACTCCAACTCCAAGATTGCACTAAGTGGAAAAAAGTTAATTTTCTAATCTCAGAGGTTCAGATCTGTTCCCCATATTGTTAGTACCTCAGTGAGAATGCCATTGGTATATTACAGTAATGTGACACAGATAATGGAGATTATGAGTAAGCACTTGCAGATTTTGTTAACTGACCCACAGATCAGGTCTATAGTTGGTGATAGACCAAACTTTGTTTTTAGGAATAAAAAGTACCTAAAAGGATGTTATGCTATCCAAACGTGGTTGACAGATGCATAGATACACAACAAGCACATGGCACGTTTCTATGGTCCAGATGCAACTACTGTAGGTATACAGACTTATCGAATAAGTTTAAGCACCCTGATACAAGGGAATTATTTGAATTTAAAGTGAATGCTACATGCAGTCACCATCATCACGTCATATTTATTTAGCCCATTGTGAAGTCTGTTCACCGTTTTATATAGGTAAAACTGATAGACAACTTCGCAATTGGATTTGGGAACATATATACAGTATAAATAATGAAATAAACACAAATGCATTAGCTAAACATGTTGAACAACAAGGCTCCTCCCATAATTTTAAGTTCTTAGTAGTAGAAGTAATAAAACCCAATGAACGTGGTAGTGATGTCAGGAATATGTCAGAAACTTCGGAAATGAACTGGATTATTAGAAAGAGAGCAAACAGGGATAGTGGGTTGAACGATAAAGCTTCTATAAAACCCATTCTTCAAGCAAAGCATAACTTTTGATAAGTGTATAATATTTTTACATTTTACTTATTTATATGTGGTTTATATTACTGTTTATGATATTTTTATTAAAATGTTATTGATTGGACATTTTATTGAATATGTTTGTTCAGTGGTTGATTATGATTTAATTAGTAGAGCGATTGTTTGCACTAGTGTTTGATGAAGCAGTAGATGTAACTGCGAAAGCACTCACACAGTAAATCTTTTTGGATATTTGGTTTATGCCACCAGCTTTTACTGTGGTTTGGCTCACTTTTTTTTCGTGTTTAGTTCTTAGAATACTTTCTCCTACTTAATGAATATAATATTCCGTATGATTGTCATTGTTCTCCTTCCAAAATCCCACTTTCTCCTTATTTCTTAAACTACCCCCGCCTCATCATCATCTCTTTGAATTATAACCTTGTCCTGCTTGTGTTACATATACACATGCGTATATATATATATATATATATATATATATATATATATATATATATATATTACATATATGGGTCCCATTCAGATGGTCAAACTTTTAAAAGCTCGACTTTCATATGGCTGAGGCCATATGATCGAATTTTTATAAGCTGGAACAGTCTGAATGACTCTCCATAGAGTGTGGAATGGGAAGATTTCCCTTTACCATAATGTAGTGTGATCTCAGAGTTGGTATATTTAAAAAGCGGGGGGGGGGTGCAGCAGGGCTTGCTCCCCTGCTAGCACTGTTTAGTTTTTTTTTTGTTTTGTTTGTCTCGACCGTATGAAAGTCGAGCATTTGGATGTTCTATTATGTGAAGTAGACCCATATATATATATATATATATATATATATATATATATATATATATATATATATATATATGATATAGATATATATCATCGTCTTTCGGCTGTTCCCATTAGGGGTTGCCACAGCGGATCATCTGTTTCCATTTCTTCCTGTCCAATGCATCTTGCTCTGTCACACCAACCACCTGCATGTCCTCTCTCACCACATCCATAAACCTTATCTTAGGCCTTCTTCTTTTCCTGTTACCTGGTAGTTTCATCCTTAGCATCCTTTTCCCAATGTACTCAGCATCCCTCCTCAGCAAATGTCCAAACCAACATAATCTTGCCTCTTTGGCTTTGTCTCCAAACCTTCCAACCTGGGCTGACCCTCTAATATACTTATTCGTAATCCTGTCCACCTTCGTCACACCCAGTGCAAATCTTAACATCTTTAACTCTGCCACATCCAGCTCTAACTCCTACCTTTTTGTCAATGACACTGTCTCCAACCCATATAACATAGTTGGTCTCACTACCCTCTTGTAGACCTTCCCTTTCACTCTTACTGGTACTCGTCTGTCACAAATCACTCCTGACACTCTTCTCCACCCACTCCATCCTGCCTGTACTCTCTTCTTCACCTCTCTTCCACACTCACCATTACTCTGAACTATTGATCCCAAGTATTTAAACTCATCCACCTTCACCACCTCTACTCCTTGCATCCTCACCATTCCTCTATCCTCCCTCTCATTCACACACATATATTCTGTCTTAGTCCTGCTGACCTTCATTCCTCTTCTCTCTAGAGCATATCTCCACCTTTCCAAGGTCTCCTCCACCTGTTCCGTACTCTCACTACAGATCACAATGTCATCTGCAAACATCATAGTCCACGGGATCTGATCTCGTCTGTCAACCTGTCCATCACCATTGCAAATAAGAAAGGCCTCAGAGCTGATCCTTGATGTAATCCCACCTCCACCTTAAATGCATCCATCACTCCCACCGCAGACCTCACCGCTGTCACACTACCCTCGTACATGTCCTGTACCACTCTTACATACTTCTCTGACACTCCCGACTTCCTCGTACAATACCACAACTCCTCTCTAGGCACCCTGTCATATGCTTTCTCTAAGTCTACAAAAACACAATGCAACTACTTCTGACCTTATCTGTACTTCTCCATCGACACTCTCAGAGCAAACATCGCATCTGTTATGCTCTTTTCCAACATGAAACCATACTGCTGATCACTAATCATCATTTCCCTTCTTAATCTAGCTTCCACTACTCTTTCCCATAACTTCATGCTGTGACTGATCAGTTTAATCCCTCTGTAGTTAGTTCGCTCTGGACATCACCCTTATTCGTAAAATTCAGTACCAAAACACTTTTTCTCCATTCCTCAGACATCCTCTCACTTTCCAAGATTTCATAAAACAATCTGGTTAGAAACTCCACTGCCATTTCACCTAAACACCTCCATGCTTCCACAGGTATATCATCTGGACCAACACCCTTTCCATTCTTCATCCTCTTCTTAGCTATCCTTACTTCCTCCTTGCTAATCCATTGCACTTCATGATTCACTATCCCCACATCATCCAACCTTCTCTCCCTATCATTCTCTTCATTCATCAACCCCTCAAAGTACTCTTTCCATCTGCTCAACACACTGTCCTTGCTTGTAAGTATGTTTCCCTCATTATCCTTTATCACCTTTACCTGCTGCACATCTTTCCTAGCTCGGTCCCTCTGTCTAGCCAATCGGTACAGGTCCTTTTCTCCCTCCTTAATGTCCAACCTTTCATACAACTCTTCATATGCCTTATCCTTAGCCTTAGCCACCTCTCTCTCTTTGTCATGCACCTCATCTCCTTGTACTCCTGTCTACTTTCTTAATCTCTCTGACAATCCCAGTTCTTCTTAGCCAGCCTATTTCTCTGTATACTCTCCTGTACTTCCTCATTCCACCACCATGTCTCCTTGTCGTCCTTCCTCTGTCCAGATGTCATACCAAACGCCTTTCTAGCCGTCTCCTTTACTAGCTCTGCTGCTGTTACCCAGCTATTTGGTAACTCTTCACTGCCACCCAGTGTCTGTGTTATCGCTTCCCTGAACTCCACCTCACAATTACCCGTTTTCAATTTCCACCATTTGATCCTTGGTGCTGCCCTCACACTCCTCCTCCTCTTCTTGATTACCAATGTCATCTTACAAGCCGCCATCCTATGCTGCCTAACTACACTTTCCCCAGTCACCACTTTACATTCTCCAATCTCCTTCAAACTGGCCCTCCTACATAAGATATAATCCATCTGTGTGCATCTTCCTCCACTCTTGTATGGTACCCTATGCTCCTCCCTCTTGTTAAAATATGTATTCACCACAGCCATGTCCATCCTTTTCACAAAATCCACTACCATCTGACCTTCTGCATTCCTTTGTTTAACACAATATCTACCCATCACTTCCTCATCCCTTCTGTTCCCTTCACCAACATGCCCATTGAAATCAGCTCCAATTGCCACTCTCACCCTTGGGTACAGTCATCACCACTTCATGCAACTCACTCCAAAAAATTTATATATATATATATATATATATATATATATAAAATCTCTCTCTCTCTCTCTCTCGATATATATATATATATATATATATATATATATATATATATATATACAGATATATATATAGATATGTATATGTATATGTATATATATAGATAGATATAGATGTGTATATCTACATATATATATATATATATATATATATATATATATATATATATATGTATATAGATTTAGATATATCTATATCGATATAGATATACATAGCTATATATATATATATATATATATATATGTGTATATATATATATATATATATATATATATATATATATATATATATATATATATATATATATATATATATATATATATATATATAGATATATAGATATAGATATATCTGTATATATATATATATATCTATATATATATATATATATATATATATATATATATATATATGTGTATATATATATATATATATAT